>NC_069659.1:37527500-38127500 GCF_027244095.1 Hemicordylus capensis | reverse complement strand
CAATAATCTCACATGATTATTGGACACTCCAACTTCCTTCATGGATGTCAGGGCAGGCACACTCCCGGGGCGGCCCCATCCTGCTCACATGTGCTGGAGGACACTTGTCTGAACCAACCCTCTGCCTAGTAATATTGACTGTTTTATTGTTTTAATTCTTTCTTTCTTTCTTTCTTTCTTTCTTTCTTTCTTTCTTTCTTTCTTTCTTTCTTTCTTTATTGTGAACTGCTTACCCCATAAGATGGAAAATATATTTTTAAATAGATAAGTAGATAAACAAATATGGTTGTGTTTTCAATAGCAGATGAAGCACTTACTCTTATCAGTTCACAGAAATTAGATGGATCTTGCCTAGATAATGGTGTAACAAAGTTTTGTCTGCAATCAGACAACCTGCTAACTTGGCAAAGAGGCACCTTTACTGTGGTGATTCTCTTTATTTAGCAGGGGGAAAGTAACTGGCCCTATCCACCCACAACACAGTACTTCCAGTGACTGTTGCTGGTGTCTGTCTTATGTTTCTTTTTAGATTGTGAACCTTTGGGGACAGGGATCCATTTTATTTATTTGTTATTTCTCTGTGTAAACCGCCCTGAACCATTTTTGGAAGGACGGTATAGAAATCAAATCAAATCAAATAAATAAATAAATAAATAAACAATCCTCTGCCCACTTAGTCCATTGACCAGTAAACTCCATTGGCATTTACTTTTGAGGAAAGATGCTTCTTATGTTTGTCCCAAGTGTTTCTGAAGGGCATTTGGTTAAAAATTCTTGCCTCCTTCCTTCCATCGCCAGGATCCAGAGAGTGATTGGCACAGAGGGGAGAGAACTGTCTGCATGTACAGACAACACTTCATGTGTTATTTCTCGGTTGCAATCCCCTGACCACAGCCAAAGTGGCTAACTACCTTATAAGCTTCCAAACTGCTTTTACTAGATCTTTCATAATTATTTCAATAGATTCCCAATCTATTCATTTAGCCAAATTTTAATGTGGCCCGTGCATGTGATTTCCCCCTCATCTGCCCTGGCCCAACTAAGGGTGTGTGTGGTGTGTGTGTGTGTGTAACATTGCTCTCCTGTGGAACTCTTATTTGCAGTATGTTGTATTCTAACCAGTATCTTTTAAGTTTAGAAGTTTGTCCCAGTGGGGATCCTGTAGAGAGTCTGTGGGGTGGAGTCAGAAAGGAAAAGGGAGGGAAAGGAGAAGGTGAAAGGAGAAGGAGTTGTGTTCCTGAATAAACTCTTAGTTAAATCTATATAATATTATTTTGTGTTTGTGAGGGAAGCAGCTAAAAAATACAGTACTAATTTAGAATGCTTCAGACTATACTTGATTTAACACGTGTCCCAACAGGCAGACTATCCTAGTTTCTAGTTTCAAGGTAGATTACACAGAAATGTGTAGGGAGCAGAAATTTCCTCCTGTTTATTTAGGAAAACAATGGAGGCACCTCTTTCCTAATCTGCCAAAATAAAGTTGAGTTTGTTAAAGAAGTTGCAAACAGGCTGAGCTGCTACTAGAAGATTTCTGATGCTGCCATCCTAAGTGCCCTTGCTTCGTAGGTTCCCTTGAAATCAGTGGGATCCACATCCAAGGAGAGGGAGATGAAATGCTCCAGTGACACTATCCATATTTGACTTGGGTACCTTTTAAACAGTGTAAATGAAAGCATTTGCAAGGCACCATTAAAAAACACACAACACCATTCTGTATGCAGAGCAAGTGACACTCCTCTAGCATCTGCGATAGGAAACACATCTGTCTCCTGTCCAGTTCCTTTCCTAAATGTCTCCCTGAATCAGGTTTTATGGTGGGGATCGTAAATATCCCTTTCTGTTTGAATCCTCGGGTTAACAATGCCCCCTGTGACTACCAACACAAGATGTTGCATTCAGGAAAGAGGTGCACTCAAGTAAGAAGAGATCTTTGTGACAGTATCTCCCAGTATGGTCCCCATGCCCAGCTAATCACATTAGCATGAGAGTGAAGAGGTGGCCACTAGACAGCCACATAAAGAGCAGGAGAAAAGCAAGACTAATCTTGTTAAAAGGGAAGCAAAGATAGACGCTGCTTTTACATAGCAGCTTATAATGACCCAGTTTTCCCAGGATTGGCATCACCTGTACATCTCCGGATACTTCGGGCTGGTTGGGGAGTTTACTCTACAAACATGCACAAACCTATCTCTCATATTAAGAAGGCTTAATTTAGAACACACACACACACACCCTATCACTTGTGGGATTGTGTTGGGTTTTTTGTGTCCCCTCAGTCTAGTGATCCAGGGATTACTAGATTCCTTGCCACTGTTTTTTTAAAAAAATATAGGGACATTCTAGCAAGTGTTGCACTCTTTCCCACCATTTGTGTTTTCCTACTGTGAAGAGCATGCAGGCACACATGATAATTTCGATCATAAGAATGTTTTAACCAAAGTCTTGTTGATATACTAAACAGTGTGGAATTGATAACAGCCCTCCCCCTCCCACCCCCGCTTTGAAGTGGCTGCTTCTTGCAGTGAAAATATTATTCCAGAAAGTTATGAGCGTGTTCTTTAATTTATTGTGCCTGCTTGGATTAATGCAGTTTACAACAATCTGCTGTGCTGACTTGCACATCCTAGGAACATTTAGTCAACTGTGAGTCCCTCTGTGCTCAGTGGGGCTTACTCTCAATTCAGTGTCAAGTAAACATGCAAACATGATAAATACCTAAACAAAATGTTGATAAAACTATTGCAGTGGGTAAGAGCCAGATAAAGTTGTCCTCACTCTCTCATAGCACTAGATTTTGAGGTTCTCCAATGAAATTAACAGGCAGGAGCTCCAGAACAGACCCCAAAGAGAGTACTTTTTCACACAGCACAGAATTAATTTAGAAAATTTGCTGCCACAAGGGATTGGGCTGCATATTGGGCAGGGACTGTGCCACTTATATCCCGTGCAGTGGACTTGGTAGCAAATCCAGGTGAAGCAAATCCACTTAGTAGCGCTAAACTCTGGTGTGCTTCTTATACTGTGAGCAGAAAGTTTTTCATACCCGGCTTTTAGTTCACATCTCCTCAGGAATGGAGATGTGCATACACATATCAGCCAAATTTACCTCAAAGTCCCTGCAAGCTATCAGGGAGCACTTCACACACAATTCAGGTTTTTTCCCATTGCATATTAGAGCATAGCCCGATTTATATCTGGGATTTTAAAAATCCACTTTTTGCATCGGGTTTTGGGGGCAACTTCAAACTTGCAGTAAAGTCTCGCAGAAAACCCGTGGTCAAGCCTGCTGTCTGGGAAAGCTCCAGGGAGTATCTCATAAAATATTCTTCAAAAATATTATTCCCCCATCTTTAGTCTGAAATGGTACAGTCCAGAATTCTAGCATCCCAAGCCTCATTCTGTGTAATGTGTTCTAATTGCCAGAAAAAGGAATATACCAATGGCATATTGTCCTTGTTCGGGATTTGCTTATAAGTTCCTCCCATCCTGTTATGTAGGAGCTCTAGCCCTTTCCTGTAGCCACTTGTGTCTCAGTGTGTTCTCCCCCAACCTGATGCCAGCAGTATCAGGACTTCTTCATGCAACATCTTTCTGCATACCTTTGTAGAGTCATATCTCAGTTACTGGGAATCACAGCTAGATGCCATAAACTTTATGAGTTGCTGACCAGTTCTTTGTCTTTTGGAATACATTTCCAGAGTCAGTGCAGGAGGCATACACTGTTTAACATGGTTTTATAGCAGGTAAATAATGATAAGCATATACACAAAAAGCATTCACCACCTTCTAAGAATAGAAACTATTTTCATTCTAGGGCATAATACCAACTGTAAATTCTTAGGTTACTCATTCCTCTTCCTTCAGATGTTCTCCATCATACACATGCATGTGCGCACACAGCTAACTCAAAGAGTTCTCTGCCACAGGCAACTGCCCTGCACAACTTTTCCAGTTGAGAGCTATGCATCTGGTGTGGGCAGGTCTGACTGGTCCAAGCTTTGCAGCTGCCTTTTATTTTATTTTATTTTATTTTATTTTATTTTATTTTATTTTTTATTTAACACATTCATATACTGCCCACAATGGTGTGCAAACAGGTTCAAAACTGAACCAGTTCAATGTTGAACTGATTCGGTTCAAAGGTTCAGGGTCGAGCTGAACACGCCCCCCCCCCGGTTCGGCTTGACCCCGAACTGGAATACACACACACACACACACAGTTTGGGAGTTTGACAAGCATTTTAAAAAAATATTTTAAATTAAACTTACCCCCTCCAGGGTCTTCTATGGCCATGCAGGTTCCGACTGCGCAGACACAGTAGCCTCAAAAATGGCCACCGCACCAGGGAAAAGGCCCAGAAAGGGCTGAAGATGCAAACTTTAACTACCCAAGAGGCTGATGGGGGGGAACTCCGCAGACCCCCCTCCACCTTGGAGAAGCCCCCAGAGGGGGTACGTTTAATTTAAAATATTTTTTTTAAATGCTCATCAAACTCCCGAACTCTGTGTGTGTGTGTATTCCAGTTCGGAGTCAAGCCGAACCGGGGTGGGTGGGTTCAGCTAAACCCTGAACCTTTGAACCGAATCGGTTCAACATTGAACTGGTTCAGTTTTGAACCTGTTTGCACACCATTGTGGGCAGTATATGAATGTGTTAAATAAATAATAAAATAAAATAAAATAAAATAAAGGGCAGCTGCAAAGCTTGGACCAGTCAGACCTGCCCACACCAGATGCATAGCTCTCAACTGGAAAAGTTGTGCAGGACAGTTGCCTGTGGTAGAGAACTCTTTGAGTTAGCTGTGTGCGCACACGCATGTGTATGATGGAGAACATCTGAAGGAAGAGGAACGGGTAACTGAAGAATTTACAGTTGGTATTATGCCCTAGAACGAAAATAGTTTCTATTCTTAGAAGGTGGTGAATGCTTTTTGTGTATATGCTTATCATTATTTACCTGCTATAAAACCATGTTAAACAGTGTATGCCTCCTGCACTGACTCTGGAAATGTATTCCAAAAGACAAAGAACTGGTCAGCAACTCATAAAGTTTATGGCATCTAGCTGTGATTCCCAGTAACTGGGCCAGCCAGTTCAGGAGTTCAATGAGCATTTTTTTAAAAAAAACACGTTCTAATTAAACTTACCCCCTCTGGGGGCTTCTCCAAGGTGGTGGTGGGGGCCCGCAGAGATTCCCCCTCCCCCCACTGGTCTCCTGGGTAAAAACTTGCCCAGTTCAGGCATCTTTGGCCCTTTTCGGACCTATCCGCTGGTGTGGTGGCCATTTTGGAGGCCTCCGCACCTGCACAGTAGGGTTCTGCATGGCCGGGTCATGACCTGGCCATGCAGGGTCCCACTGCGCATGTGCAGCAGCCTCCCAAATGGCCACCGCAACAGGAAATAGGCCCGGAAAGGGCCGAAGATGCCTGAACCAGGAAAGTTTTAATTACCCAGGAGGCCGGCAGGGGAGGGGGAACCTCCACAGATCACCACCACCACCTTGGAGAAGCCCTCAGAGGGGGTACGTTTAATAATAAGTAAATAAATTTCGGTGAACACCCCGCCCCCGAACTGGGGCGGGAGCGGGTGTTTGAAGGGGGCCAAAACCGAACTGACCCGGTTCGGTTCAAGTTCGATTCAAACTCGAACTGAACCGGGTCAGTTGGTTTTGTGCACATCCCTACTGCCCACTACCAAAGTCTTTAGGTGGTTTACAACAACAATTTAGATTTCTTCCTTGCTGGATTGCTCGTTTCCAGGGTTATTTCTAACACAGGGCTGCACAACTTCAGCTCTCCTGCAGATGTTGGCCTACAACTCCCATCATCCCTGACTATTGTCCACAGTGGCAGGGGAGGATGGACTTTTCAGTTCAACAGCTGAATGGTGCAGCCCTGCTCTAACCTCTCTCTCTCTCCTTCCCCCCTCATAGTTTCATTATCTCAGAATCAAACCAGATGTGTTGCCAAATGTGTCATTAAAGCATCCTCCCCACCCCAAACTTCATCAGCAATCATGGGGGACTTGATCAGGATTGGGACCGTGGTGCATGGGGAGAAAGTATTTAACTTCATCTCTGCATGCCATCATTCCAATGAAAATCACCCCTTTCCGATGCTGCTATTAGCCCCAGGAAAGAAGCTCCCATAAACACTGGGGCTAACACCATTTCTGGTGGGGGGAGAGGACAATTTTTGTTTGGATTGAAGTGTGGAGGGAAGAGGCTACATATACTCTCCCTCCATATTGTGGGCCTGATCCTGATCAGCCTCCCAAGGTTGCTGTTGAAGTTTAGGGGAAAATGGAAGCTCTTAATGTTTAATGTTGTGTCTGGTTTGACTTTCAGTTAGACATGCTATCAGCTGTGTTGAAACCTGAATCAAGCTTGCTCTTCTGTTAAGAAGAATGATGCATTTGCCTGTTTCTTAACTCCGATAAACTTCAAGGAGCTGATTTCTTGTGGATGCCCTCTGTACCCAAGCATAAATAAGAATATTATACCTGTAGTATGCATGCACATTTCTTTTTGTCCCAGTGTTGGTTCTAGTCTAAGAGGTTCTGCAGGGCTCTTAAAAGAATACAAGAGCTTGCAAAACCTATTTTACAAACAAACTGAGACGAGTGTAAAAACTATGAGCCATCCTGTCTCTTTCAAACGGCATTCAGCTTTCTGGAGGTGGGGTGAGGGTGCCTATTGAATTTCTAGCCAACGTTCTAAGCCAAAGGTTGCTTACCCCCCAATTTCTAGGGGAAGTCAGCTACCCCTGGTCTAAGCCACCAGAATCTCCCTTCTCTAGCACCACTAGAGCCAGAGGTGGGATTTTATAAATGATCCTCACTTGTAAGAATGGATTTTACATCTGGAAGTATCATTTAGATACATTACTCCAAGAGCTCATCATCTCCAGGATTGTTTGTAATTAATCATTTTTGTAAAGGGCAAACAGATTTTCTCTAACAGTGCAAGGATCTCCACCTCCCCAAACGGGCCAGAGGTGGGTGGGTTTCGACTGCATAAACCACTCTGAGAACATTGTTGAAAAGAGTTATACAAATATTTGTCATTTTCATAGGAGTAGAACTTGGATGGATGGATGGATGGATGGATGGATGGAGGGCCAGTTTGAGATAGGAGATGCCAAATGTAAAAGAGGACAGGTTTTCTGTACCTTTAATAGATGCACATTTAACCGTGGGTTTACTGCGAGTTTGAATTTGCCCCAAAAACCTGACGCAAAATGTGGATTTTTTTTAACCCCACACATTTATTTATTTATTTATTTATTTATTTATTTATTTGCCTTTTATTAGAATTGTCCCGAAGCAGTTTACAGTACTGTATAGTTAAAATACACAATTAAAATACAAAAAGTAGAGCTATTAATATAAATATAAAACAATCTCTATTTAAAATTTATAAAACTTCTCTAAAACAATATTACATAAGACACAAAGCAACAGCAGCAAAAAGGTTTGTTAAAAAATAACCCACCCAAAACCTAATCTCTGTCACTTAAAAGCCTGTGTGAAGAGCCATGTCTTTACTTGTTTTCTAGAAAATGTGGTGGAAACTGAGGAGCGGATCAATCAGGCTAAGCTCTAACATGCAATGAAAAACCCGAATCATGTGTGAAGTGCTCCCCAATGTCTCGCACAGACTTCAGTGTGAATCCAGCCAATGTGTGAATGCACAACCTCTGTTCTGAGCTAAAAACCACCATCTGGAAATGCTCCTGGTGCAGCTTTTCTTCCCCTTGCTTGACAAGCTGCTGAAATACCCTCTTCTGTGCATCTCTTAAAAGGGATAGGAGATCTGTCCTCTTTCTCATACAGCAGCCCTAGATATGGGGCTAGAGAGCCATGATAGCCCTCTGGAGACAGTCTCTCTTGTTTTGAAGCTCTCGGTATGAGCCCGCATGAAATTTTGCTCAGCAGCTGTCCTCATCCTCCCACTCAGAGTAGTTTGCAACAGCTGGGGACCTCTATATACATCTGCAGAATGGATGCCTAAAATGAGCTTCCACATTAAGAACTTCAGAGCAAACAACTGCCCACAGTTGCTGATGGTCAGATTTATTGCTTAATGGTGCCTGAATGGACTGATGAGCAAATCCCCAGGAAAAAGGGATTTTGGTGTTGATAGTTCCATTTTGAACTGATTTAGTCTTTAACTTTTTTCAAAGTATAACTGAAATGCCTTCTTTTTATCCTTAATGGGCTATTGTCATGTCGCTTACTGTATGGCTTACTATTTTCCCATTTTTTGACTGCAATGTGAATGACTAAAGAATATATTTATGTGCTTATTGTCAAAGAGATTAGATGTGCCCCCCCCCCCCGCCTTGATTGGCAATCTGATCCCATAGAGATGTTTATCTTTTAAGGCACAGTTTGGCTTATGCACATCTAACCATTTTAACTTTCTGGACAAAATCTAGAGAAAGATGAACCTTAGTTCCCCAGCCCTTTTCATCCCAAGGCAGGCTTACATTTTCTTTTTAAGGGGGCATACTGCCCCCACAACACAAACACAACTTTTTCTTTAGTGCAACAGCAAAGCCACTGTGCAATTCCTTTCTCTGTCATATGCTGTGAAGTCGTAGCTGTCCTTCACATCTCTCCTGGGACTTTTACACACAGCAGGCTTTACAATGGGTTAACTGGGAGGCTTTCCTGCGACCTCAAAGTTGTCCCCAAAAACCCGACGCAAATAGTGGATTTTTTTACCCTGGATATAAATCGGGCTACACTCTAATGCACTGTGAAAAATCCGAATTGTGTGTGAGCTGCTCCCCAAGAACTCACAGGGACTTCGGGGTAAATCTGGCCAATATGTGAACACACCCCCTCCATTCTGGAGGAGATGCGAGTTAAAGGGCTTTAAAAGCCTTGTGTGAAAAACTTCCTGGTGCGGGTCAACTTCTAAAGTAGAGAATTTAAACTCACAGCTTTTGGAGCTGACTTCCTGCCCTATGCACCAGGAGGGATGCATCTTTTCCAGTGTATTATGGGACAAATGAGCTTTAAAAACTCCTCATCACAAACCTTCAGGCTTCAGGACCATGGGGAGGGGAATGGCGAGCAGGATCTTTAAAACAGAGGACAGCAGGTCCTTACCTGCTCCCTGCCACCACATGCAGCTTCCTGCTGCGATGGAGCTGCCACCAAAAACCCACGGATGGCGCTGGCACACACAGCATCTGCGCATGAGTGGATGCCATATCTGTGCTGGCACTGCATGCAGCTTCTTGGGGGCAGCGCCATCGCATCAGGAAGCAGGTATGGACCTGCTCTCTTTTTAAAAAAAAGATCCCACTCGCTGCTCCCCTCCCCGCAGTGCCAAACTGGTTCAGATCTCGTTCGGACAAGTTCAGCACTGAACCAGTGCATGGTCCTCCCATCTTCCTTATGAATGGCCAGCCTGGAGGCAGCAAGGCTCTCGGATGGGGCGGGAGAGAGAGGAGCCACCTGAGCTCCCAGGAAGTAGAGGCAGCTGCACCTCTTTTGGAAACAACGCCCACCCCCACCCCGCCGGCTTGTTAGGATGAGGTCTTGTGGTAGCAAGCATGACTTGTCCCCATAGCTAAACAGGGTCGGCCCTGGTTGCATATGAATGGGAGACTTGATGCGTGAGCACTGCAAGATATTCCCCTCAGGGGATGAAGCCGCTCTGGGAAGAGCAGAAGGTTTCAAGTTCCCTCCCTGGCAGCGTCTCCAAGATAGGGCTGAGAGAGATTCCTGCCTGCAACCTTGGAGAAGCCGCTGCCAGTCTGTGTAGACAATACTGAGCTAGATAGACCAATGGTCTGACTCAGTATATGGCAGTTTCCTATGTTCCTATGTTCCTAAGCAGTTTATGAGGAGACATATGGATTTGGTTTTGTTTTAAAGTTTAAAAAATTCACCAGGTGTGCTTAAAGTAGCTCTTTGGATCCTGGCTCATAGTATTGCATTCATTCATTCATTCATTCATTCAGGTATTTGGAGCCCCTGGTGGCGCAGTGGTAAAACTGCCGCCCTGTAACCAGAAGGTTACAAGTTCGATCCTGACCAGGGGCTCAAGGTTGACTCAGCCTTCCATCCTTCCGAGGTCGGTAAAATGAGTACCCAGAATGTTGGGGGCAATATGCTAAATCATTGTAAACTGCTTAGAGAGCTCCGGCTATAAAGCGGTATATAAATGTAAGTGCTAGTGCTATTGCTATTTACACCCAATCTCAAATCGCCACCATGCATGAGTGGCAGGGTGGGGCACGCAGCTCATGCAGCCTCCGGAGCTGGGGGCAGCAGTGTGGCGTGGCAGGCAGTGGCAGTATAGTTGGGCTTTCTCCCTGCCAGCCACCCCACCCCACCCCACCGCCCAGCTTCAGAGGCTACATGAGCTGCGTGCCCCACCCTGCCGCTCATGCACAGGGGCCATTGGAGAAATCAGCCTGGCAAGGTTTTTGACTGGAATGACTTCTTGAGTGGCTGCTGTGCGTGCACATCAGCCAGGCGAGCAGCCGGGGCAGGGCAAGTGGACGGGTAGACTCTGCCTGGAGCTGGGCAGTGGGGTGGGGTGGGGTGGGGTGGCAGGCATCAGTGGCCTTACAGAACTATAATCTACTTTCCTCTCTGCCCCCCACCCCACCCCAACTGCCACTGCCCCAGCCACAATGCAGAGGGTGGCTCTTCACTGCAGGGTCAGGGGTGCCTATCCCAGCCCCCCCCCCCCAGAATTGGTGCCTAGTGGACCAGCCAGCCCTGTTCAGACACCACACTGCCAGGAACACATGCCCTGCTTACAGGCCAACCAGTGGTCATCTGAACATGTCCACAGAGAAAGTGAGAACCAGACTGAAGGCCACAAAAGTGGCTCCCTGTCCTCAAAGGGCTCGCAGTCTTTTTTCTTTTTTAGTGTGTGTGTGTGGGGGGGGGGCAAATCTCCAGGTGGTGGCAATCTGGTAATTCTGGGACTGAAGGCAAGATGCGACACCATCTAATAAGCCACGTAAGCCTTTGAAAGGTAAATAGTTGGAAGTTAGACTTGATCCTACAGATAATTAGAAAGACACTGGGATCTAAATCCTCCTGGGTACAGGATGGGGCTGAAGCTCAGTGAAAGAGCATCTGCTCTCTGTTCAAAAGATCCCAGGTTCAGTCCCTGGTCTCTCCAGGTAGGACTGGGAAAGTCTCTGGCCTGAAATCTTCGAGAGCCACTGCTAGTCAGTGTCTGTGGCATAGCAAGGCTGGCGGCAGCCCATGCTGAAACTTTCTGGTGAGCCCCAGTTGCTGCAGCGCCACCCACCACACACCTCCAGTAACTTTGGCTAACTTGCTCCAGCTGTTGCCGCAGGCTGGCCACCCTCCTGGCCTCCACGGACCTTCCCAAATGTTGCTGCCACTGCTGCCACAAGCCATCCAGCCCTTGGGTCTCCATGGCCCCGGCCATATGCATCTATCACCGGCCATGATGCAGTATAATAGTGTCACACCACCCAGCACCAGGTAATGCCATCATTATACCGCACTGCGGCTGGCAATACTGGTATGTAGCGAGGGCTGCAGAGGCCAGGAGAGTGGCTGGCCTGTGGCAGCTATTCATTCATTCATTCATTCATTCATTTTCTATACCACCCTTCCAAAAATGGCTCAGGGTGGTTTACACAGAGAAATAACAAACAAACAAATAAGATAGATCCCTGTCCCCAAAGGGCTCACAATCTAAAAAGAAACCTAAGATAGACATCAGCAACAGTCACTGGAGGTACTGTGCTGGGGGTGGATAGGGCCAGTTACTCTCCCCCTGTTAAATAAAAGAGAATCACCACGTTAAAAGGTGCCTCTTTGCCAAGTTAACAGGGGTTACATGCAGGTTACCAGTCTAGAGCAGCACCAATAACAAATGGTGGGGTGGGCAGAGGTGGCAGATAATGAGGGCTCCAGTGACCCATGTTTGCAGAACATGGGTGAACACTGGTAGATGTGACCCTGGTCAATGTAGACAATACTGAGCTGGATGGACCAATGGTTTGGCTTGGTGTAAAGCAGCTTCATATCTTCCTGTATAGGTGGGAACAATGCCATCGCTCCATCAGGATAAAGACAAGCTTTCAATAATCAAGGTGTCTCCATAAAGCAATAGTCCTAATTTCTACTTCCTCTTCTTAGAGTCGGGTTCCCCTCAGCCCTACCAAAATGATTAATGAAGGAGGTAAATGATCTGGTGGCGCCGTCTTGGAGGTGGGTGTCTGTGAATGAAAGGAAAAGACAAGGGAGAAGGTGTCCTTTGACACCACTCTTGCTCCGCTATCAGCTCTGGAAAGCAAGGCGGTATGAGTGGCTTGTTTAGGGTGGAATATTTGCCGACAAAAGTCTATGCAAACAAGAAGCCTTGTGAGAATGTCAAGGGAACAGCTGCTCCCATCTGGCAAAGGTGAACGCAGTTTGCAGAGCAAACTTACCTTTAATTCAAGCAAATAGTGTTACAAGTGCTGTACCTGGGAGGAAAAACATGTTTGCTGGGAAGTCAGCGTGACTGGAACTGACCACGGAGAATAAGAATCAGGCATGCTTAGATTTCACAGTGAAACTGGGTCATCTCTGTAGAAAAGAATCATTCCCCAGACTAGTTTGTCATCAGCATCATACTGAGAGAATTCTCAGGACACCATCCTTCAGTGCTTAATTTATAAGAAAGGTAGATGCAGGGATTCAAGTTTTTCTGGAAGGTGATTCTGAATCACCAATCCCAAAGTATGTAGGGGACAGCGAGTCAGCATTATTTCATTATTTTGCATATCCAGAACTGAAGCTTGGTACGTACTGAAAGTCATACCAAGACTAGGCTCTAGTGAACACTGGTGCAGATTTAGGTCAGCTGTTCTCCAGGTTGGAATCTGACCATCCTAAAGGCAGGGAAGGCCTGTAGCCCAGTGGCAGAGCACATGGGTGCATGGAGACAGCTCCTGGCATCTCCAGATAGGACTGGGAAAGACCTGACCCTGGGGAGCTGCTGCCTGACATGGCAGACCAACATGGTGACTCGGCATCAGACAGCTTCACAGGAAATAGCTACGACGTGCAAAGTAGAGTTACCATTTCTCCTTGTCCCAACAGGGCTAGATGCTGTTTTATGTGATGTATGGTTTGTAATGTATCTTGTGTTCACAGTTACATATGTGAGTCCCACAATTATTTCACAGCAGGCTATTGGATTGCTTAGCCTGTGATGAGTTGTGCATGTAAATTGCTTCCCCAACCAGGAACGCATAAATTGCCTTTTCTAACCAGGTTAGAGTGGACCCTGGGACAAAAAGTGAAGATGGGCCCCTGGCCCATTCAGCTTCTTCAGATAGGTGCAAAGGGGAGAGGAAAAGCTGCTGCTGCTACTACTACTACTACTACTGATGATGATTAATATACTGCTTTTCAACAAATGTTTGCAAAGTGGTTTACATAGAAAAATAAATAAATAATAAACAAGATGATTCCCTGCCCCAAAAGGTTCACAATCTAAAAAGAAGCACAAAGCAGAGACTAGCAACAGCTGTTGGAAGGCTGCTGTGCTGGGATTGGATAGGGCCAGTTGCTCTCCCTATGCTAAAAAAAAAAAAGAGAATCACCACTCCGAAAGGTGCCTCTTTGCTCAGTTACCAGGGAACTGTTACCCAGCTGCCACTGGCTCCCCTCCCTCAGGGGCCATTTGCCTCTCTGCTCCACCTTGTTCATTTGCAAATACAGCCCTGTCCTTAACAAGCTGTTTCACAGAGTTCTGAATCCAACTGGAGTCCATAGTTTTCATGGGAAACGTAAACATGGCAAAGCCCCCTTCCCACTACACCACAGTTCCAATCTTCCTGCTGGTGGCTGCTAGTGACAGTATTTATTTATTTTTTTAAATGGAATTTAATCGCATGGCTTCTCATGAGTAAAGATTGATGCTTTTGGCCCAAATGTTTGTCTTCAAAGTGCAGGCACTAGGGCAGGACTCCAGGGGTATAGCTAGGGTAGAGGGCCCCTGTGTTCGCCCCTCTCCCTCGCGGCCCCTAGGAGTGAGGGGGATAATGGAGAAAATAGGGAGGAGTGGAGCTGGGGCACCCTCAGAAGCTGGGGGGCCCGGGTTATCTGAACCCATCCACTCTATTATAGCTACACCCCTGGGCAGGACAACACAATGCAAAGAGTGTAACATCACCAGTGATGGAAAGTGCTACTGTTCTCCCTTTGGCTGTATCATTTTTGGTACTTCTAAAAGCATTGGTATGTTTTCCCAGAATATGGGAAACACCTATATTGGACAGCAGTGATATAAGAAGGTGCTGAAAGGTATCATCTCACATTCCGCAGGAGATGGCAATAGTAAACCCCTCCTGTGTTCTACCAAAGAAAGTAGACCATGGCTCTGGGGTTGCCTGGAGTCGACACCGACTCCAGGGCACAACTTTGCCTTTACTTTAAAAGCATTTGAAATCTTTTTAAAACTTCAATGAGAAGGCTGAGCACTGCCCCCACGATCTCCCCCACTATATCAACGAAGTCCAGGACTGCTCACCTAGCCCCTTTAAACAAAAGAGAAGTGCTAAGTAACAGGGATGACCCTTCCATGAGGCAGTTGCCTCAAGCGTAGGCATGAGGAGGGATGGAGGGCACACCTGCCATGATGGGCACACCTGCTCTCAAATGGGGGGGGGGGCATGGTGTCATTTAGGCAATAAAATGTCTTAGGCTGCCTCTGTCTAGTAAAACTACAGCCTAACCCTGTAGGAATGTCCAAGCCACGGTAGAAAACCTTATTCCTTTGTTTGAAATCAAACAAAGTGGAGCACGGAACACAGAAACACCCAAAATGGTTTAAAATCCATTTTTGAAAGGTCTGGGTTCCTCGCTGCACTGCTTCAGGGTAAATTGCTCTTGGATGTTTCTTTTTTCCTTTTGGTTTTTTGAAATAACTTGCATGTTTAAATTATCTGCTTGTGATTGCAAATCAAATGGATAAAGCTCTGTCTCTATCCTGAACTAGAAGGACTAAATGTATGTGTTTTGTTTTGTTTATATCTGACCATATTTTTTGCATCATGAAATTCAAGGCAGGGTAAATAAGATGTCCAGGCTAGATGGTGACTGGGACAAAGTCACCGCAAGTTTAATGGCTGAGCTGGTATTTGAATGGAACTTTCCCCAGTTCAACATGCTACCCATTACACTCCACTGGGGTACAGTTTTCTGGATTCTCTGGGTATCCCTAGGAGGATCTCATTGTATAAAATGTGGGGTGGGCATTTGCAAAGAAGTCTAATGAAAGGGTACCACCTTGTGGTTGCTTGAAGGTATTCCAGACCAACATCCTGGCTGCTTTTGGACATCACACCAAACTGGAGGCAACCATGCCAGAGGTTTGGGTTTGTGGTTGTCTGGGTGGAAGAACCTGCAGTTCAGGAAGCCACCCGAGGTCAACAACCACAAACCTGAATTGTCACCCTCATATCTTCATTGATTTCAGCGGTGATATCTCCAGTTAGAAAGTGGCACCATGTTGTTCGAAGGCTGCCACTGCTTGGAACCAGAGTTGAAGGTAAGAAGCTCTTCCCTCTCTCCATCTACAATTGGCTACTATGACTGTCCTTCATGAGAAGGAAGAAGCCCACACAGCTAATCCCCCCCCCGTCTCCTAGACTCCAAATTGGATTGTCTGGGGGCACGGTGGAAGGAATGGAGGCAAACTGTGGGTCCAACTGTGGGTCTGTAGGATCCACAGTTTCCTGCAATGTGCGAAGGTGGTCCCTTGGTTTCACAACCCAGATACAAATCTTTGCTTGTTTCCTTGCTACAGATGTGCTTGCTCTGAACTCGCTCTCACTTTTCCTTTCTTAAAACCTCGGAATTGTTGCAAGTGTAGTTGTATCTACCATAAGATCCTTCACATTTACTGTGATCCATATATTCTATAGGAATTAGGGCTGTGCATTGAACTGGAACAATAATTGGATCCAATTCAATACAGCCCCAAGTGACAGCATATAATTTTCAATGCAAAATTACTAATACTAGATGACCCGGCGCAGAGCATCTGTGTTCCTAGTTCTCACTGTCTCCCCACCCCCTGCCGCCGCAACCAATCTGGCTTCCTGCCCCGTCTTCATTTTGTCTCCATCACTTCAGCTGTTCTCCCCCCATCCCTTCAACCAGTTTGTACCCCCCCCCCCAAAAAAATTCCTTCAGCCAGTTCTGCTGCCACCACCTTCTCTCAGCTGGCCAGCCACTGCTTTCCAGCATGCCTCTTCCTCTGCCAGCATGCCTCTTCCTCTGCCAAGAGCTGCCACACACGGGATTAGCCACAAGTATGCCTTAGAGCAGGGCTGCTCAACTTTGGCCCTCCTGCAGATGTTGACCTACAACTCCCATAATCCCTGGCTATTGGCCACTGTGGCTGGGGATTGTGGGAGTTGTAGTCCAAAAACAGCGGGGGGGGCGGCCTAAGTTGAGCAGGCCTGCCTTAGAGAATTATATATAGATATAGATTGGCACTGCCCAGTAAATTTCCATATCGTATTGGGCTGTATTAAACTGCATCCAGTGATCAGATGGCTATCAGATGGCTATTACCATGCGTTCTCTGTTGCTGATGATGTCACAAAACATGCTTGTCATCTAATCTGGTTATGGGCATATGGAAAATGCTGAGGTCGGGGGAAGAGAGCAGTGGTGTGATTGACCTCTCTGCTTCAGTGCCTCAGGTTTACAGCTGCTCCAAGCATGTTGCAATTGGTTCATTCCCCTTTCAATCACAGTCCTTGGGAGGAGAGATATAGAATTACATATTACAAGATGTCTGAGCCAAAACTCCATGCTTATGTGAGTCAATTTTTAGAGGAACGTTAGGAAAGTACTGCTTGCCAAGGGAGGTTGCAACTGAATATTGTTGACCTCACTTGAATGTATTCATTCAAGGCAAAAGCAGGGAAAGATCGGTTGTTGTTGGTGGGGTGGTTTGCCTGCTTCTCTGAAACCATGGCACTTCTGCATTAAATGGGCCAGGGCGGGGGTGGGATCAAGCATTAAGAAGGAACCTTTCTTAGATCTGTGTCCTATCAACTCTGAGAGGCCTACCATGCCTGAAAGTTGTATCTGATTATGATATATAATAATATATTTTCATGGTTTCCCATTATTTCCTATGGTCCATTATTTCTTATGGGACGATGCTTCAGCCCAATAATAATACATCAAATAATTCGATCTAGGCCTTTATGAATACAAATACAATGAATATTTATATACCACTTTTCAACAAAAGTTCCCAAAGTGGTTTACATAGACAGACACACAGACAGACATAAAGTGGCTCCCTGTCCCCAAAGGGCTCAAAGTCTAAAAAGAAACATAAGACAGACACCACCAACAGCCACTGGAGAGATGCTGTGTTGGGGTTGGACAGGGCCAGTTTGCTCTCCTCCTGCTAAATAAAGAGAATCACCACTTTAAAAACCTGCCTCTTTGCTCAGTTAGAAGGGGACAATCATTGGATGCACATTTAGATAATCACTTGATGCACATTTAGATAATCAATTGCATCAGATTGAAATTGGATACAATCTGATAATTTCATTCACGCACAGTCCTAATAAGAACTAGTGTTGGACTAGAATCAGGGAGATCTCTGTCTGAATGTTGAACATAATGTGTGAATAAGGCTAAGGAGTTGTTCTTGTTCTGGAAACCCACATTCCTTTACACAAAGTATCTTTCTGTATATGAGCATACAAATATGTAATCACTATGAGGAATATTTAGTCCAGAGGGCCGGCATTCCATCATGCCTCAATGGCATCATCGAGACAGCTGAATCCAGATTTGTCCTGATAAATTGAGCTTGGCCTAATCTTCGCTATCTTCTCTAAACTTGTTGCAGGGAGAGACAGTGGCTGAAAGGTGTGTTGATAGTGAGAATCAATGCTAGACACTCAGGGACTGGGCTACACAGCATTTTGTGTTCAACCTGTTTACAGAAAGGCTGTGCAAACACAATTAGTCAGCTCTGCGATCATTAATAATTAAGCTCGACAATGCCAAATGGCTTTCAATTGATTTGGGGGCTTTTTTTAAAAAAGGGGGGGAATAGTAATAATTCATTTGTGCAAGATACACACCTTGGCAGGGGCTGAGGCTGTGGCAGGGAACGATTCCATTCAGCTCAGTGGAAAACCATCATAGTTGTCCACCCAGACAGATGCATGTGGACCTATTTGAGAGGAGCTGTCAGTCTCAATCCTACCTGATGGATAGTCACAAGACAGATCATAAATGTCTGGCCCGCTGCTCCCTTGTAGGCTGAGAAGAACCAGCCAATGAATGAGACTCACTGGCTATATCTCAGAACTTGGCCTCAACCTGGCGTAAGATTTTGGGGTCAGCCATAATTGGTCTAGACCAGGAGTTTCCAATCTTCAGTCCCCAGATGTGGTTGAATTACAACTCCCATCATCTCCAGTCACAGTGGCCTTTGGCAATAAAGTGTGGCTGAGGATGAAGGGAGTTGTAGTCCAACAACAGCTGGTGGGCCGTTTGCCCACCCCTTATCTAGACCAAGGGGGGCTAACAATAGGACCAGGGCACCATTACCTAAATATGGAAAAGTACTACTCTAGTCCACATTACTGCATGCCTTGAAGATATTTTTCCCTTGAGCATGACCTTTTCAGGGGGGAGGGACAATTGCCCTGGGCCCCACACACGAAGCCCACCATCCAAAGTATGGTTCAGTATTTGAAATGATCAGGTCAGTTCTTTAAATTCAAGGAAGTAAAAAATGATCAGTTAAAATATAACCCCAGGGTCAAGTTATTTCAGTATTTGGGTTATTTCATTGACACAGGATACAGCAGCTGACGTACAGCGCAACATTACACACATGGGGGAATGTAATGTTTGTGCAGTTGCGCAAGCGCAAAAGTCGCAGAGTTGCAGGACTGTGCAGCTGCAGCGGCCAGTGGCGCATCTAGGCAAACTGGGCATCTGGACCACCCCTGCTGTGAGCCCTTCTCCCCTATATTCCAGCCGCCCATGTGTGTGGCCGGGGGGTGGGGGGGGTGGGAAAGGCGGGCAGGCCTCCCCTTGCCCATAGCGGCGGCGAGCAGAGCGAGAACGGCTGCTCCCCTCTCCACTGCCACCATGGCGGGGGGGGGGGAGGCCTGCTCACTTCACCTCCCACCCCCCAGCCACGCACATGGGCGGCTGGAATACGGAGAGGAGGGCTCGTGGTGGAACGATTGTGGAGGGGGGTCCCCTGCCATTGGAGGTCCCTCGGGCCCCAAGGTCTGCGGGTTAGAGCACCTCTGTGTGCAGCCATTCTATATAATGCATGCACAGTTACACCACTCTGTGCAGTATATCAGCTAAAGGAAGAAAAGGGAGGCTGAAATGAACATTCTGTCCCTTGGCCTCTCCGAATCTTCAAAAAGGATCTCCCAAATGAGAGCACAGCATGAGATGGGGCACAAAGCAATGCTGCCCCATTTCCTGAGGAAATACACATCCTGTCATTTTCTGCAGCGAAGGATTGTCCCCTTCCACTTCATTGGGAGGCAGAGAGATGATTAAAGGCAGAATCATTCTGTTTAAAACCGGAATGGGCACAATCAGTCACTGGGATGTCTCCTGATTGCTCCTGGCTGTGAACCATTTTTGAAATATTCATTTGAAATACTCTCGTAAAAAGGCTAGGCTGTTTTTTATCTTTATGTTCAATGAACTTGGTAAGTATGACTTATTGTCCTGTATGCGTTCAGACAGAGTTTTATCTCTCTTATTGTTAAAGTATGTTCTGTACCTTACGCAGGAGCGGCATCTACTGGCCGGCTTTATGATGTGCACACAACTTTTGCTAAAGGAAAGAGTATAGCAAGTCATCCTGAGGTTTGCTATAACCATGAATTGTACCAGCAAACCCCCACCCCACCCCAAACATGTCTGCTGGTTGACATGAATGCAGGGGTAGGGGGTAGCATTTGCAGGGGAAAGTCAGTGGATCCCAACTCAATCCTGCAAATGCCTCACTGCCCCCACATGAATGTGACAGGAACACAGGAAACTGCCTTCTACTGAGTCAGACCATTGGCCCATCTAGCATAGAATTGTCTACACTGACTGGTGCATGGGTGTAGTGCCCGTTGGAGAAACAGGGACAAATGTCCCTGGCCCCAGAGGGTTGGGGGCCTCCAAGGGGCCCGCAAGCAGGCCACTCCTAAGCAGGGCCCCCCTGCCCTGGCCCGCCACCCCCAACCCTGCTGCCACCACTGCCCCCATCCTTTCCATTGTCCTGCCGCCACTGCTGTCCCGTTGCAGCTATTTCTGTTGGCCTCCGGTGGGTGGGGGCCTCCGAGCGGCGGTGGCAGGCACTGTAGCTCTCCAGCCAGCCTCTCTGGCCAAACTGCATACCTGCGCAGTTCGGATATGGATGTTGCATGCCTGCCACTGCCCGGCTCACCCACCACCCTCTAAAAGTAAACAGAATTAGCTGCGGCGGGGCGGGGCAGGGGTGGCGGTGGGGAGATGTTGGTTGCCCTGCCCCTTGCATCTGATGTCAGGCACAGGGGGTGTGGCTTAGGGTTCTGGGGACGTGTGTGCTTTGTATGCAGAAAGGGCCCCCCCACAAAGAAGAGTTTGTCCCCTGGCCCCCCAGGGGTCTCGCTACACCCCTGGACTGGTGATGGCTTCTCCAAGGTTTCAGGCAGATCTTTCCCAGCCCTACCTGGAGATACCAGAGGTTAGACCTGGGATCCTTTGCATGCAAAGCAGATGCTTTACCACTGAGCTACAACCCCATCCCCAAAGGTGGAACACAAAGGGCCACTGACCACACCAAGACCTGCTTAGCTTCATTGAAGTGGCTGTATTGTGTGCCCTTAGACCAGGGCTGCTCAACTTCAGCCTTCCTGCAGACGTTGGCCTACAGCTCCCATAATCTGTGACTATTGGCCACTGTGACTATTGGCCACTGTGATGGGGGATTATGGGAGTTGTCGTCCAAAAAACAACTGGGGGAACCAAAGTTGAGCAGGCCTGCCTTAGACCATGCTCTGGGACCATGCTCTGATGAGGCTGGCCACCCTGCGTTTGCTTCACTATGTGACATTTTACCCTAGGAACCATTTAAAGTTTGCATTCCTGTTACAAAAGACATTCTGTTAGGAAAGATCACAGCAATTCCATTTATTTTCATCCAATATAAGTTAGAGAATCAAACGCAAACTGGCAATGTGCTCCACAAAAAAGGATGAGGCATTATTTAAGCAAAATAAAATTATGTACAAAATAAGCTGGTGACAAGTACATTCAGGATTATATATAGACAATGAGAGAGAAATTCAGATCCTTTTCTAACAGTTGTAGTAGAGTCAGGCTGGTTCCTGGTTGCTCCTCTACTGCTCACCACTCTTTTGGAAGTCTGAGTTGTAACTATCTTTCACTTCTTTCAACATCTCATAAGGTCATCTTTCTAGAGGTTTGGGCAATGCCGCAAATGAAGTTATATTTGATTAATGAAAAAGAAAGGCAGTTTTTAAGATCTTGATCAACTGACAGCCCTAGTATATAGTCACTTTGCTTTTCAATGCTTCCTGCATCCATATTGGCGTCTCCTGAGACACCCTGTGCTTGGGGTTCACCAGGACTTAAGTGGCAAGCAAGCAGCCAGCAGAACAAGACAGAGCAGTGGTTCCTGAATACCCCCATACTGGAATTATTTGTGCACAACTGGCCACACAACTGATCAGCAGCAGCTGAAACCCTGACATGGACCAGACTGAATATGTGATGCAGACACAAGTTTGGGGTGGCAAAGAAATATGTTAAATAAATAAACAAAAATAAAATATGTTGCCCAAACATAGCCAATATCCCATCCCGCCCACAAAATGTTAAACTTTTGTACCATTATTGAACAGCCTTTTATTAAAGCAAATTATGGGCAGAGTTAGCTGAAGGCCACAAGATGGAGCTAAGATGCTACATGGTTTCTTCATTCATCGACAAAATAAGTGGAATTGCTTTCAATCCATGATCATTTCCCAGCCTTTTAATAATTTCCCCCTCCATTTAAAGCTGTTATGTTGGGCAAAAGTGTAAGTGTAAGTGTAATGAACCTTAATCCACAATCAATTACTTTCTTTCTTGGTGGCACATCAAGAAAATTGCAATTTGTCTTACAATATGTCAAAAACACATTAAAACTATCAATTAATCATAACAATTACTTCTGCAGCCTAATAGCCCATTATTCTCAATTTGTGATCAAATAGTAGTTGCATCTATTGCAGTAACACTACTTTATAAATTTCCACCATATGGATCCACACATACATTCCTAAAATATGGGTGGGTGGTGAGTAAAGTTTAAGCAATATGACAGCATCAAACAATAGGCATGAGCTTAACTAGCAGCTGGATTGGGACCCCAATGGATCAGAACCATGGAGGAACAGAGAGATTAACCCCATCCCCTGCCATGGTCCCAGTCCTGATGGGCTCCCTGCATGCTATTTCCCAATGGAAGAAAGCTTCCATTAATGCCAAAGAGGTCTATTTTGCTCTGACAAATACGAATGAGGAGAGCTGGTCTTGTGGTAGCAAGCATGACTTGTACCCTTAGCTAAGCAGGGTCCACCCTGGTTGCATATGAAAGGAAGATTAGAAGTGTGAGCATTGTAAGATATTCCCCTCAGGGGATGGAGCCACTCTGGGAAGAGCAGAAGGTTTCACGTTCCCTCTCTGGCTTCTCCAAGGTAGGGCTGAGAGAGATTCCTTCCTGCAACCTTGGAGAAGCTGCTGCCAGTCTGTGAAGACAATACTGAGAGCTAGATAGACCAATGGTCTGACTCAGTATATGGCAACTTCCTATGTTCCTATGAATACGATGAATATTTATATACTGCTTTTCAACAACAGTTCCCAAAGCAGTTTACATAAAAATAAAATAAAATAAAATAAAATAAAATAAAATAGCACCTATGGAGGTCCTTATTTGGATTGGGACCATACCAGAGAGTAAGATTTAAGCTCCCTACCATGTGCACAGTCTTGGCCCATGAGGTCCTGTCTGTCTTTTTAAAAAGCACATGCTTAATATTAAAAAGAAGCACATGCTTAAAGCAATGTGTAACTTGTCCCATATTTATGCGATTAATTATAGCTGTAATTCTCCAATGCATCACTTTCTTAAATCCAGAAATGGCTCTTTTATAAAAATTACTAGCTGATGTATAGAGCAAGGATTCACTGGTAGCAAGAGAGCATTCTAATAGAGCTTCCCAACTAAATGCACCAGTGCAGCATCCAATGCTGCAGCAGCAATGTTTGATAGCCTTCCCTTGCTGAGGAAGCCTTTTGTGCCACCCAAAACATATGTCCCTAAGGGTTGTGCAGCCTTCGAAGACATATTTTGGGGTGGCATAGAGGGCCTCCTCAGGAAGGGGAGGGCATTGAAAATGGCCACTTCCCCGTTGCACTGGTGCAGTTGGGAAGTTTTCTTAGGTTGCTCTCTTGCTGCATCAGTGCATCTTAGCTTGTCTGCCACAGACAAGACCTTTCTATAGCATTAACTATTAAATACATAAAGGTGGACCTAACCCATCCAAAAGCAGTGTTTCCTGTTCTTTAGCCTTAAGATAACTTTCAGTGATTACCAATGGGAATATTTGCCCATTCTGACAATACAGTACCATTGTAATTTCCCAACCTTTACACACCTTGAAGTGGTACTCCATTGATCTTTTCTGACCTCTTCAGAGGTCAATGACTCCCCATTTGAACAAGTTTCTTACACACTTAATTGACTTTTTTGAGCTTCATGGCCCTGACTTGTCAGGTAGGATCACTCAGACTGTGTCTGAGCCACATCAGGTGAATTCCCGGCCTCTGCCTCTTTAAAATGCCATTATTCTTATGGTGCTGAGTAGGGATAATTCGCTTATTCACTCACAGGAGTTTCCTTCTTTATTTATTTATTAATTTAATTTTTCTAATATACCACCTCATCCAAAGACAATACCAATGACTATTTATTATTATTATTTCTTGTTTACACAGTCAGACAGGTGTTATTGACTGGTTTGTTTTATCCAGACATCGAGTCCTTCCCAAGGACCTGTATTATTATTATTATTATTATTATTATTATTATTATTATTATTATTATTTCTTGTTTTTCAATTTCAAGGTAGTGCCCTCAGTGAGGCACTACCTTGGCGTGGTTGTGGGGCTTGTGTGCTCTGAGGAAGGTGAGAGGTCTGACTGTGTAAACAAGAAATAATAATTTCTTGTTTACACAGTCAGACAGGTGTTACTGGCTGGTTTGTTTATCCAGACATCGAGTCCTTCCCAAGGACCTGGGATGGCTGAATTTTATTATAATATCGTTGTTGTTGTTATTATTAAAGATATCATCGTAAAATATAGGCTGTTCCCAGTAAAGCTGCTTTTTGTAATTGGCTGGTGGTGATTTCTGTGGCCCCTATGGTGTTGAGGTGCTCTTCAAGGTCTTTTGGAACTGCACCCAGGGTGCCAATTACCCCTGGGATTATTTTGGTCTTTTTCTGCCACAGCCTTTCAATTTCAATATGTAGATCTTTGTATTTTGTTATTTTTTCTATTTCTTTTCCTTCTATTCTGCTATCCCCTGGTATTGCCATGTCGATTATTTTAACTTATTTTTCTTTCTTCTCGACTACAGTTATATCTGGTGTATTGTGTGGCAGATGTTTGTCTGATTATTATTATTATCTATATAATTAATTCTCTTAGCCGGCATGCGTGTCCTGGATTTGGCAGTGGAACTCTCGTGACACGCTGTGAGAGTTCCGTCGAGAGGCTGGCGGAGTGGAGGAGAGGGGGAAGAAAGTGCTGGCACTGGCTGGTGGGCAGGCAGGCGGAGGAGAGGGGGCAAGAAAAGCAGCAGCAACGGTGGTGGGCGAGTGGGGGCAGGCGGGAGGAAAAGGCAGCGGTGGGTGGGTGGGCGGGAGAGAAAAGTGGCAGCAGCAGCGGGCGAGTGAGAGAAAAGCAGCGGCGGGCAGGTGGAGTTGAGGGAGAGAAAAGCGGCAGTGGCGGGGGGCGGGAGAGAGAAAAACAGCAGCAGCGAAGCCCTTCTTGGCCACCCGACCGGTGAGGCTCTGTGTGGGGAGGGAACAGGAGCGGAGGAGGGCTAGAGAGCATGGGGCTGGAGGGAAGGAGAAGAGAGGGGAGACCACGGCAGGAGGAAGAAGGAGGGGGAAACTGCTGGCCCCAAAGCGCCACAGAGATGCTCTGTGCGGGTTCGGCTAGTTATTATTATCATTATTATTAATTAAAGGGCAAACGTCTGGTGAATCAGGTGGGTCTTGAGAAGGGCCTTAAAAGCAGCCAGGGAGGGGGCTGAACGAATCCATGGGGGAAGAGTGTTCCAAAGAAGAGGAAAGGCCCTCCTATGGGCCAAGGCACCATGCACGACACCAGGGTCTGGGACACTAAGGAGGGCCAGCTGAGAAGACCTTGCTGGTAGGGATACAACTGGCCGAGAGAGGCGATCCTGGCAAGATGACTGTGGGGAGACATGATAAAGGTCCATAAAATCATGCATGGTGTGGAGAAAGTGGATAGAGAGAAATTCTTCTCCCTCTCACATAACAGTAGAACCAGGGGTCAGCCCATGAAATTGATTGCCGGGAAATTTAGGACCAACAAACAGAGGTACTTTTTCACACAACGCATAATCAGCTTTGTGGAATTCTCTGCCACAAGATGTGGTGACAGCCAACAACCTGGATGGCTTTAAGAGGGATTTGGATAACTTCATGAAGGAGAGGTATATCAACGGCTACGAGTCAGAGGGCTATAGGCCACCTCCAGCCTCAAAGGCAGGATTCCTCTGAGTACCAGTTGCAGGGGAGTAACAGCAGGAGAGAGGGCATGCCCTCAACTCCTGCCATAGGCTTCCAGCGGCATCTGGTGGGCCACTGTGTGAAACAGGATGCTGGAGTAGATGGGCCATGGGCCTGATCCGGCAGGACTGTTCTTATGTTCTTATGAGGTCCAGGTTCAGGATCCCATGGTAACCCAGGATGCTGCCTTAAAAACTGAGTCAGGTTGATCCATCTAACTCAATACTATCTATTCAACACTGACTGACAGCAGCTCAGCTCTCCAAGGTTTCAGGCACCAGTCTTTCTGAGGCCTAACTGGGAATATCAGGGATTAAAGTTGGGACCTTTTGTGTGCAAAGCAGATGCTCTGCCACTGAGTTACAGCCCCATCCCAGGGCTCCTCAATCCTTGCCACAAGGGGGCCCGGATCCTGTACCTTGGCAGCTGGCGGTGGTGATTGTGATTGGTCTGGTTCTTTCCCTTGGGGATCTGAGTCCTGGCTTTAATTGTTTTCAAAGGGCCTGGGGAGGGGAGGCAGAGAGTCCTTGGTGTGCCATTGAAGAGGATACATCAGGAGAGGAGGAAGGAAGGAATAAAGGAACATATGATTTTGTGGTTTACTTTTCTCAGCACAGAGTATAATATGCTGAGCTATTGCTGCTATAGTATTAACTATCTGGTTTTTCTGGATCTCAGATTGACAAAGGCAGAACCTGGGTGCTTGCCTGCCTGCCTTGAATTGTGCTTTGGTCCGTCTGTGAGATGATGATGTTGTGGGGAGTCATGGACAGTGGCATCTTACCTCTCTCTTCGTTCTCTCTGTTTCTTGGTTTTTGCTGTGATGAGCTTCATGTCCGGCCTTCAGAAAAACTTGTGCTTCACTCACTGCTCTGATCTGCTCTGCAATCTACATTCTGCATTGCAAGGTGTAGTCAATCAAAATGTGTCTGAAGATGTTGTTCTAGTTGAATTTATGGCTATGCTTGCTGGCTGCTCAGGGTGCTGCTGTAGCAGCTGTTGCAATGCTGAAGTAAGGAGTCATAATTGTTTGTGAGAGAGCAACTTGTGCCAATGTTATTACTGCAGCGCTGGCAGTGGATTCTGGGTCAGTGATTTTTTTTTTGGGGGGGGGGCCATTTTTGGACTGTGTGTTTGGCAAAATGTGTGGAACTCAAAACACCCTCTTGTTCCCCATGGGTAGGCCCTAGGGATACCAAAGTGGTAGGGCATGATGGGTGCCACCTACCATCCAACCCACAAAAGAAATGGGCAAGTGGGTGATTTTTTTTAAAAAATTAACCTTTCCCCCAACCCGCCATAGGTCCCTATGGGGGTTTGGGGGAAAGGTGGTTTTTTTTAAAGTAATTGCCCGCTTGCCCATTTCTTTTGTGGGTTGGTTGGTAGGTAGCACCCATCATGCCCTACCACCCAGCCCACTTTGGTGTCCCTAGGACCTATCCATGGGGAACAATGGGATGATTCAAATTTCCCATTGTTTTCTATGGCTGAATCACTCGAACAGATTTGAGTTGAATAGTCAAAACAGTCGGCAATGGCCTCTGTTTCAGTGAATCAATCTGAGTATTTTGTGATTCAATTCAAGCTCAAATCCAATAGCAAAATCTGATTCATGGACATATCTGATCTTCTCTGTATCAGGCAGGGACCTTGCATGATTTTTGCAGCACCAACTACTGGCCAGCTCTTTCATGCCAAGAACAACTCACCCCAGGGGCGTAGCTATAATGGAGCAGATGGGTTCAAAGAACATAGGCCAGCTCCTGAGGGGCCCCAAGCTCCACCCTTCCCTATTTTCTTCATTATCTCCGAGGAGCCACCTGGGAGAGGGGTGCAGGCCTCTTCTCCCCTAGCTACACCCCTGACTCATCCCTTTTCATTACTACTCTTGCGGTGACTGGGGAAAGTGCTTGGTTCCTTTCAGAATGCAAGAGTTGGCACTGCAAAAATTGCACGAGGTCCCTGCTCGACATGTTAGAGAGTAAGATAGTGCTAGGAAGTAATGCAGAAGCTTGCTGCAGTCTAAGTACAGAAAGCAAGACTGCATTTGGAACTTGCACAGAAGCTTTAAAAATCTCACATTTTATAGGTGATTTGAAGAGCCCCAAGATAGGATTACTTAAAAAGAACTGGTACGATTTTCACTGACAGTCTATTAGAATGTGCCTTAAACATTCCCCGTATTTCTGCACTGCATTGGGCTCTATATCTTAACATTCACATCAGATTCCTCCACTTTGTATTCTGGCCAATTTAGCTTCTTTTCATTCTCAGAAGCTTTGGTTTGGTTTGGTTTGGTTTGCCTGATGTTTCCTGTAATGTTAAGCTCAGTCCGAGTGGCATTTACTGTATGTGTTCCACTGACATTCTTTAGAATGAGACTGTCCTCCAACGGAGAGCAGTTTGCCAAACAACAATATTAGAGTAAAAGTCCTGTTTTCCCCCAAGAAATACACATTCAACCACTAGTAGGGGAATAGCAGCAAAACTGTTTATTTCTGATGAATAGGCCACCCATCTGTTCACTTGCGTCGCTTCTTGTAATTATTGGCCAGCTGTAGTACAAATATATCTGTATGGTGCTTGGGGACTACACTGGAACTCATCTTTGAAATTCAGTCCTCTTTGCATCTTCAGAGCATGTATCGTGCTGAACACATGGCAAGCCCGTTCTGCTTCTACATCAGTAATTGATGGGAATTAATGGACACCAATGGATAACAGACTAGAGAGCAGGGATTCTCAAACTTGGGTCCCCAGATGTTGTCAGGGATGATGGGAGTTATAGTCCAACAACATCTGTCCATTCATTCCCATCAATTACTGATGCAGAAGCAGAACGGGCTTGCCAAGTGTTCAGCATGATGCATGCTGATGTGAATGTTAAGATATAGAGGGGCCTGCATTTACTGTATATATTCCATCATATACCAGTTGCCAGAAACTACAATGGAGAAAAACATGGGGGATCCATGGCACACTAAGAAGAAAAAGGTATATTCTGTTCTTCACACCATTTGCGCTGATGTTGGAATCAGGGGCGTAACTATAATAGGGCAAGGGGAGACAGTTGTCTCAGGGCCCACTGCCTTGGGGGGCCCCCAGAGGCAAGTCACATGACTGATTCCCCCAGCCAAGCACCCACCTGGGCTTCCTTCAGTTGTATTCATCCTCCGAAATTGATGTGAGTGTCAAGACCTGGAGCTACCAGAACTATATATATGTGTGCATGCTTTTTGTTACCACTATCCAGCCTCATTTAAGATTTCTTTACTTCATGTGCTGAGCTTCAGTGAGGGGGGGCATTTTAAAAATCTTGTCTCTGGGCCTACTCTATCCTTGCTATGCCCCTGGTTGGAAAATATCAGCAAGTGGAAGGACCAATAACTGGATGTGAAGGCTAAGGAGTTAAGCCAGGCCTGCTCAACTTCGGCCCTCCTGCAGATGTTGGCCTACAACTCCCATAATCCCTGGCTATTGACCACTGTGGCTGGGGATTATTGGAGTTGTCGTCCACTACGGGGCGGGGGGGGGGGCAAAGTTGAGCAGGCCTGGGTAAGACCAGTGGCTTTACAGAAAAGATGGATTTTGAGGAAAGTTTTACTTGCCTCTTAGCCAACGCATCAGGCACCATGTGTTTAATTTGTTGTCTCTTCTTCAGTGTAGGATTGTCAGATCCTCTCCTGGATGAGCTGACTATACCTTTAAATGCTCTGTGACATCAAAACAGGATGCATTCCAGAGAACTCTCTCAAAGGCAGTGTGCGTACAACCCACTACAGGAGGGAAACCAAGATTTATGGGGAGCACACACTCCTGCCACAAGCCAATACTTCCAGCCATTTCTGTGTCATCCAAACCCAAAAATGTGTGTGTGTGGCGGGGAGAATGCCAAGTTCCCTCCCCCACCCAACATTTGCCCAAAATCTGTAACTAATTTTTGAAGTTGACTTTAAAATGTCAGGTGATGACAGGAAGTCAACATTCTCCACCCACCATGATGGATTGGGATGCCACAAAATGAGTCAAACCTGAAGCTGTTCCAGTTCCCTCCTACTTACTTGCAGCAGATCATGTGAACCCATCCAGAGTCTATAACAGGCAGCCAAGTCCTGTGCATGCTGGATCAGAAGCAGGACCCATTGAATTACATAGGAATTACTTCCATATAACGAAGCAGCAGATTGCAGTACCCATGAACACACCATTGGCTTATTTTTGGCATCTATCGTGTGTTTTTGGGGTTTTTTGGTAATAGAAGTCTGCCTCATGTTTGGATGATGGAAAACATATGCCACCTGTTAGTGATACCCTTTTCTGTAAATTATTGTGTGGGCAAAATTCTCATAAAGCAAGCTTGTCACTAGCCAAAGAATATTTAATCTAATCAAGTGAATACAGTATCTTGACAACGGAACATTTTATACTTGGCTCTTCCAATGAATAATCGTGAATAATGGTGTGGTTTTGTTCAAATTAGCACCTACAGTTAGGTACTTTAGATTGCATATGAAAAGTAACATCAAAATCTTCTCCTATTGTTTAAGGGTCCAGGTATTAGCGCTGTACAATTGTGTTAGTCCGGCAGACATGTTGGGTTGACATGTGCTCTGCCAGGCATTCTTGGAGGGTGTTCCACCTAGAGATGTGAAGGCCTGGGGCGGAAACAGAAAAAAGAGCATTTTGAAAGAGCTACATTGGCTGCCAATCTGTTTCCAGGTCCAATCCAAGCTGCTGGTTTTGACCTTTAAAGCCCTTAACGGTTTGGGCCCTGGATACCTGAGGGACCGCCTGCTCCCAAGGGTTGCTGCCCACTCAATGAGGTCATGGGGTGGGGGCTGCTCCATGTGCCGACAATGAGGGAGGCTCACCCTTTGTGCACATGGAGCAGGACCACATGGAGTTATTGCCCCAGTGGGTCTCCGCTCCCCAGTCTCCTTCAGAGTTTTTAGAAAGCAAGTGAAATCTTGGCTTTTTACCCAGGCTTTTATATGAGTGTTTTGTTGTTGCTGCTTTGTTTCTTGTGGTTGTATTGTACATGTTTTAAAAAAACTTTTAATTAGATTTGTATTTTCATTTATACAAACCTAATTAAAAGGTTTTAATGCAGGTTGGGTAGACTAATGGTTTTTTCTTTTTTCTTTAAGCTTTAAATTTGTGTTTTTTTAAATTAATATTATAATAAGGTAAACTTTATAGTTTTTATTTCATGAAAAGAGGTGCGCGGGAAGTCCAATTGTGTTTATTATGGATGTTATGATTATTGTTAAAAATTAATAAAAAATTAAATTTCAAAGGTTTGTATTTTAATATTCCAATTTAATTTTTGTTGTACACTTTTTATAGTTTTATATTGTGCTAAATGTCTTGTAAACTGCCTTGAGGTTATTTTAATGAAAGGCAGTATAAAAATTTAACAAACAAACAATAAATAAATAAAGGATTCAGGTAAATACAGTAGTATATCCTGTTAAATATAGCTGTAAGTATTTTATCTGGGTACTGTTTATTTGAGCAATGTTGTTTTTGATCCCACAAAAACAACTGTTTTTGTTTATGACTCTGATTGACCTATAAAGGAAAATGGTTTATTTGTATGAAAATTATTTTTATCTTCAGTTGTTTTGGTGCAAGAGTAAACTCATTTGGCTCATAGCCTCTGATCAGCAAGTTCTTGTGAATCTGCCATCACATGTGTTGGAAGTGAAGGACTATGCACTGTCTCTTGTCTCGATGACATTGGAGGCCAGACTAGTGGGTCAGAGGGCTAGAGAGGTCAAGACACTGGTCATCCCTTCTCTACTGCTCTGACACTATCCCTTTGGTGTGTAGATTGCTACTCTTAGGGACTTCCTTCCTGCCTGCCTGGCCACTTCCTCTTCCCTTCTCTTCCCTTCCTTCTCCCTTGCAACATGTAAGCTCCTCTCTCCCTGCACCATGTGTGCAGAGATGCAGAATCCATCTGCATCCAGCTAGACAGATAGATCAGAGATCCTATCTAGAATGGAGTTCTTTAGTAAATACTCCTTATATTGATTTGAAACTATGAACTGGCTCCAAGTAATTTTAATCTCAGCATACACACATACCTAACTAAATTCCGTTGTGTTTTGCATCTGTGCACTCTGCTATAATGAAAAAGGGTTTCTCTTACCAAAGAGAATTCCCAAGAACATGTAGGGTTCCATTTTTGACATGAAACCCTCTATGCTTTTGTTTTTAAGTGTTGAGAGATCAGCCTCACAAATCCTGCTGTCTGATCCACTACTATCACAAACCCATTTGACAGTGGCCAGCGACAAGACCTTCTCTGTGGTGGTGCCACAGTTTTAGAATGCTCTCCCTGAGGAAGTTCATCAAGCCTCAGCAATAGATATTTTTAACCTTCACCAGATATCATGAAAATGCAAACCCTGTTGTTGAGGGGTAACTCTGCACCCTACATTGGCCAACTTGGGCAACCATGGCAGAGATGTACACAGAAGTACTGTTGACAGAGCATCACTTATGCTTTGCTCTCCCCCTCCTCCTGTTCTTTCTTGATCTTCAAGCTTACTTGCTTTTCTGTCCTTGCTGGTAGGAAAGGGGCATTATAGGCAATGATAACTGGCTGACATGGTACTTATTATTCTGAAAGGTCAAAAGTGCAATGACATGGCATACTTGAGACAGAAGGTCAAGAAAAGATTCCTTCCGCTTGAGAACAGGTGATAATGACCTTTTTTTCTGTGTCCAGGGGTGACACAGGGGTCAGATAACAGTGTTAGGTGTTAAGGAATAGTGGCATGGTACTCTATTTCACTTATTTCTGCCTTTTTTTTTAGCTCTTGTTTTTAACTTCTAGGAACCTAAACCCCCAATTTCTGTTGACTTAAGGTATCATTATCTGCAGTTTCGTTATCCATGGTTGTAACTGAGAAAAGAACCCCCACAGAGAATGAAGGCCTCCTGTATGTAGTCTTGGGAAGCAAGCAATGGTGTATTACTTCCCAAGTCATTGGCTTCTATTAAAATAGACCTGCACAGCTTGTGATGCAACACTTTCAGTGCAGCCTGCCAACCATATATTGTGTCTACCAGTGACTGGGCAACGTATTTGCAATCCCAGACTGTATGTGCACTTCCTCTGTTTGAATAGTTTGTTGCTGGTGCAAGTAATTATGGATTTCCCTCTGAAGTTCCTACGAGACTGTTTTCTGCTTGCTTAGCACCTATACCTCTGCATCTCCACTATCTATGCATCTCCCAGAGCAAGCCTTTGGGATTGGCAAGCCCAGGGTGCTTTGCACCCTAGGGCTGGCCCTGGTACGTCCCTTACCTACTTCCTGGTATCAGTCATGGATATAACTTCCCCTCAGCTGTATGAACTATGACTTCCACACTATGGAACTAGTCATTACCACAATAGCTCTTTCTCTGGACTTGCCATCCTTGGTTCCCTCAGTTTTTGCAGAGCACCCAGATAATGTCATCATCGCATTGCTGCAGACCAGTGTTTTCTCTGTTGTCTTCCCAGGTATTTTCATACTGGGTTTGTCCCCCGCCCCACCTCCTCCTCCATAACATACAGTTGCAACACAAACCTGTCCAGTGTGGACAGGCAAAGTGCTATCAAAGCTTTTCAGCACTCCTGTACCTTTTAAATTAAACACTTCCTATTTGCAAGTTCTGCCTGTTTTATTTCTTCCTGTGGATCCTGCTGGTTGATTAGTGAATAATTGAACAGGCTGCCCTACCTAGCAAGTGACTCTTGCCTCATAATTTCACTCCTTTCCTTTTATGGTGTACATTATTTTATAAATAAATATATTGGCTGTCATACTGAGCAAGAATTCACCAGTGCAGTGAGAGAACAGCCTAACAGAACTTCCCAACTAACTGCACCACTGCACTGGGGAAGCAGCAGTTTTGACACCCTCCCTTTCTCCAGGAAGCCCTCTTTGTCACCTGAAAATATGTCCCCAAAGGTATGCATCCCTCAGGGACATATTTTCAGGGGGGCACAGAGGCTTCTTGGGAAAGGGGAGGGTATCGAAAACTGCTGCTTCCCTGCTGCACTGGTGCAGTTAATTAAGAACTTCTGCACTGGTGAATTCTTGCTCAGTATGTCCATCAATACATTAAATAAACGAATGTAATTATTTGTATAAATTCATTGATATAAATATATTAAGTTATTTTTTAATCATTATTACTAGCAACCTGATCACAGTATTCGTCACCAAAATATTCCTTCAGGAACATTGGTGTATTCTAAGGGCAACTCTGTTGAGTTCAAGAGATATATCTGGAATTTTTAAAATTAAGCTGATATGTCAGCTAGCATTTGACCTGGTCCAGTTAAACTGCTGTGGAGGATTATGAACAGTCCCGGTCAAATCCCAAGCTGTTAAACCATTATTTTCAGCTAATGCTCTGAAAGGAGAAGGGGTACTGAGAGCAATTTGAGGCTGGATATGAAAATTAATAGTTTGTTCAATGATCTCTGCAGGCTTTAATCTGCTGTATTCAGCACAAGTGCTTTAAGTGGGCTCAGACAGAATAGCACAGCACAGTAAATTATTTTGCACTGAGCTACACAAGTGAACTTTCCTCTGATGAAAGCAGGGTTCCAGCAGTTTTAATGAACTCGGGACAAAATAGAAAAACCATTAAAATATATCTTCCTAGTCATTACCACATTTGGCAAATTTAAACATAAACACTATCTATATTTATCACCGAGGAATAAAATGGACTCCCCCACCCCAACCATTTTCATAAATAGTTCTGTAAAGGGCATGCAAAATTACTCCTCAGAAGAAGAAAACAAAAAACTGAACACACTTGACTTGTGGCATTTTCAAAAATTCTGTTTACTTGCTTAAATGAATTATGTTGGGGGAAGTAAACAAAATGGATCTACATGCTTTGTTTATATGGCAACTTGCAAAGATACAAATTAAAAACTAGGAGACTTTAACGTTTAAAGCCATGCCAATTCTGTAGGAAAGTCCCATGAGCATAATACTAGTTTCCTGCCAGCTCCAATGTGAGTGTTTTCCCTTAAAAAAAAACCCTACTTGGGTTTTCAATTCAAGCTATTCAATTTGTGCTATTAACCACCTACATTTTTTTAGCTGATTAGTAAACTGACTTTTAACTAATTAATTTTAATCTATTAAATTCACATCAACACTCATATTATCAAAACTTTAGTGTAGGAGATTTGAGAATATGTTTGTCACAGACCTTACTTCATGCATTGCATAGCCATATTTCCCCATTCTGTTGTTTTCTACTGAACCAGTTCACCTTGAACTGGGTCAGTTAGGCAGCTCGACCTTGAATTAAACTAGGGGCAGTTTGATCCATGATCGAACCAGACCAAACCCAGTTCAGGTGGACGGGTGTGGGCAACAAGAGAGATAGAAAGGTTTTTACCCCGCTGGCATGGCTGCTGGTGCCGGCACTCCCCCCCTGCCCTGGCACAGCCCTAAGTGTGTTGTTTAGGAAATCAACCTTGCAGCAGTGGCGCAGTTCTGGCCTCTGCAGATGCCAAAATTTGTGTGGCCATGAAAATGGCATCTATGGATGGATGGATGGCCCCTGGTGGCGCAGTGGTAAAACTGCTGCCCTGTAACCAGAAGGTTACAAGTTCGATCCTGACCAGGGGCTCAAGGTTGACTCAGCCTTCCATCCTTCCGAGGTTGGTAATATGAGTACCCAGAATGTTGGGGGGCAATATGCTAAATCATTGTAAACCGCTTAGAGAGCTTCCAGCTATAGAGCGGTATATAAATGTAAGTGCTATTGCTATGTATGTGTGGACACTGTGCAAATAGCCTCTGTGCATCCATGGAGGTCAGAACCATGCAGCCACTATGAAGCTGGATAAAGACCTTTCTACCTGTCTCACTGCCTGGCCGCCTGGGTGCTCCTTAACATTTCCTGGACGCCCACCCCTTTACTTGTTTTATTTATTTATTTGTTCATATGTTTGTTTATTTGTTTGTTTGTTTTATTTAACACATTTGTATACTGCCCAAAATACAAGTCTCTGGGCTGTTTACAACAAAACAATTTAAAAAAACAAATAAAGCAATTTAAAATTTAAAACATTAAAACTATTAAAAACACAATTAAAACTATCTAATTAAAAGCCTGGGTGAACAAATGTGTCTTGACTGGCTTTTAGAAAGTTGTAAGAGATGGGGAGGCTCTTATTTCAGCAGGGAGTGTGTTCCAAAGCCTAGGGGCAGCAATGGAGAGACCCGTCCCTGAGTAGCCACCAGACGAGCTGGTGGCAACAGCAGACAAACCTCTCCTGATGATCTCGATGGGCGGTGTGGTTCATAGTGAAGAAGGCGTTCTCTTAAATACCCAGAGCCCAAGCTGTTTAGGGCTTTATAGGCTATAACCCAAACCTTGTATTTTTACCAGAAACCTATCTGCAACCAGTGTAGATGTTTTAAGATAGGAGAGATATGGTCTCTCCAAGATGACCCAGAGACCAAGCTGGCTGCTACATTCTGGACCAACTGCAGTTTCCTACGTTCAAAGGTGGTCCTACATAGAGAGCATTGAAGTAGTCAAGTCGTGTACTATTGTTCTGAGGTCAGATGTACTACTGTTCTGAGGTCTCAAGAAATGGACACATCAGCCAAAGCTGATAAAAGACACCTCTGGCTACTGCCTCAACCTGGGACACCAGGGAGAGGTTTGTGTTCAGAAGCACCCACAGACTGTGTACCTGTTCCTTCTGGGGAAGTGTGACCCCTTCCCAAACTGGCAGACCAAACTCATCTCCTGAGTTCCAGCCCTGCACCATAAATAAGTAGCTTGTTATCTCTCATCCAGCCCATCACTGCCTCCAGGCAGGCATTTAGGAAGGTCATGCCTTCTCCTGATGATGCTGACATGGAGAAAAAGATTTGGGTGTCACGAGCACACTGATAACACCCTGCACCAAATCTCCTGATGATCTCTCCCAGTAATTTCATGTAGATGTTAAACAACATCTGAGACAATACGGAGCCCTGAGGGACACCATACCGAAGTTCAGTTTTTTAAGAACTGTCCCCGAAAGACACCATCTGGAATCTGCCCGAGAGGTAATAGTGGAACCACTGCAAAGCAGTGCCTCCCACCCCCAACCTTGTAAAGGGGAATCCTCACCAGATTCCCCTTTACAAGTATTAGTTTGGCTCTAATTCAATTCTAATTCAAGCCATACTGTGATTTTTGTTTTGTACACTCCTAGTGTGTGTGTACATTACACACCAACTGAGGAAAAATGCTTCATGCATCTAATGAATTTGGATACTAACCCATGAAAGCTAATGCCATAATAAATCTGTTAGAGTGCTGGGCTAGGACCGGGGAGACCCGAGTTCAAATCCCCATTCAGCCATAGGAACATAGGAAACTGCCATATACTGAGTCAAAGCATTGGTCTATCTAGCTCAGTATTGTCTTCACAGACTGGCAGCGGCTTCTCCAAGGTTTCAGGCTCTCTCAGCCCTATCTTGGAGAAGCCAGGGAGAGAACTTGAAACCTTCTGCTCTTCCAAGAGGGGCTTCATCCCCTGAGGGGAATATCTTGCAGTGCTCACACATCAAGTCTCCCATTCATATGCAACCAGGGCAGACCCTGCTTAGCTATGGAGACAAGTCATGCTTGCTACCACAAGACCAGCTCTCCTCTCCTGACCAGCAATACTTGCTGGCTGACTCTGGGCCAGTCACTTCTCTCTCAGACTAACCTACTTCACAGGATTGTCATGAGGAGAAACTTAAGTATGTAGAACACCGCTTTGGGCTCCTTGGAGGAAGAGCGGGATATAAAATGTAAATAATAATAATAAAAATAATAATATGAGGCACTACCTTGGCATGGTTGTGGAGCTTGCGTGCTCTGAGGAAGGTGAGAGCTATGCCAGAGGTCCAACCATACTGGACAGGTCTCACCAGAGGAGCCAGACAAAGAGTGCCTCTCCCATCAACAATATGGTGAGACGTAACTTTAATAAATCTATACCGGATCGGTCGTCGCCTGGGTCAACAAGGACCGCGCCCAGAGCTGGAGTCCCTGGACATCTGGTGGCAAGAGGGCAACAGGACTCACGATCTTCAGTTGAGCAACCAGGACTGGAGACTGCAAGGTTACTGGAAGAAACGTCGCTTAACTGAAAAAAATATACGAAAAATGCCAACAAGGAAATAATGATCTGCTATTACAAGTCTAGTCCAACTAGAAGAGGTTATTTAAAAAGAATGTACCAAATTTGGAAAGAGAAGCATCCAGATACAGCAATAACAGAACAAAGGCTAGCAGACCAGAGAAGATACATAATAAGAAATCAAGTATTCACAGGAGTTGAGCTGGAAGAACTGCAAAGAGCAACACAGGTTCAAGATATGGAAGAAGAATTACTACCAATTGAAGAACTTGCTCAGGCACAGGTGGAGGAGGTGTTGGAAATAGAGGATGCCACTGTTGCTGAACTGTTTCCAAATCAAAACCAGGCAACCTCCCCTTTGCCTTCACCTCAAAAACCCAAATGTCGTTTAACAGAAAAGCAACAATAACTAAAGCAAAAAAAATAACTGAGCACATGAACCAAACAACCACCAGGGTTCGACTTCCAGCTCTAAAAACAGTTGCCAAAAAACAACTTGCTCAGGCATTAAAAGATGACAATGCTGCACTTGCAGAAATAACAACCAATAATTTGCAAGAAACAAACCAAATAATGTACAGTGCAGCAACAATAACAACACAAGAGCTCGGATATAAGATCAGTGGACCTGTCAAAAAAGAAAGCAGTACATCACCTAAATGGAAGATTAGATTAGAAAATAAAATCTCCAGGCTTAGATCAGATGCTAGTAAACTGAAAGATATGAAAGACAAGAAGCTGAAGAATGAAAACACCAAACAGCATCTGATCCAAAAATACCACCTAGATTCAAGGAAAATTAGAGAAGTCCTGGAAATAATAAAGCAGCAAATAACAGCAGTGTCAAAGAAGATTAGCAGATACGAAGCCAGAACTACACATCACAGGCAGAATCTCCAATTCCAGTTGAATCAGAGACGTTTCTACCAAAGCATAGAAGGAGAAACTGCAAGAAACATAGAAACACCAAATAAAGAAGAAACAGTGCAATTCTGGGGGAAATTATAGGACAATCCAATAGATTATAATAAAAAAGCAGGCTGGATGAAAGAGGTCAAAAAATGTAACCAACAAATGCAAGATCTAATAATAACACCAGAATTAATAAGTGAAAGAGCAAAGAAAATTAAAAACTGGACTTCGCCAGGCGATCCCTGTCCCCAAAGGGCTCAGAATCTAAAAAGAAACAAAAGGGAGACATAAGCAACAACCACTGGGAGGATGCTGTGCTGAGGCTGGATGGGGCAGTTGCTCTCACTTTGCTAAACAGAAGAGAATCACCACTTTAAAAGGTGTCTCTGGTTGGAGATGAAGCCCCTGATGGCATCGACTCTTAGCACCTATTGACCAATAAGGGCATTTGGGGTAGAGACAGCCAGTAAGAGCATTCCCTCTCTGACCATGCTTTCTCTACTCTGATTCTCTTTTGTTAGACTGATCACCTGAAGTTTTAATTCTCTTATCTAGAAAGAGAGATTTCTGTCTTCTCTCTTACTCTCTCCCTGTATTTAGCCAGCAGCCAGGCATGTAGGCTTATCTATCTCCCTGATAGATTTCCTAAATAAATTACTTTATTTGGAACTTTAACTCCATGTGTCCAGACAATATGATATAGTGGTGCTCTCCTTACCTGTGCACTTCTGCTGTAGCTGGGGTAGATAAAGAAATCTCTTCTCCCCACCACCACCCAAGCTCTCTAACAGGGTTACAGAGTTTTTCTAGATAAGAGCACCCAAAGGCCAACAAAGCCCAGAGAAAGCAGACAAAAAGTCACAGTAAGTAAGTGGAAAGCCTGCTTGATTTGAAAAGAGTTACAGAGGAAAAGCCAGGAATCTTTTTCACCATGGAGATTGCAGTTCCAGGGCAGCTAGCAATCCTGAGACTGGATGGATTTAATTATTAAATGTGATCATTTAGGATGGAGCCTTTCCTCATGGCTCAGAAAATGGAAAGAGTCCTTGAAGAGGACAAACCTAAAGCAACTGCAGAAAAAGCAACATGGGATACTAAAAACAGAAAAGTCTGTGAACTCATCTACTTGCATGTGAGTGACCCACTTGTGCATTTGAGACAGCCCAGGATAGCTAAGGAAGCTTGGGAGACTTCAAAATGCCTGAATGCCAGAAATACAACTAATACTAGCGTTGATCTGGTTGTCAGACTGTGTAATATGAAACTCAGAGAAGGACAGAATTTAACTGAGCATGTTAATCAAATCCTAAACTTTGCAAAGACATGTACACAAGAAAATGTAAAACTGAAGTCTCTACTGAAGCCTCTGACCAAAAGGGTCAGGTTACAGCATTTCAAATCAAACCACAGTTTGTTGGCTGTGCAGGAAGCCAGGCCATTTGCAGGTGAATGGTCCTCAGAATAAAGGCCCCAGACACAGTCACCCTGCAGAAAGAAATTCGAAGAGGGATGACTCACTACCCAGAGCTCAAATAACTCCACCGTGTGAACACAGAGCTAAAAGAGATTCAAAGAAAAGAGCAGAAAAGGGGCATGGCAGAAACTCAGACATTTTTGAAACTCTTGAACATTCTAAAAGTGATATTGAAGGTAATTGCACAAGTGACTGAGTGATTACAAAAGTGTAAATAGTGCCTAAAAATCTGATTAAAAACAAGGAACTGTTTAGTGAGTTGGGCTGGAATTATAAAATCCCAATAAGCCTGGCAGACAGCAGAAAGATCATTGCAGAGGCCAGAGGGAAAGCAAAAATCAGATGCAAGTTGCCAAAGGAAAGGAGAATAACTTTGAGAATGGAAGAAACTCTTTATGTCCCTGTACTTGAACAGTTTAATTTCAGTCAAATGTGCCATGCACAGAGGCTATCGTGTAGAGTTCAAAGGTGATTACTGTTACATCAGAGACAGACAGGCATTATTAATGAGAGGTTCTTTAAAGGAAAGTGGCTTCTATGAGATTGATTGCATCAACAAGAAAGCCAGTGTTGCAAAGGGATGAAACTGAAGGCCAGGAAATTTAGGACTGACAAAATGAAGCACTCTGGATGTACACTAGGTGGGAAAGGATACAGAATCCTTGATGTGGCCACTAAAACAGTGAGAGTCTGCAATGTAGTATACTTCAGTGAAAGACAAAGGCCAATCACAAGTGAAGTGCTAGAAACTGGACCAGAGATCCAGATGGGAAAGGGACCAAGAGAAGAAGAAATCCCCATAAGTCTGGAGCTAACCAGTGAACCAGAACCAGAAGGGGAAGCAGAGGTTGCATGTTAGAGGGGGGCAGTTGTGCAGCATCCAGATGACAATGCCTGCATCATATGTGAATTTTGTACTTATCCTTTAAAACACAGTTACTTTTGTTGCTCAGTTATTCCAACTTGATTATTTATTATTTAACATACCATGCAAGAATATGCTTGCATGATAAGGAAAAGTGTAGATGCACCATAGTGCAACCTGCCTGGGTTTGAAAAGGAGTGGTTTTCTGTATATGTGGTGATTTATCAGAGGGTTGGCTCCCAAAGACACGCACACACACACACGCACACACACACACACACACACACTGTCATGGGCATGCTGGAAGACTCCGAGGAGGAGTTGGAGGTGGAGATAGAGCTGACAGCAGAGGAAGGTGGGCAAGGACCAGAAATTGCAAAGGAGAGTGAGTCCAATGCACAGGGAGTTGAAGATGAGTTAGAGCCAGGTGAGGCAGCTCTTGTGGAGGAGGCACAACCGGTCTAAGCTGTGGAGAGGCGCCAGTCCAAGAGACAGCAAGAGTTAAGGAGCCACCTGCGTAGAACAACAGGCAAAGCTGCTGACGCAGCAACTCTTAATTAACAGCACCGGGGGTCAGCCTACTTAAGATGCCTGTAACATAGCTACCCTGCTGATAGCAACATCAATTTCCTGTGAGCTAATTGGCTGTGTTAGTGTGTTACCTTGACCGTGTTTGGACCCTGGACTGTGTTGACCTTGCCCATGGATTTTGCTTTGGACTCTGTTGGATTGATTGGATTGACTCGGACTGGACCTGGTTTGGAGAATTTATTCCTGTTAGACTTTTGCTGTTCTGCTTCTGTCTCTGTTACGCTTCATCTGGCTAGCCTGACAAATTTACACACACACACACACACACACACACACACACACACACACACACCTGAGTGCAGCTTTGCCACTTTACTTCCAGTCATTGTAGTTAAAAAAACAACAACCCTCAAGGCCAGTATTATCACTATTACAATCTTCTCCTGTTTTTATGTTTGAAAATAAGTCTGTTCCCATTCAAGTTTACTCAGATGTATGTCTGATTGCTGCTAATGGGAAGTCCTCCCAAGAAGTGGAGGAATACCATACGTTTGGTGTAGGACTGTGCATGTATTCCAGGGCTACATGACTTTGGCCTTCAAGCTGTTGTTGGATTGAAACTCCCATCAGCCCCAGCCACATTAGTCAGTAGTAAGCCATGACGGAATTTATAGTCCAGCAACAATTGGAGGGCTGAAGCAGAGGTGGCTGGTGAGGGTGGCACCAGGAGGGCCAGGCACCAAGAAGTACCTCTAAAAGTCATTACTGCACATACTGCGCCATGCATGCTCAGAGGCCAGATGAGTGTCATAGGTGGGGCAGCCACTGTGCAGGATGCCGGGTGGGGTGCCACTGCTACGAGCAGCTTCCAATTGCCAGTGGTATGAACCGTAATGTCTTTTAAAGTTACCTCTTGCCTCCGCCCTGGCGCCACCCTCACCAGTTGTCTTGGGACTGAAGTTGTGCAGCCCTGATCTAATCAGATACTGTTAGGTTGGGGTCCTGTTCCCATCCTGACTGTTGTAAATGCAACTATTTAAATGGCAAGAAGTCAAAACTCAAAATTTTGAAATGTGTATCCACACAAATCCCCCAACCTATCTGCCTGAAATTTGATTGGTATAATGGCCTCACAAGGGTCTACCACACAATTTTCATCCCATTCTAACAAGAAACAAAGCAATGATATGCAGTTTAGGGATTTTCCAATCTATGACCAAAGTGAAGCTGAGACACACACACACAGTCAGCATATCATTAGAAAAATAAAGCTAAACCAAGTAGCGGAAATTATGCAAAAAAAAAAAAAAGATGCCTATATTTCTGGCTGCTCTGAATGAATGCAGCTGCTTAATACTCTAGTGCTGCATTTCAAAGAACGTGGAAACTCTCCAACAGAGAGTTCCAAGAATGAAAGTTTAAACAGATGCGGTTTTTGTTCTTTCAATCAATTGTGATAATTAATTTTGTGACAGCTTTGGTTAAGGATATAGGGCTGAGGCAAAGAGTTGAAGGCCCTCCTGTGGAACACTGCTTTCTCTTCGGCTGAAGTAGCTGGTGCATGCTGTCTGTCTGAGGACCACGTACATTTCAGATTTGTGGTTGTACGTTCCTAGAAATGGTAAGGAAATGTCCTGTGGGTTATGGGGACATTTCAATGATGTAAACAAAAGTGGAGTCTTTTTACCTCAAACAATGAAATCACACTGAACATGGAATTCCTATGGGCCTTTCCACACAATCATTTTTAAAAATAGTACCACATTTTTTGCGCATATACCCTGCACCCAAGTATGACTTGCACCCAAGTATTCCCTGCAGGAAATCACTTGGGGCAGCGGGGGGGGGGGGGACCTGCATGTGCCACACCTGTGTAAAACCCACAGAGTATATACCAGGGTCTTTTAAAACTAATAGCTGTGTGTCCAAATGGACACCCAGTCCTAGCTAGTGGACACCCAGTAAACATGATCTGGACACATAAAATTCATGTAATGAAATTGAAAAAATAATCTGAGACATTGTGAATATGAAATGAATTGTGATATATTTACATACCAATTTTTGGTAACATTTAAATGAAGTCCCTGGTCTTATTTCAAGCAATATTAATAGCTGTAGGGTAACTACTAATTATCTATCAATCTGTCAATCTTTCAGTCTACCATATTTACCACCTTATATACATCTCTAGGCGGTGTGCACAATCTAAATTCTAAAAACAGAAAACAATTAACACTTTCACAGAATAAAAACAATGAAAACAATTCACAGAAAGAAACAAAATAATTTCACAGGATAAAAACAAACAGTTTAAAATTAATTGTGAGAAAACAGATGTGACTTAAAAGTCTTTTTAAAAGCAATCAGAGATGGAGATGCTCTTATTTTGACAGGGAGTGCATTCCAGAGCCCTGGGTCAGTCACAGAGAAGGCCCAGCCCCGAGTCACCCCCAGACAAGCCGATGGCAACCGTAACCAGACCTCCCCAGAGGATCTTAGTAGGCAGCAGGGTTCATGACCAAGAAGGCGGTCTCTTAAATACCCTGGACCTAAGCTATGCAGGGCTTTATAGGTAATGACCACCACTTTGTATTTCTCTCAGAAACATAACAGCAGCCAGTACAATTCTTTCAGAACCAGTATTACATGGTCCCTTCATGTTATCCCAGAGACTAACCCGGCTGCCACATTCTGTACCAGTTGTAATTTCCAAACTATGTACAAAGGTAGTTATCAGCAGTTATACTAAACAAATACAGAAAAACGTTAATACTATTTATGGTATAACTAGAATATCAGAGCAACATATCGCCCAGTATCGTATAAGATTCTTTTAAACCATCTGCTTTTAGGAAAACTTCCAAACCAGGGATGAAACTACCATTGGGCAGTCTGTGGAGTCAGGGCTGAATGGGGGTCACCCCCCCAGGGCTGGAACCAGACCTTTTGAAGAGACTAAGGACTTATTTTTTTGGTGGCTCCCACTCTTGCCAGCCAGCCGCTCACACAGTGGCTCCTTTTTGAACAGAACTTTGGGCGGAGGTCCAGAGCCCCCCACCCTCTTCCTTCATGTGCGGTGGCAGTGGCCCAGCAGTGCCATCAGGAATCCCCCTCCTCTCCCCCATAGTGTTCCAGCCAGTTGAGGAACTGGTGTGCTGGCCCTTTAAGCAAGCTCTAGAGTGGAGCACACTCAGCTATCTTCGGCTCTTTCTACCTGAGTTCGTCAAGCAGGCAGCCATTCTGAGACTGGAAGGGGATAGGACAAGGAAGGAAAGAAAGCTCAATACTTCAGCTGAAGGAACCAAAGACAGACAAGCACTCTTCCTTCTAGCAGATCCTAAAAGGGCCAAAGTCCAGGTAGGGGTGTGTGTGAGAGAGAGAGAGAGAGAGAAAGAGAGAGAGAGTGCGTGGGTGGGTGGGGAGAGAGAGAGAACACGCATTTGGATGTAACATTTAACTGTGTGTTCAATGGACCCGCAGTTTGCCTCCAGTCCCCTGGTGCACTCTGAGACCATAATAATATGCAGCCTGGGAGGCTGCAAAGGGGGTGGAACTGGCTGCACAGGCTTCCTCCAGTGTAGGAAGGAAAGCCACGTCAGCCAATTGTGTTGCAGAGAGGGAGGGGCTTCCTACCCTTAACTCCAGTTTGTGCAGCTTGCACAGACCGGATGTCACATTGGAGCCTCTGGACCCTCAGTTTGTGTCCAGAAACTGAAATGTACCTTACTTCAAATCAGTGGTTCATTCAGAGGTTTGGGGGAGGAATCGGAACCACGGTTGGGTAGAACCTCCACTACTTTTTTCAAGGATTCTCAATCCTCAGACATGCAAATTCTTTCATTTTCTCCTCCCTTCCACTTGTCTTTCTTCCCCCTCCCCGTTCTCCTTTCACTTCACTTTTATTACTTCTGTCTTTCTTTCTCCCTTCTCTTCTCTCTTCTTCTCTTCTCTTCCATTCCTCTCCCTCCCTCTCACTTGTCATTCTTTTCTTTTTCTCCCTCTCTCTTGTCCTTTTCTTTTCTTCTCTTCTCTTCTTCTTCTCCCTCCCTACCTCCCACTTATCTATTTATCTGTCTATTTCCATGAATGGACACTTGCCTGGGAACTTGTGCTAGAATAATTCAGGTGCTCTACAACTGACATAGCCTCTTTAAAAAAGAAAGAAAATCTATACCAGGGGGCCCAATTAAGCCATAGGTTCAGATTCTGAACTGCTCCATTGCACCTACATGCCTTGTTATATGCTGAGGAGCCATCTCATTTGCCTTCCCAATGGAACTTGCCACCATGCTCAAGGCCAATAAATGTCTCGAGGATGCAGCATAGGGAATACCAGGAAGTTTTTCACACAGGGCTTTTAAAGCCCTTTAACTCGCATCTCCTCAGGAATGAAGGCGGTGCATTTACATATCGGGCAGATTTACCCCAATGTCCCTGAGAGTTATCGGAGAGCAGTTCACACACAATTTGGGATTTTCAGTGCACATTGAAGTGCAGCCCAATTTATATCCAGGGTAAAAGAATCCACTTTTTGCATCGTATTTGTGGGATAACATTGAGTTTGCAGTAAAGCCTTGCAGAAAACCTGTGGTAAAGCCTGCTGTGTGGAGAATTCCCAGGGGAGGTGGAAGGCTCTCCACACTGCATTCTGCTTTGCTTTTGCTTCTGGGACTTCCTCCATCTTGAATGTAATATACTGGATTCAAGGGGTTGTGCAGCCAGGCAGGGGGGTAACTACTGTGGCAGCAGTGGCATTTGATGTAAAAAAAATAAATAAATTGCATACTCAGCACCCACTTAGATTCCTGCGCCTCCTTTCTCCAGATGCAAAAAACTGTATGGGATATATGCATGGAAATATGATAAATGTACTGTTCATTATTTTTTTTAAAATGTTCTCACTTTATAATATACTCTCAGTTTTGAATTGCTGTATACCTGTTCATAAAATCATCAGTATCAGGTGGAAAAGCTTTATCTGGAATGGTACAATTCAGCTGGCTGTTGATACTTTGTATGTTAGATGCTCATTCATTGGGTGGGGAGGAATCCCCAAACTTTCACAACTAGTATGTTGGGGCGATGGGCTCTGCCTAGTTCTGTTTGCAGGGAAGTTTTGTTTTGTTTTGTTTTGCTGAGGAAACATTCAAACCTGCAGCTCTGTACTTGCAGCTGCAAATGGACCTGTCTAAGTCCAATTTTACTACTTCAGTCTACTGATTGTATACACTTAATTGTTAGAGGAGATGAAGGCATCTTCCCTCAAAGAAACCATTATACTGGGGGGATACCAGACTCTCCCAGAACTCAAGCCACAATATTTTGAATCGGAAAAAGCCTGAGATGGTGATGCTTGGAAGTTTATTTATTAATTAAAGTATTTCTATCACGCCCCTCCAGCACACTGCTGCTCGGGACAGCTTACTATGAAATACAGAAACCGCTATTAAAAATTAGAGGTTTGCAGGAATTAGATTCTGCCCTAGCCACATGACTTGCACAGAGAGCTGCGGCAACCCACAAGGGTTGGTGCCCTAAAGCCGCCTAGGTCTGCCTAACTGACTGGCCAGCCCTGCGTGCACCATCTCCCATGGTGCTGATAATACCCACGGGACACTGCGCAGGATGTCAGCCAGTGCTACGTTAAGCATTATATAGATATCTCCACTTTAATTCCCTTTTAAAATGTTCAGCTATTTGCAGCAAAGCAAGGACTGAGCAGCACTAAAGGCCCCCAGTGTGGAAGAAGCAACCTATACTCTGCTACATTTGTGGACTGCTTATGCTACATGAGGCTGTCTTTGGAAACCATTCATGCAGAACGCTGCTGGATGCAGACAGGACATTTCTTCATTTTTCTTCAGCTGTACCGACTGCCAATTTGCTTCTAGACACGACTGGTAAAGTAAAAGTAAAGTGTGCCATCAAGTCAATTTTGACTCCTGGCGACCACCGAGCCTGTGGTTGTCTTTGGTAGAATACAGGAGGGGTTTCACTTCTCTCTCAGCCTAACCTACCTCACAGGGTTGTTGTGAGGAGAAACTTAAGTATATAGTACACCACTCTGGGCTCCTTGGAGGAAGAGCGGGATATAAAATGTAAAAAATAAAAATAAATAAAAATTTGAAAATCTCCCACGCAGTAGGAGATGATGCCTTTCAGCATCTTCCTATATCACTGCTGCTCGATATAGGTCTTTCCCATAGTCTAGGAAACATACCAGCGGAGATTTGAACTGGCAACCTTCTCCTTGTTAGTCAAGCATTTCCCCACTGTGCCACTTAAGGTGACCAAGCACGACTGAGGTACTGTTTATTGCACTGAAAACTCTCAATAGCCCAACATACCTGTGGGAGCTGGCTGCTCCCACAGACCTTTAGGACCATTGCAAACAAATTCTAACCTTCTCACATAGTTACAAAGAGCCTTGTGTGAGAGCAACATTCCATCAAGAGTCGGCTTCTTGGCATGCATGTGGGAAGGGAGTCTCTAATAACTTACTATGGTCCCTAATGCACAGCTTAAATCCATCAACTGCATCAGGCATTTTACAGGACCCAGAACTCTCCCAGAACTCAGGCATCTCATCGGCTAGATGAAATTTTTATGTGTACACCACAGGATATGCTCCCACATGGTCTTTTTTGAATGGGTTTCTGTGAAATGTGTGCTCATTATTGCCTCATTTTTCAGAAGGAAAAACTAAGGCTGGGATTGGAGGATGTCACAAAGGGATTTGGTGCTGAAATCAGTTTCTGGTTTCTCTTTCTGTCTTGTTAATAAGCTCACAAATTTCCTGCCTGCTTCCCAGCTCATTACATTAGTAGTAGTCTCAAGGAGGATGTATATAAAAGTACAGCACTGTGCTGTGGAACCAAGGTTGATGTGGGGAGGTGTATTTTATTACCCACATTTGTAGAATTGTCCTTTTGCCTCATATAATACTTTGCATTTATCATGTATATTTCAGTGTTCAGAGTGCTTCCCAGATATTATCTCAGCATTGGAACAACAGTTCTGTGAAAGAAGTCACCACTGTGAGAGCTGATGTAGCATATTGGGTAAGAGACTGAGTTATGAACCAGGAACTCTGTGGTTTGAACTCACTAAGGTAGCCATGAACTCACTAAGGTAGCCTTGGGTAAGTCAATTTCTCTCAGCTCCAGCAGCAATATGGGGACTGGTGTACCTTGCAGGGTTGTTGTAAAGTCCAACAACTCCAAGCTGCCACATTTTGCACTAGCTGCAGTTTCAGAATATATTTCAAGAGGTGCCCCACACAGCGCGTGTTACAGTAATCCAGCCATGACGTGACTAAGGCATGGGTAACTGTGACCAGATCTTCATTCTCAAGAAAGGGATGCAGCTGGTGCACTAGCCCAAACTGAGCAAAGGCACCCCTGGCCACCTCCTCCACCTGAGCTTCCAAAAGCAGAGCTGGGTCCAGCAATACCCCAAGCTGTACACCTGCTCTTTCAAAGAGAGTGCAACCCCAACCAGAACTGGCCGAATTCCCTCATCCTGATTGGCTCTCCTACTGACTAACAGCACTTCCATCTTGTCCGGATTCAATCTCAGTTTATTAGCCCACATCCAACCCATCACGGCCTCTAGCCTCCGATTCAGGACATCCATTGCCTCCCTAGGATCACAATGGGCTATAGATAGTTCCTCTCCCATTACTTGGGGGGATGTGTGGAGCAATGCCTTTGCTACATGGAACAAAGGCATTCCTCTGCAGCCCTCTCTGCCTCCTGAAAATATGTCCCAGAGAGTCCTGCAGCCCTCAGAGACATATTTTCGGGAGGCAGAGCAGGCTGCAGAGGGAAGGGAAGATGAGATCACACACACACACAGTGCATGCATGGGATGTTATTCAGCACACAAAATGTGAGCCTGGATGTCAGCCATTTCCTTTACTCACAGATCAAACAGCGGAGCTAAATATGACACCTCCAATGCAGGAAGCTAATCCTAGACTGTTAATAAATGGTTGTATTCCTTTTTCCTTGTTGGTAGCAATACCCCTTCTAGCTAAGAGGCACCTTTTGAAATGGCAATTCTCTTGTATTTGGCAGAAAGAGAGCAACTGGCCCTGTCCAACCCAAGCACAGCTGTTGCTGGTGTCTACCTTATGATTCATTTAGATTGTGAGCCCTTTGGCGACAGGGAATGGGATGGTTTTAGCTCTACTTGGCAAGAAGAGGGGAGGCATCTTACCCTATCCCATCCTATGATGACCACTGCTCCTACAGCAGAGAGTCTATAGGGCAGTGCCACAGATCGCTGGACTCTCCAAGCAGTTCAGCCACCACAACAATGTGGTGTTATGCCCCTATTGTCTCTAGGAATGTGGAGTAACATTCAGCATCACAAGTCCCTTGTGGCCAGTCGAAAATTCTATTCAGTAAGCTGTTTATTGTAGATGTGGCCTGGTCTCCATGGTGATCAAGCCAGTTGCATTGGTTAGGAACACAGGAAGCTGTCGTTTACTGAGTCAGGTCCATCTAGCTCCGTATTGTCTCCCCAGAGCTTCAGGCAGGGTTTTTTCTCAGCTCTACCTGAAGAGGTCAGGAATTGAACTCGGGACCTTCTGCATGCTAAGCAGATGCTTTACCACTGAGCCACAGCCCCACTCCTGGCAGTGGCTCCACAGCTGTTTTGTTGGCTCCTACCATGTCATTTGCACCATTATACATGCATGGAGAAACAGAGAGAACTTAACCAGTGAGCACCCTTCTGCATTTTCACACACTGCATATAACAGTATTGAGTAATGCAACTTACTCAGATACCTCAGAAACTATTAATAAGATGTGAGTTAAATATACAGATTGCTAAGCAAAGTACATCAGTCCACCCACTAGTCCAGAGGAATTCTATTCTGACATTGCTAGATTGTGTGATCAGATTTGGCCCACTGTGAATCATTATTAAACTAATTCCTATTACGTGTCACATACTGTGCTGAATTGGCTCCTTCCTGTTTCTGTAAGGTCACGCAGTGTTGCAACTCATCTTACTGCACAGTGATGCAGTCAAATAGAAAATAGGAAAACAGGGGGAGATATGTCTAATATTAGGAAAGAAGAATCCCATGGCCTCCAAACACAAAAGGAAAGAAGGTAGATTAAAATCTGGCTAAAAAATGGACTCCCTTGGTAAAAGCGGTAAAACAGAAACAGGTTGCAGTCAGGAAGTTTCTAAATATTCTTACTGAAACTATATTCAAATGGAGGTGGCCACATGTTCCCTGTGCTCCAGAATCTCAAGCTCAAAGTAGCATCCTGGAAGGAGACAGCAACCTAAAGAAAAGTGAGCATCCTGGGACCATAGAATCTGCCCTTTAATACTGAGGCTGAATCCAGATAAGATGTTGGTACTTAATGTGTGGGGTCGGAACTCGGGAGACAACTTTGATCTGCTGGTTCTGGATGGGGTCACACTCCCTGGAAGAAACAGGTATGCAGACTGGGGGCGCTTCTGGAACTGAACCTCTCTCTGGTGTCCCAGGTTGAGGTGGTGGCCAGAGGTGCTTTCTATCAGCTCTGGCTGATACACCAGCTGTGTCCGTTTTTTGAGATGAACGACCCCAGAATGACAGTACATATGCTGGTAACCTCCAGATTGGACTACTGCAATGCGTTCTATGTGGGGCTGTCTTGGGATGTAGTCCTGAAACGGAAATTGGTACAGAGTGTGGTGGCCAGGTTGGTCTCCGAGTCATCTCGGAGAGACCATATTACAGCTGTGTTGAAAGAGCTACACTGGCTGCTGATCTTTTCAGGCAAAATACAAGGTGCTGATTATTGCCTAAATAGCTTAGACCCTGGGTATTTAAGAGAATGAAGCTATTCTCATGTGCAGTGGAAAGCAGGTTAAGGGAGCCCAGCCTGGTTTCCACTGTGTGTAAGAACCACCAGGAACTGCGCAGCTTCCGGTGGTGGCATGGCAGCAAACCCTCTTGGGTAGCCCGCCGCTTAACCTGGGTTTCGGGTGAAAGGGCACCTTAAAAGCAATTTAACTGATTGTGTGTCAGTGCTGCATGGCTTTGTGCAGCACCGACTCATGAGTAGCCCCCTGACCAGCATTGGTAGACTCCCCAGAATTTCCCGCACACTTGTGCGGGACATTCTGGGAATTCCAGGAGCCGGGAGGCTCCCAAACCCTGCCACTCCAACTGGCTCCATGACGGAGCCAGTAATCATTTGGACGGTCAATCCAGCCGCCCAGACAGGGCTAGGTGATTGTCTGCAGGGAGAGTGGGTCAAACCCACTCTCCCCGCAGAACCTCTTTCTTTACACACAGATCGTGTGTAGAGCCTTAATATCTTCTTCACTATAAGCCCCACCACCTGTTGAGATCATCTGAAAAGGTTACTCTACGGTTGCTGTCAGCTCATCTGATGGTTACTCAGGGACGGGCCTTCTCCATTGCTGCCCCAGGACTTTGGAATGCGCTCCCTGTTGAAATAAGAGCCTCCCCATCTCTGGCAACTTTTTAAAAGGCAAATTTGTTCACCTAGGCTTTTAATTAGTTTTATAGTTTTAATGGTTTTTTTAAGTTGGGTTTTAGATGATTTTAATGTTTAAATCATTTTAATTTTGTTTAATTTGCATTTTTGTTGTACACCACCCAGAGACAATTTGTTGAATGAGTGAATGAATGAATGAATGAATGAATGAAATAATAGGAAAGCCTTCCTTTTGGGCAGTCCAAAGTAGACTGCCCATTAGTGCAGGGCCAGATTACTACATGCTGAGGTACTAAGCTATGTCGAGCTTAAAAGGCCCCATAGCATTACAGAACAGGTTGAAAGTCCTGCCTCAGGGTGTCACTCACCCCACCCAAGTCCCCAAGCCCACTCTGCTGCCCATGTATACATTGTTGCAAGAATATCCTGTTTGGGGGCTCCCAGCAGCACCCCTACATGGAACTACATGATTGTAGTTTGCATTTTGACTTGTGGGAACGTGGGATCACCATTTACCTACATGGGCTAACTCCCAAGGATAAGTCACTTAGCAGTCAGCATGGGAAGGCTACTCCAGGTCAAGCCTAACCCATGACTGAAAGGGGAGCTATTCCCTGTGCTTCCTCTCTGCTGATATACAAATAAGGTTGCTGAATAGACCCGAGTTAAGGAGAAGCTATTTCTCTGAAAGGAGTAGCCGGAACTCATCTCAGTGTTGTCACAATGGATTAGCCTTCTAAGCTAATCAACTTCATAGGAAGAGCAGATAAGATTGCAACAGGTTCATCCCTCTAACATGTATTTTAATGGTTAGCATCAAGCATGGGAAACGTGTTCATTATGTTAAAGAAATGTATTATCTTCTGCCCAGAAGGTCTTACTAACACGATAAGCTCTGAGTCCACCTATTCAAAGTTTTTACATACAGGTTGCCTAAACCTTTTCACTTCATTGTGCTCTGGAGCACAACTACCTAGAACTGAACAGGACAAAAAGTAACCTTTGGTCCACTACGGATGTCAGTCACCCTCATCACCAAGAAGGTGTGGTCAGCATTTGGTCCCAAGGCAGACCTCTGTTTATTTGTATCACAGACACCATCAAGCAGTGTGTCTCTTCTCTGGATTCACCAGTTGCGTGTACGTGCGACTGGTCACTAGCTATTCCATCTGGCTGTGCCTTGGCCCTCATGCCCATCCTGCCTCCAGTTGGGACCTGTCTCCGGGCCCAATCTGTGCAGCACACTTGGTTACATCAGGGCACTGGTCACCTGGGATCAGACCACCTTTAGACTTTTACTGGCTTCAAGACTCACAAGGGGCAGAGTTGCCGGAACCTAAGGGGTATACTCGTGGGTCAAATGGGCCGTAAGCCAGAATTTGGCTTTTTTGAAAGCCAAATCTTGCCACCTAGACAAGGGGAACACAGGTGTCCACTCTTGTACCCCACTTTCCTATGTATCACTGGAGAGAGAGGTCCCTCAGCACTGGCTAAGGGTTGGACAAGATCAAGGCAGGGGCGGAGCTACCATTGAACAGATGGGTTCAAAGAACCCGGGCTGCTGCCCCTCAGAGGCCACGCCTCATGCCCCAGACACACCCCCATCATCTGGCATTAGAGTGGGTGGGTGATTTAGGTTCCATACGGGGCCACACAGACCCTTTTGGGATTTAAATCAGCCAGTGCTGTGTTTGCAGTGCTGCCAGAGCAGCTCTCGCTGGTTGATCTAACTCCCAAACGGGGCTGTGGGGCCCTTTTAAAGGCAGGGAGAGCCACTCCAGCCGTTCTGCAAATGCTGAGCTGGCCAATTAAACTCCCAAACGGGGCCCCGTGGCTTCATTTGGGAGCTAAACCACGCTCCATGTCTGACGTCAGATGCGGTGTGTGGCTAAATGCGCCTTGCATCTGATGTCAGATGCAAGGGGAGGGGCTGGGGGCAGCGGCAGAACCCAGGCCACCATTGGCCTCCCTCCACTCCTGGATCCAGGTATACTAACCAACCTCTGCTCCTACCTCTTTTGCTCTCTCCTTGCTCTCTTTTAAGTCTAAAGCTGTTCTCTAAAGGCCTGTTTCTCTGACCAGCCTTGAGTGGATTATAATCCGGATCTCAAGCTAAAACGCCTCTTTGTGAGCTTCAGTTTAGTATAATTAATCTTATTAGCTTTATTAGTTCATATTGTGTTGCTTATTAATCAATATTTCCTTTCTGTACCCCATTACCCTAAATAAGCCTGAGTATGTTTTGACTTCAACTCTCTGACATTAATTTCCAAGACCAAAACTTTGCACAAATTTATTCTGTAATGAACTGCTTTCTCTCACTTCGCTGATTCCCCACACAAGCTCAAAAGTTAGTCAGGAGTGCATATCCTACACTCCAGAGCAGTTTCATTAACAACAGCAACATTTGTTTAAAGTGGCAAATGCTGCCTGTAACCATGATGGCGGGTGTTGATCTAAAGCAGTTGGTCTAACAAAATTTCAATGTAACTTAGTTATTTCTGTACAGATTTATGAGCTCAGTGTGATAAATAATTGTGTAGCCATATAAGTGTGTTTTTGTCTTATCAGAATAATGTCTGTTTTACAGTCTTTTTTTCCTTTCTCCTTTATTTTTCAACCAATTATGTAAAACTTGAAATTCAGATATTGTTTGGTATTCAGAGGCCTCCATGGTGGCCCTATGCTGTAGCTTACTTAGCTTGTGCCTATTAATCCGGCACTGATCTAGCGATGTTCTCAGAGAGGCTGGAAGAATAAGGGCTTGTGAAAAGACAAGCAGGGAAGGACAAGGCATGGATGATGTCATGTCTAGAGAGGCTGTTGGGTTTTTTTTTTTTTTTTTTGCAAAGTTTAAGCCAAGAACTGAAGATGGGCCCTTGGGCTCCGAGACCCCTTCCTGCTCCCTTCTCCCCACCCCACTTCCATGTCTTTGCTGCAGAAGAGCTATGGTGAAAAGCAATTCATTCTCAGCATGCCCTTTCTCTTGCTCCTGTGCAAATAATATCCCACACTCCCCACATTCCGATCAGGAGCCAGAAGCTTGCCAATAAGTCAGAGGGACGGGAGTGGAGAGCCAAGAGCGGGTTGTTTCCCAGTCAGTGGACCACCCCCACCCCCATCATAGGCCCAGGGCCATTTGTTCCACCCTTCTCATGTTCAATTATAGCTGCACTCCCACTTAGAGGAGAGGGAAACAGAGGATTACTGACCCAGATGGGGAATTCTAAATCTGGAGTGGTTGCTTGACTCTCATGGGGTTGCATGACAAGGATGAGGAAATTCCATTAGACTATTCACAGATGTTCAAGGCGGATTGAGCAATGGACAGAAGGAGGGAGGAGGAATGTTTTCTTGTCCTAAGAGCAGTAGTGGTGTGCACAAAACCAGACCGGACTCGAGCCAGACCAGGCATGTTCAGTTTTTCCACACCCAAATACCCCCTGGTTCAGTTCGGGTTCAGGGGGGTTCATTTAAAAAGTGGTTTTTAAACATAATTAAACACACCACCACCCAGTTTGGGGGCTTCTGTGTGGTCATGTGTGTGGGCATCTCAAGAGGTTCCCCGTCCCCCCACTGGCCTTCATTTAATTCCAAATAGCCCAGTTCAGGCGGTCTTTGGCCCAATCTGGGCCTGTCCTCAATGGTGGCTTTTGCAGGCCACTGTGCATGCCCAATGGGCCTCTGCATGGCCTGGAGGACTCAGGCACGCAGATGCCCATTGGGCAGGTGCGACAGCCTCCAAAATGGCTACCGCCACAGAGGACAGGCCTGGAATGGGCCAAAGATCACCTGAACCGAGCTATTTGGAATTAAATAAAGGCAAGCAGGGGAAGAGATAATCTGTGGAGACACCCCCCCCCCTCTGCAGACCCCCCATCACTGAACCGGGTGGTGGTGAGTTTAATTACTTTTTAAAAAAATTTTTTTAAAAAAAAAATTACCAACCCCTGAAACCGGACCAAGGGTTGTTCGATCTGAGATCGGGCTGAACAGGAGCTGGATCAGTTCGAGGGTGGTTCTACATAGAACCAGCCATGTTTGATGTCGAACAGGTTCAAATTCAAACCTGTTTGAACATCCCTGTTAAGCAATAGCTATAAAGGCTATGCAAATGACCAGCGGGTGGGTGGGCCGAAAGGCTGTGTCAAACTTCCCTTCCCTTCAGACAAACTTTCATTGATGGTGGGACATGCAGATCACCCTCCCACATGATCCATGCTGCTTGGAGCAGTGTGTCCCAGCCTTCGGATATACCACAATGCACCACACATGAGTACGATGCAATGGGGGAATCCCCCAGGAGTTTGGTGCTCTCAGCACTGGGGTTAAGGGCATTCTCATGTCCTTAATCCTGTCTAAAGGCCAAGGTTAAAAGCAGGGTTAGGTTAAAAGCAGGGTTAGGTTGGGGTCTGCATGGATCCCGGTGCTACATGCAAGCAGCCTAACCCAGGCTGGGCTACCATAGCCTGGGTTAAGCTGCTCGTGTGAATAGCCTTGTAGATTGCTCAAAAGAATGGACTGTTTAACTGGCTTTGATTGTGGGTGTTGTTGGTTTTCTTTTTAAGGGATGTTGACCAGCCCTTTGGAAACCATCAGCAATATAGGTTGCATTCCTCATGGGGCATGCGTGTCCCTCACAGGACCTATTCAAGAGCCTATGCCTCTAATGTGATCCATCTATTCCTTGTCTGGGAAGGCCAAAGTTGGGCCTACTTAGGTAATCATGTATATTCATAGGTCCTAAGTGGAGGAGAGCTGGTCTTGCAGTTGGGAGCATGAACTGTCCTCTCTGCTAAGCAGGGTTAGTCCTGCCTTGCATTTGGATGGTTGATTGCTTGTGAGCACTGTATGCTGTAAGATATTCCCCTTAGGGGATGGAGTCATAGCACAGTGCATACAGAAGGTCCCAGGCAGTTTAGGCAAAACTACAAAGCTACAACTTTAAGCTACAACTTAGGGCCTCACATTACGACAGGCCTCTGAATTTTTTTTAAAAGTCTAAATTTCAAGTTTTACATAACATATTCTCATTTAGAGGTATTTCTAATGCAAATAGGCTCATTGTAAGATAACGGTTTTTTGTTCGATAATTAGCCTTCCGTATCGTATTTGCCAAGTAAAAACAAAGCTTTGCTACTTCTGTTTTCACTATTCTTTTTTTAGTGTGATGGGCCTTTTAAACTTGACACATGTCGCAATGCATGTCATAATCCTCAACATGTCATAATCCGGCCCTGGTCACAGGTTCAATCCCTGGCAGCATCTCCAGGAGAGCTGGGAAAGACCCCTGCCTGCAACCTTGGAGAAGCCGCTGCCAGTCAATGTAGATAATACTAAACTAGATGGATCCATGTCTGACTGAGTATAAGGCAGCTTCCTATGTTCCTAAGAAGAACTTGAACACATATTTCTTTGGCCAAGCTTTTAGCTGAAGATTTAACATTGGTTTTTAACTGTTTTAATTGCTCTTTACTACAATTAAATGCATTTTTGTGCTCCCCTGCTCATGCATGCTAATCACAAACAAAGCAGAGCAAGATCACAGGAGGATTGCTGGTCTTGTGGCAGGGAGCTTGAAGAGTCTCCTTTCCTAAACAGGGTCCACCTTGGTTGCATTTGGATGGGTGACTACATCTGAGTGCTAGGGTTGCCAACAGAGGTGCTCTTACCCCTAGACACTGGGGCTTCAGTCTGTGGCCTCCTGAGTCCGGAGAGGGCCTCCTGCTGCCCTGTCGCTGCCCACGCCCAGGACAGTGGCCCCCCCAGGAGCCCCCTCCCCAGGATGAAGGTTTGCTTTATTTTATTTATTTGTTTATTTATTTGTTTGTTTATTTATTTATTTATTTATTTATTTATTTATTTAACATACTTCTATACTGCCCCAAACAGTATTGGGCGGTTTGCAACACGCAAACAAAAGGTTCACACATTAGTTAAAATAAATGACCAACCAACCCCCCCCCCTTAAAACAGTAGTTAAAACAAAATAAATGACATAGTAAAAGTTAAAACATTACATCAATTTAAAATTTTAAAACAACATTTTACAATGAGGATCAAACTGTTAAAACAATATTTAATGAAAAGCTTGGGTGAAAAAGCTTTAAAAAAATTTAAGGGGGGCCTCCGAAGACCTAGGTGCACCCCTGGTTGCTAACTAGGGACTTTTATAGAGGACATGTGACTATTTGAGGGACCAAATGACTTTTTTAAAAAATTAGGAAGAATAGAGGCTATTTTGGGGACCAGACCACTTCTTTTGCATGCATTGTGGTGTCCAAAGTTCTGGGGAGCAGCTGGAACATTCTGTTGGCTCAGAACACTTTGCTCTCACGAGCAGCTTCTCTACCTCTGTCTCTTCCCTTTTCTACTGAGCATCCATCCAATGGAGAAGCCAGAAGGGAGGTTCTGCTTCAGCAGCAGGTTGCAAAGCCAAGTGATACAGGAGCACAGACAGGTGGGTCCGGCAGGCGCAGTTTGCTTCCTATATGTGATGGTGGTGGTGGTAGCAGTTAGCTAACTAACTTTACTCAATAGCAGCTACCCCTGAGTAAGAAGCAGCTTACCCCCGAGTATCTGAGTAAAAAGGCACCTTTTAAAGTGGAGAATCTATTCTACTTATCATAGGAAGAGCAACTGGCCCTATCCAACCCCAGCACAGCATTCCTTCAGTAGCTGATGCTGGAGTTACCTGCATTTCTTTTTAGATTGTGAGCCGTTTGAGGAAAGGGGAGCATCTTATTATTCATTTTTCTTTCAAAACGATTGTGAAACCTTCTGTTGAAAAGCGGTATATAAATGTTTGTGGTTGTAAAGAACAGCAAGCGAGTGGGAGACTGTGGGCACGCACCACTGTGCCAGCATGCAAAGAGGCTGGCTCGGTAGCTAGCTCGCTATCCCGCCTCGAGCCAAGAGTTGAAGTTTCTGGCCTGGGAGTTATTGACACGTGGCTTCATGCTGTGGGGTAAATGTTGAGCGAAACCACTTTGAACTACACTCGCGGCATTGAGGGAAGCAGCCCCTCCCTCTGCTCTTGGTTTTTGTTTTTGCAAGTTCACATCGCATGCCTCTGTGTTTTCCTTCTAGCCGATGGGGGGGGGGGGCGGTTGTTACTAAAGAGCTAAATCTGCATTTCAAAGAGAGTATCCCTCTTATGCTAATGATTCTCCATCAGTGCCTCTCCCTATTTGCTCAGGGTTTTCAGAAAAAGTAGCATAAAACCAGCATTTTAAAAACCCAGAAATACATCGAGATAAGCTAGAACAGGGATTCTCTAACTTGGGTCCTCAGGTGTTATTGGACTTCAACTCCCATAATCCCCAGCCTCAGTGGCCTTTGGTTGAGGATTATGGGAGTTGAAGTCCAATAACACCTGAGGACCCAAGTTTGAGAATCACTGAGCTAGAATTTGCAAGACAACGCCCGATTTGTGTGTGGAGTAGGTCCAAGGATCTTGAAGGGACTTTGGGATAGGTTTGGATGGTGTGTGAACACACACACTCTCTTTTCTGAAGGAGATTTGGGATAGAAGCCCTGTCTGTAAAGCCTCCTGGCTAGCGGGGGAGAGAGCAGGCTGGGTGACCCTTGGGGTGGTGGAGAACAGAGGGCTGTGTGTGGTAAACCTATCCAGGTGATGAATTTAATACAGTTAAGAAGCAGGGGCCTTGAGAACTTTACACTTAAACAGCAGACTGAGCAGACATACTGTACAGATCCCCTAGTCATCAGCTTCACAGTGGTGAGCTGTGGTGAGCCCCTGCTAACTGAACAAACAGACACCTGTTAAAGTGGTGATTCTCTTATATTTCGCACAGGGAGAGCAACTGGCCCTATCCAACCCCAGCACAGCATCCCTCCAGTGGCTATCGCTGGTGTTTACCTTATGTTTCTTTTTAGATTGTGAGACCTTTGGGGTCAGGGGGCCATCTTATTTATGTGTTTGTTTTTTCTGTGTAAACTGCTTGAAGAACTTTGGTTGACGATCGGTGTATAAATATCAGTAGTAGTAGTAGTAGTATTTATTCTCAAATTATTCATATGTTATCAAAACATGCATATATAGTACCAATAAACATATGCAAATTGTATGCGAAGTAGAGACTTTTGGTGAAAAGCATCCTTTATTCCCACTTTTTTGGTGATGGATATTGACTTTTTTCACCATCTGGACCTGGCAGCCGTAGTGAACGCTGTCTGCTCTAAGATATTCCCCTTAGGGGATGGGGCCGTAGCTCAGTGGAAGAGCACACACATGCAAGCAAAAGGTCCCAAGTTTACTCCCTGGCATCTCCAGGGAGGGCTGGGAGAGACACCGGCCTGAAAACTTGGAAAGGTGCTGCCAGTTAGTGTAGACAATACTAAGCTAGATGAACCACTGGTCTGACTCAGTATAAGGCAGCTTCCTATTTTCCTATGTTCTGGTTCATATTCAAGGCTCTGTACATGGTAGGGGCGGCTACACACGTTCCAGCTTTCTCTCATAATCTCCTATGTGTACAGCCTACACCTTGTGCCGATGACTCACGGGTGGTAATGTGGAACATGTAAGTGGAATGGAGACACTTAACCATTAAGCATAGAAGAAAAAACCTGCTGAATCAGACCAAAGGTTCACCAGGGAGTTATTCACACATGGCTTCATGCTGCTGGTTAAATGTTGAACGAACCACTTTGAATTACACTTGTGGCATTGAGGGAAGCAGACCCTCCCCTCTGCTCTCAGGTTTTTATGGTGCAAGTTCACATCGCATGCCTCCATGTTTTCCTTTTAGCCAATGGGGATGGAGAGAGAGAGAGAAATGTCTAAAGCCTAAATCTGCATTCCTAAAGAGGGTTTCCCTCTTATCATGCTAATGATTCTACATCAGTGCCTCTCCCTATTTACTCCGGCATTTTCAGAAAAAGTCACTTAAAACCCGCATTTTTAAAACCTGGGAATACATCGAGATAAGCTAGAATCAGAAGACAACGACCAATTTGTGTGTGGAATGCTTCCAAAGACCTTGAATGGACGTTTGGCTGGTATGTGAATGCACACACTGAGGCGATTCTCACGATCTCCCAGAAGCGGGCTAAGGGAGCCTAGCCCGCGTTTGGGCGACCGTGTGTTGCAATGGGAGCTGCGTGGCTCCCAGCTGCCCTAAATACCCTTCCCCTAAGATGAGGTTAACAGAGCGAGCGTTCCATTAACCTCCTCTTTTTGCTCGTGTGTTGCCGTGGCATGCGGCAACACACAAGTAGACCCCCGACCAGGAGGCTGCAAGCAGCCTTCCGGGCTCAGGGGTCTCTCCAGAAGGCCCCGTGCACTCACGCGGGGCATCTTGGAACTTCCAGGGGCCACACGGCCCCCGATCCCTGCAGCCCCCACCGGCTCCATGAATGAGCCAGCAGTCATGTGGGCGGCCAATGCAGCCGCCCAGGGCTGCTGGCTTCATCATCTGCGGGGAGAGAGGGCTAAGTCCGCTCTCCCCACAACCCCCCTTCGGCAAGTCCCACTGATTGTGTGACTCGCCTCACTCTCTTCTGGAGGAGATTCGGGGTAACAGCCCCGTCTGTAAAGCCTCCAGGTCCAGCATCTTGTTTCCCACAATGGGGGAAATTGTCACAATGGTCAGCCAGATGGCTCTAGGAAACCCACAAGTAGGCCATGAGGCCAATAAGCCTCTCACAGTCTTGCTTGCAAGCAACTGATATCCAGAGGGATGCTGCATCTTAGCAGGCCTAGCAACCCATAGCAATAGCAATAGCAATAGCACTTACATTTATATACCGCTCTATAGCCGGAGCTCTCTAAGCGGTTTACAATGATTAGCATATTGCCCCCAACATTCTGGGTACTCATTTTACCGACCTTGGAAGGATGGAAGGCTGAGTCAACCTTGAGCCCCTGGTCAGGATCGAACTTGTAACCTTCTGGTTACAGGGCGGCAGTTTTACCACTGCGCCACCCATGATGCCTGCGTCGATGTGGCAAGCTTTGCACTTATCCTCGTGGCATGCAGGTGTGGCCAATACAAGCCACAGCCTGCTTAAATACTAATCTGAAAGAAAGGATAGCACCCAAGCCAAGCACCTCAGGTTTAAATAACGTTGATCAAGGTAAATAAAGAAATAATACTATCTTACAACAAACAGCTAAGATCCTCCTATACAAAGGATCCCCCCTTCCTCCTTCACAATACATCACTGATGTCGATCAAAGGAGTCCTGTTTGCAACCTGGTGTTGCCAGGTGGCCCAACCAGTAAACAAAAACCCCAACATTCTTCTGCCTCGTAGGCTGCCATCTCCCCTGCTCCTCACCACCATTCTGCCCCACAGTTTGCAGGTTATCTCCTCTGGCCTTCAGTCTCTCTGCTCAGGGGCGCAATTATAATAGGTCAAGGGGAGACAGTTGTCTGGGAGCCCACTGCCTTAGGGGGCCACCCAGAGGCAGGTTTCATGACTGACTCCCCCAGCCACGCACCCGCCCAGGCTTCCTTCAGTTGTATTCATCCTCCAAAACTGATGTGAGTGTTAAGACCAGGAGCTTCCAGAACAGCATGTCTTTCTCTCGTACCATGAAATGACTTGCATCGCCCACAATTTACAAAACCTATTTAAAAATAATTTAGGATGATGTTCTATTGTGGCACATAGGTATCTATCTATCTATCTATCTATCTATCTATCTATCTATCTATCTATCTATCTATCTATCTATCTATCTATCTATCTAGGTATCATAGGTAGGTATCTATCTATCTATCTATCTATCTATCTATCTATCTATCTATCTATCTATCTATCGGTATCTATCTATCTATCGGTATCTATCTATCTATCTATCGGTATCTATCTATCTATCTATCTATCGGTATCTATCTATCTATCTATCTGTATCTATCTATCGGTATCTATCTATCTATCTATCGGTATCTATCTATCTATCTATCGGTATCTATCTATCTATCTATCTATCTATCTATCTATCTATCTATCTATCTATCTATCTATCTAGGTATCATAGGTATCTATCTATCTATCTCTATCTCTATCTCTATCTCTATCTCTATGTTTTTATTTAGCCTCATTTAAGATTTCTTTACTTCATGAGCTCAGCTGAGCTTCAGTGTGGGGGAGCATTTTACAATCTTGTCTCTGGGCCCACTCCAACCTTGCTACGCCCCTGTCTCTGCTCCTTGCTTCTGCCAGCAGTACAAAGCTCCTTCCACTTGTCCACGTCTCAGTTTGATTATCTCTTCCCCTCGCCCCATTTTAAATTTCATCTCGCTTCATCTCTCCACAACTGTCCTTTTTTAAAGTGCTCCTTCCCTCCAACATTCTAGTTGCCTTAGCAACTGTTGCTGGGAACTCTTTCCACTCTAGACAGTAGCGGCTGGTCCTAATGAGCCAGGGGGGCATCAAACAAGGTGCAGCTGCCTCCAGTTCCAGCAGCTTCAGTTGCACCTCTCTTTCCCATCCCATCTGCCCCCTCATTAATGAAAGCTGTGCTGCCAGCAGGCTGTCCATTCATCAGGGAGCACTGTGTGACTCACACAGTTCTAAATGGCAAATGGCCAGCTTGCACATCCCGGATGTGTGAGCCGGCTCACTTCGAGCTGGGCTCAACATCGAGCCAGCTCGGTTCAGGCGGTCCAAGTTCGAACTGGACCACCCCCCGATTCTAAGAACTGGCTCGCGGGCCAGCTTGGGGGTTAGTACTTGTAGAGGTGAATCTGGCTTGGATTCCCCTTTACAAGTAAAGGAGGATTCCCTAGCCTAATGGGTGTGTGTGTGTGGCAAAAAGGGAATCTTTACCATTAGTTTCCTGCTAATCCCTGGACAGCAGGGACGGTGGAGGTGGCTGCAGTGACATCAGAGGTGGTGTGTGGGGGCTTCTCCAACTCCACTCCGCCAGCATCCGAAATGACAGGCTGGGCTGGCTGCGGCTTGGTTCAGGCCTCTGTGCAATTGCAGAAGCCACTCCAATGGCCTCTGTGCATGTGCAGAGGCCCAAACCAGGCTGCAGCTGGCCAGGTCTGTCATATCAGAGGCTAGTGGGGAGCTTGGAAGAGCCCCTGCCACCATCTTCGATGTTGCCACCATGGCCACCTCCCCCATCAAGAAACTAACTGTGACGTTTCCCTTTTCGCCGACCTCCCCCATTATGCTAGGGAATCCCCCTTTATTTGTAAAGCAGAATCCTACTTGGAATCCCCCTAGCTGGCCCACGAGCTGGTTCGGCCCAGCTCAATGGCTGAACCAGACTGGACCCGGTTTGGCCGAGCCCACACACCCCCACCCAGTTCGGCTGGCTTGTGCACCCCTACAGCTCTCAATGGCACTGAGATGGAGTGAGATGGGAGAGAGAGATGCAACCAGAAATACTGGAAACTAGCTTAACCTGCGTAGAGCATCTGCACGCTAGTACTTGATTGCTCCTCTCACCCCCTGCCACAGCCCCCCTCTCCTCAGAGATCTCCCCACCTTCACCTGAGCTGCACTCCTGCTTCTCCTCCTCCTCCAACCCTTTACTCCATCCCCCTCACCTCTCTTGGTCACGGCTGCAGGGTTGCTGGCGCCTATTGGCCAAGCTGCAGCCACCTATTCCCAGAGTCCTCCCCACCTAAGCCCTGCTCCTGCTCCTCCCCATAGGCGCAGCAGCAGCAGCGGTTGACTGGACCCTTCCTTGCTGCCGCCACCACCATGGCCATTCTCCTCAGGCCTCTGACAGGACTGGGCCCGTCCCTTGCCTGCCTGCCTCCCTCCCTCTAACAATGGCCTTGGTAGCCCCAGACAGCAGCAGTGGTTGACTGGACCCTTCCTTGCTGCCAGTGCCGCCATGGCTGCTCATTCTCCTCAGGCTGCTGACAGGCTTCAGCTTGTCCCTCGCCCTTCCCCACCCTCCTTTTTCTCTCTTTCTTTCTCCTCCACTCGCTCTTCCCCACTCTTTCTTCCCTCTTCCTTCATGTTTTTTCTCTCTCTCGCTCCCTCCCTCCCTGAGTTAACAGATCTTGTTCATGTTGTTTCCTCATCTAATTCACACAACAGCAGCCTCTTTCTCTGAAGGGGCTCTTTCCTCCCTCACATTGCTAAAGAGCTTGGAAATGGAACTAGGTGGGATGCACTCATCTCATCCCTGTACACTTGGCCCACCAGGTCAGTCCCCAGTACGGATGTGCCTGAACTGCGGCTCGAGCACTTTGGGGGAAATTGGAAAGGGGAAAAGAAGAGCAAACTTAAAGAAAAAGGAGAGTCGGTCCTTACCTGCTCTCCACCGCCCCATTCAGCTTCCTGCTGGGGAGGTGCACATCTCAATAACCCACCGTGTGGCATCAGCTCACACATGGACCCCACACATGCGCCTTTGAACTATGGTTTGGAGCGGGCACATCCTTAGTCCCCAGATTTTCTAGGAAAACCACTCTTTGGAGGGATGGTGAAGATCTGCTACCCTTGTACCTGTCATCAGGGGCGTATCTAGGGTAGGGCAGGCAGGGCACGTGCCCTGGGCGCCACTTGAAGGGGGGCGCAATTTTTTAAAATTAAAAAAAAATGGCCACTGCAAACAAAATGGCCACCGTGCATGCTCAAAGGGCCTCTGTGAGGTCCTTTGCCAGGCCTTGCAAAGGTCATCTGAGCATGCACGTGGCCTTTTTTTCCCCAGTGACCATTTTTTAAAAAAAATTAAAAAAATTTTTTTAATTTTTTTTTAAAATGCCCCCCGCACATGCTCAAATGGTCCCTGTGAGACCCTAGAGGCCAGTGGCGGGAGGGGAAACCTTTGCAGACCTCCCCCCAAGGCCTTTAGGAAGCCCCCCGAAGGGGCTACAGGTATAAATAAATAAATAAATAAATTTAATATAATATGTCACTGTACACATATTTAGTTTGGCACTATGTACAGAGAATCAGGGCTTGTGAATACTGAGCTGAAGCTTATGAGCTAGGATTGTATTCATTTGATCTTACTTTGATTCTTGTGATAAGTGAGTTAAATGTGATGTCTTAATAATATGGCTATTAATGGTGAATTTGTCTTTGAATCAATGTGAAATCCTTAGTATTAAGGCCAACTGGGAGTTTCTTGCTCTCTTTCTCTCATTTTAACTGTCTTTCTAGAATATATTCCAAGCAATGACACAGCTTACTCTGCATATCCTTTTCAGAGTGCCTGGGAAAAGTCAAATTCTCCATTTATTCTTAAAATTATGTAATAGTATTTGGGTATTTCATGAGCCCCAGCATGCTGAAATTTGTAGTTTTCCAGCATTTTTTGGTCTGTCTACGTCCACTGCTAAATAGTTTTTGAAATATTAAAAGATTAATGAGCTTGAATTGTATTTTTGAGCTGATATTATGGTAAAATTATCTGAAAGATGGGTGTCAGATGTTGGACAGGGGGCGCAAGTTCAGTGCTTGCCCTAGGCGCTATTTTCCCTAAATACGCCTCTGCCTGTCATCTACACCTATTCTTCAGAAAAGAGAAAGCTTTACTCTCTGTTTGTTCCACAAAAGCACTAAGAATCAAAGGCAGTGTTACAAGCCTTCAAGAGAGGAGAGCTGGTCTTGTGGGAGAGGGGAGCTGGTCTTGTGGTAGCAGGGTCCACCCTGGTTGCATATGAATGGGAGACTAGAAATGTGAGCACTGTAAGATATTCCCCTCAGGATATGGATCTACTCTGGGAAGAGCAGAAGGTTCCAAGTTCCCTCCCTGGCATCTCCAAGATAGGAAAAGATTTTTTTTTTTTTAAATAGGACAAGATTTTTTAATTGAACCAACAAACTACCAAAGCATACAGTACGTTGCCAAAGCACAATAATATACAAAGTGGTTATTTGTACATCATATATCTACAAAGATTTACACACAAGGATTTGGAAACCCACAAGGTTATCAGGTATATGCAGGCAGTAATGTAACTCAGGGATGGAGGATTACAAGGCACATCAGGTAATGGGGGGGGGGTGGTTTACGTCCAACGTCCATTTCCATAATTTGTCCCATTGCTGTTTAGAAGAGATACTCTTGTCTTTTTGCACATAACCATACAAACTTTTCCAGAAGAGATTTACTGTCTCATCCACATGAACCTCTTGGTCGTGTCTTCCCTCCCTATTCCTAGGCAGGAGCATTGCAAAAATGACATACAGGTTTACTAACCTGATTATGAGAAGGGAAACCTTCTCATTCCAATTCCCTACTATGAAGGCACCCCTTCCATCCCGTTTCCTTGAAGGTTTCTTTCTGGGACCTCAAAAAGAGGTTCTATTGCTCAAACCCGAGGTTAGTTCTTCCCAAGTCTGTTTTTCCAAATCAGGCCACTCTAACAACTTGCTTACTCCCTGCCACACACTTTTGGCTACCACACACTCTTTTAAGAAATGTGAATGGGTTTCCCTGAATGTTTTGCCTAACTCACTAGCTTTCTGTTTGCAGGTGATTTTAGGACACTCTTGCTGGTTCTAAGCCATGGCTTAGCCGCATTAAGTGGTAGTACTTGGTGGTATAAACGCCACCTTGTTTCCCATAAATGGAAAGGGACTTTTTTCTCCTTAAAGAGAGCAATAGGGTGATCAGGTTGCAACAAGTACTGTGAAGTGCGGTGTTTGTAGCATTTATGTTCTAAATCAGGTTTTAAAAAACCCACTTCTAGAATCTCTCCATAAATTGTTTTCCTTAGTTGCTTAACTGAGGAGGATCCTTTAAATAGATCCGGTTCAACCTTCCATTTTTTAAGTGTGAATAACAAATCTCTTAAGTAGTCCGGGTGTTCTCTTTTTAATACTTGTGTGATATTACCATTGAAAGATCCTTTCCCCCACCCTGCTATGCCCCATGCTGACTTGCGCCAATGCAAAGTGAAAAGCGAGACCCAGGTTTTTTGCAGGAGGTTGGACATATTATGGACATTCACGAAAATCCAGTTTCCAAAATTGTAGGACATGAATTCAGTTACAAAATAGGGTTGCAGGGGAGGTAGGGCTAGGCCTCCCCGCTGAACCTCCTTAAATGCTACTGCACGGGCCAAAGGGAAGGACGCTGTGTGCCATACTAGACGGAAGATCTGGATTTCAACTCTCCGAAGGAGATCGAGCGGGGGAGGATAGACTACCGCCAGGTTATGCACCGGGCTGAGAGAGATTCTTGCCTGCAACCTTGGAGAAGCTGCCTCCAGTCTGTGAAGACAATACTGAACTAGATAGAACAGTGGTCTGATTCAATATATTGCAGCTTCCTAAGCCTCAGGCATGGAACAAAGAGAGAAAAAGCATCGCAGAACAATTCAGAGCTGTCTCCCTTGGCCCAAGTTGAAAGGTTCATCTTTGCTGAGAAACGTCTGTTTATTTTTTCCGTTGTATATAACACATCTGTGACATACCCTACCCGTTAAGTCTTTCATTGCATAGACATTCTTCCCAGATTTACTGCAGAGCAGACTGACATCAGGATTGGTTTGAAGGTCACCAGCCACCTAAATAGCACTTCCCCATACCAAGCTGAAATTTACAGCTCAAAAAGGAAAAGAAATGTAGCAGCAGAAACCTCAATAAAGAGCTTCAGGTTGTGGCCTGCTGAATTAATTCTCTCCCTCTGCCCACTCTGCTTTATTATTCCTGTCTTAATTGTGACCAATGTTTGATGATATTTTTTTTTAAAGCAATTGCTTACTAATCTAACATAATGGAGGCACGCTACTGACCTGATTGTCATGCAGAAAAATTCACTCGCTTTGCCAGCCATTTCCATCTACTGTACTCCCAGTGACTCAGGGCTTTGCGTAAATGATGCTTCTGCAAACGCTCTGATAAACAGTAAATCCATGATAAACATTTCCCTTGGAAAGATTTCTTAATGTAATGGCACCTTATAAGGACTTCTCCCCCTGCCCCCACCGTGGAGGAAAAAGAAAAAACGCCTCTGCATGAACACTGGGGAAGCTTAGAGAGGAGTTTTCTCAGAGCTATTTCCTTATGTTTGTGGGCCCCGATCCAACTGTAGTCATGCACAGTGAGCCACATGCAACAAGGAATGGGTCTAGATCAGGGGTGGGCGAACTTGGCCCTCCAGCTGTTTCTAGACAACATCTCCCAGCATCCCCAGCCACAATGTATCCCCAGCCATGGTTGGGGAAGATGGGAATTGTAGTTTGACAACATCTAGCTCTAGAGCGTTGTGGATCTAGATCAACAGCCCTGCTCTAGATGGTTCAGTGCACATTCACATGTGCATTGGGATGTGCATCACCATTTGCATTAGCTGCACACATGCAGGGCTGCTTCCATATGAGCCTTCTCTTGCGGCAAAGAGACCAGTTTGCATACCTAAGGCTTCAATGTGCCTTTGAACTGCTCTTGTGCTAATTACTACTGTTATTTATGTTACTATTATTATTTACATATCTCATTTTCAACGAAAAGTCTGCAATTGTTTGCACAGAAAAAGAATAGGAAGGTGGTGGTACCCGGTCCCCAAAAGTCCCACAATCTAAAGAGAAACACAAGGTGGACCGTAGCAACAGCCACTGAAGGGATGCTGTGCTAGCTGCTTAATAGAAAGAGAATCACTACTCTGAAAGGTGCCTCTTTGCCTAGTTTGCAGAGTGACTGCAGCACATATGGAGGCTTTTCATGAAGTAAAGCTGCCATTGCCTCAACCCCTTTAGTTACTGACCAAGGCAGGAGATGGGGCAAGTTGTACTTGATTTGCTCCCAGCGTCTTCTGGAAGCAGAAAGGGGGCAGCTTTCTCTAGAGTGTGGACTCAGAGGAACAAGGAGAGGTTACAACGGCAGTCATTTTTGTGGTCAGATTTAGCTCGTGTGTGTGTGTGTGTGTGTGTGTGGCAAAACAGGTTTGTCCCCACCACTGTCTGGATTGAGAATAGAGACATAGATAAATAGCACATTCCACCAACTTTAAGCACATTGTGATTCCATTGATTTCCATAGGAGTAATTTGTGGGGGCGGGGGATTGAGACCACAGTGGGAGCAAAGAGCTACAGCTCCTCTATCCCCATCCCACAAGGTCCCACTCTGAATTGGGGTCCATGCAGTTGCCATTTGCACTTCAAAACAGAGATATGCAGGCAGGCCCCAATTGTGCAACGATGTGTTTTAGGCATGGCCAAAGTCATGGCCATGCCAAAAGGATGTTGGACTTTTTTCCTTGGAACAACAGACCCATTCCTGCCACCAGGGCTGTCCTTAGGGCATGGCAAGCAGGTCGACCACCCCAGGCCCCGCTCTTTTAACCCCCATTAGAATTACCAGAATGGTCCCCCGCACTGGCTGATTTGCCCCAGGCCCCACACCCCGCCAGGGCTCTCTAAGGACCACCCTGCCTGCCACCCCCGACACACATGCCTTATCACATTCTGCTCTTGACTGTCCTTTCAGTGCATTGTGCCATGGGAGGCTGCTATTTGAGAAACGCAAAGCATCCCTTTCTCCAAGAACACACTGACTGATATCTGGCGCAATGGCATGTCAGCCTAGTGATGGTATGTGCACACAAGTTGTGCAACTGCAAAAATAGTGCCATCTGTGTTACATAAGAGTAAGGCAATTGAAAACAATATGCTTACTGTTGGGTAATGCAAACCGAGTCATTTTTGCATTTGCCCAATTGTGCAGCTTGTGAGTACATACTGTCACTAGGCTGATATACCATAGATATGACAGATCATAGACATGCACTATTTGCATGTTCCTTATACGGCATTTTAGCCTAATGCTCTAATAAACTGTTTCATAAGAATACTGCATATTATTGTTTCAGTATTTTTTCTTTAACAACAACAAAAGTCTGAACAGAAGAAAAGCCCTGCTGGATCAGGCCAAAGACAGCACATATATCAAAACTGGATCAATACAGAGAAGATTGGCATGACTCCTGTGTAGGGATAACACACAAATTCATGAAGTGTTCCATATGTTTGGAGGAGGAGAGCTAGTCTTGTGGTAGCAAGCATGAATTGTCCCCTCTGCTAAGGAGGATCCACCTTGGTTTCAATTTGGATGGGATACTACATGTACACACTGTAAGCAGGGGTGGAGCCACCATTGGGTGAATGGGTTCAAAGAACCCAGGCCACCTCCCCTCAGGGGCCACACCTCACGGCCTCAACACACACCCCACGTCTGACGTCAGATGCAGGGGTGCTGGTTTAGCTCCCAAGCGGGGCCACGGGGCCCCATTCGGGAGTTAAATGGCCAGCGCTGCATTCGCGGCGTGGCCAGGAACGGCTCTTCAAACGCAGTGCCGGCCCCAATCTAGCTCCCGAATGGGGCCATGCGGCCCCATTCAGGAGTTTGAAAGCCAACGCTGTGTTCGCAGCACAGCCAGAAGCGGCACTCCCCTACCTTTAAGGCAGGGAAGAGACGCTCTTGGCCACGCTGCGAAGACAGCACTGGCCTGGCTCTAACTCCCGAACGGGGCTGCACAGCCCTGTTCAGGAGTCAGACCACACACCCTGCGTCTGACATCAGACACGGGGGCCTGGCTAGCCCTGGCATCTGACATCAGACGCGGGGGTCTGGATAAGCGAGTCCACTCACGGTCTGGCTCCGCCACTGGCTGTAAGATCTCCCTGTTAAAGGATGGGACCATAGCTCAATGGAAGAGCATCTGCATTCTTCAGTACAAAAGGTCCCAGGTTCACTCCCTGGCATCTGCGGGTAGAACTATGAGAGACTCCTCCCTGAAACCTTGGAGAGCTGCTGCCAGTCAGTGTAGACAATACTGAGCTAGATGAACTAATGGTCTGACTTGGTATAAAGCAGATTCCTCTGTTCCTAGGTTCTAGTCTGGCATCCTGCCTCTCACAGTGGCAACCAGGTGTGGTATAGTGGTTAGAGTGTTGGACTAGGACCAGGGAGACCTGAGTTCAAATCCCCATTCAGCTGTGAAACTCCTTGGTTGACACTGGGCCAGTCAGTTATACTGGATTGTTTTCTTTTAATATTTATTTATGTATTTATTTAACATATTTTTATACCGCCCAGAACTTGCGTCCCTGGGCAGCTTACAACGAAAACAGAAAAGTTAAAACATTAGTTAAAACAGATAAATGAATGAAAACAAAGAAATTAAAAGATTGGTTAAAATAAATAACAACAAAAAGTTAAAACATTACAACGGACTAAAACCTTAAAACAATATTTTAAAACAACATTAAAACTACTAAAATGGTATTTAATTAAAAGCCTGGGTGAACAAATGTGTCTTTAAAGATTTTTTTTTAAATAGTCAGAAATGGGGAGGCTCTAATTTCAGCAGGGAGAACGTTCCAAAGCATTGGGGCAGCAACTGAGAAGGCCCATCCCTGAGTAGCCACCAGATGAGCTCGTGGCAATTGCAGACGGACCTTTCCTGGTGATCTCAATAGGAGGTGGAGTTCATGACGGAGGAGACATTCTCTTAAATATCCAGGGCTCAGGCTGTTTAGGGCTTTATAGGTTATAACCAGCATCTTGTTATTTTGCCCGGAAACTTATCAGCAGCCAACAGGAGTAATATGGCCTCTCCGAGATGACCCGGAGGCCAACCTGGCTGCCGCATTCTGAACCAGCTGTAGTTTCTGGACTACATACAAAGGCAGCCCCACAAAGAGTGCATTACAGTAATCAAGCCTGGAGGTTCCCAGCATATGTACCACTATTACATATTTCCATGTAGAACTAATTTCTGTCCTATTTTGTGCCTTTGTGGCAGGCATGCTTAGATGTGTTTGTTCAAGGTACAAGTATAATATTCTGTTAGTTTTAAAAGAAGGATGAGTGGCGAGAAGCCACCCTATTTGCGGCAAACTTCTTGGTAAGGCTTCATATTGCATCTTCTCCTACAAACTAAGCCAAACTTCAAGAATGGCAGCGAAATGCCATCTTTGCCGTATTGTGCTCATCTCACACATTGTAGTCATTGCATGGCTGGAAATTGTACTGCATTTCCCAAAGCCTCGAGTTTTATTCTATTCAGTCATTTTGTCCTGCCTCACTCCAGAAGAATCGATAAAGATATTGCTTTACAGAATAAAACACCCAAGATGACAGATTTATAGTCCTTTTTCCTTTTTCCTCATCGCTCAGATTATGTAATGTGTTTTGCCCTTATGCTTCCATAAAGGATGCCCTACTGTGCAAGTATTTTACTGCAGAAGCATAAAACTGGTTTAATGTGTGCTTTTATGTCTTTTTCCTTTAAAAGATAGGTCTTTCCAGGACTCATTCTTACATGATTGGTGAAATGATTGCTGTTTGATTTCTGACTGAAAGAATCTTTATCCCTCTTTGTTCTTGAAATGTGAAGGCTCCTTTTCAAAAATAAACAGAAATGTCATGAAACATCAAGCACTTCAATGTTCCTGGCATTATTACACATAAATTAGCGTCAAATTAGTTTCTAGAGCACTTCTGATGCAGAAGGGAATTTGTTAGCTTTTTTATGGCTGTGCCTATCATCACTTCAGGGTGTGGTGGCTGTGGGAAGAACCTAGCTTGTGTTAAGTTCTGGCTGCTCCCTTTGGGGGGCATCGAAACCTCTAGTACAGCAGTGCACCATTGTCCAAAGTACCTTCCGTGTGTGGTCGGAGAGTTGCATCTTTCCCAGGGGTATGAGAAGGTTGGCAGCACCTCACAGTCAATCCCCACCAGCTGGCAAGCAGTTTGTTCAACAGCTGTGTGCTAGGGGGGAGGAGTCCCCCGGGGGTATTCCAGGGGGCCCCCAGACATTGGCAGTTTGGGGACATTTGTTCCCTCCAGTCCACTGGTCTTTCCTCGGGAGGGTTTCTTGCATGAGTTCAGCTCTCCTTCTGTGAGCAGAAGGACCTTCTGTCAATGGTGCACCAGACACCAAGGTTTGGAATCCACTCACTGTGCCCCAGATGATAGTATGGAGGGTTGTGTGTATGTATGCTGTGATTCCATGTAAGACACAATCATAAGTGCAGAATTCAGTGTACTAAAAATAAATAAAATGCAGTTTGTATTTTTAAAAATCAACTTTATAATTATTTTATTTGTTAGGCAATACCTGCTAAGAATATTTTTCATTTTTATTTGTTTTTGTTTTCGTTTTCTAAATTTTTTATTCATTTTGCCTTGTATTTATTTTAATTTGATTTTCCATTCATTTCCCATGCAAAGCCAATACAAACAAATGGAACACATTCATTTCAGTTCCGATTCGTTTTGAAAATGAATGCACATGCCCAATTCCTGGTAAAACCTCAAAAACCAGTGGTCGCCAGGAGTCAACATTGACTCGACAGCACATTTACCCTTTTTCTTTATTCACTAGCTGAACCCGCACAGAGCTTCTGTGCGGTAGTTTACTTACTTTTTGGAGTTGTGTTGTGAGAATTTGGCTGGTTGTGAGAATTTCGCCTTCTGCCCCAGTGTCTCGCCTGCCATCTCCCCGCCTTCTGCCCCTCTGTCCCGCCTGCCATCTCCCCGCCTTTTGCCCCTCTGTCCCGCCTGCCATCTCCCCGCCTTCTGCCCCACTGTCCGGCCTGCCATCTCCCCGCCTTCTGCCCCACTGTCCCGCCTGCAATCTCCCCGCCTTCTGCCCCTCTGTCCCGCCTGCCATCTCCCCGCCTTCTGCCCCACTGTCCCGCCTGCCATCTCCCCGCCTTCTGCCCCACTGTCCCGCCTGCCATCTCCCCGCCTTCTGCCCCACTGTCCCGCCTGCCATCTCCCCGCCTTCTGACCCACTGTCCCGCCTGCCATCTCCCCGCCTTCTGCCCCACTGTCCCGCCTGCCATCTCCCCGCCTTCTGCCCCTCTGTCTCGCCTGCCATCTCCCTCACCTCTTTCCCCAGTGTTGTCTCTAAAAGCCCCCAGGTTTTTGTGTTTGTTTCTTTGAATGTTTTTATGGAATCACACAGAACATCTTTCTCCTCCCTAGCTCTTACCCCTGTGTTTGCCCTAGAAGTCCTTGGGGGTTTTGTTTTTGTTTTTAGTGTTGAGTGTGGCTACTGTTGGACCGATGTTTTTCAAGGTAGTACTTGAGCGGGGCGGGGGGAGAGATCTGGTGTTTGTTTCTCCTCACAGTCTGGCTCTCCGTGGCTTCCCCCCCACCAGCCCTTCCGTTTTCTCCCCCGCTGATACAGTGTGGGAGACTAAGCTGAGTCTCGCCTGTCAACCGTCTCCTCTGTCCCCGCTTGCCCCTACAGCCGGGCCCCCTGCAATCTTTGGCCTCCCAGACATGCCCGCGGATGCTGCCTCCACGGCCGCCAGGTCCTCCGCCGCCACTTGCCCTCAGGCTGCGCCTCTTGCAATCTTTGGCCATGCCCCCCAATGCTGCCTCTTGTTTGCTGCCGGCCAGGCCTGCCGCTGCCGCTTGGCTCCACGGCTGCCGGGCCCGCCTGCCACCTCTGGCGTCCTTGGCCATGCCTGTGGGGCCACCAGCCAGGCCCGCTGCTGCTGCCGCCGCTTGCCTATGCAGCCGCTGAACCCTCCGCCGCCGCTTGCCCCCGTGTCCGGGCCCACCTGCTGCATGTCTCCCCGGCCATGGCCTCCTCCTCCCTCCACACACCCCTTTTCCTCCTGGCGGCAGCGGCAGCGCTCCGCCCACCGGCCCAACCTGCTCCTGTTGCGCGCTCTTTCCTCTGGCAGCCGGCCCCAGAGTGCCACCGCCAGGCCGGCCGCCAGGCCCGCCACCTCGCCTCCATGGCCGGGCCCAGCCCACCCCGCCTCTGCGGCTAGGACTGTCTGGCTCCCCGGCCATGGCCGCCGCCGCCTCGCATAATTCTCCTGGGTGTGCCACCAGGACTAATCAGGTTCCCCCTGCAGCCCAGCCAATCAGCTGAGCTGCCGGGACGCATTTTTCCTGGGCACACCCAGGAGAATTATATATATAGATTGGATCGAGTCTGATTTTGCCCTCTGTATTGGCACAGTTCAGTACAGACAACCCATTCCACTGCACATGTTCAAATTGCTTCTGCAAGGCCTGGCATGGCCTAGGGCCTCACAGAGGCCATTTGAGCATGTGTGGTGGCCATTTTGTTTTCGGTCACCATTTAAAAAATAATAATTTTAAAAAATGGCGCCCCCTTCAAGTGGTGCCCGGGGCACGTGCCCTGCCTGCCCCAGCCTAGATACACCCCTGTTTTAAAGCACTAAGTACAAACAACCTGAGTTTTGCATAACTTCCACCTCACGCCAGCTTCAGCTTTGACATATCACTGCTGGCCAGCATTCAGCTTACGTTATGACACAGTGCCTGTAGGGCTATCTGTGCACAGAACAGAACAGATTGGATCAGATCCAGTTACAATTCAGATACAACTGTACTGATTCCTTGATACTGTATGAGATGATACCTTTCAGTATCTTCCTATATCACTGCTGCCCAAAATAGGTGTTTCCCATAGTCTGGGAAGCATACCAGCGGGGATTCGAACTGGCAACCTTCTGCTTATTATTCAAGCATTTCCCCACTGTGCCATTAGGTGGCAAAGGAAATATAATGGGAAATATCAGAAATGCCTTTTTTTAAAAAGTCATAATGGGATTAACCTTCCAGGGATGGTAGACCCCTGTAAGTGCTTGATGCCTCCCCAGTTTCAGGTGGATAACCCCAGAGGTTTCAGATAAGGTGATTCTTAAAATTTGAAGTGTAGTCCTCTTTTGTAACTGTTTTTGCTTTGCTTGAAGGCATGGTAGCCCCTTCTGAGAAGACTTTGTCCCCCAAGTTGCGGGCAGGATGCCAGGGTTTCTACATAGGAAGTGCAGATAAGTAAATTGCAGCATGTTTTCAACAGCTGTGAGCCTGAAATTCATTCCCTCATTGGCCCGCTAGAGGTGTCAGTCAGAGAACTCATCTCCTCACCCATCTCAGCATTTTCCATATATGGAAAATCACTCTATTCTCAGACAGTTGGAAAAAGATACCAAGTTTTGACTAAAATGATACAAGGCTTGTTCTTATGCATTGTGCAGCCCTCAGGCCTGGAGCTGAATTCATCATGTGGTGGTGGGTACACCTGGCTGCCTGAATAAACACAGAGCTGGCTTCTTCTTGCGGCAACCCTGTGTTGAAGTGGTTTGTTTTATTTATTTATGTTTACATTTATATCCCACTCCTCCTCCAAGGAGCCCAGAGTGACATACATAGTTATGGTTATTCTCACAACAACCCTGTGAGGTAGGCTAGGCTGAGAGATATGTGGCTGGCCCAGTGTCACACAGTGAGTTTCATGGCTGAATGGGAACCAATATCCCTGTAACATGAATATTGAGGTTTTGGTTAAATGCATTTAAACCAAATCAATTAGAAGTTGGATGCTAACCTAAGCAGATCTTAAATGAGTGGGCAGGCTCAAATCCATTATCATAAAGGATGAATGGTTATGTAGAGTGCCATACAGCCTATTGTGCTAGTCAGATTGAGAGTCCTAACGTGATTTAATGCTTTGAAGTGTTCCATTCTCAAAAGTATATCCATCTTCTTTCATTCACAAGGTTTCTTTTAAAAAGCTCTACAGCTGAGAACAGGATCTATTCCCTTCTCCATAAGCAGAGGAAATGGCCCCTGTTCTCAGTCTAAAGAAAACATAGTGAAATGAGAACAGACCATTCTGTGAACTGCAAAGGATTAAGGACACTGCAAAAAGGGATGTAGAGGGAAGGAGACCCCTTTGCCCTAGTCGGCAATTACAGGTGGACCCCAATTTTCACAGGTAATGAAAACATGAATAACATTAGGTCTATGGTGATTGGGGAGTAAGATTCCTACAAGGCAAAAATGCATGAAAAATAGCAGAAATCAGGGGGATAAGTGCCTGCTGTGCTCTGTGGGTCCCCAGCTGTCTAACAATGCCCCCAAAATGAAATTTTGGGGGGCCTATTTTTCTGCAAAAAATCAAAGGGAAAATTCTTTTTTTCACAGAAATGAGTCACAAAATGGCTTCTTTCTTCAAAATGGTGGCTGGAAATTTATTTTATTTATTTATCATATTTTTCTACCACCTGATATGTACATCTCTAGGTGGTGTACAAATTTTAATATTAAAAATGACAGATTAAAATACATAAAACACAATAAAATATGAAACAAATTATTAAAATTATTAAAATTAATTCAAATTAAAAGTTTGTGAGAACAGGAGTGTCTTGAGGGTTTTCTTGGAAACAAACAGAGAAGGAGATGCTCAGCAGGGAGCATATTCCAAAGCCCTGGGGCAGCCACAGAGAAAGCCTGGCCCTGAGTCACCACCAGACGAGCTGGTGGCAGATTGTAATAGGCGGCAGGGTTCATGACAAAGGAGGCTCTCTCTTAATAGCCCAGACCCAAGCCCTTAAGGGCTTTATAGGTAATAACCAGCACAGGCACGGAGCGAGGCTGGTGGCACCCTGTGTTTGGCCATGTCATGCCCTCACTCAAGGACAGGGGAGAGGAGTGGGGGGCAGGCAACTTACTAGAAGGTGGAGAGGCACCTGAGGTTCAGTGAGATAACTGAGACAGGCCAGGGTGAGTGATTGGCACAGGAGGAGCCCTCAGGACCGGAAGACCTTTGGGGAGAAGGGTCAGGATCTGAGCCAGAGTTTGAACAGCCACTATCTCCTTGAGGACGCAGACAGGAAAAACGTCAGCAACAGGTGAGGGAATTACGGAGGAGTCGTCGCCTCGCGAGGGGGCAACAGGAGCTAGATTGAATCTATGACAGCTGGTGGGGGTGGAGTGTTGATTGAGGGCACAAGGCCGAGGACTATAAATCAGGCAGCCTGAGCCTTGAACAACTGCTGGAAACAACACGTCAAATCGGCTCGAGCCTCCGTCGGACAGATTTTGACCTTGTAATTGGGCTTCTCACTCCTTACTCCGGTATCCCTGGAGAGACGGTTGAATCTGCCTCTCTAGCAAATAAAACAACTGAAACCTGATATCTCTGACCAGCATCTTTCATCGGGCGAGCTTTTGACAGGCCACCACCACAGGCCCCTGGCCTCACCCCCCACATCTGATGTCAGACTCATGGGGCCACCCCCGCATTTGATGTCAGATGCGCGGCCCTGTTTTGAAGGGAGATCAGCCCACGTTGCATTGAGCAGAGCAGGGCAGAGCGACTCCCTGCCTTTAAAAGGCAGGGAGAACCGTTCCAACCAATGCAGCGCAGGCCGATCACAGCGCAGGCGTGGCCCCGTTTGGGAGGGAAATTGGCCCCTCTGTGTAGGCAGCAAGGCCAGGAGCATCTCTCCCTGCCTTTGAAGTCAGAGAGAGTCACTCCAGCCCACATTGCAAATGCAGCATGGGCCGATTTCGTTTCCAGGCGGGGCCGTGTGGCCCTGTTTGGGAGAGAAATAACACCCACCCACCACCCACGTCTGGCGTGTCGGGGCCGCAGGGCAGGCGCGTAACAATGATAGGGCAAGGGGAGACAGTTGTCTGGGGGCCCCACTGCCTGGAGGGGCACCCCAGGGGCACCTCACGTGACTCCCCATTGCCCCCTGCCCAGCCCCAAGGCCCCTCAGCCACTTGCCCTGTTCGCGGTCTCTCCAGCTTGTTCTCCTGGCCGGCAATGCAGGCAGCAGACAAGCTGCAAAGAGCTCCTTTTCTCCCGCCTCTCAGCTGATCGGCGGGTGGGCGGGGCTTCCCCGGAGGTCTGGTGTAGGCCTCTGTGAAGCCTGAACTCCAGTAGGGCCCAAGCCAGCCAGGAAGGAGGAGGCAGCCAGAGTGGCCACCACTGCTCTCTTTAGCAGAAGACCCCCTGCTGCCAGGTAGAGTGTGAACTCCCTTTTGTGGTTACCTTCCCCACCCGGATATATAGGGATCTGCTTGCCATAGGGCTTTGATATTGGGGGGAGGGACTGAGAAGTCTCTGAATATTTATTTTTAAACAGCTTGGAAAATTTGCTGGCTTTAAAAAAACTATCTAAAAAGTCCTATAAGTGGCTTGTTTCATGGCAGAAAATTGCAAAAACTTCTGGAACAGTATTTTATTAATTTTATTTATTCATTCATTCATTTATAAATGCACTTATGTTCAAGTTGTTTTGCAGCCCAGAAGGTCTGAGTGAGAACTGTGAAGCATGTCTTGTGCTTTTATTTTATTTTATTTTTCTTGTGTGTGAACTGCTCCCCAATAACTTGCAGGGACTTCAGGGTAAATCTGGCCAACATGTGAATGCAGCACCTCTATTCCAGAGGAGATGTGTGTTAAAGGGCTTTAAAAGCCTCCTGTGAAAAACCTCCTGCAATCAAACTTGACTGAATTTGTTCAGAATTCTGAGAAAACAAACATAGGCTCACCCTGCATGGTTGAAAGTCTCCTTGGCTAATCTGCAGCGAGGAGGCAATTTTAATAATTAGTGTTGCTAGTGTGTTCTAGGCATTAAAAGTAGCACAAATATATAGTACTCAATGTATATCACTATATACTGTGAAGTGTGCATGTGTGTATTCAGTGAAATGTATTTCCAGGCAGCATACTTATTTTGAAATATCAGACTTAAATCCTTGGGGGCCTGGGGTGTGCGGAGGCCCTGGACTTTGAGTGGGGGGGCCCCATTTTAAAATCTTGTCTCTGGGCCCACTCCAACCTTGCTACGCCCCTGCCGCAGGGTATGGCCTCTGATTGGTGGCAGCCCAGGTTCTTTGAACCCTTTCGCCCAGTGATGGCTCCACCCCTGAACCAGCACTTTCTATTTTACCCGGAAACATATTGGCAGCCAGTGCAGTTCTTTTACAACCGGTGTTATGTGGTCCCTTCATGTTCTCCCAGAGACCTGGCACATGTAGAAACGACTTCTCACAGCACTCCGATGGAAACCCTGCCCCCCCCACCTGAACACACTACTTTCCATCACTGCTTTGAACCGCAGCAAGAGGACAACATCACAAGTCTGTTTCATGATACGATAAAGGGTGGTCAGCCGACAAAATGGATTGGTAGGAAATTAAACCCTGCCTCACTTCATGAACAAACTTATGGAATTCCCTACCACAAGATGGAGAGAAGGCCGCTAGCCCAGAACGCTTTAAAAGAGGATGGGAGCCTGCTTTGGTCTGGTCCAGCTGGCATGATCTCCTGGTGTCCTGGTTGCATCTGATCTGAACATTATCCCAGGAACAGTGCTGAAGAGGTTTGGGGGCAAAATGGGGATGGGGGATGTTGGAGCAGGGAGATATTCTTGCCAAGTTTAGGAGAGGAGAGCTGGTCTCGTGGCAGTAAGCATGACTTGTCCCCTTAGCTAAGCAGGGTCTGCCCTGGTTGCATATGGATGGGAGACTAGAAGTGTGAGAACTGTGAGATATTCCCCTTAGGGAATGGAGCCACTCTGGGAAGAGCAGAAGGTTTCAAGTTCCCTCCCTGGCAGCATTTCCAAGATAGGGCTGAGAGAGACTCCTGCCTGCAACTTTGCAGAAGCCGCGGCCAGTCTGTGAAGACAATACTGAGCTAGATAGACCAATGGTCTGACTCAGTATGTGGCAGCTTCCTATGTTCCTATGACTAAACTGGCTGCCGCATTCTGTACCAATTGTAGTTTCCAGACTACGTTAAAGGCAGCCTCACATAGAGCACATTACAGTAGTCTAGTCTGGAGGTTACCAGCACATGTACCACTGTTTTAAAGTCATTCACCTCTAGAAATGGACGTAGCTGACTTATCAGCCAAAGCTGATAAAAAGATCATTTCTGGCCACCGCAAAGACACAGATTTGTGAAAATTAACCCTCTTTAAACTTTTCCCTGCCGCACGTGTTGGGTGTCAATTGCCTGACCATGGATACATGAAAACGCAACTGATGGGGCCACGTGTACCGAGGTCCACCTCTACTTGGAGCACAAGGAATCCTATGTATACCAAAGGTCTTTCCAGGCAGCAATGGGGGGTGCTAAAACTGTGGGATGCTAAAGGTTTCTGGGCAAGTTCCCAGGTGTGATCTTACTCCTTGGACACGTGCTGCTGTGAGCTTACATGCTATCTCCTAGTGCCGGTAGCAGCTTGTCCTAACAAACTGGGGAAGCGGGGGGAGGCACAGCTGAGCTGCCTCTCCTGTAATATATATGTCCTGTCTCTTTAAGATTAGGTTGTGTTTGGTTGGGTGTGGCTCAGCTTTCTGTTTTCTAAGTGCCAAGAGTTGTGGCAGTCTTGTCTGAATTCAGAAGGCTTCTAAACCTACTTTGTCTCCTGCTTCTTCAGGCCCAAGATCAGGCCAACAAAGTGACTGGTTGTGAGTATGCCTAACACAACCTTACCTAGGAGAAGATACTACATTTCCTTCTTGGAGCAGCCTTAATAAGAGCCACTCTGTTTGCAGGTTGGCCATCCATCAGGTGGTGCTGTGCTGATTAACTGAGCACAGCTCCTATTAATGCTGGGGCAGGGCGGGATAGGAGAGAAAGGGCCAAATGGATCTTCAAGAAGAAGAGACATTTATGACCCTTGCCAGCACCACCACCCCAGCTCATTAGAACAAGCCTCTAGGGATGTGCACAAACTTGTTCGGTGTTAGACCACCAAACAGGTTCAGAATCCCTGCATTTGAAACAGTTTGAATGCGGGGGTGAGGTGGCTTTAAGGATTGGGGGAGAGAACAGTTACTCACCCACCCCTCTGCGCTTCCGCCTCCGGTGCTCTGTAGAGAAATAGGTGGTCGGGATGGCAGCATGCCTCCTTGCCGCCCAGTTGTTGCAGTGACTGGAAGTGGGACCACAATTTGCACTGCACTTCTGGTCCCACTTCCAGCCATTGCAACAATGGGGCAGCAAGGAAGTACACTGCTTCCTCGACCGCCTATTTTTCTACAGAGCGCTGGAGGGAGAAGAGCGGTGGCGGGGATGGGGGGGGGAGTGCACCCTCCCCCATTCCTTAAAGTCACCCCCACCCCACCATTGGCTCGAAGGGAGCTGGTTCCATGCACATCCCTACAAGCTGCTCCTGCCTAGGGTGATCATACACTCCATAAACACACTGAGCAGGGACTTTGCATGATTTTTGCAGCGCCATCTGCTGGTCACCTCTTGCATTCTGAGAAGAATTCACCTTTTTCATTAAACTTTTGTGGCAGGGTTCTTCTCTGCTTCCTGCCCCACCAGCCTGTACACAAGCTGTTTGTGCACATCTCTACTCTCTTGGCCAGTTAAGAATCAGTTAGTACTGTTATTGTTGAAGGATAGTGCTTGTTTGTGTATGTTGTTCAATGATGATGTTTAGTTTCTTAATAAATCTTCATTTGTTTTTTGAACTCAACTTAATGTTTGCGGATAATCTCTTGAGCTAAACTTCTTTACTACAAGAGCATACTCTGCTTTGCGAGGACTTTAGTGTTTCTTCTCACAGCCCTCAGCACAATGCACATACAGTGCCAAGGGCTCATGCCACTTGACTCATTCATTTCAGTGCAGAAATGGCAGCAAGTGCTCTCAGGGATACACACAAAGGCATTCCATATGTACCTCAAAGTGCATGTGGGTGTTTGGATCTAGGCACATGTGTATGTACATTTGTCTGCTCTCACTTTTGATTATAATGCATGGGCTGCCAATATGTTTCCAAGCAAAATACAAAGTGCTGGTTATTACCCATAACGCCCTTAACAGCTTGGGTCCAGGGCATTTAATAGAATGCCTTCTTTGTCATGAAACCTGCCACTAACTGAGATCACATGTGGAGGTTTAGTAATGGCTGCCACCAGCTTGTTTGGTGCCTAAGCAAGACTAGGCCTTCTCTGTGGCTGCCCCAGGGCTTTGGAATGTGTTCTCTGTCCGTATAAGAGCTACTCCATCTCTGGCCATCTTTAAAAATATCGCTTAAGATCCACCTGTTTTCTCAGGTCTTTTGCTAAAAATGTTTTTAAAAATGTTTTTGTTAAAACTATATATTTAAAATTTTAATTGTGTTTATTGTTGTGTGCACACTGCCTTGAGATTTAGGTGTTACATGGTTTATAAATATAGCAAACAGACAGATGTCAGCAGACAAGAAACTGTAGCTCAAGGGTTCTCAAACCTCAGCCCCCAGATGTTGTTGGACTAGAACATCTGGGGACCAAAATTTAAGAACTGCTGCTGTAGCTTATATGTGAAAGATAAGGGGAACCTAGAATATGGTTTAGGCCAGTTCCCCCCACCCCCATGTCCTCTAACCTGGCCCTGGTCCAGGTCCTACCATACACCTTTCTCCATCCTATTTAGACAGGTTCAACATCGAACCTGTTCAGTTCGAAGGTTGGGGGTTGAATCGAACCATCCCCTGTTCGGTCCGACCCCGGATCGAACACACACACCCTGCCGACTGTTCGGGGGATTTGTGGACTTAATTTTTTTTTTTTTAATTGTGTGTTACTTACCACCTTCGGGGGAGTTGCTGGACGTGGTGGTGGGGAGGTCCGCTGAGGTTCCCCCTCCCCCTGCCAGCCTCCCCTGCAGCCCAAACCAGCCCATTTAGCCGGCTTTTCGGCCTGTTCAGGCCTTCCCCCTCTGGTGTGGCCATTTTAGAGTCTGCTGCGCCTGCACAATTGGCCTCTGCATGGCCCAGACTCAACCAAACCAGGGGAGTTCGAGGGGGTGCCAGACCGAACTGGCCCGGTCTGGTTCAAGTCCGGTCTGGACTCAAACCGAGCCAGGCTAGCTGGTTCCATGCACACCCCTAGAGGCAGTGGCAGTACTAGGAAAAAAAATTGAGGGGTAGCATAGAAAGGGCAAAGTGCATTTATGAGTGGGTGAGCTGTGTCTCAAATGTTGTTTTTGTTTTTGTTTTGTTTTAGTTAGTTAGTTATCCAATTCTTATACTAACCTTCGTAAAGTGGCTCTGGGTGGTTTACACTAAAATAAAAAATACATACTGATTAAAACCAAAAACCATTGCAAAGCAGATTGAAATTAACATTAAAACTAAATATCATTAAAAGCCAAGCTAAAAAGATGGGTAAGGCTCTCCTGAAGGCCTCCAAGGAGAGATTTCTGAAACACACATGCGGGGCAGGTGTGGGGGGCAAGTTAACTGTGACTCAGGGGGTACCTGCCCACCCTTGGTGTGAGGCACGAGGGGAAGGGAACCAGGGTCTCCACCACTTTACCTCCTGCACCACCAGAACAGCTTACAGGGAAGATACGGGTTTGCTTGAGCCTTGCTGTTCCATAGCATCCCACCCTACCCCCACCAAATGGCAGGAGCCATTTTGAGAGAGAGAGACTCCCAGACCTAGTCTCAGCAACTTGTGTTGTGTAGCTGGTCCACCTGCCCATCTAATCCAATATGTGACCACCAGCCCACCTTCCACCACATGTCTTGCCTTTCTTCTCCTCATAGGTACTGACCATTGGTCCATCTAGCTCAGTTTTGTCTACTCTGACTGGCAGCAGCTGTCTAGGGTTTCGGGCACCTACCCAGCTGCCTTCGCAGCCCTGCCTGGAGATGCCAGGGATTGAACCTGGGACCTTCTGCAAGCAAAGCAGATGCTTCACCAGTGAGCTACAGCCACGGGCATAGCTAGGGGAGAGGGGGCCCATGTTCACCCCTCTCCCCAGTAGCCCCTGGGAGTGAGGGAGATAATGAAGAAAATAGGGAGGGGAGGAGCTGTGGGGCCCAGGTTCTTTGAACCCAACCACTCAGTTATAGCTACACCCCTGGTTACAGCCCCAATCTGTTACAAGAATTGTTCTGGACAGTGCTGGCTAGACACTCCAACTGTGCTTTTGGCTGTGTGTGGGGAATTAGCTTGGCTGGAGAAAGCAGTCCTGTTACAGTATCAATTTGAGTAAGTTTGCATTTTGGAAAAGATGAGGAGGCAGAAACGTAATACAACAGGTTTATTTAAGGATAAAAAGGGTACAGGAAGGCAAAAGTTGGTTAGGCAAGCCAATAAAATCTTAACAAGAATCTCACTGAAGGTAACTTTAGCTTGGGTTCCAAACTGTCTGTAGTTTAGTTCTTGCCGTAGAAAGTACTTGGAGGCAGGAATAGAAAGAAGAGAGAGGGGGCGAGGAGACTCAAAGAGGCAGAAGGTTAGTTTTACCTATCCTTAGTCCAGTGGTGTGTTCGCTGCACTTGCAAGTCAGTGCACCGGCAGGTCTCCTCACAGAAGAAAGGCAGGAATAAGAAAGGGTGAGGCGCAAAGGACTACCATTCGCATTCTTGAGAACCAGCAGTGTACAAATCCATGCAAACTCCAATTCCTAGACCATGTGGCTTGGCTAGGAGTATTTATACTCATTAAAATGCCCAGAGGCAATTCATAAGCCATGCTTCTCCCTGGAGGGGCAAAAACTCAGGTAGAACAATGAAGTTCATAGTTGCATTAACTGGTCAGTCTCAGGTGTGACTCACCAAACAAAAGGCAAAAGTAGTTTGTGGAAATGTGAATAGCTGGGCTTAAGGCTTATCTTGAGATGGAGATGAGCATGTCCAAGGTGCAAAAATATATATTTTAGATTTTAATGGGTTGCATCCCCTCTGGTCGTTGACAGCCAATTAAGTTATTGATGGTGGTTGGGAAATGCTCCCATTTTCCTGAGTTGCTGTAAAGAGTGCCAGCAGTCCTATCTCTCATAATTAATTAATTAATTAATTAATCGATTTTTATACCGCCCTTCCGAAGTGGCTCAGGGCGGTTTACAATTAAAACAGAAACATTAAAAACAATTAAAACAGAGATACAAATATAAATACCAATTTAAAACATCTTAAAAAACAATTAAACTATCAAAACAATTAAAACCCTGAAAACCAGGTTAACATTAAAACAATTAAAACTGATTAAAAACCCTGAAAGGCCAGGCCAAACAGATAGGTTTTAAGGGCTCTCTTGAAGGTCAATAAGGAATCAAGATTACGAATTTCTGCTGGGAGTGCATTCCACAGTGCAGGAGCAGCTACAGAGAAGGCCCGCCTCTGAGTCGCAACCAAACAAACCGGTGACAACTGGAGACGGACCTCCCCGGATGACCTTAACATGCGATGGGGATCATGTAAAATGCCTCTTGCCTCAGCCTCTTGCGAAAGGGAATGCCTCAGCCTCTTGCGAAAGGGAATATTGTCTTCCCTTGAGATGTACCTTTTGAATTAGGTCTACTTGCTGGCAGGTTGCCTTCTCTTGAGATAACGAGAGAGAGGCTGGGGATGGCCCCTTGCAGTCTTAGCTAGTGTGACCTCGGGGCACCTTGCCCCATGCTTTGCTTATGCCAAGTGACTGGCTGTGAGCCTTTGACAAATGGGGGCAGGTGAAAAGTTCATGATCCCATGAACTGAAGTACCCAAAATGTAGACTGTGAGCCCACAGTTCCAGTTGTATAGAGGGATGCTTTCTGTGTCATCCCAAAATAGAGCTGTTTTGGTAACAAATCTCCTCCGCCTGTGCCAAAACTGTACTCCCAACTGCAGCCTGTCTCCAAGTTTGACCAAGGCCTGACGAGGAGGGAATTCTGAATTCCATATGGTAGTATTCACGTACCACTGCTAGACTGTGTGCTGATATCCTAAACCTGAATATACCTGGTGGTGCACACCCACTTCCACCACTGGTTGTGCAAGTGTCTCTTCCCCTCCACACTCCATGGCCTGTACTAGACACTGGAGGAGGGCAGCATAATTTTGGCCCTCCAGCTGTTGTTGGATGACAACTCCCATCACCCCTTTTGGTCACTGTGGTTGGGAATAATGGGAATTGTCATTTGGCTGGAGGGCCAAAGTTGTGCAGCCCTGCACTGGAATCAGCTTCCTTCTTTGGGATTCCAAAACAGGCAAAGGAACACTAAGGGGCTATTCTCACGAGCAGCCTAACTCTGCCTGGGCTTCCCCAGGCAGGGTTAGGCTGGTTGTGAGGAGCAGCGAGATCCTCCTGGATCTCTCCACTCCCTGACTACCTAATCCCCTTAACTAACCTTGCTTTTAGCCAAGAAGGGTACTCTCACACCCTTAACCCAGCTACTGGGTATTGTTTTACTCTTTGGGCTGCATGTTTTACTCCAAGGCTGCAACCTTGGAGAAGCCGCTGCCAGTCTGTGAAGACAATACTGAGCTAGATAGAGCAATGGTCTGACTCAGTATATGACAGCTTCCTATGTTCCTATGAAGCGAGCTGGTCTTGTGGTAGCAAGCATGACTTGTCTCCTTAGCTAAGCAGGGTTTGCATATGAATGGGAGACCTGTATGAGCTCTGTAAGAGATTCCCCTCAGGGGATGGAGCCACTCTGGGAAGAGCAGAAGGTTTCAAGTTCCCTCCCTGGCTTCTCCAAGATAGGGCTGAGAGAAATTTCTACCTTGGAGAAGCCGCTGCCAGTCTGTGAAGACAATACTGAGCTAAATAGACCAATGGTCCGACTCAGTATATGGCAGCTTCCTATGTAAGCCCAAGGAGTCACAGAGATGGGTGCATAGAGCGCCTGTCTGAGGGGAAAATGCCCAATGCAATCCTTATGCAATGAGTTGCATTGAGGGATGCCTGGTGGCTGGAACAACAAGTTCTGGCCCCAGGTCCTTCCACCCTGCTCCGTGCTTCACAGAGCTGCACAGACATGGCTGCCCATGGGATTGTGCAGGAGACACACCGAAAAGGACCTCCGTGGATGTCTAGGGGGAAGGTAAGGTGAAAGCAGCCTTCCCTCGTGCTTTCCCTGCCTGCCCATTGCAATTGTGTGAATCTCCCCTAAGTATACATCTTTTCTCATTTATTAATTTTGTTTGTTTGTTTGTTTGTTTGTTTGTTTGTTTGTTTGTTTGTTTAACATATTTTTATACTGCCCAAAATTTGAGTCTCTGGGCAGTTTACAATTAAAATAATTTAAAACGTTAAATCATTTAAACATTAAAATCATTAACATTGAAATCATTTAAAACCAACACTAAACATTAAAACCATAAATCTAATTAAAAGCCTGGGTGAATAAATATGTCAGTGCCTTTTTAAACGTTGCTAGAGATGGGGAGGCTCTTATTTCAACTTAGAAGGAGTGTGTAAATGGCCCATAGATGGTCCTTGATGCACGGTCAAATAACCAACTGCTTCACAATTCTACACTCCTATGATTCTCAAAGAGTTATTTATAATATAATTATCCATCTTTAATTGGAAGAAATATTTCATCAAAGTGTTAGTGCTTTGCTCTTTTCTGTAAAGATTGTATTATTATTATTTTTTGTTTACACAGTCAGTCAAGTGTTATTGACTGGTTTGTTTTATCCGGACATCGAGTCCTTCCCAAGGACCTGGGATGACTGAATTTTATTGTCAATGTTGTTGCTGTTATTATTATTGATATCATAACAGAATACAGGCTGTTCCCAGTAAAGTTGCTTTTTGTAATTGACTGGTAGTGATTTCTGTGGCCCCTATGATGTTGAGGTGCTCTTCAAGTTGTTCTGGAATTGCACCTAGGGCGCCAATTACTACTGGGATTATTTTGGTATTCTTCTGCCACAGCCTTTCAATTTCAATTTGTAGATCTTTGTATTTTGTTATTTTTTCTATTTCTTTTTCTTCTATTCTGCTATCACCTGGTATTGGTATGTCAATTATTTTAACTTGTTTTTCTTTCTTCTCAACTACAGTTATATCTGATGTATTATTAATTATTATTATTATTGATGGTTGTAAACAGTTTAGAAACAGTTGGGTCACCATTTTTCAGACCACCAGCGATGCTTTATTTAAAGTAAATTGTTGCTAAAAGTTTTCCTCCACCGTATCAATAATTTGCCACTGTGCTTTTTCATTGTGCTTCAGAATTCACTGCACTAATCAATGTCTGTATCTTGTGGTGTTAAAATTTATTAGCCTCTCAGATTTCCTTTTCAAAAGGACATTTGTTCCAGGATGCAGCAAGGCAGCAATTATCTATAAATAGTTATCCTGAAGCTCAAGACTTCCTTTGAAAAATTGAATATATTTTTATTTAGGATTATTTTAAATCTCCTTGAGTGTAAGAGCTGTATATAAAGTTAACTTAAAGGAATGATTCACCCACTCCTTATACCAAGGTCAGTGGCCAAAGAATTATTCTCAGAATAGCAGAAAGTAACAAGGATTTACACTAAGTATAGAATACAATACACACTTTTTAAAAATGTTAATAAATCTGTATACCACCCTTCAACAGACAATTATCAGCATGGCTTATAATAAATATTTTAAAATAATAACAAATGCATGATAAAACAGCAACTATCAATAAAGTGAGATAAAAGCAAATGTAATGCAGTGTTAAATCTCCTTAGACATAGGGATGTACAAACCAGTTCGAATTTGAACTGGTTCAGTTCGAAGGTTCAAACTGGGACCAAACAGGGCATTGCATTGGCAATGCCGGTCTGAATTCAAACCAACTGAGCCAGGTTCATTTCGAGCCTGTTTGAAGGTTCTAGAGGGCATTTTAGATGTGTCCTCCATTTTGTGTGACTTGTGTTGCTTGATTTCATTGGCTAAGCTCTTGCTTCCCTGATTAGTCAGATGAGTCTGGCTCTGCACTTTGCCAGTCCTTGAGAAATGGCACCCTACTGGCCAAGGGGGAGGGCAAAGGTGGGGGCTCCCAAAGGAGGGAGCTTTAAATCCTATTTAAAGCCAAGCCTCTGACCTAGCAAAATCACTCTGACTGCAGTGATCCTTGGCTTCCTTCTGGCCTGCTGTAGCTACTACTGGTGTGGTGAGAGTCTGCTTGGCAGCCTGCTGTGTTTTTGTTCCCAATCCTCCCTTCTGCCTGTTTTTCTGCCCCGCCCCCTTTCTCTCCCCTGCTTTAAACCCTTTTCTCCCTGGTGTGACTGTGTGTGTGTGTGTTCGTTCCTTCTACAGCTTTAATTCCCCCCCCCGAGTGAGTGAGTGAGTTTCTGTGTCTCTCCCCCTCCCCCCTCCTCTTGGCCAGGGTGGGGCCCAGGCCCTTTGGCCTGAGGCCTCTCTCTGGCCCATTTCCCTAACCCAGTCCCCACTTCCCCCCACCTTTTTTGCTTTTGATGGCTGCTGCTTTTAAATCTGTTGGCTGTGTTGAGATATATATAGAGAGAGTCCTCCTCAGCTCAGCAGGCACTGCTGGTTGTTTTTATTTTATTCTGAGTTCTTTGGGGGTTCCCCCCACCTTGTTTTCTCTGGAGCAGGTGCTTTTCTTTGTTAATCCTTTTCTTACTGTGCTTAGCACACTGCCTATTCCAGAGTCCAGCACCTCTCTGTCCACCCCTTCCCTTCCCTCTTCCCCATCCCCATCCCCACAGGCTTTCGCCCCATCAGCCTTTTTATTTATTTTCTCAGTTCTTTTACTTTTAATTTGTTTTTTGGGTGGGTGAAATAGCTGGAAAGCTTTTCATTCTGCCCTACCCCCTCCCCAGCTGTGCCTGCCTGCCCGTGCTGTGCCAGCCTGCCAGTGGTCTGGAATTCCTTCTTTTTTTCCTGACCAGTGCGTGGGGCAGAGGATCTCCAGGACAATGAGGACAATACTTTTTGTTGTCCCCCTTTCCCCCTTTAGTGTTCCTTAAATAGGACCTCCTTTCATGTTTGGGTGTGGGGAGGTAGATTTTCTGTGGGGGTTTTTTCTTTACATGTTGTTTCTTGTTTTCACAGGTCCCCCCTTAGTTGCCCCCCCACTTGTATAATTTATTACATTGTTTTTTATCGTATCGTATTGTATTGTTGTAGGTGGAGTGGGTGGATAGACTTGTTTTTAAAGGGTTTTCTTTAAATAGGGTTTTTTTTAAAAAAAAAAGGTTCACCCCCATAGGTTTCCCCCCATAGGCTTTTTTAAAAGCCCCCCCCCCCAGGGTGCTAAAAAAACCCCTCCATTTTAAAAACATTTTTCCATTTTTTTTAAAAGCCCCCATGGTCTTCAGGAATGTCTGGACGCTGTGTGGCAAACAAAGCTCACAGCCGGTTGGCAGGCAGAGGTGTGTGTGGGGCGGGGGTCCCTAGGCAGAGAAGACTCCATCTTCAGATCCCACAGGTCCCCATCAGTGAATTCTTTGGCCCAGGTGAGGTGGTGTTGTGAAGGCTCTCCTATCTAGAGGAGCCTGATGCTGACGCCAAGCCAACTCCTGGACCATTGGCAGGTCCATCGGGTGGTGCACCGCCAGGGCTGGTGCCCGGTGCAGAGCCTGGTGGTGCAGGGGGCTCTTCTGCCAGGGAAGCTTCTTCCATGGTGAGGGTGGAGGGCAGGGGCTGGACGGTTGGCAGTGCAGCAAGATTTCCCATCCTTCTTGCAGCCCCCTCCAAGCTCTTCTCACCACTCAGTGGAGGCCTCCCTGATGATGACTAGGTCATGGTAGAGTCCAGAGCTGGCTCCTCCCAGTCTGGCTCCAAGGGGGAAGGGTCTGCTGCTGAGGTGGAGGGGGTGGCCCTTCCTCCAGTGAAGCCAGGCCCTTCTTCTTCCACGCAGGGTGGAAGGGGGTGAGTGATGGTGGTGGGCGAGCACCAGCAGCCCCTTAGGTCTGCTGTCCCCGAAGAGGCCCAAGACGGTGCCCAGGGCATTGGAGGCCACCCAGAGCAGTGATGTTTGGTGGCATTTTGAGGTCCCTCAGGATGCCCCAACTGCTGCTTGCTGTGTCCACTCATAGGCAAAACTAGGGGGGCACCCAGGGCACATGCCCTAGGTGCCACTTGGGGGGTGCCAGTACCATACTGCCCCCACCCTTTCCCCAATTCATGAATTATTTCTTTTAAATTTTTTTTTTAAATTAACCTGTAGCCCCTTCAGGGGAAGGCCTGAGGGGGGTCCGCAATGGCTCCCCCTCCAGCCTCTTAGAACACTGCCACAACCCATCCCAGTCTGATTTCAGGCCTGTTCAGGCCTACAGTGATCATTGATCACTGTGATCAATGATCATTGATCATACAGTGATCATTGATCACAGTGATCATTGCAGTGGCCATTTTGGAGGTCGCCACACATGCTCAAAAGGCCTTTGTGAGGCCCTAGTCTAGTTTTTTCCTGATCTAGGGAGTCAGAAGAATGCAATAGACCCGAGCCGTTTAAAAAACAGGTATAGATGGCACAGAAGTAAGTAGACAAAACATCCCTTAAAAAGATAATATTGGTTTAATACTTTGTAAGCTGGCAAAACTGAAGGATGGGGAGGGAGAGAGGCAAGGAATAAAATGGAAATATTCACTCGCATGCTCTTTAATTCTCTATACAGAGCTCTATCTTTATCTGCATATTTGTCAAGCAATCTGATTGTAAGGTTTGTGGGATTTCAAACTTGGAAAGTGCCTGCCTTTAACTTGTGTGGTGCTTTAAAAAAAGCCTCCTCAAGGAACATGTTCAGCAAGAATGTGGACCCCTCACTGTACAGGCGGTGCAGGTTGCTCGTGTCAGCCATGCTGCATGTGGGACTGGCTTGCACCAGCGTACATTTCTGTCATGGCTTAGACCTCTGACTCAGAAGAGTCAGAGGTGGAACAGGAGGATATGGTTGGTAGTGAGGGCTCAGAAGCACAGAAATAGGATTTGGCAGGGAGACCAGACTCTGGAGCTGAGGAATTGGAACAGCTGCCAGACATGAAGGCTGATCAGGAGGAGGCTGGGATTTCACCTGTCTTGAGAAGACGTCTCAAGAGGAAGGCTCAGTGGGAGACACGCAGCTGCAGGATATCACAGGAGAGGAAGTAGAAGTGCTGACTCAGGGAAGCTTGATTGGCTGCTGGTTCTCTTGAGCCATATATTAAGCAGTCTGTGACTTGCACAGATGCTGTTAGCAACTTTCGCATACCGCAGACCATGTTTCTATTTAGAATTCCTCAACTTTTCGAGTTCCAGTTTGCCCTTGTTCTGTTCTTTCCTGCTCTGCGTTTCTTGTTCTGTTAATTCCTTGCTCTGGTGTCCTTTGTTCTATTCATTCCTTGCTCTGTTGTTTTCTTTTTAGTTATTACTCATAGAGGGGGGTACCTAGTTTAGTTCAGGGGACTTGTTACTACTATTTTTCTTTGTGAGTCTTTCGTTTTCCTTTGTGCAGCTTCGCTGCTACTTTCTGTATAACTCACGGCGGGAGAGCTGAAGGGGTTGCAAATCCTGTTGGGTTAGCCGAGCTAACAGGTTTAGGACGATTTCACCACTGATCTGTGGAACAGTGTGACTGGGATGCACGCTGCTTTCTTCGCCTTGACCACCCACTGGTGGGGTCCGGAAAGAGAGAGGACCTCAGGTACTGCCTCTGCCTCCAGCACGCCCCACACCACATTTCAGTGCAGGTGGGCTGTCTTGCACGTGAAGGCCTTGGATGTCAAGCACACCAAGGAGAAGATGGAAGCTACACTCAGCCGCCAAAATTGAGGAGTGGATAGGCAGGTTGCCACACCTCTCCCAGGGCTTCATTGTGACAGACAATGGCTCCAACATAACAGCAGCAGTAGAGTCAATGTTGGAGTGTATGAACATCCTCTGCATGGCACCCATGCTCCATCTGACTGTCAGGGATGCCCTTGGCCTCAAGGAGGCAAAGGCATTTAGGGAACAGGGTCACCCCATGGTAGGTGCTGTTGCTGCCATGGCTGCACTTGTGGAGAAGTCCCGCAAGATTGCAGCCCACATCCACTGGAATGAGGAGTCCAGGCACCTGCTTCATGAGCAGCAGCGTGTCTATGGGCTTCCACAATATCTCATCCCCATGAATGTAGATACCTGGTGGAACTCCATCTTCCTCTTGTTCCAGAGCCTGCTGGAGTAGGAGGTGGCCCTTGACAACCTGGCAAGGAACAAGTCCTTGGGCATGTGCAACCTATCCAATGTGAAGTGGAAGCTCATGTCCGAGATGGTGTTGGCACTCGAGCCCTTCCTGTTTGCCACAAAGAGCTTATGTGGCAACACCACTTCTCTGAGCCAGGCCTTTCCCGTGGCTCTCCTCCTGGAGAAGCTGATGGGTGAACTGCAGACTTTGCTGACCACACCAGAGGGGTGTGCTCTGGCTGGAAAGCTGAAGGCCAGGGTTGTCGGCAGGCTGGTCGATGAGTTGGGTGACAGGGAGGAGTATGTCCTGGCTTGTCTTTATGACCCGACCATCAAGGGCAATGTTGTTTGCGTGAATGACTTGCCCAGGTGGAGGGACCTCCTGGTCGATAGAGTTGGGGAAGAGGAGGTCACTAGGATAGACAGAGACAAGGAGGGTGGTGATGGTCCACCCCCAGAGTGTGCATGACCCCACCCAGCAGCAGCAGTGTGGGCGACCCATCAGCTCCCACCCCTTCTTCTTCTTCCCAGTCTGGCGGCACGGCATCTCAGGCGGCAGCACCAACACAACAGGTGGTTCCTCCCACTAAATCAGCCCAGTGGTTTAAGTGGGTGTGCCTTGGCGCCTTGCCTAGTTTGCAGGAGATGCAGCCTACCAGGCCGACCAGTGCTGTGCAATGTGTTGCCCAGTACTTGGAGGATCCTGTGGAGAAAGACCCCGAGATGGACCGTGTGCAGTTTTGGGCAACCCACCGCCAAGTCTGGCCGGACCTGGTGGTAGTTGGTGTGCACCTCCTCTCCTGCCCGCCAACCAGTGTCCAGAGCGAGCAAGTGTTTTCACATACTGACAACATAGTAACATCCACTCGGTCCCAGTTGTACCCTGGCTTGGTCAAGCAGCTGGTTTTCCTCAAGGTTACACTCCCCCTGCTGGGCTACTTTGAGCTGGAGGTTGAGCTGGGTGAGTGATTGGCCCATGGTTGACCTATGGTGCCGGTCACCTGCCCGGCAGCTTCCACTCATCCCTATCTGTCGTAAATCTGTCAGGCTAGCCAGACGAAGTGTAACAGAGGCAGAAGTAGAACAGCAAAAGTCTAATAGGAATAAATGCTCCAAACCATGTCCAGTCCGAGTCAATCCAATAAATCCAACAGAGTCCAAAGCGAAATCCACAGGCAAGGTCAACACAGTCCAGGGTCTAAACATGGTCAAGGTAATACCCAACACAGCCAATTAGCTCACAGGAAATTGATGTTGCTATCAGCAGGGTAGCTATGTTACAGTTGTCTTAAATAGGCTGACCCCGGGTGCTGTTAATTAAGAGTTGCTGAGTCAGCAGCTTTGCCTGTTGTTCTACGCATGTGGCTTCTTATCTCTTACTGTCTCTTGGACTGGTGCCTCTCCACAGCTGAAAGTGGTTGCGCCTCCTCCACAAGAGCTGCCTCACCCAGCTCTAACTCATCTTTGACTGCTTGTGCGTTAGACCCACTCTCCTTTGGAACTTCTGGTCCTTGTCCACCCTCCTCTGGTGTGATCTGCTGTCAGCTCTGTCTCCACCTCCAACTCCTCCTTGGAGTCTTCCAGCGCATGCCTGCTAGTGCTGTGACTTGGCAACTGGATACCCCCCCCCCCACTGGTATAACCCAATGCTGAACTAGCCCCTGGTTCCACCTGACCACAGCACTCGGGGGGGGGGCATGGTCACACACACAGATCCTAGGTGCTTTGTGCCAGTGTGGCACTCTGTAGATGACATGTAAATACGTTGATGTGTATTGTGTTGCTTGTTGTTGTACATAGTTGACTTGCAGGGAGAGGGCAGTGGGACTGCCAAAATCTATATCTGTAAATATTTCAGTGTGTGTAAATATGTGCTTGTGTAGATAGAAGTGTTGTGTGTGCATACGTGGAGGTTTCCTCTGTTGTGTGTGTGTGTGGTGGGGTGGATGGTACAATACTAGTAGTAGAGGTTTTTCCTTTCCTTTCTGTAGTGTTTTTGGTCTGGTATTCATGTCGATAGACAGTTGTTGGTATAAATATTACTGTATAGCTGCTTTATAGATGGATTTTTATATATACTTGTGTATATACGTATTTGTGAATTGTTTTTTATTAAGTGTGCCCCCCTCTTTCCCCTGTCGTTTGGTTCTGCTGGCACACACACACACACCAGACACGCATGCACTGGCCTTGTTGAATAAATGGTCTCCCACCACACCACATCGTGTGTGGCCTCAACTGACCCGCCTCTCAACCGGACTTTCCTATCCCTTTAATTTTTTTCAGAGCCCCTTTCTCTTTCCCCTCTCCAGTTGAGTTCTGCTGACACACATGCGCGCACACGCACACACGCACGCACACATGCACACACCAGACATGCATGCACTGACCACGATGAGTAAGTGTTCTCCCACCACAACACGTTGTGTGTGGCCTCCACTGACCCACCTCTGAGACGGACTTTCCTAACCCTTTAATTTTTTCAGAGCCCCCTTCTCTTTCCGCTCTTCTAGCTAGCAGAGCAAACACACACACACCAAACACAAACAAGCATGCACGCCGGCCACCACGTACCTGGGGCCCTCTGTGGCCTCCAGAAAAGATGTAGTGGACCAGACACTCTGAGGCGTTTCTTTCGCCACAGGCAAAACTCATGCATTGCACATGAAGAGAAGAGCAGAAGAACCAGGTGCGTGGTCCTTTAAGTTCTATCTCAGTTTGTTGGTGTGTTTTTGCCTTGCCCCTCTTTCTTTGTAGTTTGTGTGCTGGGTTGGATTTACTGCCTTGCGCCATCTGTTAGGTCTTGTTGGTTTATGGCTGTTGTTGTGTTGTCTGTGGTGTTGTTTGGTCTGGTCCCCTTGGCTTTGCAGTTTTGTGGGCACAGCAGCAGGTCTGTTTCTGTGGTGGTTTTTTGGTTTCCAGTTAGTTATCTTCTTAGTTGTGTCACTGTATGTTGGTATACTGGCCTGCTAGGGGCACAAAATTGGGGTGGGTGGTGGGCACCCAGGGGTGTCAAGCACCCACCGAACCCCAAAGCAATCAGACACTACTGTGATTTCAGATTTTTCCCAATTTTTGCATTTCTCCCATAGGGAATAATGGGGATTTGAGATGGCCCAGCCAGGGTACCCCAAAGTGGGTCTGGGGGCATGGTGGGTTGTACCACAACTCCTTCCCAGGCAGCCCCAAGCAGGTGGGGTTCATGGTTTTTTCCCCAGGAATTTTTTCAGTTACTGTCCTTTTAACAAGTCTATCTCTATCATTGCTGATGATATTGTTACCTATGCACGCCGGATAATTGAGAAAGCTAAAGAATACCAGAAAGAAGTCAATATGTGCTTTATAGACTACAGAAAAGCCTTCAGTTGCGGCAACCATGTCAAGCTGTGGAATATCCTTCGGAAAATGGGCATCCCAGAACATCTCATTTTTCTCATGAGAAACCTATACACAGGGCAGGAAGCCACAGTCCAGAAGGAACATGGTGAAACAGACTGGTTCCAGATCAGCAAAGGAGTAGTATACAAGGCTGTATACTTTCTCCTTATTTATTCAATTTATGTGCTGAACATATACTGAGAGAAGCTGGATTGGAAGAAGATGAGCGTGGTTTTAAAGTTGGAGGAAGAAACATCAATAACCTGCACTACGCTGATGAGCCCACTCTGATAGCTGAGAATGCAGATGATCTGCAAGCTTTAGTAATGAAAGTCAAGGGGCACAGTGAAAACATGGGACTACAATTAAATGTAAAAGAAGACTAAACTAATGACAGCGGGTACAGCAACCAGCCTCAGAATTGACAATGAAGACACTGAAGTGGTGGATAGCTTCTGCCTTTTAGGATCAACCATCAACAGTAAAGGATCCGGCAGTCAAGAAATATGCCACAGACTAGCACTTGGTAGGGTAGCAATGAAGGCCTTGGAAAGGATATTTAGCTGCCGTGACATGTCTACACCTACAAAGATTAGAATCGTTTGGACAATGGTTTTCCCCGTGACACTCTATGGATGTGAAAGCTGGACTTTGAAGAAGCAAGATAGCAAAAGCATTGATGTTTTTTTGTGCCAGAGAAGACTTTTGAGGATGCCATGATGTCAGGAAAACAAACCAATGGATCATAGAACAAATTAATCCATAATTTTCACTCGAGGCACAAATGACCAGGCTCAAACTATCATACTTTGGACACATTATATGAAGACCCAGCTCCCTTGAGAAGCCTAATCTACCTCACAGGGTTGTTATGAAGAGAAACTTAAGTATGTACACCGCTCTGGGCTCCTTGGAGGAAGAGTGGGATATAAAATGTTAATAACAGTAACAATAATGTGGACCACCTAATCAGCTGTTGTAAAAAGATCGCACAGATTGACTACAAACAAAGGCATGATAAGGTAGCAGGGATGATACACTGGAACATCTGCAAAAAATACAAGCTACCTGTAGCCAAAAATTGGTGGGACCATAAAATTGAAAAAGTTGTAGAAAATGAAGATGCAAAAATATTATGGGACTACAAATAGACAAACATCTGCCACACAATACACCAGATAGAACTGTAGTCGAGAAGAAAGAAAAACAAGTCAAAATAATCGACATAGCAATACCAGGGGATAGCAGAATAGAAGAAAAAGAAATAGAAAAAATAACAAAATACAAATATCTACAATTTGAAATTGAAAGGCTGTGGCAGAAGAAGACCCAAATAATCCCAGTGGTAATTGGCGCCCTGGGTACAATTCCAGAACAACTTGAAGAGCACCTCAACACCATAGGGGCCACAGAAATCACCATCAGCCAGTTACAAAAAGCAACTTTACTGGGAACAGCCTATATTCTGTGACGATATCTATAACAATTGACAATAAAATTCAGCCATCCCAGGTCCTTGGGAAGGACTCGATGTCTGGATAAAACAAACCAGTCAATAACACCTGTCTGGCTGTGTAAACATCATCATAATAATAGCCTATATTCTGCGACGATATCTATAATAATAACAGCAACAACATTGATAATAAAATTCAGCCATCCCAGGTCCTTGGGAAGGACTCATTGTCTGGATAAAACAAACCAGTCAATAACACCTGTCTGGCTGTGTAAACAACAACAACAATAATAATAAATGTTGGGGAAAGTTTAAGGAAAGAGAATAAGAGGATGACCAGCAGCAAGGTGGATGGACTCGATTGCAACAGCAATGAATGCACCACTGAGAGACCTTAAAGGCCAAGTGGAAGACAGATCATCCTGGAGAGAATCTATATATGTGGTTGTTAAGAGTCAACAGCGACTTGACGGCACTTAATCAATTAAAATCAATCTCTATCAGAGTAGCTTATCTGGTCTGTATATAAGTGTGTATGGAGAAATCTTGATAGGGATCACTGAGATAACTCATACAGCCACCAAGAATCCAATTTGTGTATGGACTTGCTGTGTATGTGTTCTCTCAATGAATCTCTATGAAGATCTCTCATACACATATATAAACAGACCAGAGAAGCTACTCTGATAGAGATAGACTTGTTAAAAGGACAGTAACTGAAAAAATTCCTGGGGGGTGACCATGAGCCCCACCGGCTTGGGGCTGCCTGGGGGGGGAGTTGTGGTACAAACCATCATGTCACCAGACCCACTTTGGGGTGCCCTGGCACCCCCCACAAAGGGGGGAATGGGGCTGCCTCAAATTCCCATTATTCCCTATGGGAGAAATGCAAAAATTAGAAAAATCTTCAAAAATTCATTAAAAAGCATAGGAGTATCTGATTGCTTTGGGGTTCAGTGGGAGATTGGCACCCCTGGGTGCCTACCAGCCACCATGGTTTTGTGCCCCTAATTGTTTTACATAGGGAGTGGGCCAGTTCGAGTCCCCATTATACCCTATGTAGAACCTTTTCAACCCGGTTTGAACTGGGTTCAAATTCAAATCAAACCAGAGGGGATTTGAGCAAAAACAAACCGACCCACCCTGGTTTAAAGCTGGTTCGAATTTGAACCAAACAGGCCAAGCCATTTTTGTGCACAACCCTACTTAGGTGTTAACAACGGTATCTCATTCATGTTGGAGATGCAGTTCCTGATGGCATTGACACTAAGCACCAGCAACCCTATTGACCACAACAGGCATTTGGAGTAAAGACAGCCAGTAAGAGCATCCCCACTCTGACCATACTTTCACTACTCAGATTCCCCTTTGTTGGACTGATAGTCTCAGGTTTCATTCTCTCACCTGGAGAGACTCTCTTCTTTTTTCTGTCTTCCCCTCTTCCTGTATGTTGGTAGCAAGCAGGCAGGTAGGTCTCAATCTATCTCCCTGCTGGATTTTCTATATAAACTATTTTATTTGGAACTTTAATGTTTCCATGTTATAATTAATAAGCAGTGCTTCCTTACCTGTGCACTTCTGCTGTAGCAGGGGCAGATTAATAAATCTCCCCTCCTGAGCTCTCTAACAATGCAATGGTCCTTTATCTGCCCAACACATTTTGTGATAAGGAAGTGGGGACATTATGAGTGCACATTATAGAATGTGTGGAGTTGGTTTGTCTGAACCACTCCTCTGCATGCAGTCCAAATACGACTTTAAAGTATATAGTGATCAGTCTCCTCTCCCCCTAAAGAGTTAACAGGGAGTGAACCCTTGTCTTGACTGACACGCTGGTGAACTCCAGGGCAGCCAATCAGTACACCAGGTGGGTGGGACCTAGAGAGTGGTTGCTGGGAGTTCTGGGAACAAGAAGGGGAGGTCTTTGGAGAGAAGAGCATACAGAAAGGCTTAGTGAGGGGCAATTGAGTTTTGCTCCCTGATGGTCAAAGCCAGCTTGGAACTTTCTCTCATGGAATAACTCTGTAAATCCTTAAAAGAAAGAAAGGATTGCAGGAAGCTTGATTCTCCTAAGAAATTGGGTGAGGTCAAGAAAAAGGGAATTCAGCCTAGGCAACAGTTTGTTAGTCAGACTGTGTGTTAGAAAATTATATTTATTTGTGTGTACGTGTGTGTTGCATATTTATGATACTGTTCTATTATAGTTCACTTGCAATGTAATTAAAATAAGAAACACTAGCCTACGCTCAATACACCTAGGGCATTGTAAACGCCTCTGCAAACATTTAAGCATGCATTCAGACAACCTATTTTGGAATCCAACTAAGTATTCTTAACTGTATCTAAAAGCTGAGAAAGCCTCAGACAGAAGCAGTCAGTAGTAATTGAATAAAATTGGGTTATTTTTTAGTTCTTTCTTTTTACAAGCCCCTCTGAGTTGGGTTTTAACTCAAGTAAGTGGGGGCAAAGGAGGATTTCTCTGGTGTGAACACATCAAACTTTCAGCTATCAGTTTTCTCATCATGTGTAGGCTTGCACGTGGAAGATTTTTTTGACTTGTTGAAGAGCCAAAGAGTTTTTCCCTCGGCTATCCCACCCCAAGCCCAGAAAGTTTCCATTGAAAAAAGGGGTGGTGGTGGCAGCATTTTGAACCTACCAATAATACAGAATAGTTTTAGGCAAAGCCTAGCCAGGCAGCTCAGCAGAAATGATTCATCATTTCTTTTCCTCACGTGAGCTTGCTCTGAGACAAATGCTTTAATCTGCTACAAAGTAGTATTTGGACTGTGTAAGGAAAGGCCATTTGAATGAATTCCATCCCCATGGAATTAAGGAATGGCTCCTGTGGAAGGAAATGTGCACTCTCATGCCTGTATTACATTATGCAGGTCAATCAGTCAACATATCATCCAAACCAGCCCAAAGTGTACTGCACAATGAAAGAAACATTCCATGAGATACAGGGAACTGTGATTTCATTTAAACAACAAAGAAGGATCAATCGCTGATTTCAGATTCTGACTGGTTACATTTTGTCCCTGTTTAAATTTTATATTATTCTTGTTTTATTTTGTTTTGCTTTTTAATTAGTTGTTCACTGACCTGGGGTCCCTGGGCAAAGGGCAGTAGGTACTAAAATGATTTGTACCCAAATCTAGCTGATTCGGGCAATTTGTAGACAGAAAAAATCACCCCTGTGCTCAATTGCCCAGATTTGGGTACAAAACAAATCAACCAGATTTGGACCCCCAAAAATTCAGGGATTCAGACCTCCATTTTGTGGCCACAATGATTTGGGTGGTAATGCCCAATGGGTGGAATCTACCACCCAAATTTCAAAGAAATTGGGCAAAAGGGTGGTTTTTAACAAAAAAAAAAAAAAAATCAAGTTCATACATCTTTAAGCTTTCCCCCATAGGGAATAATCAGGATTTCAGCAGCCGTATAACTCCACCAGGAGGGGGTGTGTGGCACCAGGATGGCCCAGAGTGGGTGGTTGGAAGCTACCAACCAGATCTCAAATAAACTGGGCAAAGGGGTGGTTTTTAACTATTTTTTGAAGTTGCTGTGTCTTTGTAGCAGACTAGGGGCAGAAAGGGGGTTCTGGAGGCAGAAGAGTGGGTTGGGTGGTAGTGCTCCAATGGGTGCATGCTACTACCCAGATTTCAAAGAAATTGGTGAAAGGGGTGATTTTTTAAAAAAAATTGTGAAGTTGGTGCGTCTTTAAGCTTTCCCCCCATAGGGAATAATGGGGATTTTAGCAGCCCCATAACTCCAGGGGGGGCACCAGGGTAGCTGAGAGTGGGTTGTGGGGTGGTGCACATAGGGTACCAACCACCCCCAAAACCACAAGCCCATGGTGTACTGGGTGTTGTTGTTTTCAATGTTTGAGGTGTTCTGAGAGTCGATTCTTTGGTGGGAAAGGAGTGGATTCTAAGTTCATTCATCATCTTGCACCAAAGATGATGAATGAACATCTTTGTCCATTAGAATCCACTATCACTGCTCATCTTTGTTCATTCATAATCTTCTTTGGTGCAAAATGATGAATGAACTTAGAAGCCACTCCCATTTCCCTTCCGTACGCCATGGATACTAGATACTAGAAGAGGGCAACACAACTTGTTTCATGGCTAGACTCCATTAATTAATTCATGCAATATCTTAATATACATAAAAGGAAAAGTGATAAAAATGTTCATTAAGCAAAACAAACAAAACATATACATTAGTATTGCCAACACAACACCTGGTCACTCAAATCTTCTTGACCATAATTATCATTCTCACTGGGAATTTCCCAATAGTTGGTTGATTTATTCTCTATACCAGTGCAATGCATCATTGCACTCAATGTATCCATTCAAAATTGATTAAATACAGTTAATTTACTCATAGGGTAACAACCACAGTTGTCTTTTTAGACTAGAACAAGAGTCTTTTACTCTGGAGCAAAAGACCTAAAGTGTTCCAGAACTATAGATGCTGCCTGAAAACATGATCCACCATAATTTTCTAAGCCACTCATCCTGGCTTATGCAAACCAGGGAACAAAGGGCCAACAAACTAAGTGATGCTAGTAGTAAAATACTGGAAAGCAGATGTAGTTCCATGTAAGCAGCCGTGGCACACACATTCTGCAGCATTGGCAGAGAGTTTGGCAAAAAGCGTTAATAGCTTCTGAAGAGTTCAGTCAAAGGCTTGCTGTGCAGCTGAGTGTGTGTGAAGGAAGAGAAGAAATGATTTTCACTGCTCTTCCTTCCCTCCCTCCAAAAGTGCTGTTTGGCTTCCAGAAATATGCATTTGTGGATCATGCAGCCCTCAGGGACATATTCCTGGCAGTCATATAGCCATTTTAGAGGAGGAAAAGATCAGTGAAAATTGCTACCCCTCTGCACGCACTCAGTTGTGCGCCAAGCCTTTGACTGAGCTCCATAGTAGCCTCTCTGCCAATGCTGCAGAATATGTGGGCCACTGGTTCTTATTTGGAATGGCATCTGTTTTCCAGTAAGCCTCTTTACACAATAATCAAAATCATGGTAGGAGGCATTATAGCCCGATTATATAACGCAAAATCATGCATTATAGCATGATTTTGTGAACTCATGAAAATCCCTCCAACCCACGTTGCTCAAAGCAGGGTAACCCAACTTTTGTACCCTGCTCATAACCAAAATAAGAGGAGAGGAGATCTCTCCTGCTTCCTTACTTTTCTGGTGGTCTGGATCTACTTACCTCTTCTGTCTAGCCACCAGGACCTAGCAGGCCTGGAAGCAACAGAGAGCTGTGGCTACTAGGGTTGCTATCCATGGATGTGCCACTCTGCAAAGCACTCTCTAGGATCCTGTAGCTGGAGCAGCTTCAGCAGGGTTGAGTCTGCCTCCTACTGTCAGTTGGAGGACAGCTGCTGATGTGATGCAGCTTTCCAGTCTACTGGCAGCACAAAGCATGCTGGGAAATGATGGAAGCCTTGGGTGACTATCAGCTCCTGATTTCAACAATGGACGCTGGGCCTGACTTAATTCTGTTTCCTAGTTTGCTAACCCAAAGGGAGGTTCTAGTGTGCTGCTAATGGAGTAATAACTCTCTAATCCTCCAGACCACCCACAAATAGTTGTGCGAACAGGCCTAGTATTTTGCTACATGCATGACGTAGTTCGTTCCCTAACTGGTTTGAACAAACCACGTTCCCCACGTTTGTACATAACACAGAACTGTGGTTTATTTCAAACCAAAAGCTATCACTCATCTCTTCATACATGAACCAGAAGAGAAGAGGGAACATGCAAGTCGCTGTCTCTCCCACCCAGTGGGAGACTCTCCCACTCATTCTTACGATACCATAGTTTCCCATTACATCGAATGCAAACCCACCCCATAAGACTGGGCTCGTAAGATCTTGCTCCTAAAACGAAGTTTGTTCTTCTGTGTTTAATGATACACCTAATCAGCCCACACCCTATTTATCAAAACTTTCTCAAGGCTCTCTTAACAAAATGAAGTGAAAGAAGGCACCAATTCATTGTTCCCAGAATAATGACTCCTTGGAAATTCAAGTTATTAAAGCAGATCTACCTTTGTCTGCTAAAATTAGACTAATTGCATACACATTTATAACCTGTTGATTCATTATTTCTAAAGAAAAAGAAGCCAGAATTTTGCTGTTGAAACACATTGCCTTTGCATTGCAAATGTGAGTAGTTTGACATCTAACCAATAATGATATTCCATCATTAATTTAAATGTTAGCTATGCCTAGTTCGTCTTTGTGAAGTCAGCTGCTCTTTGTTGCTGTTGTCTAGTTACAAGCATCAATCAACACAGGCACTGCTTCATTTCCCAGCTCTTTTGTCCAGCAGCACACCTGGAAACAGTAAGATGAAACTGGGAAAGAGCAGTAATCTCAAGCATTTTCAGTGTCCTGCACAACAGGTTACAGCTACCCAGTCAGGATAGGAGAGCTGGGCACACTCCCAATCAGCAGGCATGTGAAGTGAATTACAAATACATGGAAGGAAGAGGGGGAAGTAATCATGTGGGAGGCGGGAGCTGGGTCAGACTGCTTTTTGTCCACCTACAATAAAATGCTGAGGAAAGAATCTGGGTAGGGTGTGTGCGTCCCACCCATCCCTATTATACATGATCATTCTTCCCTCCCCCTACCTTGCTTTTGAAGTTCACAGCTCTCCTACCCTGGCTGGGCATTCCTCGTACCCAAGTGAGGATCGTGTGAATGAGCCTATTGTTTTACTAGACTAACCATAAAATCACAAGTCAAGAAGTTCTGACCTGCAAGGAATTTATGAAAAATCTAGGGCAAGGAAGAAACTGGGCACAAGGATCAGTGAACTCCAAATAATCAAAAAACTTCTCAGACCCCAACTCTATAAAGTACTTAGTATGATGGTTAATTCACACCCAGCCTCAGATTCCAAGGTTACTTTTCCTTACCCAAGTCTATTCTTCTATGGAAGTATAAAAGAGTTTGTGGAAAACAATACCCCCATTCAGACTCTCGCCACCTGCAATGTATCGCCCAGGGCCCCCTCCCCCAACACTGTGCTCCCATCTGCATTCACAGGAGATGGAGAGCTGCCTCTCTGCAGTCACACTTACTGCAGAGAGGAGCGGAAGTGGGGGGGACTGGCTGCCAGGAATGGCACTAATTAAACCAGTGGCAGCCGGAATGAGGGAGGAACTTCCTCCCTCAACTCCAGTTCCATGAGGGTGAAAGTGCAGTGTCAGAGTTTGGATGTAAATGCTGGTGTTGCAAAAATGGAGTTTACAGTGGCAGAACTCCACTCTGAACAAAGAGTCATGGAGGGGAACCGAGGGTCCCTTTCCACCATAAATTCTGGTTGCCTGCATTCAGATATACGGCCATGGGAACCAGAGGTGAAGGGACCTCAGGTTTCCTGTTATGTCTGAATTTGGCATCTGTCTGTCTGTCTGTCTATCTATCTATCATATTTTTATACCTCCTGATATGTATATCTCTAGCCAGTGTACAAAATTTAAAATATTTATAAGTCACAAATTAAAATACATGACAATAAAACAATAGAATAAAATTATTAAAACAAGTTTTTTAAAATTATTAAAATTAATTCTAATTAAAAGCCTGAGAGAACAAGAGAGTCTTGAGGTTCTTCCTGAAAACAAACAGAGAAGGAGATGCTCCTGTCTGTCTGTCTGTCTATCTATCCATCCATCCATCCATCCATCCATCCATTTATCTATCATATTTTTATACTGCCTGATATGTAAATCTCTAGGTGGTGTACAAACCCCACATTAAAATCACAGGTTAAAATACATAGAACACGATAAAAAGCATATAAAACAAATTATTAAAATTATTAAAATTCTAATTAAAAGCTTGCAAGAACAGGAACGTCTTGAGGGTCTTCCTAAAAACAAACAGAGAAGGAGATGCTCTTAGTTCAGCAGGGATCATATTCCAAAGCCCTGGGGCAGCAACAGAGAAAGCCCGGTCCCGAGTCTCCACCAGATGAGCTGGTGGCAACCGCAACTGGACCTCTCCAGAAGATCGTAAGAGGCGGGTGGGTTCATGACAGAGGAGGTGCTCTCTTAAATAGCCTGGACCCAAGCTGTTAAGGGCTTTATAGGTAATAACCAGGACTTTGTATTTCACCCATAAACATATCAGCAACCAGTGTAGTTCTTTCAAAACTGGTGTTATATGGTCCCTTTGTGCTGTCCCAGAGACCAATCTGGCTGCCTCATTCTGTACCAATTGTGGTTTCCATACAAAGGCAACCTCACATAGAGCACATTACAGTAGTCAAGTCTGGAGGTTACCAGCGTATGTACCACTGTTTTAAGGTCATTCACCTCTAGAAATGGATGTAGCTGACGAATCAACTGAAGCTGATAAAAAGCACTCCTGGTCACCGCCTCAACCTGAGATACCAGGGAGAGCTTTGGGTCCAGGAGCACTCACAGGATATGAACCTGATCTTTCAGGGGGAGTGTAACCACATCCAGAACAGGCAGATCTAAACCATCTCTTGGGTCCTGACCCCCCACAGTCAGCACTTCCATCTTATTTGGATTCAGCTTCAGTTTGTTATCCCTCATCCAGCCCATTACTGCCTCCAAGTAGGCATTTAGGGAAGATATGCCATTTCCTGATGAGGTTGACATAGAAAAGTAAATCTGGGTGTCAGCATATTGATAACACCCAGCACCAAACCTCCTGATGATCTCTCCCAGCAGTTTCATGTAGATGTTAAAGAGCATTGGAGACAGTATGGAGCCTTGTGGAACTCCATACTTCAGTTCTCATTTCGCAGAGCAACAGTCTTAAAGCGACACCATCTGGACACTACCAGAGAGGTAGGAGCAGAACCAATGTAAAACAGTGCCACCCAATCCCAACCCTCTCAGGCGATCCAGAATCCCAACCCTCTCAGGCAATCCTCTCAGGCGATCCCAACCCTCTCAGGCGATCTTGCCAACCATGGAAGGTTAGAAACAGGTCTGTAATTAGCTAACACAGAGTTTTCTTCAAGAGTGGTCTAATAATAGCCTCCTTAAGGCAAGGAGGCACCCTGCCCTCCCTCACAGAAGCATTTATAATATTTACTAGACCTTCTCTAATAATATGATTATCTGATGTGATAAACAAAGTTGGACAAGGGTCAAGAGAACAGGTTGTAGGACACACAGTCTGAAGCAGTTTGTCCACTTCCTCAGGAGTCACATACTGAAAATGATCCAATCAATTCCCATAAGAGGAGTTGCTGGACACCTCCACAGTAGACTCTGCAGTAACTGTGGAATCCAGCCCGGCCCGAATCTGAGAGATTTTATCAGCAAAAAAGTCTTTAAAGACATCACAGCGAGTGACAGATGGTTCCAAGTTTATATTCAAGGGGGAGGGGATACATACTAGCCCCATCACAACCCTAGACAATTTATTTGGATGTGAATTTGCAGAAGCAATGCGGGCAGAAAAGAACTGCTTCTTTGCCACCCATACTGCCAGAGCATAGGTCTTCAAATGTGCTCTGTGTTGTGCCTGATCAGACTCACACTGAGTCTTCCTCCACTTGCACTCTAATCGTCTAGTATGCTGGACACATCTCTGTCATCAAGTGCAGCTGCACCCCAGCACCATCAACTTCATTGTAAGGGATCCTGAGGTGTGCCTTCCAGATTGGTGAAGCACTGGTGCCTCCCCAAATATTGCCAAAAATACATGATCACCATGTTCATCTTAAGTGTTTGGTGCACCTGAAAAGATGGCTTTAAGACTGGATGTGAAAAAGGACTGTTCTCTGCCTTCAGGCTAGGGGCGTACCAAGGTTGTAGTGGGCCCGGAGATGAGATTTTAAAATGGGCCCCTCACTGCCTTCCTCTCCTTCTCCTGGCCCTATGTTTCTGCCAACTATCCCAACTACAGTTACAAGGTGTAAATAACATCAGAACCAACTAAAACAACAGTATCAACGAGAACTTTAATAATTGCACATATCCCAACTATGAAATCTCACCACCACCCATATACTATGATATCCCACACCACCATCCAGACCTTAATGCAGAGTATTTTGCAGTCTGATCCTATACAACAGTAAATTCCCCCAGGCTCAGAGGAGCTCTCCCCCGCCAAGTAAGCACACAGAGCCCAGAGGTTGTTTTTCCTGCATACATTGACATCACTCAATTGCTTCCAATCTCCTATAATTCTTTAGAAGTAGCTTTGGAGGCTGTTGCACTTGTTTTTAATGGTGAGAACAGCAGCACTCACGTGTTTATCATGTGAACACCGCTCAGTCCCTGGGAGAATGAAATCATTGTTGACACCACATCCTCAGTGACATGACAGTTTTGTAGCACACAGAGGAGAGGTTCACTTGCAAGTCTGTCAGACAATACCTAACCAAAAGTAAAGAAGAAGATGCAAGCAATTGCTGGCAGAAAGCATCATCCCCTTTAACACAAGAAAGTGCCAAACTGAAGTCAGGGATGAGGCAAACGTTTATGCCCAAGATGCTGAACAAACACCCAAAGCTTGCAGCTAGGACTTTAGAATTGCTTCATCTGTGTATTAAAAGACACAGAGAAGAGAAGACAGTTTTAAAGGGCTGGAAACCGCTGATGAGCCAGAGGGGTGGGGGTGGGGAGATAAAAAACCATTCATGTGATAAATTGCTGAAGTAGCCAACAGTTCTGCAGTTCAAGAGAGATGGGCATTCTAAATCGCGGGGGGGGGGGGGGGTTCCTGCATTTCTGCCTGGGCTCTCTGTCCCTCCTTTGCAACTGCTTCCTGAGCAGTTCCCTGTCCCTCCTTTAAAACTGCTTCTGATTTAGAACACACACACAGAGGGAGGGGTGTTCTAAACTGGGGGTTTTCCTGCATTTCTGCTTGGGCTCTGTCCCTCCTTTGCAGTTGCAAAGGACGGACAGAGAGCCCAAGCAGAAATGCAGGAACCCCCGATTTAGAACAGAGAGAGAGAGAGAGAAAAAAAACAGGGAAAGAAGGGAAGGGAACACGCAGCAAAAATAGGAGGAGGGGAAGAGAGCAGCTCCAAAGTGGTGGATGTAATGGCCGACACCAGTCCCTACCACAGCGGTCGTCGGGGGCAGGCTGTTGCTACTCTATGGTGCTTCTTCTCCCACTCCCACTATTCCTTGTCTCCTCTTCATCATTCAAGTCAGCTCCACTACCTAGCTCCCTGCCTGCCTGCAGCTGCTGTATTAGTCTCCTGCTGCTCATGAAGCATGGCAGGAGGGAGGCAGGCTGGTGACTGCTGACCCGCCACCCCCCCACCAGACGGGAAGGGTTCAGGCACAGCTTTGCCTTTTGAAGGCAAGGGAAAGTGGACACCCCCCCATCTCTGCCTGGGCTGTGGCACACCGAGGCGGTGCTGGCCACTGCGTGGCCTGCAGCCACTACAGTCATCATGGCAAGCAGGCACCGTGGGATGAGTGCATGTACTGCCTGTGCCATGGGAGACTGGCCAGGCTTGGGGGGCCCTTTGAGGCGACCGGGCCAGGAGACAATTGTCTCCCTGTGCCCAATGTACAGTACGCTGCTGCTTCAGGCCCCACCTGTACAGTGTACTTGAAACTCTATTTTTATATACGGTGCTTGTTTCTGTTGCCTTACAAACAAGGTAATAAAGACAAGGGCATTTCTAGGCAGTAATAAAGTGTGGGATCTGCAAAGCTTTCACTACAAGCTTCTGTGCTGCTTTCTAGTGTGATCTTACTCTTACTCTCTGTATGCATGCTGAGCAGGGAACTTGTGTTATTTTGACAGCCTCACCTGCTGTCCAACTCTTGCATTCTGAGAAAACCCTATCTTTTCCTCCAGTTGCCACAAAAGCAATGAAAGTGGATGGGGTTTTTTTGGAATGCAAGCTGACTGGCAGGGGGCACTATGAAAATCACATGAGGTCCCTGCATGGCATATGTACAGAGAGTAAGATTGTGCTATGAAGTGGCATAGAAGCCTGTACTAGTGTGTGTGGGGGGGGTGTAAGATCACACTTAAGAACATAAGAACAGCCCTGCTAGATCAGACAGTCCCAAGGCCTTTCTAGTCCAGTATCCTGTTTCTCACAGTGACCCACCAGATGCCTCTGGGGAGCCCACAGGCAAGAGGTGAGGGCATGCCTTCTCTCTTGCTGCTTTCCCCCTTAGAATTTACACAAAAGCTTTGAACATCCTGTAGTTTATTGCCTTCTCAAAATGCCCAGGAACTTATTCAGTAGTTTTATTGGGAACATATGGAAATGGAACTGATTTCCAGTAATGGGGAGAAGAGACACAAGTAGTTTGAAAAGAACTATTTCAACAGAACAACCTCCCACTTGACATCAAATTCAATAAGAATGATAAGTGGGATGATACAATTTCCTGGTAGTAATGCTAATAAGAGTTCTTTCAACAAATCTAACAAGTGATACAGCTTTTTGCACAAGCCAACCCCTGCACATCGATCCTTCTTAGATCTGGAAATTTGTGTCTGGTTCTTTGTGAGAAGACAACATAGTTCATCTTGTAGAATGTCCCTTACATTTCAGGAAGCTCTTTATGAATGTGCCTGCCTCAGTGATGAATACTAGGGGTGGGTCAGACCCAGCAAAAGGATTCTGTGGATGAACTAAAATGTTGATGCTGGCTATCTGAAGAATTCCTAGGAGCCCACACAGTTTTTACCAGGTTCACAGATGTGCTGCATCATGGGTTCTGTGGATCTTACTAAGAATGTAAGAACAGCCCTGCAGGATGAGGTCCAGCATCCTGTTTCCCATTGCTATTGCTCCCCTGCAATTGGTATTTAGAGGCGTCTTGGAGGTGGGCTATAGCCATCAGACTAGTAGCCATTGCTAGACCTGTCCTCCATGAATTTGTCTAAGCCCCTTTTAAAGCCATTCCAGTTAGTGGCCACCACCATATCTCTAAGTACTATCTTACTGTCTCTTAGAAAGAACATCTAATGCATCTGTATTCCCATGTCTTGGGAAGAGCAGAGAATACAGATGCGATAGTTAGACAGATAATAAAACCACCAGAATATATTTCCCATCATCAAGAACAAGCTTGATTTTATTAATGCTATAGTTTCTTCTCTTGTCTTTGCATCAGTGCAAGCCATCACTCCCTTATGTGGAGGTTACAGTGCAAAGGTACTCCCCCCAGCCACACACACACACACCTTTAGCTTTTCTTTCTCCACACACCATGGTTACCACTGTGTCATTCTGAACTGCTACCTCCAGAAAAGTATACTTCAGCAAGGCTGAATCACAGTGGCTGTACAGTCATCCCCAGAAGTATTGTTCTGCAGAAGTGACAAATATGGAAATAGCTTCTGTTTAAAGATATTTGGATGAACTTTCACATAAACTAAGAACAATGTACTCACTCATGTTAATCAACATGCAGAGGGTGGGTAGTATCAGAAGCCCTATAAACCTGTTGTGAAAAATAGGATCAGGTGGAAATTTGATTCTCAGCTCAGTTTGAAGGGAATAAACAGACAATTACATGATACTTGTTCGGGGCTGGCTTTTTCAAATAAAACCTCAGTTTTAAGCATTTTGCAATGACTGCCATATTGGACAGCAATTGCTGGCTAACATGATAAGAAAAGATACACAAAGTAATCCCACTGAAACTAAAAGGATATTGAGCATTTCAATGGGACTCCTTTGAATAATTTTCCAGATCTTGTCACCCTCTGTCTTTAGAACAACTGCCATTCAAACCTTGCACAAGACTTATAGCTCAGTTTTCAACATCATATCTTGGAAGTAATTTCCAACTGGTTTCAATGGTGTATACCAAGGACTGCAGCCTTAATGAATTTACCTTATGGGCAATTCATATAACCACTCTGTGTATAGCAGGCACTTACTTTCTAGTCCAGATTGTTCTGCTCACATGAACTGTTTAGCATCAACAACACTGTTCTGCAAATGTTCTAATGTACGTAAAGCTGGACTTCCAGTTTCCCCTGCTTTGGAACCATTTCCCTTTGCTGTCACCACAGAAACGTATTGCCTCAGTTTGCATGGTATGCCTGCATCTCATTTGTAAACATACATAGGAAAAATACTGCTAGCTAGAGAGAAACAAGAGACTATGCAGCTGCACTATTCTCACTTGAAACCCTCCCCTCAAGTGATGGGGGAGAGTGCAGCTGGTCTACAAGTAAGACATGATGATGAGGTTGTCTCAGGCTGCAGATTGGTGGAGGTGGTGGATAGGTTGTCCCTACTATCCCACCATCCCAGTCACCAGGCAGATTAGCAAGTGGACAGGTGGCCACCCTGCTTGCTGGCAATGATGGCAGCAGCAACATTAGCCCTGCACTACATCTGTGTCACAATCAATTACACTTAACGAAGTCAGCTCATGTCTTGCACCAATAAAAAGTGGCCGCTCTTTTCATTATAATACCGTTACTGTTGAACACCGAGTTCTGTCTGTGTTCAGACAACACAGAGACAACTTAGTGCATAACTTTCAAGAACCAGCAAGATAATTATGTCTTACACCCTGCCTCAGAGGACAATTAAATAAACAGTGGGGGAAATCTTCCACTGGACCAGTTCCACAATAACTAAGACAAGAGTTATATGGAATGTTAGATTATCTACCCCATAAACTACAGATGGCATCAGCTGAAATCTAGCAAGAGTGAGTTCCCTTCTCATCTGAGATTACGCCTGTCAATTTAAAAGAAATAAACCTAAGAACACAGGAAGCTGTCTATGAGTCAGATCATTCATCCATCTAGCTCAGTATTGTCTACAGTACACCAACTGACAATAATTCTCCAAGGTATCAGGCAAGAGGCTCTCCCAGCCTTGCCCGGAGATGCCAAAGAGTGAACCTGGGACCTTCTGCATGCAGAGCAGATGTTTTACCACCGAGCGACAGCCCTATCCCCTAGGAGAATACCTTATCGCAGAAAGTGCTCACATCTGATCACCCATCCAGATGTGAACCAGGGCAAACCCTGCTTTTCAAAGGGAACAATTTGTTCTCACTACAAAAAGAGCCTCTCTCCTCCACTGTGACTTTATGATTTAAACATAAATAAATTATATCAGGATGTGAGCTTTGTGCTGCTCAGCAATTACTCTAGGCTAGGCTTTTCAACTTTCATTGTTCTTTGCAGGTACCACATATCCTGCCCTGGGTTGAACCAGGGTCTCCTCCAAGGGAATCCAGGAGCACCACCAACTTTGAGCAACTGCAAGGGCCAGAAGCCAGAAAATCTCAGTTAGCAGCACCAGGTAGGTTCATGGGAGCTAGGTATGGCAACATTAGTGGCAAATGAACAGCCCATGCACCTGAGCTTAACATGGTGGTGAAAGAGGTGAGACAAAAAAAGGGGCAGCCATACAGGGAGAGGAGAATGGGAATTAGCCATGTCTGTGGCTTGTTCATTGCCCCTCTTCTCCTCCCATATGGGCCCCATAGGAACATAGGAAACTGCCATATACTGAGTCAGACCACTGGTCTATCTAGCTCAGTATTGTCTTCACAGACTGGCAGCAGCTTCTCCAAGGTTGCAGGCAGGAATCTCTCTCAGCCCTATCTTGGAGAAGCCAGGGAGGGAAAAGATACCACATATCAGTATATGGCCGCTTCCTATGTTCCTAATCCATTAGCACAATGGTGGCTCTGTCCCTGCACCTGAATGCCTGCATGCAGAAGGTTCCAAGTTCCCTTCCTGGCATCTCCAAATAGGGCTGAGAGAGATTCCTGACTGCAGCCTTGGAGAAGCCGCTTCCAGTCTATCCAGAGCTAGATGGACCAGTGGTCTGACTTGGTATAAGGCAACTTCCCGTGTCTTCCTATGATCCATCCACCGAGGTGGAGACTTCCCAAGCTCACTGGAGCCTGCTCCTACAAAAGAGGGCTCAGGCCCTTTAAGTTCTCCGGCCCTCCAGAGTAGGGTACATGGCCAGGCTCGACTTCGGCTTCAAAAGAGCTCAGTCTGCTTCAGGACATTGCTGCTGCAGCATTGTTGAATAAGCCCTTGGCCTTGCTCCTTTACTGGCTTGACCTCAACTTGTTTTTACTGCATCTCACACCTGCTCCTGTGTACACCTGACCTACTAGCTCTTGATCCTGACATTTGACCTCCACTCATTTGACCTTGTCTCATGTTTGCTCCTGTTCAGATCTGACTTCTTGGCTCTTGACTTCAGCTTGCTGACTTGGACTCACGCGTACTCCTCAGTAGGCCCAACCCTTTTTCTCATAATTTCAGCTTGTTATGAAACCTTGCTCTTGTGGGTGAAGCCAGCTTTGCCACGGGACGGGCGCTCTTCATCCTTGCAGGTTACGATGAGGACAAACAAGACCGCTAACTCTGTGATCTGTTTTGAAAACAGAGTGCAATTCTGAACGGGGGGAAACCATCTGAAGAGTGCATGTGCTTATGTTAAACAAGGGCAATGGGGTTGCATGGGTTGAAGGCACACATCCAATTACCTTCTGTTAGCAATACACACACACAAACACACATATACACATTAGTTTTTTGCTTCCATCACCAATATTCAGCAATAACACAATTTCAGTGACTAGAAGGAGGAAAATTTGTTTCCATCATAGCACTTTCCACAGCATAAGCCACTATTAGGGCTGTGATTGCATCTCAGTCTTTCCACTCCTGTGTGAATAGTTCTCAAATTGGTTCTAAACAGGTTATGGATTTTCAAATGGCAAAGGTTGTAAGGGGCAAACTACATGTTACATGCAAATTTGCCAGACAAAGCCCTGGCAGGTTTTATATCTCTGTCTCTACCACCACCTCTCCCTATCAATTTGTATCTATCTATCTATCCATCCATCCATCCATCCATCCATGAAAAGCAGAGGTGAGAAGCCAGTTTTGAGCAGAGAAGTAGGGGGAAGTGCTTAATCTTTTCCCGCCTGGCTCTTTTTGTGCACTATATCCCCTTCCCAAGTTACTTTTCACCTGGGTGGTTCCAGGTGTGTAATTATCCTCCTTGCAAACATACATCTAGAATCTTGCAGAAGAACTCAGTTCCACTTTGTTCAAAGTGTCAGGGTCCACCTGAACTCCAATTCAGAGGCAATGCCACTGGAGCGGGTGGGGGGGCACCCAGCCTGGATCCTTGATTCCCACCACAGCCCTCCAGATCCCTCAGAAATTGAGTTGTTTCTGGAATAAGGTCTTAGTTAAACAAACCTAAGATTGTGTTGTATTTATGAGGGAAGCAGCTATAAAAGGAGCAAATTCCAAAGGGCAGTTACAGAGGAGGCTTGACCCTGAGTCATTGCCAGATGACTTCAGGAGGACCTTCCCAGTTGACTTTAATGGTTGGTGGGGATCCTACAGAAGTAGGCCAATTAAAAACATAAGAACAGCATCCTATTTCACACAGTGGCCTACCAGATGCCCCTGAGAAGCCCGCAGGCAAGAGGTGAAGGCATGCCCTCTCTCCTGCTGTTGCTCCTCTGCAACTGGTATTTAGAGGCATCTTGCCTCTGAGGCCGGAGATGCCATATAGTCACCAGACTAGCAGCCATTGATCCTGTCCTCCATGAATTTGACGAAGCCCCTTTTAATGTCATCCAAGCTAGTGGCCATCACCACATCCCGTGGAAGAGAATTCCATAGATTAATGGTGCACTGTGTGAAAAAGTACTTCCTTTTGTTGGCCCTACATTTCCCGACCATCAGTTTCATGGGATCATCCCTGGTTCTAGTGTTGAGATTTGAGAGAGGGAGAATAATTTCTCCCTGACCACTCTTTCTACTCCAAGCATAATTGTATACATCACTATCATGTCTCACCACTTTTCCAAACTAAAAAGCCCCAGATGCTGTAGCCTTGCCTCATAAGGAAGGTGCTCCAGATCCCTGATCACCTTGGTTGCCCTCTTCTGAACCTTTTCCAGTTCTACAATGCCCTTCTTAAGATAAGGTGACCAGAACTGTAGGCAGTACTCCACAAGTGGCCACGCCATAGATTTGTATTTAGGGCTAATGATTCTGAAATTATTACAAGATAAAAATAAGACGAGTGTGTAAAAAAGAGTGTGTGTGTGAAAAACATCGTATTTGAAACCCTTTTTTTGAGCAAAGGAATGCTTAGCACAAACATGGTTGAGCACCCCTCCACCCCCGCACACAATTTCTCTGCTCAAAACCACAGCTTATTGAGGATTCTTTTCATTTTTAAAAAATTGGGCTTCATTTGAATGTAATGTTCAGTTTCCTGCCAAGGATGCCAGTTCTTTTTGATGTATTTCAGTTTAAAAAAATATCTGTCTGCAGTTTCCTTTCATTCTCATTTCTTCCTCCCCCACCCCCCACCAGTGCTGCCTTTCTAGAATCCACTAGCAGATGCATTTCCCCACCCCCCATTCAAATATTTCTTCATATCTTTCCAAAACGCATTTTTTTTACAACCATTATAGATAATAGAGTTGTGGTTTCAGACGGCCGCTGGGACGACATCCAGAGGGCTCTACGACTAACATGAATGCTCTTGCCCAAGCTGGATGTTATGCAAGGAGCAAAATAGTTATTGTGCTAGTGAGTGATGGCACACAATATCCAGCTCCACACAATATCCAGTGAGCATGCATTATCACTAGTGGTAGACCCCTCTAGATGTCATCCTAGCAGCAGTTTGATACCACTTCTCCATTATCTATGATGGTTTTTTAAAAATGTGTTTTGGAAAGAAAAGAAGCAATATTTGAATGGGGAGGGGGGATGCAATCACTAGTGGATTCTGGAAGGGTGCAATACAACACATTCTATTCAGTGGCAGCCTAAGACCTCCGTGTGATTAAGGCCGGGTGCCAAATGCCCCCCACCCTGTATGCACACTCTCCCCCCCCCCCTTTAAAAGAGGAGACTGAAAGGCAACTTGCCGTCTTCCTGGCATCTGCTGCCTGAGGTGACCACCTCACCTCGCCTCATGAAAGGGCTGCCCTTGGAATATACACTGTTGCATAGTGTATATTCTGGAAGGAGGTGATACAACAGGCTGTATTACCTCTTTCACACACTCTTCTCCTGCTAGCAGTTCTCCTCCCACGAGCAGTTACACAACATTGTACAGTGGTATAGTGACACAGGCAATGATATGTGGCCAAAATTTTTGGTGGCCCACCACTCCTGCTACAGCAACCTAATGGCACATCCAGAAATGACTTGCCTAGCAAACCAGAGGTTGCCAGTTCGAATCCCCGCTGGTATGTTTCCCAGGCTATGGGAAACACCTATATCGGGCAGCAGTGATATAGGAAGATGCTGAAAGGCATCACCTTATACTGCACGGGAGGAGACTATGGTCAACCCCTCCTGTATTCTACCAAAGAAAACTACAGGGCTCTGTGATCGCCAGGAGTCGACACCGACTCAACGGCACACTTTACCTTTACTGCTCCTGCTGGCCTTAGCAGTCCCCCATGGCTGGCCTTAGCACGCACACACCCCACTATCACAATTGACTTGCTTCCCTTTGCCAGCCACAATGCAGTATAATGACATCAACTGCCCCAGCACAGGGGTGGTGGTGACATCATTATATCATGTCATAGGCGCAAAAGGAAGAAGGCCAGCGGGGGCGGGGGCTGCTAAGGCCAGCAGTAGCAGCAGGCTACTGCAATGTACTCTCTGTGAGGCTGCCCTTGAAGACCCTTCAGAAATTATAGTTGATGCAGAACGCAGAGGCAAGGGTCTTAACATCTGTCATGTGCTTGAAGTCTATTACCCTGCTTCTGTGCCAGCTGCACTGGTTGCCAGGGTGTTTCTGGGCGCAATTCAAGAAGCTGGTTCTTACCTTTAAAGCCTTAAATGGTTTAGGGACAAGATGCCTAGAGAACCACCTGCTCTCACATAGCTTTGCCCAACCCATAAAAGCAGGCAGAGAGACTCTCCTATGCCTTCCACCACCATCTGGTGGAGATTTAGCAGGATATAAATCTTTAAAATAAGGAAGGTAGGTAGGTAGGTAGGTAGGTAGGAAGGAAGGAAGGAAGGAAGGAAGGAAGGAAGGAAGGAAGGAAGGAAATGTTGTGTTTCAGGGTGACACACATGGGGGCTATTCTCACGCTTGGGAAAAATCAGGCTAGGAAAGCCTAGCCCGATTTTTCCCGATCATCAGAACCACCGGGCTCGGCTGTGAGCCCGGTGGTTCTAGAGCAGGTAACCCGCTCAAGAATCCCTGACCCAAAACCAAGTTTGCGGGGCGAGCGCTCCGCAAACCTGGTTTTCCAGATTGTGAGTAGCAGCGGTGCAGCTTCGCGCCACACCTACTCACGAGTAGATCCCCGGAGGGGAGGTGAAAAGCTGCCTCCCAGCTCCGGGGGTCTCGCCAGCATGCCTTGTGCGCTTATGCAGGGCATGCTGGAGCCTGCGGGGGCCAATTGGCCCCCGCTCTCCCCAGCCCCGCCGGCTCCGTCTCGGAGACAGCAATTGTGTGGGCGCCTGGTCCAGCCACCCAGGGCTCCCTCTCTGCTCGTGAGCCCGCTCTTAGCCCGCTCTTCCCACTCACTGCCACAAACCGGGTCTCACAGATCGTGAGACCCGGCTCTCGCTCTTCCCCACTCCATGAGACCCACATGCTTTTACCTCACACCTATCCTCTTAAGTAGGTTAGGTTGAGAGCTAGTGACTGGACCAAAGTCATTCAGTGAGCTTCACAGCTGAGCAGGGATTTAAGCAGAATGGAAGACTCTGAGTACCACAGCTTTTTCCTTTCTCTTCCAAAAAGCACCATGTACTGCAGTGAAATAACTTAGCAGCTGTAGAAATAATAAGATTCAGTGCACTTATGATCTATGTGATTAAGCCTGCTTAACCAATTGTTAGATTGTGCCATACTCTCAAAGAAATAATTTATAAATGGTGACAACTTTGTGCAGCTGTGCCTAGTGTCACAATTACTCATTAATTTTATTTCCTATTAGGTCTGCTGATATGCTACACAACTACCCCTGCTGCGCACATGCACACACAAAATCTAGTGAACTTCATGCTAATGGGACAATGGTCCAACATTAACGTCAAAGTGAATCAGGTGTTCTTTGCTCCAGAGTTCTTTGCTCCAAAGCTGTAAACCCTGAAGCCCACAGAGATGAGTACCCACTAAATAATACGCTTCACTGGTCTGTGACTAACAACCCAATCCTATGCATGTTTGTTTGAAGGCAAGTGGTCGGCATGAGGAAAATTATTCAAAGCACTGCAGTCCCTGTTAAAATGACAATAAAGGTAAAGTGTGCCATCGAGTTGGTGTCGACTCCTGCCAACCACAGAGCCCTGTGGTTGTCTTTAGTAGAATAAAGGAGGGGTTTTCCATTATTTTATTTTATTTTATTTTATTTATTTAATTTCTATACCGCCCTTCTAAAAATGGCTCAGGGCGGTTTACACAGAAAAATAATAAATAAATAAGATGGATCGCTGTCCCCAAAGGGCTCAAAATCTAAAAGAAACATAAGATAGACACCAGCAACAGTCACTTGAAGAACTGTGCTGAGGGTGGATAGGGCCTCCTCTCACACAGTATGAGATTATGCCTTTTTTTTTTCCAAATTCAATTTTTATTAATTTTTAACAGTAATAAACATAACAATCATAATAAACACAAATGGACTTCCCGCGCACCTCTCTTCGTGAAATTATAACTATAAAATTTACCCTTATTTTAATAATAATAAAAAACACAAATTTAAACCTTTAAGGTTATAAGGAAAGAAAAAAACATTAATCTAGCCACCCTGCATTTCAAATCAAATCCTGCTGTAAGATCAATAATAGGAAAATAATTCTTTAAATATAACAAGAGAAAAAATCAGAACAATAAAAAAACCAAAGGAAAAAACAAAAACAAAAACAAGACCTCTTTTTTTTTCCTTTTTAAGCTAATCTTCCCTTAACGGCAGTTCATTAATCTTCTATTTCTTTGCATATATCATTCTGTCCAATGCATACATGAAGAAAGTCACGCCATTTGTAAAGATTACTCCTTATATTATTCCCAGCAGGAAGGATTCTGGCTTCTTGGGAAAAGTCACCTTCTTTAATTCATTATATATCATGTCTCAATAGGCCTTAACCTTCCCACGGGTCCACCACCAAAAAAGAATATCTTCAGTATGCCCACACTTCGAACATTTGTTTAAAACCTTTTTATACATTAATGCCAGTTTTTAATGTCAGATACCATATAAATCATTTTATAATACTTTTCCTTCAAAGCATAGCAAGCAGTAAGTTTTAAATCACACTTCCATAACTTTTCCCAGGCTGCCCTTTCTATATTATGGCCAACATCTATACTAAAATCAATCTCTAACCAAATTTTATATTTCAGTTAAGTTTTTTAACTTACAATCCTTTCCATAAAAATACAACAAATCTCTGTAAATACCTCAACACATCTAGATGTTTGGTTCTTTACGCAATAGAGCTTCAATCAAGGATAACCATAAGAAAATTTTTGGTTCTAACCAATTTTTACATTTTAACCATACCCTCGTTAAGCTCCTTCTTACATAATAATTCAAAAGATCTTTATGTATTTTACTTTTTTCATACCCTAAGTAGGCATGCCATCCAAGCCTTCTATCAAAACCCTCCAGGTCAAAAACTCTGGAGTTTCTCAGTATTATCTATTCTCTAACCATATCTAACAAACAACATCAAGATAGAACCTTAAATCTGGCAAGGTAAAACCATATCTTTAGAGTTTATTCTTAATCTTTCCCCCTGCCAAATAAGCTTACTTATATCTACTTGCCATTGCCTAAAACATGTCATACTGTTAATTATAGGAATATTCTAGAAAAAAAAATATCATTTTAAATAGGACATTTATCTTCACCACTAAAGTTCTTCTCATTAAAGATAGATTCATTTTGGACCATCTTTGCAAATCCTTTTTCATTGAGTTCCATATTTTAACATATCTATTTAGCAAACAGCGACAAAAAGAGAAGGGGAAAAAATCTGTGTTTTATTATCTAATAATTAATCTCCCAAATATTTCCCTTTCTTCTCCACTCTTAGCCCACTTATTTCCAGAAATCCATCTTTAATTTTCTAATCTATATTTTTAATCAAAACCTTAGTTTTAATCTTATTTATATAAAAACCAGCCAATTGACCAAATTACTATATCTTATCCAAAAATCTTTCAGTCTTGTCCATTGGATTTTCTGAAAATAATCCATATGGACTGATTTAGAGTATATATTTATGGAACAGGATGCTCAGAAGATAAGTCTTTTTTATATTTCTGCCAAAATTCTTGTGCTTTGAGGAGCTCAGTAAATCTATTCTTCTTATTTTTGTAGAAAAAGGAGAGTCACTCTGGCAATTCCCATCTGAAACGTATTCCCTTGGCATTTAATGCATCGGTCAAAAATTTATAATCCTTACGTTTTCTTAAAATTCTAGCTGGAATTTCCTTCAAAATTTTTATCTGATGAGCTTGGATTGTTAGGGCTGTGGTGAGATGGGCCTGGATGATTTGTTCAACTATTGATTTAGTGGTGAACTGTACTAAACAATCCTTGATTAGATTATTTCTTGTGGCAAAGTCTGAGTTTTGACGAAAAGCTATCTCAATCTGAGCTTCCATCTCTCCTGCTGTAATTCCCAAAAGTAGTGCAAGTTCTGCTCCAAGTAATTTCTTAATATTCTGGTTGGGAATTTCTGGGATGCCCCTAAACCTTAAAAATCTCTCTTTTTGTCTTACTTCCAGCAAAGCCATTTGATCTGATCATTTTTCTCTGTCATCTTTCAGTGATCCCACATCTTTCTCTAAAACTTTCACTCTTAATCTAAATTCTTTATTATCTTGTGCTAATTTCTTGAGAATTTCATCAATATTTGAAATTTTATCATTTAATCCATTCATATTTTGTTTCATCTGGGTCATATCCAAGATGACTTGTTTAAGGGCAGTGGCATTTGATTGTAAAACATCAGCATTTGATTGCAGTGTTTGCTTCATCTCAGAGAGCATTTGGTCCATAGCTACAGGTGTTTTGGTTTCCCCCACACCTGAATCTGGAAGTGAAGGTCTCCTGGCTTGCATATGAGTCTGGCTCTGATGAGCTTTGCCTCTCATGATGATATGAAGGGGTTAAGAAAAGAAAAACACTTGCAGAGCAAAGTTTGTCCTTGATCTCAAAACAGGAAGTAAGAGCCTGTGCTTATTTCTCAAACATAAACAATTCTGCAGCGCGTATTCTGTATCTAATCACTGGCATAGAATTTTCTCACGGTGGTGTAGAACATCGATTTGTTTCCATTGGTTAGGAAGAATGATAGGCAGAGTCCATAGCAAATAGGAAACACCAAGACGTCTCTTCTTTAAGCTTAAAGAATAGTAATCCCCATTAATAAAATCTTTTCAGAATGTTAAAAAATTTTAATCAACAATTTAAGTCTTAGGTTTTATTGTTTAGCAAGCAAAGTAAACGAAAGAATTCCTTTCTTCGATCCAAAGAGAAACTTACAGCCTTATCTGTAGCGTCTTTCCCAGAAATGCATGAGGAACTTCATCAATTTGTCATCATTATTCACTGGAGAAGTGCACTTCTTGAACTTCAAACATTAATTATATCCAAGCCGTAGAGATTGTCTGCCGGGCAGCTTTGGTCATAAAGATTTCCTAAGAAGGAGACGAGCGAAGATGGAGTCCTTTTCCCTGCCGATCACCTTGAGACAAAAACCGAGCTTTACAGCTCAATCCCTGTATCAGATAACCAGCATATGAGAAATCATGGTTTATCTTGTGTCAATCCTTTAATCCAGGACGACGTGGGAGGGTTTTGGAGCCTCAAAAACCCTCTTATTTCTCCTTCTTGGTCTCCCCTTTGCAGAGGAGCAGCAGCTGTCTCGGCTGTCCAACCGGAAGTCGAGATTATGCCTTTCAGCATCTTCCTATATCGCTGCTGCCCGATATAGGAGTTTCCAATAGTCTGGGAAACATACCAGCGGGGATTCCAACCGGCAACCTCTGGCTTGCTAATCAAGTCATTTCCCTGCTGTGCCATTAGGTGACCTAAAATGACAATGGGCAATGCTAGCCAGGCCATTGTGTTCACCTCAGTTTGCATTTGGATGGGTGCAGTGGCAGCTGGTGCGGGCGCTGCCAGGGAGGGGGCAGCGAATCTGGAACCTGTATGCAAACAGATGCTCCTCCATTGAGCTATGACCCCATCCCCTAAGAGGAATATCTTGCAGGGCTTACATGTAGCCACCCCGAGAGTGATGGCTGGTGTGGGCACCACTGGGAGGGGGCAGTGGGAGGCACTTTTAAGTGTAAATTAGTAGGTGGTTACCTCTGGTGCCACCACACCAAAAAGCTCTTACCAGCAGTGGTGCATCGCCCAGCACCCACTGCAGTGGAGGATTGACTCTGCCACACAGCTGGTGGAGACCATTTGCATTGTCAGCATATGCCCTCTACACATGTTCAGAAGCCAGCTGAGTGGCAGAGTCTATCCCCCACCACAGCAGGTGCTGGGCGGAGCACCACTGCTGGTAAGAGTGGCAGTACAGGAGGTAAGCAATTGATTGCCAGGAAATTTAGGACCAACAAATGGAGGTACTTTTTCATACAATGCATAATCCACTTGTGGAATTCTCTGCCACGAGATGTGGTAACAGCCAACAACCTGGATGGCTTTAAGAGAGAAGTTTTGGATGACTTCATGGAGGAGAGGTCTATCAATGGCTACTAGTCAGAGGGCTATAGGCCACCTTCAGCCTCAAAGGCAGGATGCCTCTGAGTACCAGTTGCAGGGGAGTAACAGCAGGAGAGGGGGCATGCCCTCAACTCCTGCCGTAGGCTTCAGTGGCATCTTGTGGGCCACTGTGTGAAACAGGATGCTGGACTAGATGGGACTTGGGCCTCATCCAGCAGGGCTCTTCTTATGTTCTTAAGCACCTACTAATTTACACTTAAAGGTGCCTCCTGCTGCCCCCACCCCACCCCCGTAGTGCCCACACCAGCCACCACTGTATGGGTGGCTACATGTAAATCCTGCAAGATATTCCCCTTAGGGGATGGGGTCACAGTTCAATGGAAGAACATCTGCTTGCATACAGGTTCCAGATTCGCTCTCTTGAATCTTCTGATAGGGCTGGGAGAGACTCCTGCCTGAAAACTTGGATTGCTGCTCCCAATCAGTGTAAACAATACTGAGCTAAATGGTCCAATGGGTTAGTCCATCTTATAAGGCAGCTTCCTACATTCCTATGATGCTTATTCTTAAGTAAGTGTGTGCAGGGATCTTAGCCTATGCCAATATCATAGGAACATAGGAAACTGCCATATACTGAGTCAGACCATTGGTCTATCTAGCTCAGTATTGTCTTCACAGACTGGCAGCGGCTTCTCCAAGGTTGCAGGCAGGAATCTCTCTCAGCCCTATCTTGGAGAAGCCAGGGAGGGAACTTGAAACCTTCTGCTCTTCCCAGAGGAGCTTTATCCCCTGAGGGGAATATCTTGCAGTGCTCACACATCAAGTCTCCCATTCATATGCAACCAGGGCAGACCCTGCTTAGCTATGGGGGCAAGTCATGCTTGCTACCACAAGACCAGCTCTCCTCCCAAAGAGCTACTCTCGGCATTTTGATGACTTGGCTATGAACTGCTAGATTCTTGACTTCTTTTATGTTGAAAGCCCCCTCAGTTTCCAAAACAGTTTAGCATGGGGCATTATGCTCTGCAGTTAAACTCAAAGGCTAGAAGAATGAGTTGCAGTTATTTGGATCCTGGGCTATATCATGGCCAAATTTAATGTGCTAAGATGACACCGTTTTGGTGAATGTCTTATTTTTTTAGGAGGAAAAAGGTGACTCAACTTTTTAATGACTTTTTCTTTAATAGTTACATTTTGCAACTTTATAAAACATCATCAAAGGTTCTCCCAGCATTTTACAAAATTAGTCAAAGCAATTTCTAGTCCATATTCACATTCTGGCATTCTGAGAGGTAAGTTCAGCCACGATCTGTAGGACTCAAATGTCTTTTGGAATGGGGTGTAAGGCAGAGAGAGAGAGAGAGGCAGCCCTATGCACAGTCCAGTTAAACTAAAGAACTAGGATTTAAGGTACTTTATTACCACTAGAGTTTGTCCAAGTTGAAATCCAGATACTTTTACATAACTTGCCCTGAGTTAAACAACAAATCGCCGTCAAATAACGGCCAGATTTTGGGTTCAGTTTCTTTCTCAAGCTACTAATGCAATCAATTGCATTCTGTTGCAATCCAGAGTTTTGGGGGTTTTGTTGTTGTAATACAAACGTTGAATGCAACAAAAGTATTTACATTCAAATGCTAATTACATGTGCATCAATACAAAAATAAAATATTCTCATAAATTTTATAAATAACATTTATAAAATAGTCTCTTTAAGGGCAAGGCACCTCAAGCCTGAAGTTCATTTGACTTTGTATGACAAAGCCTGTTTGAAACGTCTCTTGAGATCCTGCATATTTGGAGATTTGGGCCGAGGAATGATAGAAGATCTTCTTTTCTCTCCACTGCTGCAAATGTGCAATTTACCAACTTCTTTGCAAAGATACTGAAATACATCGCAAACGCCTTGGTAACTATCACTAGTGGAGATTTCTAGAAACACACTGCCCAGTTCGTTGGCCAGCTGTAGGCCATCACTTGTCGCTACCTGCCTGGAATGGGTCAGGTCACCTTTGTTGCCTACAATGACAAGAGGGATCTTAGAGTCTGGACGGATCTTCCGGATGTGTTGATAAAGGGGACGGATGGACTGATAGCTGTGGTAGTCTGTAATGGAATAGACCAAGAGAAAGCCATCTGCCCATTTGAGACATCTGGTAAGTGAATCCAACATCTGTGCAATGTCTTCTTGTACCTGAAAAGGAAAAAAGTATGCCTATTTACTCAAGTGTGTCCTAATAAATGGCAGGAAACTTTTGAACAGCAATTCTACTCTAAGGTAAAGGTAAAGTGTGCCATCAAGTCGATTTCAACTCCTGGCGCCCACAGAGCCCTGTGATTTTCTTTTGGTAGAATACAGGAGGGGTTTACCATTGCCTCTCTCCTCCTGCGCAGTATAAGTTGACGCCTTTCAGCACCTTCCTATATCGCTGCTGCCCAATACAGTACCAGTGGCGATTCGAACGAGCAACCTTCTGCTTGTTAGTCAAGCATTTCCCTGCTGCGCCATTACAGCTATCCAAATAAGAGCAGGTTTGTCCCCAAAATGACTTGGCTGCTAGAATAGATTTAGCTTTGGAGCCAACACTCAGTTCAAACATTCAGAAAGAACATGTGGCAGTGACCAAGGATGTCCAAATCACATATTTCCCCCCCTAATTTTTGGAATGGCTGTGTGGCAGCTTTAGAGGAACTAGTGTTCCCTTAAATGCTTGCTCAAGAATCCAGAATGGAAAGCAAGGTGAACTTCTTGAATATGCACATTTGATGCTAATCAGCAAGATACACTAAACTCTAGGCCACATGTAGTATTGAAGCAAACTGCTACTGAATGCTTAAGGCAATAAAAGCCAGTAACTGGTGCATATTAGACCATACCACATTAGAAATATTGGTCGACATGAGGAGAATTAGTCCCATTCAGGGGTGTAGCTATAACTGAGCAGATGGGTTCAAATAACCCGGGGGGGGCAGCTCCTGAGAGCCCCCCAGCTCCATCCTTCCCTATTTTCTTCATTCTCTCCCTCACTCTGAGGGGCTGCTGGGGAGAGAGGCATACACGGCCCCCCCTCCCCTAGCTACACCCCTGGTCCCACTGAAATTAAAAGGACAAAATAGGTACTGCCTAACTTGTCCTTTTAATTTCAGTGAGACTACTTTGACCAGTTCTCCTCATGTCAGCCAGTATCTCCAAGTCCTATGCACATTTACTTGGGAGTAAGTTCCACTCAGTATAATGGGACTAATTCCCAAGTAAACTGCCCGTCACATTTTTTATCATGCTCAGTCATCTACTCACAAATGCACCCACTCCCACCGCTTGCCATTTACTCTAAATTCCCACGCATTCCTCCCCACTGCCTCCTGCCTGTCCACAGTCAAAAATTCTCAGCCATAGAATGTTACTGGCAGCAATGAATAAATCACAGCAATGAACACAGATGGAGGACTGTACAAAGGTAACTTGAGCCACAGTCCACTGATGTCAAGGGGAGCTTTCACAGGAATATTCACTGAGTGGATGAATCAAACCTGAAAGCACTAAAAGGGCAATTTCAGAGCATTTTTGTACCTCAATGCATCCTGGAGTGTCTTGAATTTGCAAGAAAATTTGGTCACCCTCTACAGGAACAAGTCTTGAATACAGATTCCCTGAGGACATAAGAATAAAAGATGATCTGTTGTATTTTGCCTGGGGAACAGCACAGGGCAGTTGTTGCAAGCAGTTGTTAAATAGAAGATATGATCTCCTGTACCCACCTGTTGAACAATTGGGGGGGGGGGAGCTCAGAGGGTACATTCTTCCCCATGCAGGTATAGTAACCACAAACGAACCTCCACAGAGTTTAACAGAGCCCCTTCCCCACCCCAGGGTTTAACAAAGCCCCCCCGCCCCATCTCTCCCACCACCACCATTTGGGGGCATACATAAGGAGAAAGCTAGACTGCGTTTTGGGGCCATGCATAGGAGGGCAAAACCTCTGTTAAGTCCCGTGGGTTTCTGCCCATGCATAGGTGCTGCACCCAAGATTACAACCAAAATCTGCAAAGAAGAGATGTTGAGTTTTTTAAGCTCACCTGTGTTGGGTTCATAGTCTCCAATAAACCTCCTGGTTAGGTACCGTACAATCATCGCTGAAAGGAAGCAGAGTGCCTGGGTCAGTAAGCACAGGCAGCGGAGGGTTACCGGTCCACACACGTATTAAAAGAACATTCACTGAAAGAGACCTGACTATGAACTGCTTAATACAGACTGCAGCAGGAGTGCAGAGGCAGTATCCTAAATAGAGATGCCGTCTCCTTAGCTACAACTCAGGGCTTTTAATGTCTGCGAGTCAACGGAGGAATTTCCAGTGGCCCACCAAGGCGCGCTTTGATCTGTCCAAAGAGGACCCCACCTGAGGATGTTATAGATTGTGGGGCCGGGGGGGGGGGAGCAGAGGTTTCGGAGAGGCAACAAACCAGAATCCTCGCCTCCGTAGTCAAGCTTTTGACCGCCCCAGCCTCCCCACCCCAGGAAATGACGGGCGACTGGCTCCCTGGCTCCCCGTTGCCGACCACGGCTCGCAGAGAAGGGTCTTTGCTAGTTCGCACTTACCGCTTTTCCCCACGCCCCCTATTCCAAGCACAGCCAGCTTAATGTCCTTTACGAGGTAATCAGAGGGACACTCCTGGATCGGCGCTAGCAGGTAGTTCTGAGACATGATGGACAACCGCATGGGGGAAGAAGACTCCCCTCGCCCCCTCTTCGAAACAGGGAATCCGGTTGGCGGCGGCTGCAGCAGCAGCAGCGGCTGCAGGCAATGATCGCGTCCAAATCGCCGACCGGAGAGCCGGCAGCAACCACAACCAGCCAGGAGAGAAGCGCTGCGCTCCAGACGCTACGAGCAGCCTTGCCTGACCAGCACCCGCCCGCCACCAAGCGAGGCTACCATGAAGCGCGCGGCGCTTTTAAAGGCTTCTCGGTTGCCGAGGAGCGCCGCCTCCGCCTCCTCCCAGCCTTGGCCAGCTAAGGCAATGGGAAGGCTGGGCCGAGCGGCTTCGTTCGTACGCACAAGGCGACAAGCTGTGCGCACGACCACGCCCGACTGCTCTGCGCGCCAACCGCCGACAATGGCAGGGCGGCCGCGGAGTGGCCGAGGGGGCAGCACAGCAGCAGCAGCAGCAGCAGCAGGAGGTTGTGAATGAAAGCCTTCCAAGGTCGGGCAGCGGCGGCGGCAGGTTTGCCAAGCCTGGCTGCGGGACTTGGAGCTGCTTCTTGAGCTTCTGGGCCCGATCCTATAGCAGGTTTCTTGGGAAGTAAAGCTCACCGTGTTCGGTAGCTGTACTGTCTGTGCCAGCTCAATGTGCCTGGAGCCTTCTTTGGTCACTTTTGCAACTGGATAGTCAGAAGATTTCATTCTTTCTCCTCCTCCCTGTCCGCCGCGAACGAGGCGTTTTTCAAATGTGCAACTGCAACTAACCAGACACAACAGGCGGGCAGGTTGTTGTTGGTGGTGGTGGTGTTTAAAGTGCGGTTCTAAAAGAACATTTGCAAATGACTTTTTAGAACATATGCAAAAGTTGTATGATGTTAGGTGTGGCTTATAGCCATGAGAAAAGTAAAGTGAGTAGCTGACGCGTTCGGTATCCATTTCCCTCTCCCAGCCAAAGAGGCTTTCTACAGTCTTCACTGCTACTCTTCACAGAGACTTCGCCAACGAATAGTGCTGCAGTTCTGAGGATTTTCTCCCACTCTGTGTAGGCTTCATGTCATGGGGGAATGCAACAAAGGGCATGTGCACAGACAAGGAAAATGCCCAGGTGGGGGCATTTCTGAATATCATGCTTCCCGATGACTTACAGATACCAGATTTTGCATATACAATCCTGCCATTGAAATTAGCTGAATGGACTACGTTTTACACTGGAATATGATGGGGAAAGGGTTTTTTTAAGCTTTTTTTTTTTTTAAGAAGAAATTCAGAATACAGTATAATCATCAGATTTTAACTTATTGTTCTCAACAGATTTTAACACTCAATAAGCAATTCAATAGTCCAAAAAGGATATCATGCCCAAGAAAAGCAGAAGAGCTTTCTGAGATTAAAATTTCTGATGATTCAAACTTACTGTATATGGTAATTATGCAATAAAATGAATAGTGTTTGAAGTTGAAATCCTACAAATTAAAAACTTTTCTTTTACTTCCCTTTTGCAAGCACATTAATAACAAATTCTGTTACATATATTTAATTTCTTGAACTTTCCTGTAAGTGTAATCTACACAAAATGACTTTGCCTGGTAAATGACGGGCCTCACCTACTAATCCTTAACAAAGTTTTAAATTACTGGTAAAAGTGTATCTCTGACATACCTTTCTCAGGCCTCAGGTGAAGTGAGAATTTGCCCCAGAATACCCTTAAGTGAACTAGAGGATTCTGGGACATGCAATAAGTTCATGTGGGGTTCAGCAGGGTTGGAAGTGCCATGTGTTGCTTCTGACCTGGCTGGACTCCATTTAGAGCCCATTCAAATGCAACACCAATTCATGAAGGAGTTCTAAGAAGTCTTGGGTTCATGCCTACAAACCAGTAACATACATGTATCAGGGTTTGAACCTGTTTGTGATTAGGATTGCAATGTATCCAATGTTTATTTATTTATTTATTTATATTAATTTGTTCACCACCCCAAACTTCCGTCTCTGGGCGGTTCACAGCAATATAAAACAAGTAAAAACACAGATAATAAAAACCTTAAAACAATTTAAAACCACAGTCCAGTTAAAAAGCATGAGTGAAGAAATAAGTCCTTAAGTACTTTTTAAAAGTTGTCAGAGATGGGGAGGCTCTTATTTCAGCAGGGAGCACATTCCAGTCTCGGGGCAGCAACAGAGAAGGCCAGTCCCTCTCAGGATGATCTCAGTGGGTGGTGGGGCTCATGGCGAAGAGAACATTCTTTTAAATATCCAGGGCCTAAGCTATTTAGGGTTTTCTAGGTTATAACCAGCACTTCATATTTTGCCCAGAAATTTATCGTCAGCCAGTGTAGTTCTTTTAGTATCCGAGTAATATGGTCTCTTTGAGATGACCAACTTGGCTGCCGCATTCTGTGCCAACTGCAGTTTATGGACTATGTACAAAGGCAGCCCCACATAGAGTGCTATTACGGTAGTCAAGCCTGAAGGTGACCAGCATATGTACCACTATTTTAAGGTCATTTACCTTAAGTGGTACAGCGGGGGAAATGCTTGACTAACAAGCAGAAGGTTGACCGTTCGAATTCCTGCTGGTACTACATTGGGCAGCAGCGATATAGGAAGATGCTGAAAGGCATCATCTCAGACTGCACAGGAGGAGAAGGCAATGGTAAACCCCTCCTGTATTCTACCAAAGAAAACCACAGGGCTCCATGGGCACCAGGAGTCGAAATTGACTTGACAGCACACTTTACCTTTACCTTTACCTCTACCTCCAGAAACGGATGTAGCTGATGTATCAGCCAAAGCTGATAAAAAGCACGCCTGGCAATTGCCTCAACCTGAGAGAACAGAGAGAATTTTGCATCCAGATGCACTCCCAGACAGTGTACCTATTCCTTCTGGGGAAGTGTGACCCCATCTAGGCCAATATTGGCATGGACAGTCCAGGAATCTGACATCCTGTTAGGAAGAGTATCATCCTGTATACGAAATGACCAGGAATTTGAGCAGGAAGATTGCTTTAATGAGCTTTACCCATTTTTCTGGTGCTTCTCTCTGGGCATTGTAACTACATGGTGTCGGTGGCTGATGTACTGCACAAACCTCCATGTAAATAACATGCTTGCAGTTGCACTCTTGCACATACACAAAAATAGCACAAACACAGTCGCATAATAGTATGGCCATTGGAAATAATGAACAACCCCCTCAAAAAAGTGGGAGGGGAACCCAAAGCATAACAGGATCGCAAATCCATACAAGAAAGAAAAAAATCCACTATATATAAAAAAAAATCTCATGTAGAAATAGACACACAAACTATATGTAAACCAACATCATGTACAGACCTTTAAAAACTCGTATTACTGAACATAAGAGCACATTTAAAACAGCTAATATGGAGGTTCCTGCTTTTACTAGGCATTTTCCTCTATAATAAAATGGTTAGGTGTGCGCCCGTGTCTCTGCGCCCGTGTCTTTCTCGGCCGTTCTGGGCATGCGCAAAGCGCATTTGACCCGGGAGACACGGCGGCCATGTTGTCTCCTGGGTCAAAAGAAGGAGAAGCGGGGACCGGGGAGGGCAGAGGCGGCAGCGGCGAAGGAGAACAAGCGGGAACCGGGGAGAACGAAGGAGAACAAGCGGGAAGGAGAACAAGCGGGAAAATGAAGGAGAACAAGCGGGAACCGGGGAGGGCAGAGGCGACAGTGGCGAAGGAAGTTTTGGAACCAGGAGCACTCCCAAGCTACATGTTGTCAGACTTAGGGGGTGTGGCTTGGATGGAGGTGGCTGGCGGCAGTGGGCTGGACAGGGGTTGCCAGCATCCTCGCCCTGCCACTGGCACCCCGTCGCCTTCTGTGTTGGAGATGCAAGCTCCAGAAGGCATCAGCTCTCTGCGCCAGCATCCCTATTGACCACTGCGGCATTAGGGGGTGGAGACAGTGTGTAAGGCAATCCTCTCTGTCTCTGACCTGATACCCTTTTGTTGGACTGATACACTCAGGTTTCATATCTCACCTGAGAGACATTTCCGCCCTTCTTCCCCAAAGCCACCTAACGGCGCAGCAGGGAAGCAACCTGCCTAGAGAGCAGGAGGCTGTTGGTTCAAATCCCCACTGGTGTGTTTCCCCAGAATATGGGAAACTCCTATACTGGGCAGCAGTGATATAGGAAGGTGCTGAAAGGCATCATCTCATACTGCGCAGGAGATGGCAATGGTAAACCCCTCCTGTATTCTACCAAGAAAACCACAGGGCTCTGTGGTCGCTAGGAGTTGACACTGACTCGACGGCACGACCATTCTTTCCCCCACCCCTCATGTAGCTAGCAGCAAGGCTTGTAGGCTCTCTCTCTATCCAGCATGTATTTCCTAAATAAACCTCTTCACTTTGAACCTTAACTCCATGTCGCCAGATACTCGTAATTAGCAGTACTCTGCTCACCTGGAGCTTTCCCAGAGGGCAGACTTTACTGTGAGTTCTCTGAGAGGCTTTACTGGAGTTCAAAGTTGCCCCCCAAAACCAATGCAAGAAGTGGATTCTTTTTACCCTGGATATAAATCAGGCTACAGTCTAATACGCAGTGAAAAACCCGAATTGTGTGTGACGTGCTCCCTGATAGCTCGCACAGACTTCAGGGTAAATTTGGCTGATATGTGAACACACGCCCTCTATTCCGGATGAGATGCTCACTAAAAGCCGGGTGTGAAAAACTTCCTGTGTACTTTCACTGCAGTTGGGGCAGATAAGGAATCTAGCCTCTTCCAACATACTGCTCACCTGTCATGTGCCCCACCCCCACTCAACAGGAGAACCCTTGGCCCAAAAGCCACTGCCCCCCCCCCCCCGCAAAAAAAACACCACCCCACAGCACTATCTCTGTTTAAACCATTACTAACAACATTGGTAAAAAAGCATATCTAGTTATACTTCCATGATTCCACAGAGGGAAATAAGCATAACCACTGAATTTCTGCTTCACAACATTTCCAGATTCATTCACAGTATGATGCACATTTGGCGTCTCTTGTGCCTTTATTTTGTTCATAAGCAATGTCATTAAACTTGCATTTCTCAGTTATAGTGTCAAATGAGTACAAATATGAGCCATATTGCTTTTGTTTATCATAAAACTAGATTACAAAAATATTAGACACCACTAACAGACTGTTCAAGCTGCATTTCGGAAGAAGCAATACAATCAAGTAGGGCATGTTTTCTCCCGTGTGTAAAAAAATAAAATAAAAATCCAGACACTAAAAGTGATAAGTTCCAGTTCTAGGCTTCCAAGGGGAAACGCTTTATAGCTGCTTCAGTGAGACTGGTAGGAAGCTCATACTTAAGACTGACGGGAGTCATCCTTATATCGACCCACACAAAGTGTCATGTTTAATATAGAAGTGCCCCAAGAGGCTCCATTCAAAGCAACAGCTAGTATTCTGAATTTTTCTGTCCCAGAGTGAATTCAGTTTCATGGATGTAGAAGCAGTGCAAATAGGCAACAAGTCAGCCCTAATTAGCACCAATGTAAAGCACATATGTGCTGCAAAGAGGCTGAAGATTATATTTACACAGTATATATTGTATATGTCTTGCTGTCACTGGATGACATCCTGAGTCATCCTGAGACATTACTCAGGACAAGTCACTGGATGACATCCTGAGTAAATTGCTCAAGAGGTTACTCTAAAGGACTACTCACGAACGTTTGACTGTCTAAAAGAAAATCTTTTACCTTTACTCCCCTCCAGGAAGTTGCTGGAGGCAGCGGGGTACGGGGGTCTGTGGAGGTTCCCCCTCCCACCACCAGCCTTCAATATGCCCCCCTCCTATCGGTTCAGCCGGCTCTTCGCTCATTCGGGTGCTCTCGGCCAGTTTTCGGCCTTGTACCGGTGGTGCAGCCGCCATTTTGGAGGCCCCACACCTGTGCACTGTGCCTCTGCATGGCCCGGGCCACACAGAGGCACAGAGAGCAGGCGCACAGCCTCCAAAATGGAGGGTGCGCTGCCAAGAGAAAGCCAAAAACCATCTGAAGAGCACCCAAATAGGCGACGAGCCGGCTGAACCAACTGGAGGGGGACATATTGAAGGCTGGCGGGGGGAGGGAGAACCTCTGTGGACACCCCCCGCCCCCGCCACCTCCAGCAACTTTCCAGAGGGCAGTAAAGGTAAAAAAAACCCATCTGCACACACATCCCGAACTGAACAGGGGGGCAGAGTTTGATGGGGTGCTGGACCGAACTGGCCCGGTTGGGTTTGAGTCTGGTCCGGACTCGAACCGAACTGGGCCAGCTGGTTCTGTGAACATCCCTAGTCCATCAATATTGTCTATACTGATTGGCAACGGCTCTCCAAGGTTTCAGACAGAAATCTCTCCCAGCCCTACATGTAGATGCAAGAGAGTGAACTTTGGACCTTCTGCATGCAAAGTATCCCAGTGATCACTATTTCTCAAGAGGGACCACTCTGAAGGTTTATCAATGTTAGAATCGTTTCCCACCACACTGACTCCTATGCCATGCTGTGCTTTGCAGGGGTTGGGGGTGTGAGCTTTAAGAGAAGCAGAGACCTGTTGCGCCCCAGTACCGTCTTGAAAAGGTGCACATGGAGGTCTGGGAAGTGTAGACCTTCCCAGCACTTCCCCAACAGAGCCCTGCAGAGAAAGCACTGTGAAAGACTACACTTCCCAGCACTCTGTGAGCACCTTACAAAATGGTGCTACTAGGGCTTGAGAGGGCTCCTTTTCCCTTAAAGGAGTGAAGAAAACTGCCCTGTCCCATAATCCCAGATAGATAAGGTGCTTCCATAGTAATACTACTTCCAGGCCACATGACTTATATGATTGAATATACACATAAATTGATCTTTAAAAAAAAACAAGAAGTTTTTAAATGGTGTTGTATTGGTTATCTTCTTTCTTTCTTTTTGGTGTGTTGTAATTTAAAAGTGGTGGTTCTCTTTATTTAGCAGGGGGAGAACAACTGGCCCTATTCATCCCCAGCACACCATCCTTCCAGTGGCTGTTGCTGGTGTCTATCATGTTTCTTTTTAGATTGTAAGCCCTTTGGGGAAAGAGAGCCATTTTATTTATATCGATGTAAACCACTTTGGGAACTTCTGTTGAAAAGCAGTATATAAATATTCGTCATATTCTTATTTTATTTTTTATATAGGGACACATGTAGGGCAGGTGGAAAGACAGCATGTCCACATAACTGACTTCCCACAATAGGTGCAGAGGCATCTTGGACTGGGGGTGCTTTCTGCTGAACAGGAACAGAAAAGAAAAGAACAGGAAGCTACTAATCCCACACTGTACATCTATTGCTTTGCAAGAGGAGCCTGTCCTGATCAGCAGAAGGATAGCCAATTAGCCACAGTAATTCCGAAACAAGTTGTTCTAGTAAGAATTAATCTGCCTCCTTTCCTTTCACTATCCCTACAACTGGACTAAATTCGGTTCAAATCAGTTAGGTGGTCTACAAGTTAGACCTTTTGCGCATCAAACGTTCATGCATCCACCATATTGGACCAGGGTGGTTAGCATCAACACAAACCATGCCATTGTGGTGTCTCTGTGTGTCACTCACTACAACTCTACCTAACTTGGTTCAATTCGGTTAAACAGTCCACAAGTTAGCCCACTTGCACCTCAAATGTTCACGCGTCTGCCATCTTGGTTTGGGGTAGATTACATCATCACAAACTATGCCATTGGGGCTTCCCTATGTGTCCCTACAGCTGTAGCAAATTTGGTTCAAATCAGTTAGGCAGTTCACAAGTTTGCCTACTTGTGCCTCAAAATTTTACATGTCTGCCATCTTCAGTTGAGGTGGATAACATCATCCCTGTGTGTCCCTACAACTGTACCCGACTTGGTTCATATTGGTCCAGGCTTTGAGAAGTTGATGGGGGAGGGTGTACACACATGGATGAACACACAGAATGCTGATCTCATAAGCCTACTGGAAAGTATGATAAAAATGTCTTGTTGAGTTCAAAATGGCTGCTAGTTATATAAAGACAGAAACAAATATATATTGATCCTGAAGTTTAAAGCAGTCTTCTTATTTCCCTTCATGTTCTTTTTTCAAGAGGCACTTTGAGCAAAACCTCTTAAGCTGTTTCACTATGGAGGGGAATAAATGTAGGCTTTATTGCTTCAAGGCCACACACAATTGCTAGAATATTGTCATATTCTTATACAATCAACAAACAAAAGATGAACAAACATTTGCTAAAAAAAAAAAAAAAAATCCCCAGAGAACTCATAAGGTGTGAAAGAAGAGCAGAAGGGCCAGATGGGTGCCTGAGAATGGATTGCCCTTGCTGGCAATGTTGTCGTTTTATTTCGGTTTACAACCCAGCATCCCCTTGCTGCAAAATCTGCCTGATAGTTTACCCTGATATCAGCACATGTCCTAAAAATATTTTGCATGATGTAGGATGCTCATTAAAATGGCTGACCAGATAAACAACCAGCTTGCTAAGACATGATTGAGGGTTCAAACCATCTTTGCCAAGTTGTTCAGGAGTCAAGACCTTCCCTGGCTGTGTGACATTGGAGCCAAATTCACATCTCATTCATGTTCCAACAACAACAAATATTTATATACCGCTTTTCAACAAAAGTTTCCAAAGCGGTTTACATAGAGAATTGAATTGAATTGAATTGAATTAATAAATAAATGTCAATCCCTGTCCCCGAAGGGCTCACAATCTAAAAAGAAACATAAGATAGACACCAGCAACAGTCACTGGAGGTACTGTGCTGGGGGTGGATAGGGCCAGTTACTCTCCCCCTGCTAAATAAAGAGAATCACCTTGTTAAAAGGTGCTTCTTTGCTCAGTTAGCAGACATCGACTGTCCCAAAAGCATCTCCTGTTCTGTTCAGTCACAGGCTGCAAAAGCAGGGCTGGCTGGCTGGCGGGCTATCTCTCCCCCCCCCCCCCGCCCACTCTCATATGACACCTCACAGTTAACTAATACATCCACTTGGATTCTACTCCCCCACCCTTATCATTTCATTCTAACTCAGTAACAATTAAATAATATATCTACGTATTTGGATATACCTCAGAATTGAAAATATAGAACATTTGGCCTTATTTACAAAGAAAAAACCAAATCTCGGATGTTGTGTTAAACCATGCACCAAATTATAATGTATAAATTATATACATTATATAATTTAGCAGAAATCCACAATCTTAATTCTTTATTGGCCTTCAAGAAAGCCCCCTGTTTGGCCTGACCTTCCAGAGTTTTTAATTAGTTTTAATTGTTTTAAAGCTCTAACCTGGTTTTCAGGTTTTTAATTGTTCTGATTGTTTAATTTTTTTTAAAGATGTTTTAATTGTTAATTGGTGTATATATTTATATTTCTGTTTTAATTGCTATTGGTTTTAATGGTTTCTGTTTTAATTGTAAACCGCCCTGAGCCATTTCGGAAGGGCGGTATAAAAATCGAAAAAATAAATAAAAATAATAAATAAATAAATGGTTCCCACATTGAAACAAATTTATTCTCTTTGTTCTTTATATATGAAGTAATATATGAAGTAATATATGAATATATATGAAGTAACCTTAGCCATTGATGCATATTCCCAAAGCTTAAGTTGCCATCTCATGAGGCGTAATGAAGCAGTTGCCTCAGGTGACAGACGTGGTGAGGGTGGTGGACACTGTTACCCTGCAGCCCCTTGCTGCTGTGAGTGCCACACCACCTGCCTGCCACACCACCTGCCGCTGCCTCTCCTCTAACCCCAGGAGGAGCTGTAGCAGTGGTCGGGCGCACTTCATGCAGGAATTCCGGCCAGCCATCACCATACAGCTCTTCCGTCTCCACACTTTCTCCTTCCAGAATTGGAGGCCTTCAGCAACCCTTGCTTTTCACCCTGGATTGCTTTCAAAACCAGCAGAGGTCAGATCTGATCCTTGCAAGCTTTGAAAGTCATGTGGAGTGAGAAGAAAGGGATGCTGATAGCCTCTCCTCCCCACTCCCCACACCTTTCCTAGCCTGCAAGAGTGGGATGTGACCCTTGCAAGCTTTGAAAGGGGACCGGGATTGGGGGGGGAGGGAAAGCTGCCAGTAGCCTCTTCTCACTGCATACTCCCCTTTAAAGCCAGCAGCTCTTGATTTGACCCTTGCAAGCTTTGAAAGGAATGTGGGGTGAGAAGAAGGGGCTGGTGGCAGCCTCTGCCTTGCTCCCTGCCCCCTTTAAATCATGCAGGAGGATGGGACAGGCCCCAATTATGGGAGAGGGTAAAGCAGCATTTAGTGCCTCACCTCATACATGTGCAGAAGTGTGCACACACACGCAAAAACACACACAGACATGTGCGTTCGCACATGCACATGCGCACACACACACACCCCTAACTGAGCAAAGAGGCACCTTTTTAAAGTGGTGTCTCTCTTTATTTAGCAGGGGGAGAGCAACTAGTCCTATCCATTCCCAGCACAGAATCCCTCCAATAGCTGCTGGTGGTGTCTATATTATGTTTCTTTTTTAGAGTGTGAGCCCTTTGGGAATATGGAACCATTTTCCTTATATCTATGCAAACCACTTGGGGAACTTTTGTTGAAAAGCGGTATATAAATATCCATCATATTTGTATATTACAGGGTTGTAAGTGGATCTCTTTTGCAGCCTCAGGCCTATCTCTGATCACCTGCAATATTTATTATTTCTCTGTGTGAACCGCCCTGAGCCATTTTTGGAAGGGCAGTATAGAAATCGAATAAATAAATACCACGGAATATTTATAGTGGACTACATTATAGGATTATAGCCACCTAATGGTGCAGCGGGGAAATGCTTGACTAGCAAGCAGAAGGTTGGTGGTTTGAATCCTCGCTGGTACTATATCGGGCAGCAGCAAGGTAGGAAGATGCTGAAAGGCATCGTCTCATACTGCCCGGGAGGAGGCAATGGTAAACCCCTCCTGCATTCTACCAAAGAAAACCACAGGGCTCTGTGGGCACCAGGAGTCAAAATCGACTTGACTGCACACTTTACCTTACATCATAGGATTATGATGATATAGAGCCAGCATGGTGTAGTGGTTAGAGTTGGACTAGGACCAGGGAGACCCAAGTTCACATCTCTGCTCAGCCACAAAACTCACTGGGTGACTCTAGGCCAGCCACTTAGCCTAAACTACCTCATTCTGTTGTGAGGACAAATGCAGCCGTGTACATTTCTCTGGGCTCCAGTCCTTGGTGGAAAAGCAGGATAGAAATGTAAGTACCTGTATCAACTCCCTACTCTGCAACATGAAACGAAGAATACTGGAGGACTCTTGTAAAACCACACTCAGTCACAAACTCCCAAACCTACAGTATGAGGCAAGTTATATGGACTGTACTGACAAATTTTTTTAAAAATCCACAGAAAATGCAAACTTGCCTTCACTTCTGCTTTACTGCTGTGAGCACAGGGAACTATGGTAACATCTTGCATTTGTCTGCAATCATGCATAGCTCTCATTTACAACCTGCTAGCAGGAAAAAAAAATATATGGTAGGACTAGGAGGTGGGGCGGACACAAGCAGCCCAACAGAGGGTCAGAAGTCAGGATGGAGCTGTCAAAGTGTAAGCCCTTATCTGACATCTCTGAGGGCCAGGGACAATGGGTGATCTGGACCCTCAGAGGTGATGGGAGGCAGGCCAGACAAGAGCACATAACTGCAGAGACATCAGCTGAGGGCATAATACAGTAGTGGTGTGTCTTTGGATGACAGGATGGAAGAGCACCCCCTCTTGTGAGCGGTCATCTCCCAAGAGGGAACTCTCTTCTGGCCTGTTGACTAATGAGGATGGCCCTCTGCTTTATCTGCCCTTGAACAGAGAGACAGAAATGGAAATTCAGCCAGCTCTTCAGCCACACACAGAGCCAAGAATAGGCACAGCAGGAGCACTTCATTGGCGGACAGACCATAAGAGAGCTCCCTCTCAGAACTCTCATGAGAAGAAAGTCTCTTCCAGTCCATCCACCGCCACAGATGTGCCTGTCCTTGGCCAACATTTCTGAAGTTATGTGCAGGCACCGGAGGTGGAGGGCGGAGTATAAAAGCATCAGGAAACAGCTACTCCTCTTCTGGACTTCACCAATCAGTTTTTGTTTTGTTTTTTCCCTTTTAAAATTTTTCCTCAAACCTGCTGCAATTCCCTTCAGAGCTAATCCTCAGATATGTTGCAAAAACTGCCAGTGGAAAGGTAAATGCAAAGTCAAGAAATTTTAAAATAAGAGCATTCATTTATTTTAAATTAAATGTTATGCTCAAGACTGCCAATCTAATTTAAGCCCAGGTTTGAAAAATTAAGCAGGAACAAGTTAGCACTCCCTTCTCATTGAAATAGTAAATGTGCTTTATCTCTATCTTCCTAAGCCTAATGAAATCAGTAATCAAGGCATAGTACATTTTTTTAAAAGGTATTATTTTTGGAGGTCACAATATCAGAATGTTAGAGAACTCCAAAATAGGAAATTTGCTCTGCACACAGGAATTGTCCATGTAGCCCCTTTAACTATGTACATACACACAAGCTAGTTACACACAATACATGTTACTGCATCAAACTCTTCTTGTTGGCTCCGCAGTATTGACTGCTGTAACTTTTTCTATTAAGTTAAATAGCACAGCATAAATCAATCAATCAATCAATCAATCAATCAATCAAAATAAGGAAGCCAGCACTTTCTATCTTCATGTTTACGTGATGAAAAGATTTGAACTTGCTGGTTTAATTTTTCCAAGCAAAAGTTACAGAGATTTCCAGCCTCTTCAGACGCTGATCCTTGATCTCTGAAGAGTAAACCTTTGTAAGATATTCGTAACATGTGCATCACACAAGGTAAACAGCCATTGCTTCTTTCACTGTATTTTGAATCAGCTGAAACTATGTATGGAGAAACCAGTGATTCAGAAGAGCCGAGGTGAGCTCAAAAAGTGACAGATGTGTGGGATGAGAATAAGGAATGAAGGCTACGCAAGACAGAAAATGGAGTTGCAGCAAACAAGCGGAAAAACCTCTATTAAAAAATGATAATCTAAATTTATAAAAAGATGCACATCAATGAGGAACACAAAGGTGGAGTAGCTGGAGAAAGAGACAAAGACATCTACGACTCAAAGCAATGGCCTCTTAATTAGCACAAAAATGTGACATCTCTAAAAGACTACAAAAATAATGTATTCGTGTTGCAAATTAAGTCTCCTGAAAGTGTCCCTCAGGGCTGCTTTGCACGTCACAGAAGTACTCCCACAACTTTCTCCTGTGGATACTATCAAAGCGCATGTCCAACTCCTCATGATTCAGATGCAGATGGGCTGCACTGCTTCTGGGAGTGTGAAGTTCAGGAAGCAGGGTTTCCCTTATAGTTCTGCTGAGTACTCCTTGAACAAGTCCAAGCACAACACTTGTGGGACAAAACTGATATTTGCAGCTAATGGTTCCAAACCTGTTGCTTGTTCAAACCCTTCAGACATGCTGGCTGATATCTTGAATACCCAAGAACCGCTGTAGCACCAGTGCTTCTCTTTCAGACTAGGCCTGCAATGGTGTGTAACTTTCAGCTATCTTCCCTTCCCCCCAAAGCAGGGGCATCCAGACCCCCTTGGGGGTAGGGTATTGTGGGGGGGATTTGTCTTCCTTGGATTAAATCTTCATCTGTCCCAGGCCACAGCACTCTTTCCCTCAACTCCCCAAAGGCAACAAGAGGGGTAGGTGTCAGCACCTTGGTCCATCAGGCACTCCAGCCAATGAGCCAGACAGCCAGCAGGGCTCACTCCACCTCTGGAGGTCCAACTCTGCAGGAAGAAGCAGAGAGAGGAAGGCACGAAGCATGGCAGATGCATCATCCCCAGAAAAAGTCCTTGCTGCCTTTGCCCCTTCCCAGAGAGAGTTCTGTGGACCAAGATGATCAGGGGCCTAGAGCACCTTTCTTTTGAGGTAAGGCTACAACACCTGTGGCTATTTAGTTTAGAAAAAAGACGACTGCGGGGAGACATGATAGATGCATTGTGTGGAGAAAGTGGATAGAGAGAAATTCTTCTCCCTCTCATATAACACTAGAACCAGTGGTCATCCCATGAAATTGATTGCCAGGAAATTTAGGGCCAATAAAAGGAGGTACTTTTTCATGCAACACATAATCAACTTGTGGAATTATCTGCCACAAGATGTGGTGAAATTTGCCCCACCACTGAGCCAATGTATATATATACAAAAATGAAAAGCTCATAATAATAAACCAGTAACACTAATAAACAATTATTACAAAACTCAGCAAAATGATGTCATACAGATGATATATACAAAAAACCAATACGTAATACAGGATACAAAAAATGCTTTCTCATATAGCTGAATGCACCAATAAACCAGTAAAGACATATGCAGAAACAATAACCAATATACAATTTGTAAAGGAGGTCTGGATAAGCCGGGCAAAAATTAGGGCTGCAGGGTGGAAAAGGGCAAAATCAAAATGAGTGGCAGATGACAGATGTGCTACATCAGATGTAATTTCAAAAGGAGATGTAAATATCCTCAGTGGCAAAAGTCCAATATTATGAATGCAGAAGTAAAGAAATGAAGTCATAAACGCAAAAAGTCTGTCAGAAACACTGCCATAAATAAGGTGAACATTGTCAAGGATGAAGCCCTCTGCATGCCCTTGTAGAAAGTAACCAATCTTGAAAAGTCAGTGGACGGCTCTTCCGGATAAAGGCCGTTTTGCCCATAAAAGCTTCATCAGCCTGTATAAAATAAAATAAGCAAGCAGTGTACAATCCTATATAATAAAACCCTAAGGTACCTGCGTCCGTGTCTCTTGCGGGTGTTCTGCGCATGTGTGGCGCGTGCGCCGCTCCGCTGGTGAGGAGGCCGCTCGGATCCCTGGCGGCAGGGCTTAAGAGCCCTCCGCCGCTGCTACAGCCCCCAAGAGCAGCCGCTCGGATTGGGCCGCATCTGTGGCACCGCCCGGAGCAGCCACTCCGGTGGTGGGGAGGCCGCTCGCCGCCCTGGATCCCCGGCGGCAGGGCTTAAGAGCCCTCCGCCGCCACTACAGCCCCCGGGAGTGGCCGCTCGATTATGCCGCGTCTGCGGTGCCGCTGAGGGAGGCCGCACCCAGGGCCTCTAAGCAGGGGGCCGCCCTTGATTCTCGGCGGGGGGGGCTTAAGAGCCCTCCGCTGCCGCTACAGCCCCCAGCACAGCCGCTCCTATTAGGCCTGACCACGTGCTCCTGACGCCTAGGAGCTGCTCTGAATGTCCTCTCTCCAGCGAGTCAGAGAGAGGACTGAGCCGGCGCAGGCGCGCAGACGGCTCCTCTGTTCACAACTCATCTAGCGCCCGTTAATGTAACGGGCTTAACAGTCACTAGTGTAGAATAAGATATGAGAAAAACCAGGAATGTATCCCCCACTAAATATATGAAAAAGAAACTCTGATATGGAGCAGCATACAAACCTCCGCAACAACATGAGTGCCAATATCTTATTTCTTTAGCTAGATACAGCCTTTTAGTCCTCTCCGGCATTAGTATCTACAGAAAACTCCCCCGTTTATATCTATGTGAAATAAATTACCCACAGCTGTTGATGGCGTCATGAACAACACCTTTAAGCATGCGTACATGCAGATGAATGACTCAGCAATAAATCAAAAGACCAAAAAAAAAAAGCAAGAAAAGGAAAACCATACAAAACCAATGCTTAAAGGGAACCGGTCTAGAATACTGGATGACAAGAAAATCTTGCAATAATGCAGCACACCTAACAAAACATCCTAACAAAGTCTAGAAAAAGTCTAGAAAAAAAGGGGAGATAAAGCAGGAGGAGGGGGAGGTATACTTCAGACATAAAAGATGGGGGGGGAATTTTTTACTAACATAAGTCTCATGCACAAAGATAAAAAGGGGGAGACAGAAACCTATCAGACCCAGTGAATATCAGGCAATCGATGATGTGGAGACGAAGTTCCAGAATAGGAAAAAGCTGACAGGAAAATAAGGGTAAAAACCCTACAGATAGCTGGATAGATCTAAATGAGTATTGAGACCTGCTGGCTCCAGCGTTTGAAAGGTAAAAATGAAGGAAGCTTCAATTTGCAGAAGTGCCTGATGGATATCTACAGACAGGAACCGGCGTCTTTGATATACATGCAACACAAAAAACCGGATGTCATCACTCACATGTTGAAATTCAACAAAGTGACGGACCAGAGGTGCGTCCATAACTCGTGAGTTGATCCGAGACCTGTGTTCAGCGATCCTGACACGTGCACATCTCTCAGTCATGCCAATGTACCACTTCCCACATGGGCATATAACAGCATATACAATCGCCCTGGTCTTACAGGTAGCAAAAACTCTAAGTGGTGTGGAAACACCAGTGATGGGGTGACGCACCTCTTTGGTGCAAACTGCTAAAGGGCAGACTGAGCATCCCCCACATGGATGAAAACCGGTCGTGACCAGCCGGGGTGTATGGGAATCTAAACAATCCGTTCTGGTGAGAATATTCCTTATACTAGTGGTCCTGCGGAAGGCTGTGATAGGTGGAGTGAGCTGAGCCAGCAGTGTAGTGTCCAGCAACTCCTCTTATGTGGTCAGGCTGGATCAGTACCAGTTTGTGACTCGTGAGGATGTGGACAAGCTTCTTGGAACGGAACGGCCTAACATCTGTTCTCTTGGCCCTTGTCCGACATAGCTTATACTATCTGGCAGGGCGGTTGTTTCAGAAGGCCTAGTAGAGTTCATAAATACTTCTCTGAAGGAGGGCAAGATGCCTCCTTGCCTTAAGAAGGCAATTATTAGACCTCTTTTGAAGAAGCCTGCGTTGGATCACTCAGAGTTAAGCAACTATAGGCCTGTCTCCAACCTTCTGTGGCAGGGTAGACTGTTCTTCAAAATCTGAACTATGGTGTCCCTCAGAGCTCCATATTGTCTCAGCTGTTGTTTAACATCTACATGAAACCACTGGGAGAGATCAGGAGATTTGGTGTAGAGTGTTATCAGCATGCTGATGACACCCAAATCTTTTCTCCATGTCAACGTCATCAGGAGAAGGCATAACCTCCCTAAATGCCTGCCTGGAGGCAGTGATGGGCTGGATGAGAGACAACAAATTGAGACTGAATCCAGGTAAGATGGAGGTACTTATTGTGTGGGGTCAGAACCCACGAGATGCTTTTGATCTGCCAGTTCTGGATGGATTCACACTTCCCCAGAAGGAACAGGTACACAGTCTGCGGATGCTTCTGGACACAAACTTCTCCTTAGTGTCCCAGGTTGATGCGGTGGCCAGAGGTGCCTTTTATCAGCTTCAGATGATACGCCAGCTTCATCCATTTCTTGAGATAAATCACCTCCAGACTTGATTACTGCAATACACTCTGTGTCAGGCTGCCTTTGTACATAGTCTGGAAACGGAATGTGGCAGCCAGGTTGGTCTCTGGGTCATCTCGAAGAGACCATATCACTCCTATCTTAAAAGATCTACACTGGTTGCCGATAAGTTTCCAGGCAAAATACAAAGTCTTGGTTATAACCTATAAAGCCCTAAACAGCTTAGGTCCTGGGTATTTAAGAGAACATCTCCTTCACTATGAACCACACTGCCCATTAAGATCATCAGGAGAGGTTCGTCTGCAGTTACCACAGGCTCGTCTGGTGGCTACTCAGGCATGGGCCTTCTCCATTGTTGCTCTGAGGCTTTGGAGCACACTTCCTGCTGAAACAAGAGCCTCTCTTACAACTTTTAAAAAGGCAGTCAGGACACATTTGTTCACCTGGGCTTTTAATTAGATACTGTTTTAATTGTTTGATTTTAAGAGTTTTAACCTTTTGAATTTTAAACTGTCATGTTTTATCATTTTTATTTGTTGTTTTTATTGTTTTGTTGTAAGCCACCCAGAGATTTGCATTTTGGGCGGTATACAAATAATTAATTAATAACCACCATGAAAACAGTATACTGAGTAGACTGGACACTGGCTTGATGATCCATGTTCATGCAACTGTCAGCCCAGTCATTTTATTACCCATTTCTTTGGTCTTGCTTGGATACATCAGAAGCCCAACAGATAACAGAATTTTGAACCTTTCAACTTGGCATTGAAGGTATTATTGGAGAGAGCCAGCGTGGTGTAGTGGTTAGAGTGCTGGACTAGGACCAGGGAGACCTGAGTTCAAACCCCTATTCAGCCATGATACTTGCTGGGTGACTCTGGGCCAGTCACTTCTCTCTCAGCCTAACCTACTTCACAGGGTTGTTGTGAGGAGAAACCTAAGTGTGTAGCACACCGCTCTGGACTCCTTGGAGGAAGAGCACGATACGAAATATAAAAAGAAATGTTGAAAAAAAGAAAAAAAAAGAGCTTATTGCTCCTTTTAGTCCTCCCACCAAATAATATGAGGTGAGGAACCATAACTCAGCAGCGCTCACATACGTTGCCTGCACAACCTAGGTTCTGTTTCTAGCACCTCTAGTACAAGAGAGCTCAAGTGCAAGAACTGGGAAGGACCTCTCTCTGAGACCTGGAAAAAGCACAGCCAGCCAGAGCAGAATATGCTGAACAAGACGGACAGACACAGACTGACAGTGTACAGCAGCCTCTTCTGTTCTCGAACTTCATATCAGTCTTTTGTCCTTCCTTCCCATTGTTCACCCCTAAATGTGATTTTTTTGAACTTACTTCCCATTCTTTTAAACCATAGTGTAATTAGTGACTTTGTCCCAGAGCTGCTTGTGCACACAGCTGAGTGTCTAATTACACTTGCCTGTATGCCTCATCATAATGGTGCTTTGCAGCCTGTCTGCACATGCTTCTTATTCTAGAGATTTACAGCTCTTGAGTTTCTTACTAAACCTACTGCTCTCCCCAAAGGGGAACCCCTGCAAATCACTTCTAAACACAGCCAATTCGGACTTCAAGTGTAGCAAAAGTGTACCTTGTCTGCATACCCACTTACATACCAGTGTTTGAATCACTGACACACAATTTCTCGATAGGCCTATTGAGTTTAGAGCTTGTTTCAGGTCACAGCCATCTATCATCAGGAGTAGAAGACTGGAGGTAATTGGGAGAGGGAGGGTGGGATGTGTATTTTACAACAGGGGACACAGTGGAATATTTGAATCCCACAGGGTGCCTGGGGCAAGGTGGATTTAAGTTGGTAGAAAGGAGGGAAGATGGCGACCAGGATCATAGGAACATAGGAAACTGCCATATACTGAGTCAGACCATTGGTCTATCTAGTTCAGTATTGTCTTCACAGACTGGCAGCGGCTTCTCCAAAGTTGCAGGCAGGAGTCTCTCTCAACCCTATTTTGGAGAAGCCAAGGAGGGAACTTGAAACCTTAAGTTCTTCCCAGAGTGGCTTCATCCCCTGAGGGGAATATCTTACAGTGCTCACACATCAAGTCTCCCATTCATATGCAACCAGGGCAGACCCTGCTTAACTATGGGGACAAGTCATGCTTGCTACCACAAGACCAGCTCTCCTCTCCTCAAGGTGGCAAGTGGAAGGACTTGATAATGTCCTGTTGTGTATATCTGGTAGGTTCTTTAGTTTTCTAATTCTTCGTTTTTAGCTTTAAGATTTTAATTTGGAATTCTAAAACCTAATTTTGATTGTGTTGTCAGCTTTGATTTTTAACTTGTTTAATTTGGTTAATTTTATTCATCTGATTTTATATGGTAACTTGTTTTATAAATTTTGTGAGCTGCCTCGAGCAGTAATGAGCGGTGGGGTATAAATGTGTTGAATAATATACAATTCTGTGACTGTGGTAGATAAGTAAAGCTTCAAACTATATCTGGTTGCATCTCCATACTTGCCAATAGGATCCACATACCATGCATCAGGGACTGAGGATCTTTATGGTTCCCTGCTAGACCTGAACACAAGATGCTCAGGTTTGAATCATAACTTCAAGATTTCAGCCTTTTCTACCTCTAAAGTGCTAACGTTAAAAACCTGTTGTCACGCATGTGATAGAAAAAGAACCAGACCTACTTGTCAGATCAACTCCATCAGCAGTTATCCTTCAGTTTGAAAAACATGGCGTGTTTCCCACCCTAAGTGTTACATTTTTATTTAACTAAAACTGCTTAAGTTCAATTATATCAAAAACCAACAGAGGGATGCATACTAGGGATGTGCATGAATTGTTTTCCGATTCAATTTGTGCCCAAATCGAATCACCCGATTTGTTTTGTGTCTGAATCTGTCCCCCAGAATCACCCGATTTGATTTGGATCAATTCAGACCACTTATAAAGGTGCTAGGGGCACCGAACTGGTGGTGGGTAGGTCACCATGGGTGACACCCACCACCCAAATTTCATGGCAGTGGGGCACTTGGTTAATTTTTAATGTTTTTTAAAACTGATTTTGTATATTTCCACCATAGGAAATAATGGAGATTCAAAGTCACCCTATCCTAACCCTAACATGGATCCTCAGCTTTAATTAAAAATTAAAAAAAATCTAAGCCCTAGCCCTTGTAGAAGTGGAGTTATGGAGCAAAATGTGTGGTCACTATTTTTCAAGTGTCTGGATTCCTTGGTGTATAACCACCTTTCCTCATAATTAATCTCTATGAGGAATCATACATACGCCTTCATTCCTTCTGTTCATTTTGACTGTCATTAGACAGTGCCAACTACACACACACACAAGTTTATTTTTTAGGAATTTTTGAAGTGTATAGATTCTTTGGTGTCATACACCTTCATTTCTTCTGTTCATTTTGACCCCACTGCTTTGCAGGTGGGAAATTAGTGGCATCCCATGTGCCAACTACTCCCCAACCCACAGGGTACTCAGTTTGTATTTTAGGAATTTTTGAAGTGCCTAGATTATTTGGTGTGTAATGAATCCTCATAGGGATTCATTATGAGGAAAGGTTATTAAGACACCAAAGTCTATAAACACTTGAAAAATAGTGACCACATATTTTGCTCCGTACAAGTTCTACAAGGGCTAGAACTTGTAGAACTCCGTACAAGTTCTACAAGGGCTAGAACTTAATTTTTTTTTTTAAATTAAAGCTGGAAATCTGGGGGAAATAATAGGAGGAATCTGAATCTCAAAGTGAACATAAGAACAGCCCTGCTGGATCAGGCCCAAGGCCCATCTAGTCCAGCATCCTGTTTCACACAGTGGCCCACCAGATGCCGCTGGAAGTCACAGACAGGAGTTGAGGGCGTGCCCTCTCTCCTGCCATTACTCCCCTGCAACTGGTACTCAGAGGCATCCTGCCTTTGAGGCTGGAGGTGGCCCACAGCCCTCCAACTAGTAGCTATTGATAGACCTCTCCTCCATGAAGTCATCCAAACCCCTCAAACCCCATGAAGTCATCCAAACCCCCAAAGTGATTTGAATTGAATCTGCCGTGATTCAATTTGGACCTGAATCTAGCCAATTGACCACAGGGGCGATTTGTTCTGTCTCCAAATCTCCTGAATCAGCTAGATTCAGGTACAAATCAATTTGTACCAGAATCGATTTGCACATTCCTAATACATACAGCAAGTGTGTTGAAGCAGATGCAAACAATTCCAAAACTACCACACAAATGAGGTTATGCAAAAAAAAAAAAAGAGGTTATCCAAAAGAGCAGGTGTACTATATTTGCCATATTAGCTCCTTGATCTGCTCGTTAGGATTTAAAAGGAAAGGCACTTCATCAGAATCATTAGGACCAATTTTTGGTGCACTGGGAGAGCACAAAGGAGAATGTAGTGAAGTACGAAAGCAAAGGAACAGGGAGTGATTTATGACTCTTAGGTGTGAAAACTGCCCGCCATTAGAATTCATTCCCATTCTTCAACTCTGCACTTGCTGCTACATTTTCGTTTGCCACATTCACCATGGCAAATGGACCACCACCACTTTGCGTGAGTTCAAGCTTCCCTCCCAACCCTGAAGCTGGATATGTGGATAGGGACCGTTATCAGCAGATGCACTGCGATTCCTGCCCTCTTCCCCAGCACGAAGGTTGGAAGGGATGCTGGGGGTGGTTTGACCATTGCATTGTGAGGGCACTTGAAGCACCCTGGCCATATAGTGTTAAAATGCCAACCTCTCATCTCTTTCCTGCTCCAGAAAGCGGGTGGAGTGGAGGGCTGCAGCTTGCTACTGCTTGATTATGGTGCCTGGAGCACCCCAGTCAAATGGCAGCATATGAGCCGGCCTGCCAGCCTTTTCTGTTTTTGAGCAGAAGCAAGAGGTGGAGGCACCTTGGCTGCTGATGCTCCAGACAACAGGACAAAGTGGCAGCAGAAAACGGCACACTCTTTGCCTTCTGGAAATGCAGAGGCTTCCGTTGGCTACTGACCAAGGCTAGAAAAAAGGGGGCAGAACTCTGCTTCTTCCAAACTATGCAGTCACAAGAACTTAGCACTCGCTGTTCTGAAATAACAGATCACTTATACTGACATGAATCTTCTACAAGAGACTTTATTTTGTTTACATAAACTATGTCACAAAATCATATGGCGATTCCAACAGTTCCGCTCTTTGCCATTGGTTCTTACAAAGTGTGCTTCTCTTACAGGCTGTAAGGGTGGAAGTGAGCTATGCCATAAATTCATATGGAATTGGTTCCAACAGTTCTGGCTCTTTGCCATTGTTTCGCACAAAGTGCGCTTCTCTTGGAGGAGCAGGCTGTTAGGGAGAAAGCAAACAAATAAGTTGAAGGGGGGAAATGTGATTGCAATAATGCAGAGCACACCATGACCACCATCAAGTTATTATTAGGACTTTCCTGTAGTCATTTTTGTACAACAATCAACTTCCCTCAAGGTTAGGTTTCTGCTGGAGATACTCCCCCAGAACTCAACGGCAAATCTATTGTGCCTGGAAAAGTATGGTGTTCCCCTGTAGCCCTATAGTGCATTTCCCACTACAGTGAATGGAGTTTGGCAAGTGGCTGTATGAATGTCACATGCACTACTGGCAATATCTGAAAGACAAATGTGTGTCTGCATCATGTGTGTGCATGTTTAGCCCTTTGGAGACTGAGCTCCCACACTTCACCACTTGAGAACAGGAGTCATGCCGTAGTATTTTTCTTAATTGTTCAAACACAGCCACAGGCATTCTCCCATCTATCATACAGAGGCTAAATTCAGCTGGGGAAAACTTCATGCAGAAAGACCCTTGGTAGCATTTGTTATCCCTGAAGATGTGACAGACACACCAAAATTAAATGCCCAACTTCTCTCTTTCTCTTAATTCCTTCCTCACATCTTCACTAGCCACCAAATTCATTTGGCTACTCCTTTTTCTTTCACAAAATAATGGAAGGTTTGCTTTTAAATACCAATTAATTGTTTGTTAAATAAGATGTGTGTCATACCTGGCGTTTTAGTTCAAACCAAGTGCCTTTTTCCTTTGCTTCTTTTTTCTTTCTTTCATTTTCCTTCACTCGCTGCAAGAAGCTGTCTCTGCTCTTAGAGTGCTTAATGTGCTCAATACGCACATTAATTCTCTTGGCGAGAATCTTGCCCCTAAGAAGGAAGACACCAACATTTTTCATCTATCTGGCTTTCAAAAGGGCAGGAAGTCAATCTCAAGACAGTCAGTAGACCACAACTGCCATTCTGGTCCCAAAAAACAGGCAATACAGCAAGATATCTTTGCTAGACCAACTCCAATTGGTCTAGGAACATGCACATTTTCAGGTTTTGCAGAATGCTGCAAAATTTGTTTCCTCTGACAGGATCCAAGCCAAATATGAGAAGTCTGGCTGGGTTTTAAAAGGATATTCTCTGTACCCCACCTGAATGACCAACGAGACAAGAAGTGTCTAACTGGCAAAGTGAAGGGGGAGACAGACGTGCATCAATGTAATAAGCTTCAAATAATATTTGGAAGTCAGCAAGCAGTGAGCAATACACTTACTTAACCTTCTTATTCACAATTATGCCAACAGCATGCTGAGTAATGTTGTATACTCTTCCTGTCTTGCCATGATAACATTTGTGGGGCATGCCCTTCTGAACTGTGCCCATGCCCTGTTAATAGAAGAATATACCATAAGACCATTATTCTACAAATATAAACGCCAAATATGGATGAAACTGCAGTTATTAAATTAGTACAATAAAGGTAAAGTTGTGCTGTCAAGTCAGTGTCAACTCCTGGAGACCACAGGGTCATGTGGTTTTATTTGGTAGAAGAAGGAGGGATTTACCATTGCCATCTCCCGCACAGTATAGGATATTGCCTTTAAGCATCTTCCTATATCACTGCTGCCCGATATTTCCCATAGTCTGGGAAACATACCAGCGGGGATTCAAACCAACAACCTCCTGCTCCCTAGGAAAGTTACTCCCCCACTGTGCCATTAGGTGGCACATTAGTAAAAACCCTACAAAAGTGTCTCAAATTATCAGATGCCAGTAAGAACCCACAAAGTGTCAAATCATGGGAATATGTGTAAAAACATGTAATCTAAATCCTTTACAATATTTATTGTTGTGTCAAGTCTTCCAATACAAGTTTCTCAGACCAAGATGAGAAGGAGAGGAGAGTTGGTCTTGTGGTAGCAAGCATGACTTGTCCCCTTAGCTAAGCAGGGTCTATCCTGGTTACATATGAATGGGAGACCCTACAAAATCTGAGCAATGTAAAATATTCCACTTAGGGGATGGAGCCACTTTGGGAAGAGCAGAAGGTTCCAAGTTCCCTCCCTGGCATTTCCAAGATAGGGCTGAGATTCCTGACTGTAAACTTGGAGAAGCCGCTGCCAGTCTGTGAAGACAATGCTGAGCTAGATGGGCCTATGGTCCGACTCAATATATGGCAGCATCCTATGTTCTCTACCAAAGGATTAAAATGTCAAGTAAGCTACTCTTGTTTGGGGCTAAATTTACACGATTCCCCTAAATGCAAAGGGCAATAAACTGGTACTTCCAGTTGTTCATTTGCAGAAAGCCAGATCATGTAGCAAACTAACCAATGCATGGAATTGTCAACACACACGTAGCTTCCTTTTTACTTGCAGTTGCTGCTTGTCCCCATCTTTAAATTACTCAAGCGATCAAACAAAATTTAGTATGCTGGAGAGTCCGACAACTCTGGTTTGCTTTCAGTGCCGGTGAAATGATTCGTTCACATTGCTATTACAAAAGCAATCACAGGAGACTGTCATCATCAAGCACTAGAGTGTCAAGACCCAAAGGCTTAGCAGGACAACGCTCCAGCAGGTCATGAAATTGAACATTACAGTCAGGGTTTGCATCAGCAGCAGTGTGATACACCAAGAAGAACCTCCTGACAAGTTTCTATACAGAAACAATTAGAAAGCATCCCACTGAAACATTTTACAGGAACCAATTCTGTATTTGATGTCAACTGAAGAGTTACAGTCCTCACTGCAAATGGTAAGGGTTTTGTGATACCTGTGCAAGCAGGTTCGCTGAATAAACTGTATTACTGATCGTTTGTAAGGGAGAAATATCCATGCACAGCCAGGGTACAAATTCAGAACCTTAGGGCAATCAAGACATCTACCTTCTAACTGGTACAGATCAGAGTTCTATTTTGAGAGGGGAAAAGCACCACAAGTGAGTTCTAAAGTTACCTTGATATCCACAATATCACCCTTCTTATAGATGCGCATATAGGTGGCCAGTGGGACAACACCTATTAAAAAGACAATGCAAGAATTAGTCACATTCTTACCAAAGTTTCTGTAGGTTTTGATACATGCATAAGTGATATATCTAGAAGACACACCTTATTTTAAATAAGTATGTTAGTTGTTTGATATGCTTTAATGGTTTATTGTGCTATGGTTTTTACTGTGGCTGTGAGTTGCCTTGGACACTGTTGTTACAGAGGAATAGCAGGGCACAACTGTCTTAAATAAATCATGTTCTCAGAGTAATCAAAAACCAACTTGTTAAAACTAATTTGTATCTTCCTGCTCAGAAAGGTGAGCTGGAGAAGACCACTCCTCAACCATTTGAGAAACAAGTGAGGTGGTCTGCTCTGTGGTGGCCTCCAAGATGACAACAACAACTTTATTGGCCAGGCCCTAACCATTGTTCTTTGCAGAACTCACTGCTCCAAGTAATCCACCTGGCCCCCAACCTGCCCATTTTGACAGTAATTGAAGAAGTAGCTTTTCATTAGTTTCAGGTTAGGCTACATCTGTTGGCCTGTGCATCTGATGGATTATTTTGCTGCGCTGCTATGTTTTTAACTTTGGCTGCAAGCTCTTTGGATTTTTCATGTGACTGGACAAGTGGGATGTGCATTTTCTTAAATGTGTTCCCGCTTTCCCTAACCTTTCTACTGCCATACAACACTCCACATAAAAAGGAATTGTGTGTCCTTCACCTCATTGATTTCAATGGTATTTACTCATGACAATGCTGGATAGTGCCTACTGACTATGAGGTAGGGGTGTGAGTGAGTGTGAGTGTAGCTTATTTCCCCAGCAAACTGGGCAAAGAGGCACCTTATGCCATGGCTCTTATATTTAGCAGGGGAACAGCAACTGTCCCAATTCAACCCAGTACAGCATCTCCCCAGTGACTACTGCCTCTGTTTCTTTTTGGAATATGAGCCTTTTAGGGATTGGGAAGCAGTTCCTCATTACATTAAGTACTTTGTAAACTTTTTGTCCAAAAGGGGCACATAAATATTATGACTTCTAAGCCAACTGGAAACAAATCACGGATCAAACAAACTGACATCACAAATATTACCTACCATGTTTGCGGAAGGGTCTTGAGAACATATAACGTGTCCCCCTCCTCTTCCCCTTCGTGTTGGTCATCTTGACAGATTACTGGAAAGAGAAAACACATACCACTGCATAAATGAAGTGGGGAAGTAACAATGCCAAAAGTAATGGAAACATAGCAGTTATTGATATGCATAAACCAGTGTACTACTTAAACCTAAGTATTTAGCTGTCATTTGGATTGTGCCAATGATTACAAGCAGAAGCATGATTTGTGTCTGAGAAGCACTAGCTCAGCAAGTAGAGGAAAGCCTTATTGAATCAGACCCATAGCACAGTGATACTTTCCAGAGCAACACAACTGTCAAAATTAGATCACCCAAGCAACATCCTGCAAACTGGGAGCAGATTCTCTTTATGTGCCATAAACATCCCATCTCCATTCTGTGGCACTCCTGGTCAGGAGCACGTGCAGTTCTGGTCACCATACCTCAAAAAGCCATTAGGTGGCTTCAAAATACTTTTGGCAGTTTCAATATTTAGAATTTAAACATTAACACTTTCTATAGACTTTACCATCCCAGGGTATAGGCACAGAACTGTATGCTTGAAGAGGTGGGTACAAAACAGCACATCAAACCATAATTTCGGCTTTGCTTTCTTACCAACACCCCAGGTTCTCTTAAGAGCAGGAAGGATACAAACATGCAATTCCCCCCATCCCAAAATGAGGTAAAAACACTACCATTTATGTACGAATACAATCAAGCTGCCTTATACCAAAACAGTTTACCAAGCCCAGTACTATCAGTTTAACTAGTCCAGTGGGGAAATGCTTGACTAACAAGCAGAAGGTCGATGGTTCAAATCCCTGCTGGTACTATATTGGGCAGCAGTGAGATAGGAAGATGCTGAAAGACATCATCTCAGACTGCACGGGAGGAGGCAATGGTAAACCCCTCCTGTATTCTACCAAAGAAAACCACAGGGCTATGTGGGCACCAAATCGACTTGACAGCATACCACCTAGCCCCGTACTATCTACTCTGGCAGAAGCACTCCAGGCAAAACATGGTGGTGATGCAGAACGCTTTCCTTGTCCTAAAACCCAAACCTTTTACCCCAGCCTGTGCCAAAAACTACATGGGGCAACCTCCTGCATGCACACTGGAACATAGGAAACTGCCATATACTGAGTCAGACCATTGGTCTATCTAGCTCAGTATTGTCTACACAGACTGGCAGCGGCTTCTCCAAGGTTGCAAGCAGGAATCTCTCTCAGCCTTATCTTGGAGAAGCCACGGAGGGAACTTGGAACCTAGATGGTCTTCCCAGAGCATCTCCTGAGGGGAATATCTTACAGTGCTCACACATCAAGTCTCCCATTCAGATGCAACCAGGGCAGACCCTGCTTAGCTATGCGGACAAGTCATGTTTGCTACCACAAGACCAGCTCTCTTCTTCTAGTAGTAGAACTGCGGGTTCTACTACTGAGCTCCAATCCCCCACTCCTAGATACATCGGTGGCTGCTTCTTTGTAGGGTTTTAAGAGAAAGCTCTATGCAGAAAAAGGGAGCTCCGGAGGCCTCTGCCACGAGGCGGGCCTAGATCGGAGCCACGTGCGCCTGGGGGAGACCCTCACTCCCGGCAGCTTCCCCGAGGCCAATGCAGCCTCCCTCTCCTACCTGCCGGCCCTGCGCCCTTCCTGCCCAGTGAGCCGCCCGACCGCCTTCTAGCTGGTCTTCGCCTCGCGGCCACCTCCCGATCCCTTCCCGCACAGCCAGCGCTTCCCTCCTTCATGGAGCGGTTCTGGTCCGCCGCCCGAAGCCCACCACCCCAGATTCCCCTCCACCGGCTCCTTCTCTGTCGCCCTAGCCGTACCAGGGCCCCACAGAACCCCCTTGTGAGCGAGACTAGATTGGTGAAAGCGGAGCGCCCAAGCAGCCCCGTGTACCTGCAAAATGGCGTCAGAAGCCGAAAAGAAAGAGGGCGGAGCCTCGCCCGCTCTAAGCTCCTTCCGTCCAGGCTGGGGGCTTAGCGCGTTAGCGCGAACTAAAACACTGCCTGGCTGAAAAACTGAGCATATGCGCGTGAAAAATGAAAATAAAACGGAGAGAGGGAAACTGCACACAGCCCCGAAACAAATGGCCCGGTCCTCCGTAGATGATGTGGTACAAACCGAAGCAGGCAGTGATGAGGATGGGCTTAAGGAAGGACCCCCCATTGAGTCATGTGATTCAGAACGGGCTCGGAAGGAAAGGGCCGCAGAAAAGGACCGATAGTAGTAGGTGTGGCCAAGAATCACCGCCGAGACCACGTGGGCTGGTTGGTGGTCGCTCGCTTGCTCGAGTTTAACTGTGCTCTAGGCGCGCATTTGCTCGTTAGTGGTGGACGCTGAGCCGGAATTGAATTCGGTTGTAGTGTCTTTGTCTCATATTCCTGTGTGGGGAAGCTTGTATATGGCGAGCAGTGTTGAGGGGGTATGAACAGTGTATATTTGTATGCACCAGTGGTGGCAGGTGGTTCCTGGGATGGGAGTGCGCTAGGAGCCACAGAAAGTGAGAGGTGGAGCCAGGACTAGGTGGGTGCCCATAGCAGTAACTGGCAAAGTGTAGTTAAGAACACAAGAACAGCCCTGCTGCTGGATCAGGCCCAAAGCCTATCTAGTCCAGCATCCTGTTTTGCACATTGGCCCACCAGATGCCTCTGAGAAGCCCAAAGGCAAAAGCTGAGGGCTTGCCTCTCTCCTGCTGTTACTCCTCTGCAACTGGTATTTAGAGGCACCTTGCCTCTGAACCTGGAGGTAGTCAATAGCCATCAAGACTAGTAGCCATTGATAGACTTTAGTTTTTATAACTCTTTAGTTTTTAGTTTTTAAAATAATATTTAATTTGAAATTTAAACTATAATTCTCATTGTGGTTTTAGCTTGGATTTTTAACTTATTTAACTTAATTTGGTTAGTTTTATTAGTCTGATTTTACATTGTAACTATTTTATAAATGATGTGAGCTGCCCCGAGCAGTAATGTACTGGAGGGGCAGTGTATAAATATTTTAAATAAGTAAATAAACTTGTTCTCCATGAATTTATCTAAGCCATTCTTAAAGCAATACAAGCTGGTGGCTGTCACCATATCTTGTGGCAGAGAATTCCATAGGTTAAGTACTTCCTTTTGTTGGTCCTAAATTTCTTGGCAATCAGTTTCATGGGATGACCCCTGGTGGTTCTAGTGTTATGTGAGGGGTGGGGGACAAAAAAACCTCAGTGATAGAGACTGTGCCTTGTGTACAGAAGGCCCCAGATTCAATATCTGGCATCTCCAGCTTGGAAGATGTGGGGGAAATAACTGCCTTGGGAAACTGCTACAAGATAGAGAAGACAGTACTTGGCAAAATGGACCAGTAATCTGATATAGTATATGTTAAGCACTTTAGTGTTTGTACAGTATGTTGGTAAGCAGCATTCATACATATTGCAATAGCTTCTGCTTCTCTGAATGATTATTTACTGTGGTCTCTTGAAAGACAGCTATAATAGTCTTTGCCAGTGGGATCTGATAAAGATTCATACGAGCTGTCTGAAAGGGGCACCTACTGACATCTGCTATATTGTCAGGGAAGTGTAATCTGCATGGAGTTGTTGCAGCTTTAGCAACCTGTAATAGCCAACGATGTTGTCTGCACTGCTGCAGGTCACTATACCCGAAGCACATAAATCTGAAATGGTTCTGCCTCCCTTCTGCTGGAGGCAGTGTTGCACAGGAGAGGTAGGTAGGAGTGTAGACTTGGTTTTGTGCCTTAGCCAGGTTTGTGGGCCTCTCACGCCTAAGAACATAGAAACCAGCACCCCCTAGCAAACCCAATGTGCTGCTGGACTCCAGCCTCTCTGGGGAAGCATTATGGAACTAGACTGATATCAGAGAGAAGATTTGGTTGTGTGAGGCAGAGAGGACAGTTGATTCTTGTCTTAATATAAGCTTTTGTCTATGAAGTCTGGGACTTAAGGAAGAGCATGGCAGCTCAGAGAATGCTGCCATGCAGTGTTTCTCAAACTTTTTGGAGTCAAGGACCGCTAAATTCTTCGTGCAGAGTTTCAAGGACCGCTACATTCTTCATGCGCAGTTTCCCGGACCAGCAGTTAGTAAAGGGGTTTCAAGTCTGTCTATCTATCTCTCTATCAGACTTCTATACTGCCCCAAACATGCATCTCTGGGCAGTTTAGAATGAAAATAATATAAGCATTAAAATAATTAAATTTGGAATCTTTTGCAAACATGGAATATTAGGGGTTCTTAACCTTGGGTCTCTCAGTTAAACTCCCATAACCCCCAACAACAATGGCATTTGGCCATTATGGCTGGGGATTATGGGAGTAGAAGTCCACCAATGTCTGGGTACCCAAGGTTGAGAACCCCTGAATCTAGAAGCCTGGGTGAACAAATTTGTCTCCAGTATGTCTTCAGTATGTGCGGGGTGGGGGTGGAGGTGCTTCTGATTACTCAGTGGAGAGGGTATGTTGGGCCATTAGAAAAATTCCAAAGCTACATGGGGCCAATGAAAACAACATACAAGCAAGCCCCACTGATGCAAGAGGGAAACAGTGCTCCCTCTCAAGGCACCTTGACCACAACAGGCAGCTGGGTTTCAATCAACCAACCTTTGGCTGCAAATAATGAGCATGCAAGAACCAGCAGCCCTTCAAGTGGCGCCCACTGCCATACTTTTTCCTCCATGCCCCCGCACCGCATACAGTTTGAAGCTGTAAAGATAGGGAATAAGATAGCTGTAGGAAGATCTCAGCAGCACATGGAGGCAAGGCACAAGAAGGGTCCCATGCCTCCGTGATACTCTTCCTCTTCCGTGCCATGTGCAAAATTGATGAAGTGAGTGCCTTGATTTCAGTTTGCGGGGGGTTGACTCCCAGTCAGGGACCGGCACTCAAGCCTTCGGGGACCGGCAGCGGTCCAGGGACCGGTGGTTGAGAAACACTGCTTAAACTAACAAATTCATTGTGACAAGAACTTTCATAAGAAGTGATCTTTATATACTGGAACATCTGAGCAGCTTGATAGTGAATGATCCTGTGTATTGTGTATATAAGTGATGGGCAGCTGCATTGGTATGTATGTTGCAAGCAAAGTCCACGTCATGAGAGCATGAGAGGGTATGACTCCAGTGTACACTTACAGTGTATATGAGAGTATGTTTTCAGTGTGCACTGAAAATCCTGCAATCTTGCAAACTTATTTCATTGACTTTTAATAAAGTTAGGTTAAGTTTTTAAAAAGGAAAAAAAAAGAGGCTTAGTAAGCATCTCAGAATTGACTTTATTGCATCCAACCCATTGTCTTGAACAGTGAAAACTACTGTGTAGGACTGTCAAGCTAATATAGTTCCATTTGTGTCAATTAACTGTTTTGCTTTCAATGAATTGATAGCCGAGCTGGTGATGTGAGATTATTTACAGTTTCTGTTGACAAAACCCCTGACAGCAGAATAAGTTTCTCCTGACTAAACAACTGACAGGTCATTTATTGTTGGGAAATTCAAATTAAACTCATTGTCTGAAGCAAGGGATGCATCTCTGTTTTACAGCAAACCTGTCAGCACATTTTTCACAAGGGACAGCTCTGATTAAAAAGCTGATTAAAGCCTACATTTCAATTCTTGATTTGATTGATTGCTTGTACTAGTTATCTTAATAATGCTTTCAGTCCCCTTTTGGTGTGGGAATGGTTCCCTACCATAGAGAAACCAAGGAATAGAACACCCATGTTACTCCATAATGTCTGTCCAGTGTGAGATTTACAGAAAGGAATGCTACACTGCTTTCATATATGGAACATAGGAAGCTGCCATATACTGAGTCAGACAGTTGGTCCATCCAGCTCAGTACTGTGTATACTGACTGGCCACAGCTCTCCAAGGTTTCAAGCAAGAGTCTCTACAAGCCCTACCTGGAGATACTGCCAGGACATGAACCTGGGGACCTTCTGTTTGCAAGCAGATGCTCTACCACTGAGCTATGGCCCCATCCCTATGGGCAATCTCTTACAGCAAACAGTATTCACATGTAATTACCCATCCAAATACAAACCAAGATGCTCCCTATTTAGCAAAGGGGACAATTCATGCTTATTACTGCAAGATCTGCTCTCTTCTCCTCATAGGAGCTGAAAGATTACCAAAAACTAGCCCTAGATAGAAAAATGCTAAACATTATTGCCAAGGAATATATATTTATTTTATTAATGTATTAGTTGCTTTTCAACGACAACAAACCACTCTGCAAAAGAATTAAGTGAGCTGTTTGTTGCAAACTGAGTAGTCATTTAAGCAATAAACGGTAACTTGTATAGGATACAAGCTAAATGTCCTGTAGTTCTTGTTGTGTTGTGATGCCAAACAATAGTACTGAGCACTAATGTGTGAACAATGGCCAAGTGGATTGAATCTGGTCCTCAGTGGTGCATTCATAGTTAATATAAATTCTATTATTAGATATAACCAGATGTGACTTTTATATTAGCGGACTATCTGCCATTGCATAGGGAAACTGCAAATTTTCTAGGGGAAACAATATTTCAAGAAAGGAAGCAAATCAAAGTGATTGTATTTTACTCTTTTTGATAACAAAGCCAGCATTGTTCAAGAAATGATTACAGCAAACATAAGAATAGCTCTATGGTCAGCAAAATGCAACAAGCTGCTACTAGTATGTTTTTATTATACATTAAAAAAAATCACCAGCCATTAGCACTGCATCTGATATAGGTTTTTATTTTACTACACATGTAGCACAATCCTAAGCATGTGAACTTAGAAGACCCAGACTGCATAGATACACAGGCACTATTGATCTAGGGTCTCCCTCAAATGTGTAGTTTAAAATAGGTCTGACATGACATCATCACTGTATTGTTTACCTGCCTCTGCTCCGCTTGGCTGCTACTTGCAGGAGGACAGTAAATGTTAAAACAATGATGTCATATCACTCTTTTTTTAAAGCTACATGTTACCAGGGAAACCCCAGTCTGCAGCACCCACTCATCTCCCCTAATATGTAGTCTGGGTCTCAACTACACTTTCAACAGAACCTACTCATTATGTGTGTTCAGGAGTATGCCTAAATTCAATAACATTTGTAATTCCAGTGATCAGTTGGGGTCTAGAAATCAGCTTGATTTGCATGTAAACTTTTTAGAGCCTACCTTTTTAGGGTGGAATTTATTCCATACTTGCACTGTAGAACTGCTCTCACAGTTTCCTGTGCAGAGCAGGGGCTGGGCTAGAACTGTGTTTCTCAATGATTTTGGAGTCATGGACCGGTACATTCTTCATGCACAGTTTTCCAGACCAGCAGTTAGTAAAGGGGCCACCCCACTCGCCTCTACCCCCACCCCCAGTGATGTCATGCATAAAGGGGGTGAGGCTGAGGGTCCACGGAGCCCAGGCAAGCTCTCCAGAGCTCATTTCTAGGCAGGCAGCCCTCGCTACTGGATAATGTTCATTTCGCTTCCTCAAAATGAACATTATCCAGCAGTGAGGGCTGCCTGGAAATAAGATTCAGAGAGCTCCTGCTGGCAGCCTTCGCCAGCCCAAAATTGGGTTGGGTTTTTTTGCGGGGGGTGGGGGTGGTTTTTATTAGTGATGCCTCACGGACTGATACCCAACACCTCGCAGACCGGCATCGGTCAACGGACCAGCGGTTGAGAAATACTGGGCTAGAAGACTTGCGGGGTCCCTTCCAACTCTAACAATCTAGGATCCCTTGAAATAAAAGTGATGGTGGTTTGTGAAAGGTTGGATTTACCAAAGTAAGTGGGAATTTTGCCTTGCTTCACCCGAGGCACGATCCTACCTGTAAGCTTTTAATTGCTAATTTTGTGCAGTGCAATCTTAGGGTGGTACTTTTAATGCAGAAATCCAGAATCCCTGAAAAATCGTGGTCAAAGTTCTGTCCTCAGCACTGTGCCTCACCCCACACAAGTCGTCCCCGCCTGCCCATTTCCAGCACCATCTACTTTTCAAAAATGCAAATTAGCTATTGGGACAACTCATACTATGCAAAAGCCAATCTCAAACCTGTTTTTAAAATTTTAATTCCAACTGAGCATTACTATGGAACAGGGAATCTAAACAGTAGTCAAACCCTAATAATGTATCAGTAGAAGTGCAAGATGAAGGACCTTAGTAGAAGCAATCAATTCCCAGCTTCATCCCATGAGTCAAACTGCTGGGAACTACTACATGTAGAAGATCCAAGCCACAGATTACTTGCAAAGCTTCAGCAAACATTGTGAGGAGAGGGTTTATGAGCAAGGATGTTATCAGGTGGTAGCACCTCTGAGCATATGTGTCTGGAGGGGGGGCAAGGGAAGGCAGTCCCCCCATTGAGCCAACCCCATTGAATTCAATGGGGCTTACTCCCAGATAAGTAGTGGGTATAAGATTGCAGCCTTTGTTCTTCCCTAGAAAAAATCCTACGGACGCCTCTATGCATCAGCAGAATGTTTTTCTGCCATTACTGAGTAACTGAAAATAGTCTATAGATATCTGATGCGCAAACAGGATCTCTTTTACAAAGCTTGCACTTCTTCAAGTGTCTAATTGCTAAAAGGTGCCAGTGGTGAACAGCTCTCATCAACTCTGTGCTGCTTCATTTTCATCAGCAGCCAGTAGCAGCTGAAGAAATTAAAACTATTATCCAGTTTCCAAATGACTGATAAACTAAATGAGGCTCCTTTCCTTCCTCCATTAAATCTGTCAGTGTGGGGAAGAAAAGAAAGAAGAGAGGCTTTATTCTCTGGCCATTTGGAGAATCGAAACTGGTTTCAATCTTTGCAGCTGCTTCACTGTCAGAAACCATGACTCAAAATTTAGACCAAGCTGCATTGTGCTTTAACTTCTAAAATAAGGATCTAAGCTCAAGAATTCAAAAAAGAAGTCAATATGTGCTTTATTGACTACAGGAAAGCCTTCGATTGTGTCGACCATGTCAAGTTGTGGAATATCCTTAGGAAAATAGGCGTCCCAGAACATCTCATTGTTCTCATGAGAAACCTATACACAAAACAAGAAGCCACAGACAAGAAGGAACATGGTGAAACCTACTGGTTCCAGATCAGCAAAGGAGTAAGACAAGGCTGTATATTTTCTCCTTATTTATTCAATTTATATGCTGAACATATACTGAGAGAAACTGGATTGGAAGAAGATGAGTGTGGTTTTAAAGTTGGAGGAAGAAACATCAATAACCTGTGCTACACTGATGAGACCACTTTACGATACTAGAAGCCCAGTTAGATTATATACCCAAAAGGAGAAAAGGTACCACTAAGTCAGGAGGATGCCAGCATGGCTAACAGGTACCATCAAGGAAGCCATAAAAGGGAAGAAGACTTCCTTCCGAAATTGGAAGGACTGTCCAAAGGAAGAGAACAAAAAGGAACACAAACCCTGGCAAAAGAAATGCACGGTGACAATAAGGGAGGCGAAAAGAGAGTTTGAGGAACATTTAGCTAAAAGCATCAAGGGGAATAAGAAAAACTTCTTTAAATACATCAGAAACAGGAACCCTGCCAGGGGGGCAGTTGGACCATTAGACAATGAGGGAGTGAAAGGGATTATTAAGGAGGATATGGAGGTTGCAGAGAAGCTAAATGAGTTCTTTGCGTCCGCCTTCATGGCAGAGGATACTAAGCATATACCTGTTCCTGAACCAGGCTTATCAGGAATGGAGGCTAAAAAACTGAGTCAGAAGTGATGATGATGTTCTAAACTGTCTGGAAAAACTGAAAACTAGCAAATTGCCCAGGTCGTATGGCATCCATCCAAGAGTCCTCAAATGTGAAATTGCCGACCTCCTTGCTTAAATATATAATTTATGCCTACAATCAGGCTCTGTACCGGAGGACTGGAGAGTAGCAAATGCAACACCGATTTTCAAAAAGGGATCCAGGGGCGATCTGGGAAATTACAGGCCGGTTAGCTTAACATCCATTCCAGGTAAACTGATGGAAAGCATCCTCAAGGATAAAATTGTAAAGCACCTAGAAGAACAGGCCCTGCTGGGAGAGAACCATCATGGCTTCTGCAAAGGTAAATCTTGCCCCTCAAACCTTCTGGAGTTCTTTGAGAGTGTCAACAAGTGTGTGGATCAAGGTGATCCAGTTGACATAGTATATCTGGACTTCCAAAAAGCTTTTGACAAAGTTCTTCATCAAAGACTCCTGAGGAAACTTAGCAGTCATGGGATAAGGGAACAAGTACATGTGTGGATTGCTAACTAGTTGAAAGTCATTAAACAGAGTGTAGGTATAAATGGAGAGTTTTCACAATGGAGGGATGTGGGGTCCCCCAGGGATCTGTACTGGGACCCATGCCTTTTAATTTATTTATAAATGATCTAGAAGTAGGGGTAAGCAGCAAGGTGGCCAGATTTGCAGATGATACCAAATTCTTTCGAGTAGTGAAATCCAAAACGGAGCTTCAAAAGGATCTCTCCAAACTGGGTGAGTGGGCAACAAAATTGCAGATGTGGTTCAATGTTCGCAAGTGTAAAGTGATGCACATTGGGATGAAAAACCCCAGCTTCAAGTATATGTTGTTGGGACCTGAGCTGTCAGTGACTGACCAGGAGAGGGATCTTGGGTTCATGGTGGACAGCTCGTTGAAAGTGTCGACAATATGTGGCAGCTGTGAAAAAGGCCAATTCCATGCTAGGGATAATTAGGAAGGGGATTGAAGATAATACTGCTAATATTATAATGTATTATAATATTATAATGCCCTTATACAAAACTATGGTGCAGCCACACCTGGAGTACTGCATACAATACTGGTCACCACATCTCAAAAAGGACATTGTAGAACTGGAAAAGGTGCAGAAGAGGGCAACCAAGATGATCAGGTCTAGAGCACCTTCCATATGAAGCAGGGCTACAACACCTGGGGCTATTTAGTTTAGAAAAAAGACGACTGTGGGGAGATATGATAGAGTTCTATAAAATCATGTGTGGTGTGGAGAAAGTGGATAGAGAGAAATTCTTCTCCCTCTCATATAACACTAGAACCAGGGGTCATCCCATGAAATTGATTGCTGGGAAATCTAGGACCAACAAACGGAAGTACTTTTTCACAGAACGCATAATCAACTTGTGGAATTCTCTGCCACAAGATGTGGTGACAGCCAACAACCTGGATGGCTCTAAGAGGGGTTTGGATAACCTCATGGAGAAGAGGTCTATCAACGGCTACTTAGTCAGAGGGCTATAGGCCACCTCCAGCCTCAAAGGCAGGATGCCTCTGAGTACCAGTTGCAGGGGAGTAACCGCAGGAGAGAGGGCATGCCCTCAACTCCTGCCGTAGGCTTCCAGTGGCATCTTGTGGGCCACTGTGTGAAACAGGATGCTGGACTAGCTGGGCCTTGGGCCTGATCCAGCAGGGCTGCTCTTATGTTCTTAATTTGTGTAGAGAAAGCATGGTCAGAGGAGGAATGCTCTTACTGGCTGTCTCTACCCGTAATGCCCCTAGTGGCCAATAGGGTTGCTGGTGCTAAGAGTAGATGCCATCGGGAACTGCATCTTGTAATGAAAGTTAAGGAGCACAATGAATAAATGGGACTACGATTAAATGTAAAGAAGACAAGATTAATGGCAACAGGTAAAGCAACCAGCCTCAGAATTGATAATGGAGTCACTGAAGTGGTGGATAGTTTCTGCCTTTTAGGATTGACCATCAACATTCAAGGATCCAGCAGTCAAGAAATACGCTGCAGACTAGTACTTGGTAGGGTTGCAATGAAGGCCTTGGAAAGGATATTTAGATGTTGTGACCAGGGATGTGCACGGAACCAGTTTGGAGCCCCTTTATGGGCCTCTGAACCAGTTCACTCGGCAGGCTGTTCCGTCGGTTCGATGGCGGGGGGTGCATCTCTAAGGGTGGGGGAGAGTGCATTTACCCCTCCCACCGAATTTCCCCCACCGGCACTCAATTTCGTTAAAGCATCTCAGGGTGGCAGCCCCTGCCGCCCCCTCGCTGTGTCTCTTATGGAAGTAACCATGAGTAACAGTCGTGTGCGCACCCACCCACAACGTGCATGCACTCGTGCCCAGCGCATGCAGGAACATCCATTACTTCCAGTTACTTCCAGGAGAAGCGACGATGGGGCAGCAGGGAGGTACGCTGCCGCCCCAAGGGGCTTTAACAAAACGGACCGCCAGTGGGGGAAATGCGACGGGAGGGGTAAGTGCACCTTTCCCTGTGACACTCTATGGATGCAAAAACAGGACTTTGAAGAAGCAAGATAGAAAACGTATTGATGCTTTTGAACTTTGGTGCTGGAGAAGACTTTTGAGGATACCAGGGACTGCCAGGAAAACAAACAAAGGGATCATAGAACAAATCAATCCAGAATTTTTGCTCAGAGTATCATACTTCGGACACATTATGCGAAAACCCAGCTCCCTCAAGAAGTCCATAATGCTGGGGAAAGTTGAAGGAAAGAGAAGAAAAGGTCGACCAGCAGAAAGGTGGATGGACTTGATTACGACAGTAATAAATGCACCATTGAGAGACCTTAAAGGCCAAGTTGAAGACAGATCATCCTGGAGAGAATCTAACTATGTATTCGCTAAGAGTCGACACCAAATTGACAGCACTTAGTCAGTCAGTCAGAGGCATATTTAGGGAAAATAGCACCTACGGCAAGCACTGAAATTGCGCCCCTGTCCAAACATCTGACACCCATCTTTCAGATAACTTTACCATAATATCAGCTCAAAAATACAACTCCAGACACTTTCAGAAGAAACAGGTTGTAAGCAACACACACTTGCATAAACACACGCATACAACCATGCATGTGACACATATGTGCCAGTTGCCTTCCCAAGGAAACGCAGCACATCCATGTGCTGGGCATGCTGCCTCCATAGAGCTAAGCAATGAAAGCTCTCTTTAGCAAATGCTCTGCCACATCAGCACACCTCACTACAGGTTGCTGCCTCCAAGAAATTCAGGGATGGGGTTTTTTTCTGTCCAAACAGCTTTTGCCTTAAAGGAAGATGGTTGCAATGGGAAATCCTAGGGGCCCCAAACAATCTGAAATTATCCAGCAGCTTACAATAGGCTTGGATCCAGCATCCTGATCAGGAAGAAGGTGGAAGTTGCAGCCAGTCACAGAACAGCAAAACAGTGTGATATTCAGTTTTGTTTTGTTTTTTAAAGCACCATACAAGTTAAAGGCAGGCACTTTCCAAGTCTGAAATAGTGATGGGTCCAGACCGGTCCGGAGGCCATTGTAAAGGCTCCGGTTCGGACCTGGCTAGTCCGGTCCGGGTGGAGAGGGTTCCTTTAAGGGCGGGGAGGGTTTACTTACCCCTCCCGCCGCTTTGCCCCCTCCAGCGCCCGTAGTTACTGTAGAAATTGGGGCGGCAGGATACCTCCCTGCCGCCCCTTCTGCCTCCTCCTCATTGCGAAAGGCTGCGACAAGCCTTCTGCGCACGCGGTGCGCGAGCTTCACGTCTCCCCGACGCGACGGGTAGACCGGGCCTCCGATCACCGGAGGCCCGGTCTACCCGGCCTCGTCCCGGCGGGTAGATCGGGCTTCCGGCGATCGGAGGCCCGGTCTACCCGTCGCGTCGGGGAGACGTGAAGCTCGCGTGCCGCGTGCGCAGTTGGCTTGTCGCAGCCTTTTGCAATGAGGAGGAGGCAGAAGGGGCGGCGGGGAGGTATCCTGCCGCCCCAATTTCTACAGTAACTACGGGCGCTGGAGGGGGCAAAGTGGTGGGAGGGGTAAGTAAACCCTCCCCGCCCTTAAAGGAACCCCCTCCACAGTGCCGGACCGCAGCTGTGCGGTTCCGTGCACACCCCTAGTTTGAAATCCCACAAACCTTATAATCAGATTGGCTGACAATATGCAGATAAAGATAGAGCTCTGTATAGAGAATTAAACAGCATGCGAGTGAATATTTCTAGTTTATTCCTTGCCTCTCCCCGCCACCCTTGAGTTTTGCCAGCTTACAAGATATTAAACCAACATCTTTTTAAGAGATGTTTTGTCCACTAATTTTTGTGCCATTTACATCTCTTTTTTAAATGCTAGGGTCCCTTGCCAACAACTTTGAATTAGGGAAGTGCACGAAAGGTTGTTCGGCACGGTGGGGGTAGGGCTTTAAGGGCGGGGGAGAGTGTACTCACCCCCCGCCCACCGCATTTCCCCCGCCAGCGCTTTCGGAATTAGAAGCCCCTCGGGACGGCAGCATTCCCCCCTGCCGTCCCGTTGCCCCCGTCGGCTGGAAGTGGCCGGAAGTCCCGTTCGCGCGTGTGCCCGTCATGCGCGCGCGCGCGAACGGGACTTCCGGCCGACGGGGGCAACGGGACGGCAGGGAGGAATGCTGCCGTCCCGAGGGGCTTCTAATTCCGAGAGCGCCGGCGGGGGAAATGCGGCGGGCGGGGGGTGAGCACACTCTCCCCCGCCCTTAAAGCCCTACCCCCGCCGGCGCCGAATCGCCCCCACCACCCGAAACGTTTCGGCGGCCTTTTCAATGGCCGCCAAAATGTTTCGGGCTCAAGCCTACTTTGAATTCTTCTGACTACCTAGATCAGGGAAAAATCTAGACTTGGGTCTTGCAGAAGCCATTTGAGCATGTGCGGTGGCCATTTTTGTTTTCAGCAGCTTTAAATATTTTTTAATAAAAATGGCCACCACACATGCTCAAATAGTCCCTGCGAGGTCCTAGGCCTTGCAAGGCCTTCTGAGCATGTGCGGCAACCTCCAAAATGGCCACCGCACTGATCTTTGTAGACCCAAACTGGCCTGAAAATTAGCCCAAGACAGACTGCGGCAGCGATCCAAGAGGCCGGCGGGAGGAACCTTTGCAGTCCCGCCTGCAGCCATTAGGAAGCCCCCTGAAGGAGCTACAGGTAATTTTTTTTAAATTTTTTAAAATATCTGCGAGTTGGGGAGTGGGTGGGGGGGCAGCATGGCTTTGGCGCCCCCCCAGTGGTGCCTAGGGCACGTGCCCTGGCTGCCCCCCCTAGTTTCGCCTATGCAGTCAGTCAGTCAAGTTCAAGACTACCAAAAAGCCATGCTCTGTTCCTCTGATCCCAGGAGTGGGATGAGCAATGAATGAAAGTTCTATTCAGATATTATGTTTTAGAGGTATTTGTTTTTGTCTGAATAACTGTACATGTGTTCATTTTAAAAGTGAACCCAGGTACAGGCCACCTCAAAAGCAGGGTATAGAAGGAAGTGAACTACTGTATGTGCATTGAACACAATCTGTGAATAACTACACTGAACACAAGATCTAGTCATGTGTACACAGACTCAGGGGCGTAGCTATGGGGGAGGGGGCCCATGTTCACCCCTCTTTCTAGCAGCCCTTCAGAGTGAGGGAGATAATGAAGAAAATTGGGAGCGGTGGAGCTGGGGGCCCCTCATTCGCTCGGTGGCCTCTCATTCGCTCGGTGGCCTCTCATTTGCTCGGTGGCCTCTCATTTGCTCGGTGGCCTGGGTTCTTTGAACCCATTTGCTCAATTATAGCTACACCCCTGCACAGACTGTATGTGCACTGGACATAAAGAGTGAATAGGGCTACTGCACCTGTGGGAAGGCACTTGCCTTCAGAAGATGAACTAGAAGGTTCTAGGGCTGAACTGTGGTTCAGACGAGGGCTGGGAATCTATGCACACTTGCAACCCGATCCTGTGGGTGTTTGTTAAGAAGGTAGTTCCTATCCAGCTTACTGGTGGATAGTTTCCTATCCCGTGCAGCTTGTTTCCAGTGACTGCTCCTGGTGTCTAACTTGTCTGTCTTTTAAGATTGTGAGCCTTTTGGGGACAAGGAATAATCTTATTCCTTGTCTCTCTCCCCACACCCTGCACACTTATTCCGACATCCCTCCCGTAGCCATTGCTTGGGTCTATCTTATCTTTTTAGATTGTGAGCCTTTTGGGGACAGGGATCCAGCTTTATTTCTCTCTCTCTCTATAAACCACTTTGGGAACTTTGATTGAATAGGGGTATATAAATATTCTTCGTCGTCATTGTCATTCTATTCAGGCCTTCTCAACTTTGCCCCCTCGCCAGCTGTTTTTGGACTACAGCTCCCATAATCCCCAGTCATGGTGGCTAATAGCCAAGGATTATGGGAACTGTAGACCAATATCTGCAGGAGGGCTGAAGTTGAGCAGCCCTGCTCTATGTAAACTGCTCTGTGAACTTTCTTGTTGGAAAAATGGTGAGATAAATAAATATATGTTCTGATGAATATGATGAGACCTGTTCCCAGACAAATATTTATGCCTTACCCAAAAGCCATGGTGGTGGAGGATGTTGGGATTTGTAGTCCAACAACATCTGGGGACCCAAGTTGGAGAACCCCGGCATTAAGCACAGGCAATATATGTGTGGCGCTAAGACCCGGAAAAAGAGGGAGGCAGCGCCAGACCGGAGAGATCTGATTGGCTGTGCTAGGGGGGCCTGCCTGCCGCTTGTCCCACGGCGCTAGGATCCGGAAGGAAAGGTGTGCGCGCGGCCGCAGCACTTGTGGGCGGAAGAGAGGGGTCGCCGGGCCGGCTCGCGCACTTGTTGGGTGTGATTGAGCGCGCGGGGGTCTGAATGCCAGGACGGCGCGAGGGAGGGTGGCGGCGGGTGGGCGGGGCGCGCGCGCTTGTCCTCTGGTGGTTGGAGCAAGTGCTAAGCGTAGTTTCGTCAGGCGGGCGGAGACCTTGGTGTGTGCCGCTCTGAGCAGCTGGCTAGAGGCGGCGCCGGGCGGGCGGGCTGCCTGCGGCTGCTTTCCTTCCTCCTCCTTCTCCTCCTCCGGCGGGACTCCCCCGGCCCGGCTCAACGTTGTGATTGGGTGGAAGATGGCGCTGCGCGGATGGAAATCCTAATGACAGTCTCCAAAATCGCCTCCATCTGTACCATGGTGAGACGAGCGGGTGCTTTCTTCTCTCCCGCCCCTTCGGGCTGATGTGGGGAGTAGTAGTGGGGGGGAGTCACTCTGGGCAAAAGGATAACAAGGAGCAGGGTGGGGTTAATGTGTGTGTGTGGGGGGGGGGGGGGTTCGGAGGAGGTGGAGCCTGCAGGTGGGTGGGTGGGTCTCTGGGTCTGCTCGCGGCGAGGGGTTGCGGTGGGGAGGCAGTCTGACTGACGCTGCAACTTGGGCACGCACGTCTGCGTGGAAGGGTGATGATGTGCCGTGTGTAGGGCACCTGGAGGCTTGCAGCTCGAGCCTAGGCGTGTTGAATCTGCCCCCCACCCCGGGTTCAAGAGAGGAGCTTCTTCGCAGATAAGCGCCCATTAGGATTGCTGCTTCTGCTGCTGCCTTGTAGTGAGGAGGCGAACCTAAAACAGGCATGTGAAGGGTGAGCTAGAACGATGTGAGGAGGACCACCGGGAGAGGAGTGAGTTGAGTGTGTGTGTGAGAGAGAAAATTGTCATTTTAAAATGAAATAAGAGGCATGCGTGGGTGGGGCGGGGTTTAGGAGGTGGGCCTTGAGATACGTGTGTGTAGGAGATAATTGGCACAGCAAATGCATAGCTGCTGTGGAGGAGTATAGAGTTTAAAGCTAGGAAGATAGCTTTGTTTCCTTGTCTTGCACACTGGGAAACTCCACTGGAATGACTTGCTACAAAAAATTAGCACAACAAAAGAGACTGTGGTAGCTTAAATATGAGTACATGCATAGTGGCATAAGTGTTTGTGCCAGGCAAGAGCCTGCCTTGTCGAACAGGGTGCGTTGCCCTTCTTGCTAGATCCTCATTTGAATTGGCAGCTTGTATCCAGATTTGATTTCTATGTAGGTTTCATTTCCTTATAATTACTTGAGGAAAGGAGGGCAGGATCAAAACTAGTGTTAATCAGCTTTAGAGGACACAACATTGATGTCAAAGTATGTTAGCACTGACGTACAACTTAAGTATCTATGTAAGAGACCAACAATGAGGTTCTTTGAAACCACAGAAAACCACCTGAGTAATTAAAAAGCCCTCTCAAGGAGGAGTCTTCTGAAACTTATTTTAAAGTGTCTATGAATGTTTATTCATAACTGGTAGGTGTGCTGAGTTTTTTTTTTCCTTTTCCTATTCCACCTCAACAGACCTAACTTCTTAGTTTAAAGATAAAACAAGACACCATTTCCCCTTTGAAAATGATACACAATTCTTGTTAGAAACCAGGTGCAATAGGTCAAACTCAACCGGGGCGGGGGCTGGGGAGCTACAGAACACTGGTTCTGAATATTGCAAATGTCTCCTTATCTTTATCTAGTTGATATATGGCGCTTATCTATTATAGTTCTACAAGTCTGAGAGAATTGAGGAGCTGGTGTTTGCACTGACATGTCCTTGATTGTGAGAGTAGCAGTCACTGGTAGGGATGTACACAGACCTGTTCGGAGGCCCTTTTATGGGCCTCCGAACCAGTTTGAATGTCTGGCGGTTCAAATATTTTGGCGGGGGTGGGATCACTTTAAGGGTGGGAGAGGGTGCACTTACCCCTTCCTCTGCTTTCCCCCCACCAGCGCTGGCTGGAAAACCGGTCCGACGGGGCGGCAGCAAACCTCTCTGTCGCCCCGTCGGATCTTTGGACCAGAAGTAGGCAGAAGTAGCAAGCATGCACATACACGTCAGCGCGAGCACACACATGCTCGCTACTTACGGTCCGAAGAGCGGACAGGGCAGCAGGGAGGTACGCTGCCGCCCCGCTGGACCAGTTTTCCAGCCAGCGCCAGTGGGGGAGAAACGGAGGGAGGGATAAGTGCATCCTCCCCCACCCTTAAAGTTATCCCACCCCCGCCATCAAACCGACCCCTGCCTGTACTGTGCACATCCCTAGTCACTGGTATCTCTTCCTGCCCTTCCCCCATCAAAAAATCATTCCCCTTTATTCAGCTTTCCATACACTATAGCATTTTCCCACAAAACTTTCCAGTATTTTGTTCTCCATTCTCCTTCCTTCTGGTTTACTATTTAAAATGTCCCTCTCCCCTTTACTTTTCCTATACATTTCAACCACCTCCATTTCCTGTGGCTTCTACCCCTTCCATTCTTCTTTTAAAAGTGCATGTTAGGGTATCTTTTCTTTGCCTTCATTCTCCAGGAGATTCCCATGTGCTTTTGCAAGATGGACAGGTACTTTAAGGAGCATAGAATCCTTTGTTGCTCCCTTTTGATTGCTTTTCTTCATTCCTAATTACCTTGACTGACAAGAATGTGTTCCTATCCTTCCTTAAACAGTTACACTAGATCCAGTGGGACATTACAGTTTTTCCTTAGGAGCAGCTTCATCTCTCTTGGTGTTGTGGAGACTTGATTGTCACGTTACTGAAAACAGGTGTACCCTTGATTACCCTGAAAAGCAGCTTTAGAATCTGTATAATCAGTTTAGTAGAATACACTTTAGTAGAATTCAGTAAGTATACTTACTGACTGCATCTGTCCAAGACTTGAGTATTTCAATGTTGCTTCTCACCAGACATTAAGCTTAATCTGTAGGTAAACAAAATGTCATTATTATTTCCCCTGTCTTAACTGGAAAAAGAAGAAACATGGTTCTGGGCTGCTGCATTTGTGGACTGAGCTTTGCCCAGATGCCTCCAAGAAAGATCTTTTATTTATTTATTAAATGATCAAGTTTTTTTGCGGAGTAGGGGTTTGAGGGGAGCAACAGGAATGACTTCCCACTTAGTGCCCTGGTGACCTTCGTCTTGTCATGCAAACAGTTTCATAATTGCCATTAAAATACAATTGTAGGATGGGGACTTTATATGATGGGGACAGCCTTCCTGCAGGAGAAAAGCTTTTGCTGTTTTTTTTCCTCTTTAAAGGGAAGGATGTTCTCTAACTGTGGAGGGGAAGGCACAAGTCCTCAGGAGAAGGAAAGGTTGAAATGCATTGAGAATGAGCATTTTGGGGATTTATTCTTGCACAGGCAAAGGAAATTGTATTTGACAAAGCAAGAGGTGGAAGGCAGCGGCAGCCTACCAAATGTGTGCTGAACTGAAGAGGCTTGTAAAGTATTGATAGATTAAACAGAGTTGTGAAACATCCAAAATGGAATTCTGAAGGAATCTTAATGACACATCTCCACAGTAATATCAATTACTATCTACAGCAGTGTTCTTCATTGCAAGTGGTGGCCCCATCAATCCTAAATTTGACCCTCTGACTAATTGTTTATTGGGCCTGTGTGAAGCTTTGGTTGAAGGTTCTACGCATTTCCCCCTGGCATCATGCAGAGGTGACCATTTTCACTGTGCAGTGCTGGGCTTTGCCAACCACCATGGGGCATGTGTTTCTTGAATGGAAATTGAGCCCTCTTGGGCCCCAGCACCATCTTGGAAGTTGTGCAAATCATGTTGGGAAGTGCAGCCCGTAGAGCTCTTAAGAGAGGGCCCCATCTCTCTTAAAAAGCTCTCTCAGTACTGACAAAAATACAGAAGTATGCAGAGGTCAGCACTGTGGGAAATGGTTGTTATACTGAAGGTTTTTTGCCAAAGTGGCCCTTGCTTGAAAAACAGTGAAGATCATTGAGCTACAGTATATCGTCACAAGGTCTGTTTTTCAGAGTTCTAATGTGTGAATTACTGTTAGATTTAGGAACTGGTAAACCTGCTAACTTGGCAAAGAGGCACATTTTAACGTGGTGATTCTCTTTATTTAGCAGGGGGAGAGTAACTGGCCCTATCCACCCCCAGCACAGTACCTCCAGTGACTCTTGCTGGTATCTATCTTATGTTTCTTTTTAGATTGTGAGCCCTTTGGGGACAGGGATCCATCTTATTTATTTGTTATTTCTCAGTGTAAACTGCCCTGAGCCATTTTTGGAAGGGCGGTATAGAAATCAGATAGATAAATAGATAAATAATGCTTAATTGATTTAGTAGGGTCACTTCACATGATTCGAGAAAATATTGCTTCAGAAAATATGTGGGTGGCACACTAGGGAAACACATGGGCCCATTTTCTTGTAATAAGTGAAGCAACTCTCAAGATACCAATTGGGCATGAACAGAATCTCTTATTGCTTAGTTGCATTGCTAAAGTGGTTATTTTGAGTTGGCCCCTTGGAACCAACCAAATATATGTGGTAACTTGTTCATCATGATCTTGTGCTCAAATCTACAAATCTACAGCCCCTATCATCCTTTACAGATCCAGATCTGGAAAAGATAGTGGGTCTCATTTTGACATTGCAGTTGCACAGTGCCTTTCAAATGTAGTGGCCAGACAACCTCCAGTCTTTCTCCCAACCTTGGAGGTGTGGAGAGGGTGAGGATCAACTCTGCATTTGCTCTGGTCTTTTTGTGTTTCCTCCAGCACTGATGGGGGAGTGTGACCCCTGAATATGGGGTTAATGTTGGGCAGTTGAGTATATCCAGGATTGCATGTTCAGCCTCTTCTAGATGGGGTCACACTCCCTCTCAGGGAATATATTTGCAGATTGGGGGTACTTGACCTAGCTTGCTACTTGATATTTAGGTGGTGTCTGCGCCCAGGGTTGTCTTTCATATGCTTGGTGCACCGGCTGGGTCCTTTTCTGGAGAACAAAGGCCATGATGCATGCTATGCTAACCTTTAGAGTGATTTGCTGTAGCGCGCTTACGTGGACTCTTGAAAATATTCATATACTCCAATTGGTGCAAAATGTGTCTGCAAGATTCATGACTGTTCATAGAGGCCATACAGACCAATTGCTTCTGAAAAATTTACACTAGCTGCCCATATGAGTCTAGGCACAACTTAGAATACTGATTTTAATTTCTAAGGCTTTAAACTGGGGCCAACCTGTCTTGAGGAATGTTGCCTCCCATATTTCCCCAAGTGCTCTTAAATCATCAGGGGAGGCCCTGCTGGTGGTTCCCTCACTTGTGAAGCCATGCACAAGGGCTGAGCTGCATGACTTTGGCCTGCCAGCTGTTTTGGACTACAGCTTCCATCATCCCCAGCCACCATGTAAATAGTCAGGAATTATATTGGGTAGTCCAACATCTGCAGGAGTGCTGAAGTTGTGCAGCCTTGCACAAGGGCATTAAAATGTTTGTGGTGGCATCATTGCTTTGGAACTCTGTCCCCAGGGATGCATGCTTAGCTGACCCTGCTTAGGAAGGCCTTTGATTTCTGAAATTGGTGAAGTGTTCTGAAAACAAATAAAAATTCTTCAGGACATGCAGACTTTATTCAGGCCTTATATTTTCCAGTCCAAAGTATGGAGATGAAGAACATGCTGCAGGCTCACATGCTCATTGCTTCCCTCGCTCCCTCTTACACATGGATTGTGTCATAGCATGGAGAAGGGAATCCATGTGGTATGAATGATCGTCATTTCTCAGACGATCTTAATAGGCAGTGGGGTTTATGAAAAAGGCATTCTCTTAAATATCTTGGACTAAGCCGTTTAGGGCTTATTATAGCTAATAACCAGCACTTTGTATTTTGCCTATTGGCAGCCAGTGTAGTTCCTTTTAAATGGGTGTAATATGATCTCTTAGGGCAATTCTAGAGACCAACCTGGCTGCTGCATTCTGTACTGACTGCAGTTTCTGAACTACACACATAGGCAGCCCAATGTAGAGTGCATTGCAGTAGTCAAGTCTGGATGTTACCAGCATACACACCACTGTTTTAAGGTCGTTTATCTCCAGAAATGGACGTAGCTGGAGAATCAGCTGAAGCTGATAGAAAGCACTCTTCTTGACCACTGCCTCAATCTGAGAAATCAGAGATAGGTTTGCATCCAGAAGTACTCCCAGACTATGTACCTGCTCTTTCCAGGGCAGCACAACCCCATCCAGAACAGGCAGATCTAGACCACTTCCTGAGTCTTGACCTCCCACAATGAGTACATCTGTCTTACTTGGATTTAGAATCGGTTTGATCTCCCTCATCCAGCCCATTACTGCTTCTAGCCAGGCATTTAAGGAAGTTAGGTCATTTCCTGATGAAGCTGACATGGAGAAATAGATTTGGGTATCATCAGCATATTGATAACACCCTGCATCAAATCCTCTGATGATATCTCCCAGCAGTTTCATGTAGATGTTAAAAAAAGCATTGGAGACAGTATGGAGCCTTGTGGGTCTCCATACTGGAGCTCTTGTTTTGAAGTGCAACAGACACCTACTCCCAACTCTTTCGAGCTCTTTCCAGAAGGGTACCATGATTGATGGTATCGAAAGCCGCCGAGAGATCCAAAAGGATAAACAGATTCACATTCCCCCTGTTGATTCCTAATTGGAAATCATCCAACAGGCCGACCAAGGCCGTCTCAACCCCATAGCCTGTCTGAAAACCAGTTTGAAATGGGTCCAGATTATTTAGGAAAGTCCTGCTGAACATAGAGGGCCTTGCTTCTGAGTGACAGTTACTTGGCTACAATCCTATGCTCAACTAGGACTGACTTCTAAGAAGCCAAGCATAGAACTGAATGGTACATTGCATGTGGTGCTGCTGGTTATGATACCAGTGTGGGGGTGGGGATTCCTTTTCTCGGCCAACCCAGTTGGATACTTGCATGCTGGGAAGACTGTTTTCCCTACAACAGAGATGCAACCTTAGAGGGAAGAATCTGTATTTTCCCTCTCCACACACATATGCACTTAACAAAAAAGTTTCAAGTGCATGGTGAGTTTCAGAAAAAATATTCTCTATGCAACCTTAATTTGTATAAGCCATCTTATTTATTTGTTATTTCTCTGTGTAAACCGTCTTGAGCCATTTTTGGAAGGGTGGGGTATAGAAATCGAAATAATAATAATAATGTGTCATATTTCTATCCTGTTTTTCTGCCCCCAAAGATTAGCCCGTAAGTGGCTTATAGCAATTAACATACAATGCAAAATGCTGCTGGGGAGGGGGTTATCATCTGGGTGATCAGCATTTTGTTGTTTCTTCTGTCAGTATCCTAGCAGCTCAGACCACTCTGGGGAAACAAATTATCCAATCATGTTGAATTCACCATCTCTTGGCATCCCTTACTGAACACAGCAGCTTTAGTTTAAACAGTGTCATCAAGCAATTTGTCATATTCTAAAGTTGTGTGAAATGAACTGTACAGATTTATCTGTAATGACCATGGTTTTATATTTAGGGTCTTCTGCTGATTTGCAGCTTCTGTATAACTTGATGCTGTTAGTCTAATTTAGAACATCATTTGCTTCATCCTCCAAGTAATATATTTTGTAGAGTAGAGCAAATTATTCAGATGACATCCACCAATAGAAATCTCCCTGCAGGGTCACCAAGATAGCCAATGTTTTATTAGACCTTTTGGTTAAAATTTCAAGCAGAGCAAATTCTGGACTTGCCATTTGTGTTTTGAGTTCATAAAATATTTCAACATCAAATGCTGTTTCCATAACAACAAAATTTCTTATACATCTTATAGAAGGATATCTAGGATCATTTATACAATACATCTTGCAAGTGAAAATCATCAATATGAACCAAGTAACACTTCTTACATGTTTCTTTTCTCCATCCTGTGTTTGTTTTTAATTATGTTAATTTCAGTTATACATCCCAATGTAAGCTGTTAATGTGGCTGACATCCACTGACAATGCACACACAATAGGGAAGGTGTGACTTTTGTTGAATTGTTCTTCTCTCTGCAGCCCACTGAGCCTTGCAAAAAAATATCTCTTGAGATTTAAGGGACCTTCAAGGACACATTTTCTGAAAGGATTGGCTCCAGAGGGAAGGGGAGATGGGCAAAAACTGTCCCCGTGTTCTGTGTGCAAAACATATTTCAGCACATACAGCAATATGTCACCTATATCCTGTTAGCTAATGCTTCAGACATGGGAATTAGGACAGTTCACCATTTTTTAAATTTATTCCAATGTTTAAATTTATTCCAATGTTAAATTTATTCCAATGTCACCCAACATTGTCTTTAGCTCTTAGCCACGCTAACACAAATTCACCCTCACACTAAAGCTTTAGTTGATGAATATACTGTTGAGCCTAGCAGTGCTAAAGAAATGGACTTTAATTTAGTGTGATGGTATAATTCCACAATTTCATTAAATAACAAGAGGGTGAAATGAATAACAATGTGGCATTGAATTGTGTATGTGGTCAAATTTCTTTAAAATCTTTGCAAGAGTATTATATTAAATCCACCACACTTGCATTGGTTCCAACAAAGCATTAAACTGTGTCCTTTGTGATAGTCTGTGAAAGCAATCAATCAATTTATTACAGCCATAGGCCATACAGCAGTCTGTGAAAGATTACTTCCAAAGTAGCAAACTCTGTCTATGACCCTGAAGAGTGCATTAGTTATAATCTTAGTTGTGGTGCTGCAACATGAGCCCACTCTGTATAATTATTAAACGGAATGGATTGAAATCATAATTATAAAAACTTTCCAACTTCCTGGATGGAATGCCTGAGGAGGCAGAAGGAAATGTGAATACTTCCAATAGTTGTGGGGAATCTTGCCTTCTCTGGGTAAGACAGATAGCAGGGAAACCCATAATCTTTCTCGGAAGGTGGGCTCAAACACTTTCAAGCCAGACTGTTAGCTCTGCCATACTAGCAGTGTTACTTAAAGGCATTGTCTGGTTAGTGAAGAATTTCAGGGCGAGGCATCTGCTTCCAACAACTTTGATTGAGTATACAGCACTCTGACTTTTGAACTTCTGCATGTTTAGATAAACTGATATAATTGATTGTCAAGGATCAGGAACTTCTGGATATTAGGATTGTAGCCTTTCTATGAAGTTTTGAGAACTGACACTACTAATCTTTAATTTTCACTATTTTATTGAAGTGCACCTCTGCCAGCATTCTGCACATGCAGTGTACCTAAAGAAGAAAGAACTCCAGCTTCCTGATTCACATATTTGGCTGCTGCAACAATGGAATCATCTGTTTGCAACTTAATAGAGCAGTGATCTTCACTGTTTTCCAAGCAGGGGCAATTTTGGCAAAAACCTTTCAATGTGAGAGCCATTTTAGACTGTGCTGCTGTCCGCACTGTGCTTTGCTCAGTGCTGGAAGGGCCCTTTAAGACAAACAGCCCTCTGTTAAGCATTCTGGGAGGAAAGCAATTGGAAGAGTTACACTTCCCAGCTCTCTGTGCATGCCTTCCTATATGGTGCAGGAGCACAAGAGGGCTTTATTTCCATTAAAGGAGCCCACCAGAACTGGGGAAAGTGCAGCACTGTACAATGAGAATGGTAGTCTCTGCATGGTGCTGAGGGCCTGTGCGGCATATTTAGCTTTAGCTGAAGTTTTGCACAGGCCTGATAAACAACTAGCCACACTTTGGTTTGATGGGGGCCACCACTGACTCCTGGACCTTACAGTGAAGAACACTGGAATAGCGTTTACACTATCCAGGCAATAACCCAAATAGAACTTCTCTTAACAATTATTCGTAAATGGTAAACTTTCCCCCCACAGGGCGCTAATGCCTCAGCCTTGGAGAAAGAGATTGGTCCGGAACAGTTTCCCGTCAATGAACACTATTTTGGATTAGTAAATGTAAGTACTGTATTTTGCTTGCTCTGAAATATTATGTGAATAGAATAGTGTAATATATTAAAAGTAATGTATAGAAGGACAAGGATCTGAAATGGCTGCTTGCCTGTGCCTATGCTTTCTCTGGATCCAGAGCATAGAGAAAGTATAGTTATAGAAGTTACTACAGTCATTTCTTTAAAGTAACATACAATATATTGAAATATATCCAGTCTTGACTTGGACTTCAGTTATTCAAATGAGACACCAAACTGTGTCCTAGGGCAGTGCTTTCCAACTGTTCAGGGATTCCTCTATGAGAAGTAAAAGCAAGCTAGGTTCCCTGAAAGAGAGCTTGCCCATCTTTACCAATTCTCCCCTGTAATATACAGCCACAAGAGCACGTTGTTTGATCCACACCATAAACTGATTTCATTTGAAAAAGTTTGTTGTTTAGATAACTTTACTCAAACCTATTATTTCATTGATCTGAAGGTGCAATGCTGCTAAGCAATTAACCATAGTTAAAATCCACGGACTCAGAAACTCTTACCCACCTGCAAGAATACCCCCCCCCCCTTCTCTTGTCCTTAACCATGGTTCACTGTTACTTCTGCACAGGCACTAACCTTGGCTAGCCCTAACTGGAGTTCTCATTTAAGCAACATTTGAAGGGAGGTTGAAAACCCTGGTTAAGAACTAAGCTGGTTCAAGTTAACCAAAGTTCACACTGGAGTAGCCATAGCGTAGTGGTTAGAGTGTTGGACTGGGAAGACCTGAGTTCGAATCCCCATTCAACCATGAAACTCACTGGGTGACTCTGGGCCAGTCATGTCTCTCTCACCCTAACCTACCTCACAGAGTTGTTGTGAGGATAACAATAAGCATGTACACCGCTCTGAGCACCTCGGAGGAAGAGCGGGACATAAATGTAATTAATTAAGTAAGTAAGTTAAGGCTGACAATGAAAGGAAGCAAGGATATATACTGGACACACAAATGGGGAGTGTATAGTCTTGTGTGCTATTTCCAGTCCATTAACCATGCTAAAGAGAAAGGCATAGGCCCCTGGATAAGAAATGTCTTATGGTGTGAACTTTAATGTTGACCACGTTAATATAGTTTTATGCTTAGTACAAACAGAACAATAAAAGGCATACAGAGTCTTTCTGGTGCACTCCCCAAAGTGATGATATATGCATTCCAGAAGGACACTCATTGGTTACTGGATGCCTCTAAATATTAAACAATTACAACAAAGAAGCCAGATGGCACAAAACATGTTCCTGTTTTTGCTGACTACTAAATATGCTACTAGTTGATGGCTGTTATACTTCAGTACCCCCAAATCAATACTAAATGTTTCAGTATTCATTCCACTTGCTTAGTAGACAAATCTTCCTTTCAGTCTGTGCTAATAGATCATTTCCGTGTGTTCTAGTTTGGAAATACTTGCTACTGCAATTCAGTTCTTCAGGCACTGTATTTTTGTCGTCCATTTCGAGAGAAAGTCTTGGCATACAAGAATCAACCCAGAAAGAAAGAGAATCTCCTCACTTGCTTAGCTGATCTCTTCCACAGCATAGCCACCCAGAAGAAAAAAGTGGGAGTGATACCTCCAAAAAAATTCATTACAAGATTGCGGAAAGAGAATGGTAATGCTTTACTGTGCTATTTATATTTGTAAAACATTTGCATCTATCGGTTTTATTCAGTTAGAAAGAGGGTTACATGCCTGCCCTTTCTCTTTTTCTTTTCTCCCTGCCCAGTATTCATTCCCACTGTTCTTTCTAAACTGATCTTTGGAGCTTGAAGCTATGACATTTTGCTCCCACAATTAAAAGTACCAATCCTGTTCTAGAAAATGGGAGCAGAGTCCAGTAGCTCTGCCACTTTTGTATCCACCTGCCATCCTTTTTCAGTCGTTTCCTTGGTTCTAACAGTGCACAAACAACCCATTTGTTGGTGTTATGGGGGGGGGCATATATGCCCCATCCCCCTCTCTGTGTCCTCATTCATGCTCCACAAGGACTTTTTACTTGCCAAGGAGTTCCTAAAGGGAAGGAAGAACTCTTGCCTGTGCTGCTGACTGACATTGTTCCCTCTCCTGACCTGAATAAGTGTCAGCTTTAACTTCCAGTGCACCATTGCTGCTGGTGATAAATGAAGAAAGACATGGTGTTAATATATTATATTGACTATGGCAATGACTTAAAACTGTTTTGTAGTAAGAGAAGTGTTTAGTTGAATGATCAGATTCAGGAGAATTCAGATTGGCTAATGTTGTTTATGTTCTCAGTTGCAAAAAACAGCATGTTCAACAATTGCTTGAACAATTACAATTTTAAAAGTCCTTAGACCCTGTAACGAGTTGGTTTGTGGGTAAAAGGTAAAGTGTGCCATCAAGTCGGTGTCATCTTCTGGCGACCACAGAGCCCTGTGGTTGTATTTGGTAGAATACAGGAGGGGTTTACCATTGCCTCCTCCCATGCAGTATGAGATTATGCCTTTCAGCATCTTCCTATATCGCTGCTGCCCATAGTCTGCCCATAGTCTGGGAAACATACCAGCGGAGATTCGAACTGGCAGCCTCTGGCTTGATAATCAAGTCACTTCCCTGCTGTGGGTAGGTGGAGTTCATTTGCATGTTTACATACTTGAGCCTCCAGAATATGAAATTGGATTACAGGAGTTCAGTTGCACAATTAAACTCTGCTGAGTAGAGAGACACTTAACATCCACACTTCATTTGGGTCACTAGTCTTCCAGTGGCTGAGAAATGGGTTCTGATTGTTCAGCATTTTTTTGCACTTCTGTTTTGTACATTCTATCTGTATCTGAACAATATATTGTACACACCATTTGAACAGTATTTTAAAACTAACAGAATAGGCATTGCTATCAGTGTGTATGCACTGCAAGGGGAGTATAGTGCATTGAACCTTGAGGAATGTAGTGACCCTGCATGTGTACACACATTTAGCTTCTCTCCATGAGAGGTCATCCAGTGCTAGGGGCAGGCTTTCCCTCACAATAACTGTGCATCTAAGGGCTTTATTTCCCATAGGAATTTCCCCATAGGCAACTGTTCATTTTAAATGGAAGAATGTAGAAGATACATTGGTACAGAGCCTAAATGAAAAATCAGACTTGTTTCTGTCTTCATTGTTGAGAACTGGTTTCTATATATCACTAGATTTATTTATTTATTTAACTTGTATACCGCCCAAACTTTCGTCTCTGTAAATAAATAAGATATTATTTGTTTTTTGTTCAGCCATGTAATAGTCCATCATAATTTCTTTCTAGAACTTTTTGATAACTACATGCAGCAAGATGCACATGAGTTCCTGAACTATCTACTGAATACAGTTGCTGATATTTTGCAAGAAGAGACAAAGCAGGAAAAACAAAATGGGCGTCTCCCTAATGGCAGCATTGACAGTGAAAACAATAATAGTCCACCAGACCCAACATGGGTTCATGAAATCTTTCAGGGAACGTTAACCAATGAAACAAGATGTCTGACTTGTGAAACAGTAAGTCTCTTAATTAAAGAGAAAGAACTCTTATTTCACTTAGCATTGATTGTGTGTGCCTGCGTACATTCTGGCCTCTGTAAAGTCTTTGCAAATTTGATACACTACTTTTTTGTGTTATTTGTAAGTTCCTAAAGCATGACTCTGACTGGTAGATGAGTTTAAAAGACCCCACCATCACCTTGTGAGAGAGGGGGAAGGGAGAGAGGGAGAGAAGGGAACTGGGTATAAAGTATCAATTTGAATTTGAATTGTGTGAAGGCAGAGGAAAAACCAAGCCCTTAATTTTATAGTCTCACTTAATGATTTAAATTGCCCTCATAGGGGAGAGAGTAATAAAGAAATCCAAGTGTTTCTTGTTTTTGCTCTAACTTTCATATTTGATGTTCTTTGTAATTTTATTATTTATTATTAATTGTACTGCTTTTCAGTAAAATTCTCAAAGCAGTTTACATAGAAAAATAAGATGGTTCCCTGTCCCCAAAATGGGGTGTGTTGAGTTCCCCATTGCTCCCCTATGGTCGAAACAAGCAGAATGCACAAACTTTGCAACCCTTCTTTGAAAAATATTGCAGAACAGAAACACACATTCCCTACCAACACATTTTGCCAAACACACAGTCCAAAAATGGCCAAAAACGAATAAATGACCCAGAATCCACTGCTAGCCTCAGTGCCTGTACTGTAGTAACATCACTGGCCCAAATTGCTTTTTCACACAATTGGCTCTTCATTTCAGCATTGGCTCCTTATTTCAGCTGCCACAACAGCACCCTTACAGCAGCAAGCTTAGCCATAAGCTCAACTAGAACAACATCTTCAGCCACATTTTGACTGAGTACACCTTGCAAGGCAGAGCAGACCACAAGTTAGTCTCAATGCCAGACATGGAGCTTATCACAGCAATCACCAAGAAATATTACACACAAAGCTGAGCTTCCACTGTCCATTTCTCAACACAATACCATCTCACAAAAAGACCAACCACAACTCAAGGGCAACAGGCAGGCGCCCAAGTCCTGCCTTAGTCAATCTGAGATCCAGAAAAACCAGACAGTTAATAGCAAGCAATAGCACAGCAAGCATATTGCACTTATTCAGTGCTGAGAAAACCACAGAATCAAACATCCCATCTTTCTATCCTGCCTGCCATAGAAAGACAGGAAGCAGTCATGGCCTGATGGACCAATAGTCTGACAAAAAACAAAGCTTATACTCTTACCATAGGAAGAAGTCTTCTTTCTTATCTTCTCCTTTAGCATACATGCCTGCCTGCTTGCCTGCATCTGGGTCGGGGCACTGTTGTGAACAGCCTGGCTGTCAGTAACACAACTGTAGTCTACCAGACTACTTCAGATTCGTTATCCGTGAGATCACGTGCATTCGGGAAAGAGAGCGTTAAGAAGCGTCCCACACATACTAGAATTTAAAAAGCTTTATTGAAACTATTAGGGGTGTGTCCGAACCGGTCTGGAGGCCATTCTAAAGGCCTCCGAACTTCCAGACCGGTTCGGACTTGGCCGGTCCGGGTCCGGGTGGGGGGCCTTCCTTTTAGGGCGGGGAGGGCTTGCTTACCCCTCCCGCCTCTTTGACCCCTCCAGCACCCGTATTCTATTGTATAATTGGGGCGCTGGAAACCAGCCGCCTCTGCCACCCCCCCGCGAGCGGATTAGGGGCAAATGAAAGCTACTCCCGCCCCCGAGTGCTCACCATGTTTGCCAAAAAAAGAGAGGAGCTCGAGAACAGAGCTCCTCTCTTGCCAAAGTCTCCGGCCCAACTGGGGCCTTGGGCGCGCGCGCACGCGCGATAGGACTCCTCAGCTAATGGAACTTTTGCCGGAGGCCCGGTCTACCCGCCGGGAAGAAGCCGGGTAGACTGGGCCTCCGGCGATCGGAGGCCCGGTGTACCCGCCGGGAAGAGGCCGGGTAGCTTTCCTTTGCCCCTAATCCGCTCGCGGGGGGGGGGGGGGGCGGCAGAGGCAGCTGGGGCGGCTGGTTTCCAGCGCCCCAATTATACAATAGAATACAGGCACTGGAGGGGGCAAAGAGGCAGGAGGGGTAAGCAAGCCCTCCCCGCCCTAAAAGGAAGGCCCCCCTTCGGTGCCGGTCCGGACTGCTCCGGACCATGCACATCCCTAGAAACTATGATTACACTCAGGCAACTAAGCACACAAGCATGTAAGCAAAATACTTATTAATTGTAATGTAGAGTTCTCAACAACATTTTAGAATCCTTCATCCTCACTGGAAACAGTTAACATGCTAAAGGCATCTTCTGCTCTGAGTACATTGGAAATACATTCCTGTCTGGGCTAGCAGCCAAACTCAGTCTAATCTCTTCTACTGTATAGCAACAAACCAAAACAATTCCCACATAGCCCAGTTCTAGCAGAAAATGGCATTCCCTTAATTAATCTAATGATTTCTATGACAGTTAAATCATACCAAGAATATAATGCAAGGCAATTCCAATTCTTAACTAGAAAAGAGCATTCCTTTCTGACTTTTTAGGCAGGCAATCTACTAAATGCTGAATAATTTTAAAATCAAGTTCTTCTCATTAAAGCCAGTTTAAAAAAAGCTTGCCATCTTAGCTAGACTGTTACCTTTGATTTATTCCCCAGCACAATGAAAACATTTCCTCCGCTGTCTTTCTTAGCCAAACTTCACAGCATGAGCGCAGGAGTGGGGAGAGAGAAAGTTCAACCTATCGTCTATAGCAGGGATTCTCAATGTTGGGTCCCTGGATGTTATTGAACTTCAGCTCCCATAATCCCCAACCAAAGGCCACTGGAGCTGGGGATTATGGGAGTTGAAGTCCAGTAACATCTAGGGACCCAACGTTGAGAATCCCTGGTCTATAGAGTGAGATGGAAAGAGTTGAGAGATGGGAGGGGCAGAGAGGCTGGTTACGTATTAGATGAGCCAAAAGCAAGGGGGAGAGAGATGAAGGGAATGAAAAGGAGAGGAAAAATGGCGATGCGGAGAGCAGACCGAGGCAGAATGCTGTTAGACCAGCTCAATGGGCTGAGAGTGGCCCTTCTGGGAAGCAGGGAAGACAGAGATGGAAAGAAGGAGAAAGAAGATGAAGGTAAGTTTGTTCTGAAGGAAGGCATCCTTACTGATAATACTTACCGGTCAGCGCCAGCTGTCTTCACAGGAGTCTATGGGGGAGGAGTGCCGGGAGGCTGCGGGCTGTCCAGGCAGCTTAAGTAAATTTGAAGCAATGGCTAGGGAGCATAAGCTGGCTTCCCAGATTGACTTAATGGGGCCAAGGATGTGTCTCACACATCCAGCTCCCTAGGGTTCTGACCAGGTCTCCCTCCCTGGTGCGTCTGTGAGTGTGTGTGCTTTTTTCCTGTGTGGGAGGGGTAGGTTCTTTTATAACCTTCCCCCCAAGCTGGTTTGTCATATCCCAGATCCAAGACAGTCGCCATTCTGAAGTAAACATTTTTTGGTCTCCCACCCTTCATTCTAGTGGGGGTCCGGCTAACATGTTTACTGAATTTACATGGCAACATCCCTGTTATGTCCCGCTTGACGGCCTGTGGTAAATTCTTGAGCCTTATTGATGTCTCCAGTTCCAAGAAATGTTATTGGGATATATCATGCAAAGAATTGGTATTAAGAAATAGCATATAAGAAATGTTATCAGGAGATATCCTATAAAAGTAATTCAGCAGTTGCAGTGGCGTAACAAGGCTGGAGTGGGCCCAGAGACAAAATTTTAAAATGTGCACCTCGCTGATACACACACACACACACACTTCACATTATTTGGTCATGTGACTTGCCTCTGGGGGCCCCCTTGAGGCGTGGGGGCCCCCAGGCAGCTGTCTCCCCTTGCCTAATAGTAGTTACGCCCCTGAGCAGTTGCTCTGTGAAAGTATATACTCCAAATGCATACATGTACTGATATCTAAAATGTAGTTTTCTAAGATCTTCTAAATATGATTAACATAGCAAGTTTCAAGCCAGTTCTCGTGATTGACATCAGCATAGCACAATGCATAAACAAACTCCAAGGCAGGACGGGGTAAATTTCCCTTCTCCTCAGGCCTTGACTGCAGAATAAACAATTCCATATAGTAACATTGGTTCAGCAGAATCAAAGTTCACACTCCGGTCTCTTGCGGACCAGCCATTTTAGACACAGGCCTGAGTTTTACCTTTTGTAAAACTCTGCTGCTGATCCCAATCCCAGGGTGCTCACCACAGCACCAGTCCATATATTACACCGCCCAGAGATCTAAGTTTGGGTGGGGTATAAATTTGATAGATAGATAAACTATCATAGGCTGCTGCAGCGGCATGTGTGCGTGTCTGCTGCATGTATCATCAATGGGTGTGGGTGACCATGAATCACTCTACCTCCATGGCCAGCTTGGGATAGCCCATCAGGGGGAGGTTGGCCTTCAGGAAAACCAGCTGCTCTACCATGTCAGCATCCATGCGTGTGCAATGGGGTGTCACCATGCCCCTGGCCATGGAGAGCACTCTCTCACTCTGGACGCAGGAATGAGAGGAATTGTCCAGCAACTGCCACCAATTCTGGCCAAACTTGATGACGCAGTGTCCAAAATTGGATCAGCTCTCTATCCTGGCCTATCTCCTGCAGGTACTGCAGTGCACACTGGCCAGCAGTGCTGCAGGGCTCGATGAGCTCCTCCTGTATGCCTGGCACTAAGGAGCCCCTCCATGAACCACCGGGTGGAACGTGGAGGCGGAACCGCCAGCTCACTTGGCCCTGCCAGGGACACTACACTGCTGGATTGGGAAGTGATAGTAGTACTGCTGCTGGGGTGGAATGCACATTAGCAGTAGGCACTCGAGCACACTCTCCCTGGTTATGCTCCAGTCTCCTCTCACTTGGTTGCCTAACCTCTGCATCCAGGAGGTCCCTCCACCTGGGCAGCTGGTCAGGGTGCACCTCTTTGCCCTTCATCTTTGGGTCACTTAGGCAGGACAAAACATGCCTATGTTTTGTCCTGCACCGAAGTTGTGCTGAGCCGATCCATCACTCCAGTCCTTGGCCGACCTGCCAAGGCAATTGCTTCCCCAGTGGTCAACGTGGTCTGATCGAGGATAGTAATAATCTGGGTCGTGATCCATTGAATCCATTAGAATGGGTTCTGTGCCTGCGCAGAAGCCTCTCAGTGTCTAGTTCTACAGCTCCTTTTCAGTGCCTGTGCCTCGCCCCATGTGACCATGTGGCTATTTAAGGTGGGAGGAAGTGCAGGCACCTCATTTCCTTTGCGACCACCGTAGAGATTGGTTCGCTCAGTTACTGCGGCTCCTCGGTCTGAATAAAAGTTTCTGCTGTATTAGCCACATTTTGAGATCCAAGGAGGCATGTTTCACTACCTTCAAAGCAACCCACCATTGATTTAATGAGATAGGGTATCCAAGATCATTGTTCCAAAGATATTGGATATAATCAGTGGCAACCTTATCAGTGTCATTAAGCTTCAAATAGAGCAAAGTTACAAGCTTGGGTGCATCCAACAGATGTTTCAGATCTAATAATAGAAGTGGAATTTCAGAAGCTGGAATAGCATCAGGACCAAAGAGCCATGATATTAAATGCTTTAGCTGAATAAACTGCCAGCCAGCACAGTGGTTCCCAAACTGAGAGCCTCCAGATGTTGCTGAACTACAACTCCCATCAGCTCCAGCTACAATTTATTGTGACTGGGGATGAAGGGAGCTGTAGTTGAACAACATCTGGAGGCTCCCAGTTTTAGAACTACTGAACTAGCATTTAAAGATAGATCAAACAGCTCTCAGAAAGTCAAAATATTTAAAAACACCTTCAGAACAGATCAACTGATCTCGCGTGATGATGTTGTGGGAGGCCCAGTTAGCCCAATAAAAAGATGTACAAGCAATTTTCAAACAGGGATTCTCCCACAATGTAAGCTTTTCATCCTAGAAAGGATCAAAACCATGTCTAGAATCCAATGTTCTCCATATATGCTTTAACCACCGTTTAACCTAGATCTGCGTACAAATGATGAACTGAGCACCTGCCAAGATTTCAGTGGAGTCAGATAATAACTTCCAAGCTGTGCCCAAGGGGTGACCGAAACCTGAGATTCATTGTTCCACCCCAAGACTGAATAAATGCCCAATGATACATCTGAAAACACGGAAAATTAAATCCACCTTCTTCAAGAGGTAGTTGAAGTTTACAAAGTGAAAATCAAAGTGAATAAGAAATGTATTGTTCTCCATGGTGAGAAAACAAGAAGTACATTTCAAATTTATTTATTTATTATTTAATTTATATACCGCCCTTCCAAAAATGGCTCAGGGCGGTTTACAACAAATTTATCCCAGTCTTTCTGAATCTAGCTTACTGTAACATGCATCCATGTTTTAAGGGAAACATCTAGCAGTTTGTTTGCATTAAATAGAAGTGAAGAAAGAGTAGAAATGTGACTCTATAAATTGTGACTCTGTTTCAGGTCCAGTATCAAGACTGCATAGATTTCCTGCTCAGTATGATGGAATCCACATTTCAGTAGAAAGGGTCAAAGAAAAAAGCACCTGTGGTGTGACCCCTAAATTACAATCTAATGTTCATATACTACTTTTATCAAGAACAGTTAACATACTATGCATGCATAGTATGCATGCAATTGATTGCTGGGAAATCTAGAACCAGCAAACGGAAGTACTTTTTCACACAACGCATAATCAACTTGTGGAATTCTCTGCCATGAGATGTGGTGACAGCCAGCAACCTGGATGGCTTTAAGAGGAGTTTGGATAACTTCATGGAGGAGAGGTCTATTGACGGCTACTAGTCGGAGGGCTATAGGCCACCTCCAGTCTCAAAGGCAGGATGCCTCTGAATACCAGTTGCGGGGGAGTAACAGTAGGAGAGAGGGCATGTGGCTTCCTGCCTGTTGCTTCCAGCGGCATCTGGTGGGCTACTGTGCGAAACAGGATGCTGGACTAGCTGGGCCTTGTGCCTGATCCAGCAGGGCTGTTCTTATGTTCATCTGCAAATCCTGTCACTGCCTGAGCAAGGCAAGGTTCCATTCTCATTTTGTCATGTGCTCTTTTGTTAGTATTTACACATGGGGCATTGTTGTACAGAAATGATCTGTGTTGTTAGACTTAAAACTCATGAGACAAATTCCCAGTTCACCAATTCATTTTCTTTCTGCTGCTCTTTGGAGAGCATGCAGAGTTCAGAAAACTTTCAGATCAGAATTCAACAAGTGTTTCTGTACAGTAGGCAAAATGGTCTATTGCTTTTCTTCCATAGTGGACATACTTCCACTGTAAAAGTAGAAGGGAAACTTAAGAGGAAATCCTCAAAAGTGGCTACTTTTTTTTTTAATGACTCTGAAAATAGTGGAAAGAAAGAATACTAGTTAGCAAATGAGAATATAATGTTCCTATTCCTATCATCCTCCTCCTACGCCAACAATACCTGTTAAGAGGCTTTCAAGATCATTTACCATAATTGCCTTTTATCACCACAAGCTAGTTCATTGGTGGGTCACTGAGATCTTGTGTTAAAATGTATTTCATGTGAAGGCAAAGGATAACTCACTTATCTTTTTCAATTTGCAGATAAGTAGCAAAGATGAAGATTTTTTAGATCTTTCTGTCGATGTGGAGCAAAATACTTCAATTACTCACTGTTTAAGGTATGGGAGGTATACAGAGATTTGACTGCTGATTCTGTGCCTTCATAATAATGCAAGCTAACTGAAGAGATGAATTAGATAAAATTATATTTTATTGGGCCAACTTAGGCTGGTGTTGAGATCATCAAGGGTTTGAGTATCACTGAACTCTTCATACTCTACATTAACTGAACTTGGTCCATTAAATAACATTCTACCTACTTTGTCTTTCCAGTCTTTTGTGAACAACAACTTAATCCCAATCTTTTAAATTTAGAGTGCAATGTTTTTATTGCCATTTCCAATTCATTGCAGAGTAGATTCAGATGAGATATCTGGTGGCTGCTGGGCTACTGATCTGTTGATATGATTGTTAAGAAATCTGAGTAAGTCTGTCTTGCATTTTGATGGATGTTCTTTTGTTTTAGGGGTTTCAGCAATACAGAAACCCTGTGCAGCGAATATAAATATTACTGTGAAGAGTGTCGCAGTAAGCAGGAAGCACATAAAAGGTATCGTAAGCATATATTGTAAATTTCATAATTTGTTGTTTTTTCCCAAATAGTTCCCTTTATGTCATGTTTAGAGAGTTCAGTGGAACAGCACTAGTACACAAAAATATTCTGTAGTGTGGTGTTTTGCTTTTTTGTATGCAAGGTATTTGAAATTTAGTGGGCGTGCTCATTTTACATGTGTGACTTCTGGGCAAGTGGGAAGCAACTCCCTAACCTTCAGTATAATTTACAATTCTAACCCTGTCTTCACTTTCCCCCAATATTTCCCAATTTATTTGTTCTGTAAATTGTATACTCTTAAAGTGGTTTAAGCTACAAAGCCACTGGGTTACAGGTGTCTGAACAAATATTATTTGGAACAGCTGAACAAAGCAATGTGAGATGTCAAAATGCAATTGGAGATGCTGATCACAGTAGATTTTAAGAATGTTAAATATCCTGTCCTTAATACAGTCTATTTGGCAAAGACATGGGGGTCATTGAGAACATCCGTGCAGGTATTATCAGTCTGCACAACATTAAATGGGATTTAGATTCAGGTATATATCGATATTCTGCTCCAAAGTGTCAACTATGCAGGACTGAATCACAGAGGTGTGAGTGGCACATTATTATTATTACTACTACTACTATTATTATTATTATTATTACTACTACTACTACTACTACATTTATATCCCGCTCTCCCTCCAAGGAGCCCAGAGCGGTGTAGTACACACTTAAGTTTTTCTTCACAACAACCCTTTGAGGTAGGCTAGGCTGAGAGAGAAGTGACTGGCCCAGAGTCACCCAGCAAGTATCATGGCTGAATGGGGATTTGAACTCGGGTTTCCCCAGTCCTAGTCCAGCACTCTAACCACTACACCACGCTGGCTCCCCTTCCTCCCCTTCCTATCTATCTATCTATCTATCTATTTGCACCCTTTTGCTAAGGAATGTGAAAAATCATACCAAGCAGAGCAGCGTGGTGTAGTGGCTAGAGTGCCGGACTAGGACTGGGGAGACCTGAGTTCAAATCCCCATTCAGCCATTATACTTGCTGAGTGACTCTAGGCCAGTCACTTCTCTCTCAGCCTAACCTAAATCACAGGGTTGTTGTGAGGAGAAACCTAAGTATGTAGTACACTGCTCTGGGCTCCTTGGAGGAAGAGCAAGATATAAAAATGTAAATAATAATAATAATAATAATATTATTATTTCACAGGGAATAAAAATACACTCCCCACCTTGGCATTATCTGTAAGCAGTAAATACACTTATTATGGGAGTGACTCTGTCCCAAACTCTCAAAACTGTTTGTTAATGAGTATCTGCTAGTTTGTGTTTTGCTTTTCCTCAACTCTTGTCATTATTTAAATATGATGGGCAACATTCAGACTCGTTTTCACTCATTACTAAGCAATGAGTGAAATCAATGAGACAAGTTGGTCTTTACTAATGTAAGTTCCACTGATTTCAACGGGAATTGGTATGTTGCCCAATATTTTGAAAAAGCGTCACCACAGTTACCAGTCTTATACAGTTTCCAGCAGTCAACAGTTGGTAATGGCTGAGATAATATGTTAATGTTTGAATTTATTGTAATATTTGAAGGCTATTGGCAAAACAAGCTTAAAACCAGCTGTCATGGAAATAGTGTAGTGATCAACTTAACTTTGTTTCAGGATGAAAGTGAAAAAACTGCCTATGATTCTAGCACTTCATCTGAAGAGATTTAAATACATGGATCAGCTACATCGATATACAAAACTCTCATACAGGGTGGTGTTTCCCTTAGAACTTCGGCTATTTAATACATCAGGAGATGCCACTAATCCTGATAGAATGTATGATCTTGTGGCTGTGGTAGTTCATTGTGGAAGGTAATAAGCACACAGTATTACACACTAATACAGTTGACCTATTTGGAAATAGTGCTTTTGTATTTAAAAATTCCCAAAATATGATCCCTTGATGGCATATGAAATTACGTATGGAGTTATGTGGTAAGTGGCAGCATTGTTGTTGGAAGTATAAATGAGATGAGGAAATAACTTAGTCACATAGCTGTGTTCTCCTAAGCCAGGGTTTCTCAACGTGTGGGTCCCCAGATGTAATTGGACTTCAACTCCCATAATCCCCAGCCCCAGTGTCCTTTGGTTGGGAATTATGGGAGTTGAAGTCCAATTACATCTGGGGACCCACACTTTGAGAATCCCAAAAGCCATCTAAAGGCTAATTCTGCCTGAGTGGCATAGCTTCTGTCTGACCATATTCTATGCTACTCCAGTAATGTTCAAATATAGAAATCGCATGGGAGGAGCATATCATATAGCAGCTAACGGCACCCCTCCTACATAGTCTTCCTATTCTATATGTTGTTAGAGTGGTGTGGTAAATAGCAACCACATCACTAAGATAACTGAAGAGTGAGGCCTTTGTGAATGATAAAAATTTATATATATTAAAAAATTATACCCTGCCTTTCATCCTAAGACCCCAAGGCGGTTAAAGAGATAAAAACAATGCAATAAAAACATTCAAACAGAAGAAATACAGCTACAATTTTAAAAAGAGCAGGAGGCAGTTCATTGGCCAACAGCATGAATAAAAAGGACAATCTTCATTTTCCTCCTAAAGCCTGGGAGAGAGGGAGCCATGTGGGTCTCAGCTGACAGCGAGTTCCACAGCCTGTGGGCAATAACTAAGAAGGCCCTGTGCTGCTTGCTCGACAAATGGGCAAAATATCCCATCTCCAGCAGTCTTCATCAAATGAAAGCTGGTACACTTGTGGTATGTGAGATGTTTTTGGTGAGATTGAATGGAAGTGATTGGCATGTGAGGTCTCATGGTTGCCATGTCCCTCTAAAGGATTTTGGACACCCAATCTGATGATGCATGTTTTCCTGGCCATTTAGAAAATATGCATTTTTTATGATTAACAAAGATATGGATATCTTTCAATGTCATACAGTTAAGTCTCCCAAATTTTGGAATGTTCAGAACTCATCATTATGATAGATCATACAATTCATTTCCTACCATGGACTGGCAGTGTCATATATTCTAAATAAGAACAGCTGACAGGAAACTCCAATATTATAGATGCATTGTGAGAAGACACATACCATACAAACTACTGGGATGTAGCATGGTCATTGTACTTTGCTTTTTTAATTGTCTGCATTAATAGCCAATTCTCCCTCAGAAGAGGGTTGTATCCGTGGATCTTGGGATTGCTTACGACCTCCTGCTCCAAGACAGGGCCAATCAGAGACTTCTCCTCCTACAGGAGGGCGAGGCGATCCCCTTAGTCTCCAGTTCTTGCCCTGTCTCGCTCCGGGAAGGGTCTGCTCCACGTTGCTCCACTATTCTTCCTTTGGGCTACATTGTGGATTAACCCCTTCAATACTCAACAGTTGGGCAACGGAATGAGGGCACTGGGAAGGAAGGAAACCAAGTGGGCAGCCTTGTTACCTACCGCGACTCCCAGCGCGCCCTGCACATGGCAGCGGAGTCACCGCGTGGGGAGAGGGAGGCTTCCTTCTCCCTCTCCGAAGATTCCGTGGCACATGCCGTGTGCCACGCCGAGTGGGTCACGGTGATCTCTCCCGCACCCGTGACTCGGGCTGGCAAGGCAGCAAAGACAGCAAAAGCTGCAAAGCGCAACAAGGAAAAGGTCTCCAAGAAAAAGGAGACCGGGTCGCAGGCAGGCTCAAAGACCTCTCGAGGAGGCACGGAGCCAGAGAGCAAGGCCATGGCCTCAGCAACAACGGCTCTTCAGGAGGGTGAGTCTGTTCGGGGGGGTTGAAAGCGGGCGCTCCCCCCCCCCCCGCCGACAAGCGCTTCTGCTCGTCAGCTCTCCGCTGCCGCCAATCAGGGCATTGAGGCCACCTCCGCCAATGAGGAGGAGATTCTTCCCGCCTTTGCAGCTCTCCTCCGGCGGGTGATGGCAGAGGAGCTTAAGAAGCTCCCCTGGCTGCCCCTTCCTCTGGTTGCTCCTGGCCTTCCCACCCCCTCCGAGGTGGCCGCCATTTTGGAGGGGGGACCAAGCACGTCTGGCACGTTAGCTGCGGCCATTTTGGCTACAGCCTGCGCTCCTCACGGCGCTCCTGCTGCTTCCGCCTCCACCCAGGTGAACGCCAGCAAGACAACAGGGCTCCTCCAGTTCTTTCCCCTTGCCACCCCATCGCTTCCACAACAACCGCCGAGCTGCCCCGGCTCTCCCGCTGCTGCCCGCTCCACACAACGATGGGCTCTGAGCTACTCCCCTGGCCCATCCAGCCACAGTCCGACATATCTGAGGCATCTGACTCGGAGCGCGGGGAAGGTGAGCTTTCCGGGGACGATGAGGAGTCCCCTCTATCCTAGCAGCCCCAGTGCCACCTCTTTTCTCAGGCAGACTTCCCTGTGTTACTGCACAAGGTGCGGAAGGTGCTGAGGCTGGAAGAGCAACCCCTACCCAGTGCTAACAAGCCTGAAGAGGACCCCGCAGTACTTCCCTCACTGCAAACGCAGGAGATGACCATGCCCTGCCCACAGCTCTTTTTGGATATATTTCAAAAGGAATGGGACAAGCCCACTAAGAGCAAGGGGCCCCCGTTGGCGGTACGGCGCCAGTACACATCCACTAAGGCCCTCATGGAAAAACTGCAGGTGCCACTGGTAGATGCAGAAGTGGCTGCCCTCGTAACGGAAACGGTACTCCCCAAGGATGGAGATGAGACCCTGAAAAACATAGACAAGTGTGATGCTGTCTTACACAGGTCACATGAGGCAACCGCCTTATCCATTAGGGCTTCTACAGCCAACTCCATGTTGGCTAGAGCAGCAGTTCTTTGGGTGAGGGAACTTCTCCCCTTGGTTCCTCCGGAATCAACTGCCCTTAGGCAGGGTCTCAACAAACTGGGCAAAGCGGTAGCATTCATGGCTGATTCTTCTCTCAATGGGGCACAACTGTCTGCCAGGGCCCTGGTATCTGATATCACGGTCAGACTCCAGTTATGGCTTAAGAACTGGAAAGTGGACCAGAAGTCCCGGTGAAACCTAGCCAACTCGGCCTTCAAAGGGAGCAAGTTGTTCGGGGAAGTCCTCAACCCCATTTTGATCGAATCTAAAGACAAAAAAGGCTATTTCTCCAGGGACCCAGCAGCCAGAGCGCCGCCAGAGCGCCGCTTTACCTCTTTCTTTTCTAATCCCAAAGACTACAGGTCCTCCTTTTGCTCGCGCCGGAGCAGACAGGACAGGTTCTCTGGGTCCAGGGCTCATTCCTCCTTTCAGGACCACCAGCCTCGCCGTACCCAGCAGCACGCGCAGTCAGCCAAGCCCGCCTTCAAGCGCAACCCTGCCCAATGACTACCATCCACAGCTCCAGCTATCCCAGGTGGGGGGCAGGTTGCAGAGTTTTGCTCAGGCCTGGGCGCAAACCTGCTCAGACGCATGGGTCATACAAACCGTTTCCCTGGGGTACTCCCTGGAGTTCACCAGCCAGCCCCTGGATCACCGCCTCCCTTCCCCCAGGTCCCAGAAAATGTCAAAGCACCTCCTGATGCTGGCAGCCATAAAGCACCTGTCCAGCATCAGGGCAATCGAGCCGGTCCCGCCGGGGGAGCAGGACTAAGGAGTCTACTCGATCCTCTTCCTGGTCCCCAAAAAGAATGGCGAGTGGAGGGCGATTCTAGACCTGAAGTACGCCAACAGGTACCTGAGGAAGAGGAGCTTCCACATGGAAACTCTACACTCCATCCTTATGGCCCTTCAGGAAGGAGACTTCCTGGCCTCAGTGGACCTCAAGGAGGCATACCTCCATGTCCCCATCCACCCTCAGGACAGACGCTTCCTGTGGTTCTCCTATTGCCAACACCATTTCCAGTACCGGGCTCTCCCCTTCGATCTCTCGACTGCCCCCTGGGTGTTCACCGAGATCATGGTGGCACTCGTGGCACACTTGAGGACCAAGGGCATCCATCTTTATCCTTATTTGGACGATCTGATGATCCGATCGTCGTCTCTATCCCAGGGACAGAGGGATGTCCGCACCACTCTGCAGGTCTTGGAAGCACACGGCTTCGTTGTGAACCTCCAAAAGAGCTCCCTAACTCCCCAGACCAGGATCCTCCACTTAGGGGCCCTCATCGACACACACAGAGAGACGGTTAGCCTCCCCCACCCCAAGCGTCGGTCGAAGCTGACCTTCAGGTGCCAGTCCTTAATTGCCCAGCTGAGGTCAGACGTGCTCTCCCTGAGGCAGTTGCAGGGTCTCATGATCTCCACCATAGGGATAGTGCCTTGGAGTAAGTTCCACTCGCGCCCCTTCCAGTGGTTCCTGCTGCCCTACCAGGACCAAATTGCGCAGAGGTCTCGGCTGAGGGTGACCCTGCCTGACGCCGTCCGGCGGTCACTGTCCTGGTGGACTTCCCCAGCAGTTCGAAAGGGCACCCGGTTCTTTCAAGTTGAACGAACACAGGTTGTTACGGATGCCTGTCTCCAGGGCTGGAGGGGCCACTGCTAGCAGCTGGTCGCACAGGGAAAGTGGTCCACCGATGAAAGAAACAACTCCATAAACTGGCTGGAGCTTCGGGCAATTCTGAACTCCCTCAGAGAGTTCTCTCCACTAATCCAGAACCGACATGTGCTGGTATGAACAGACAGTGCCATTGCAAAGGTGCACATCAGCCGCCAAGGAGGGACCAGGTCCCGATCTCTGATGCAGGAGGCCACCAAACTTATGAGATGGGTGGAGGCAACCCTCCTGTCCCTCGAGGCGGACCACATCAGCGGGACCCAGAACACAGTAGCGGACTGGCTCAGCCGGTCCCAGATCGACTAGGCCAAGTGGTCCCTTGACCCTCACGCCTTCCAGAGTATTGTTCTAAGGTTCGGGGCCCTGGTGATAGACCTATTCACCTCTCTGGAAAACGCCAAGCTGCCCTGTTTCCTATCAAGATACAAGTCCCTGGGAGTGGAGGGGGTGGATGCTCTGACCCACCCCTGGCACACGGGCCTTCTTTATGCCTTTTCCCCAGTAGCCATAATCTCACAAATGGTGTGAAGGATCCGCCTACTTCAGGTGGAAGTCGTCCTGGTGGCCCCACACTGACCCTGCCGCCCTTGGTTTTCAGACTTAGTGGCATTATCCAGCGAACCGCCTCTGCCCTTCAGAAGCCATCCCCATCTGCTCAGGCAGGGCCCCGTGTGCCACCCGCAACCCGGCTGGCTCAGCCTCTCCGCCTGGAGATTGAGCGGAGGGCCCTAAGGGAATGTGGGTACTCTCAGGCAATCCAGGACACCATACTCACTTCTCGCCGCCCTTCCACCGTCAGAGTCTACTAATCGACTTGGAAGACCTTCTCCAAGTGGTGCACCACACAAGGGGTTGCCCCTCTGTCTGCATCAGTACCCCAGGTCCTGGGGTTCCTGCAGAAGGGTCTGGTAGAAGGGCTTTGCCCTAACACCCTACGTAGGCAGGTGTTCACCATCTCTTCCATCCTTCAGGTCCGGGAGGCCCCCTCCTGTCTGTGCACCCACACGTCCAGAGGTTCTTTAAAGGAGCCACGCTGCTCAAGCATCCCACAATGCGCAGGTTCCCAACATGGGATTTGAGCCTTGTCCTCAGGGCCCTCATGAAACCGCCCTTTGAGCCCTTGAGAGCGGCTCCCCTGAGGATCTTGTCTTTTAAGGTCCTGTTCCTCGTCGCCATCACCTCGGCCAGGCGAGTCTTGGAATTGGGCGTGCTTTCTGCGCGTAAAGAACTGTGCCTTATCTTCCCTGACTACGTCCTACTACACACGGACCCCTCCTATATGCCCAAGGTGAACTCCGTGTTCCACAGGGCTCAGGAACTAATGTTGCCTTCCTTTTGCCCACACCCATCCTCACCCAGAGAGAAGGAGTGGCACTCCTTGGATGTTCGCAGGGCGGTACAGGTATACCTGTGCCATACCAAGCCTCTCAGGAGGTCAGATTCCCTTTTTGTCTCCTTCAGGGACTGCTCCCTGGGCAAGAAGGTATCCACGGCCACACTGTCCTGCTGAATCTGCTCCTGCATTCGGATGGCATATGAGGAGTCAGGCACGCCAACACCGGCAGGAATCACAGCGCATTCCACTAGGAGTGCCACCGCTACCACTGCCTTCTGCACCCTGGCTCCCCTGGTTGATATTTGCAGGGCTGCCACCTGGGCCTCCATATCCGCTTTCGTGAGGCACTATAAGATCCATGATTGGACCTCAGCTGATGCCACCTTCGGCAGGTGGGTCTTACAGCAGGTGAGCCTTCGTGAGCCTAGACCAGAGGTCCCACACAGTGCAGGGAGGAGCTTTGGCAGGTCCCATGATCCATGGATACAACCCTCTTCTGAGGGAGAATGAAGCGTTGGCGCTTATCTAAAATGTCATTCTCCTCAGAAGTATGGGTTGTATCGGTCCCCACCCTGTCCTCTGGTCTGCCTCACACTCACCCGTAATGTTCAGGGCAGTAAACCGCCAGGCTTAGGACGGGGATCACAGTGCAAGCTGGATGCCTATTGCATCAGTTGTCTGTAACCTGTTCATGTGTCTTTCTTTCGGAGCGAGTAGGAGCTCTCTACAAACTAAGGGGATCGCCCCACCCTCCTGTGGGAGGAGAAGTCTCTGATTGGCCCTGTCTCAGAGCAGGAGGTCATAAGCAATCCCAGGATCCACGGATACAACCCATACTTCTGAGGAGAATGACCTTTCAGGTAAGCGCCAACGCTTCATTATCCCATTTGTGTGCCAGGCTTGTGTATCTTTCAGAACAATGGCTCACTGGCTAGAGTTAACCTGTCTGTTAAATAATGCTGATAAGGTGTTTTTGTGTTAGCAATTATTAATTGCAAACCAGTATATATGTGTGGTAGCAGAATTTCAGTTAATACTCTCTAGGGAAATCATGATGGTCTGTTTTCACCCCAGGAACCATGTTTGTCTGGGGAAAGTCACATTTTAAAAGATTTTGCAAAATGTATGTTTACTCATTACATAGCTATTACTGAAATTATCAAGGAAGTAGCATATATCTTTTTGTTTAGTGTACCCGCTTTTGTAACTTTGATCTTCGTGTATCCTGTAAAACCTTGAATAATGGATATGAAGATATGAAGCTTTTGTAAAAGGGAAAGTATATAGAAGTCATTTTAATCAAAGTTGTTACGCATAATTTTCTTATGAGAAGAGTGCATTTGGGAGTTGAAAATGAACATGAATTTAATAGCTTTCTTCTTTACAGTGGACCGAACAGAGGACACTATATTGCAATAGTGAAGAGTCATGATTTTTGGTTGCTCTTTGATGATGACATTGTAGAGGTAAGAATTGCTTTAATTCTAGACATTGTTTCTAATAGTAGTAACTTTGTGTTTACTACTTTTATCATCCTAGATTACCTAAATTATTGGGGGTGGGGAGACATTGGCTGACATTCTGCCTAAGTAAGCACTTCTGGAAGGATGATGTGCTAGTTCAAAACTATTGTGCTAGCTATTTGCACCAAGACTGGAGCATATGCTGTATAACCAGAAGCATGCTTGTATTTGCACAACCTGTGACATGCCTCATTTGTGTTAAAGGGAACTCTAGCACAAGAATTCTGTTGGGCGATTCTACAAGTCCCTGCTTTTTAGCACAATTTTGCTTGTTATGCTAGTGTTTCATTAGTCAGGATGTCAGCCATTATGCATTCATTATTTTGTTTATAACATGTATCCCACCTTTCTTCCGTGGTGGAATTTGGATGGTACTTATAGGGTTTCCAGGGAGTCTTCTATCTAGGCACTGACCAGGCCTAGGCTTGATTATCATCAACAAAGTAGCTGCATACTGCACTGCTACTTGCCAGTAGTACATGAAGGTACTGTTTTTAGATGTCCTGTCATGATCAGATTACAAAAGAGATTGTCGTGGCACCATTTTATTCAGAACTGCTGTTTATGTAAGACATTGAGAAATTGACTCGGAGGAGAAGCAAAATGGCGTCTGGAACGAAAACTCCTGACTAAACCAGCTGTCAGGGCTTTCATCAATCGTTTGGTCTTATCACCTTCTGTCGGCCAGATGGAGGTCGCTATGTGTGCGGGGCTTGGTCCTCCTCCTAGAGGTTGGGAGTCTAGGGGGTCTTCAGACCCTAAAAAGTCTGGAAAACCCTGGATGAACATCTGGAGATACCTTTCCGCAATTATCGGACCGAACGAAGAGAGGCTTTTCATCGCCTAACTACAGACGACCTGCTCTGTTCCTCTTATCTTATCTTTCCTAATAAATCTCTGAGATGTCCACGGCCGTGAGTTTGGCAGATCTACGGGTTTTTTCCTTCTTCATTGAAAGCTCTTGCTTATTTTTTTTGCTATCTTTACTTTGCTGGAGATCTCAGCATTCCAATGCTAACAGCTTTCCGTTTTGCCCTGAAGAGTTTTTTTTAAAAAAATGTCTGATATTCCAGCAATTACTTATTTCTTATTTTAATCTTAAACTTTAAACTACTCACAGTATTTGTCGGAGATTAGTATGGGTTTTTTCTTTTCTTTTCCTTCTCTCTTCGTGAACCTTCCCCACTTCACCTTGAATTTCCTGGCACGGCTGTGAGTTTGTCAGATTTATGGTTTTCTTTTACTGTCAATTTTTGCTTATTTTCTGCTATTTTCTATTTTTGAATCTTTCTATGGACTTGACCAGAGAGCTCAGCATTCAAATGCTATCAGCTTTTAGTTTTGCTTTGAAAAATTCTTTTAAAATGTTGGAGGCTACAGCAATTACTTGTTTTATTTTGATCTTTAACCTACACGTAATCTGTCGGAGATGATTGTAAATTTTGTTACGACATCTGCAATGGAGAAGAGGAACGGTGAAGAAGACTGGCTTGGAGAGAAAAGCAGCTTTTTTATGGGTCTTTTAAAAATTGCTTTGCAATGCCACATATTTACACATTTAACCATCTTAAGTTTTGCTTATAAAGTCCCAACTGGGAAGACTCAGTTTATCTGCGTTAGGGAGGATTTGCCTGCCAGGATCTTGAAAGATCTTCCCTGGATTTATAGTTCCTTCTGTTTGCATGGCTGACAAAGTGTTTTACGGCTGGACAACTATCTTTCTATTACTAACCATTTTAAGCTCCGACTGGGGAAATGAAATGAAAATGACTGGTGAGAACTGGCTGTTTGGCACAAGAAGAGGAGGACTGTTTTCCTATGTTCTGTCTTTCTTAGTGGAATCAGGACTTCTCGGTCTTTTGTAGTTCAGTACCATTCAATCACAGTTTATGTTAATTAGCATTTTGTATTGGGATCTTGACTTTACTTTGAAGAATTTCTGAACTTATTACTCAGCTGAGATGGAGTGATGATGATTTTTTTATTCTGGTGTTGCAATCGTGGTACTTTTTGCCAAATACTGGGACGGGAAATTGGCATGGGGGGAGACTGTTAAGTGGTGTTTCACTTTAAGATAATTTAAGAAGATTTTACAAAAAGGGATCTTTTAAGTATTTAAATCTTCTTTAAAAGTTTATTTGTTTTAGCTATATGTCTTTTGGGTGTGTTTTATTAGAATTACCTAGTCCTTGGATAGGCAGCTACAGCGAGATTTGCGCGGAAGGATTCTAACTGAAGGAATCTTACTGTATAGAAACTTAATAACCCTTTCTTTCCAGGCATGTAAAAGTTCCAGCACTGTTCAGTCTCCTCCTTAATGAGAGAGTGTCCTTGGACACTGGCTTTAAGATTTGATATTAACCCTATGTTATGTGAGTCAGCTGAGATGTTTACCAATTTTTCTTTCTTTCTGTCTTTGTGCTGGGATAAATGAAAAGCCCGATATTTTTAGTGGTGTATCTATCAGTATTTTATTTCTCTTTGCTGATATATTTTTAATATAATGGAATTATCTTCCCTCTCTTACTTTTCTTTCCTCCTGAGCTTTCCTCTCCCCCCGCTCTCTCCTTTCCTCCTTTCCTTTCCTTTCGAGGTCTCCTCCCCCCCCCCCCCCACCGTGGCTCTTTTTCTTGAGACATTTGATTTATTTAGGGTTTCACATACAGGTTTTAACAGAGTATAATTAAATAATATACCTTATTATTGTATTTTAATGTATCCCCTGTGCTCAGGAACTGAGATTTTTTAAAGATATACCCAAATGGTCCAATGACTTAAGGAACTGCTATATACCTTTCTGGAAGAAACGATAATTAATGTAACTAATTTAGGGTTTAATATGTAGGTTTTAACTTTGAGTATAATTAAATATTATACCTCATTAATTGGCCTTTCAATTAGGGGACTCTATATAACGATTTAAAACGGATAACAACCTAATTAGGAATTGGGATGTTGTATGATAAACCCAATAGTTTTAATGACTTAAAGAATTGTCACATATTTTTGTTCTTTGTTTCTCTTTTCCTTTTCTTAGAGGAGATGAGCTATATTAAGAATGAGGGAATTTTAAATTTAAGGCATAAGATTATTGGCACTATTTTATTATATGATAATAATAGCTTTTAAAAGATTGTATACTGAGATATTTTATTTGGAATGCTCAGTGTCTGACTTTTTGGTACTCTTAAGTCTTGGTTTGAACAATTAACTAGATAGCATTAGCTTCTAACTGAAATCAAATTTTAACTTGTAAAAATATATATACCTTTATCATTCCTATCCCCCCCCCCCCAGTATCTTTTTTATTTTCATTTCCTCCCATGAGCTTTCACTGGTTGTTATGGAAACTGTATAATGGTAATTGTTGAATGAACTGCTTGTTGTGATGCAAACAATCAGAAGGAAACTGAGAAGGATTACATATATGTATGGGGAGAGATCTGGGTGACATAGCTTGATAGCCTATTCTCCTTGGGAGAAGTTTTAGAGACCAGATTTGGCTGAAGTTAGTCTATCTCTTCATGAAAGAATATCTTTTCATTTATCTCTCCAGTTTTTTGTTTGTTAAATGAAGAGGAGGACTGCTGAAGGTTTAACTGATTTCTGTCACTTACTTTACTGTTGCCGTTTTGCATACCTGTATGGGACGAGATGGGAATTTTGATTACAAAAAATTGGTGGATATGTGGCTTCGTATATACAATATGTATGCCTTTTTCTTTTGGTAGAACCTGTGTTTTAACACTTACATTTTCTTCTCCATTGAATTTTTATGTTTTAAATCGTTCTTCTGAGGCCAAGGTGAGAGTTCTGTGTGAGGCTCAAGGTTCAATTTCTCTCTGACAATTGGATTTAGTTTTTAGACGTACCCTCTATTTTTTACAGATTATTTTAATTCATTCAAGTATACTTAAATATTATCACTCTGTATAAGTCTTTTTTCCTTTTCCCTGCTTTCTTTGCTGTGGATGAGTAATTGCTCATATTCATGTATGATTATGTCAATCTCAAGAGATGTAACCGGTTCTATTTCTATTACTAATAAAAGCAAAAAATTCGGGGGGGGGGGGGGAGAAATGTGACTCGGAGCACAATGGACTTTATGATAACACCAACACACATGGAATGAGGCCATAGCTCCGTGGTAGAGCATCCAACATCTCTACGTAGGGCTAGGAAGGTCTCCTGCCTGAAACCTTGGAGAAGCCACTGCCAATCAGTGCAGACAATACTGAGCTAGATGGACCAATGGTTTGACTTGGTATAAGGCAGCTTCCCTTATTCTTATATACTGTTGATAAAAATGGGGCCTTTAACACCACATAATCTTACTATATGATTGACATCCTCACTAATAAAGCATTTGCCTAGCAAAGTTATGCTAGTGCAAAAATATTGCATAGTTGAACTTAAAATGTGGATTTGCAGAATTGCACTACATCGTTCTTGCCTAGAAGTTTCCTTTAAAGCAAATAAGAATCCGTAGGATCCTGTGGGCGTTTGGGGGAAAGATTAAAAATTTGTTTAAAATCACCTGCTTGCCCATTTCTTTTGTGGGTTAGGTGGTAGGTAGCACGCATCATTCCCTACCACACAGCCCACTTTGGTGTCCCTAGGAGCTACCCACAGGGAGCAATGGAATGATTCACGTTTCCCCGTTGTCCCCTTTGGCTGGAACACTCAAAACCTTTTGACTGATGTTTTGGCACAATATTTTGGCTGTTTCGAGCTCAAAATGAGATATACAGTCTATTTTGTGCAGATCCCTACTCTGCATTAACACAGCATCTGGACTGCAGTCTCCATACTTAGCAAGTGATCTTTTCAAGGCAAAGTGTTTAAACTGCTGTATAAAATTTTTACAGTATGTCTTATGGAAGTTGGAATCTTTATTTCAGTCTTCGACCAGACAATAATACAACACAATAGATAAGTAGCAACCTCCAGCAATCAAGATTCTATTTTCCTACAAAACACCGTTTACAATATAACATTATATAGTACAATCGACGCTCATGATTTTACCAATTGCTTCCTTACCCAGCTTGCAAAATTTTGCCACCTTGGTGGAAACATTAATATCACTGTCGGACAAAAGGAGAGACACATAAAAGGCCAATGGTCTACCTGGGAATGTAGGCAAAATAAGTGACAAAAGTGCTAGCCAAAGATCTCCCTGAAACACACAGTGAAGCAACATATGACCAATCGTCTTGACCGCTCCTGACTGACACAGGCATAACCGTTGACAGCGTTTCTTAAGTGGTGAAGGCTGTAAGTTGGCCAAATTTCAAAACTGATGATAAATGGCTGGTGCAGTTTTAAACCTGTTTTAACATCTGCACGCGCACGCACACACACAATGTACCTCCAGTTTTTCTTTTTGACAATTTAGATTCTATTTTTACAAATTCAGGAAAACTGTAGAGGGGCTACTTTTTCTGCTTTGGTCAAAATTCATATCATGTGTTGACACCATCAAGTCAATTTTGCTTCATTCCTCCATTTTATGTATGTTTATCAAGAAAAGTGTTCTGAATATATTGCTAGTAGAATAATTTCTTTTGCAATTTAAGGGTCAGTTTCTGATTTCCATAGCACGAAATCATGGCTTAGTGTTATATTTGAACTGTGCCTCTGTATATTGACTGTGTACCACAGAGAGTTTTTGCTCTCTTTTGTACCTTTTCACAGCAGCGTCTCTGCCGGTCCCCACACACCACAGCTAATAGCGTGAGCCACTTCATCGCAAACTATTGCTGTAGTAGCCTTGCAGTCTTCAAATTATCTTGTTTCCTCTATTGCAGAGCTTAAGAGTTTCATGTAATTTAAATTGGAATGGATTTCCTTTCTTTGGAAATGATACCTTTCCCCATTTTCTTACAGAAAATAGATGCTCAAGCTATTGAAGAATTCTATGGGTTGACATCGGACATCTCAAAAAACTCTGAGTCTGGTTATATCCTCTTCTATCAGTCTCGGGACTGAATGAGATCTGTGGTAAAGATGACTTTCTGCCTCGCTTCTTTCCTAGCTATTGTGGAGAAGAGAAAGCACTGATTTTATTTTATTTTTGAAACACAGGAATGCAAGACCATGGGCCTGATCCAGCAGGGCTGTTCTTATGTTCAGGGAGTTGGAGTAATAGCACAGTTTGCACAGAACAAAGCCAAGGTTTCAGAGAGGCTGTCTTACACTCTTCATATCATGTTCATTTAATTTGCTCAGGTGTCACATTGACAATGCTGGTAGTGGACAGTGGGAATGGAGATGCCAGCCACACTCGTAAGAGCTTTTCATTAAGCAGCTAAAACTGTCTAGAAGACTTTGATCAAAAGTCCATTCAAGTCAGTGAAAATATGTTCACAATCTTCAGTTTGAATTTTAGCCAATGTTGTACTGGAAGCGAGTGCAACAGAAGCAATATAAATCGGATATATTAAGTTTTATGCTTATTTCTTGTTAAGAGTGCAAATGATTCTTTGTGCATTGATTTTTACCTGTTCTCAGTGCCTGGGTTTCTTGCACACCTAATTGGAGAGAGCTAGCCAAACAGTTGCCTTCCTGGCCAGAATAAATTAATAAAAATTGATACTTAAAGTAGAATCAAGAAGGCAAGCATGTTTTGCTTCTTTTAAGAAGCTTCCATTACAGTAATATGTACCTCTATGATTGGGAATAGCTTTGATGTTTAAAATCCCTATGGGGAAGAACTTTGCTTATAACTATAGTTTATTTTTATTTATGCATTACTGTTAACTTCTAGAAGTTCTGAATTTTGTATTCCTCTCAGTTCCAACAAGTTTTGGAACCTAGTTTTGTATATTAGCTTGTATCAAATTTAAATATTCTATTTCATTGCTCATCTAAGAGGTTTATTTTATTTCCCGGTGAGGATACCTTCCAAATCTGGAATAACTGGGAAGGAGATGGGGTTCTGTGTCTTCTGATGAGGAGCTGGTGTTTCAGGCTATATGTTTGACATGGTTGATTTAAGGTAGGGCTGCACAACTTTGGCCCTCCTGCGGATGTTGGACTACATCTGAGCCCCTGGTGTGGTCTGAGCCCCTGGAATGAGCCCCTGGTGGTGCAGTGGTAAAACTGCCGCCCTGTCACCAGAAGGTTACAAGTTCGATCCTGACCAGGGGCTCAAGGTTGACTCAGCCTTCCATCCTTCCGAGGTCGGTAAAATGAGTACCCAGAATGTCGGGGGCAATATGCTAAATCATTGTAAACCACTTAGAGAGCTTCGGCTATAGAGCGGTATATAAATGTAAGTGCTATTGCTATTGCTACATCTCCCATCATCCCTGACTATTGGCCACTGTGGCTGGGGATATTGGGAGTTGTGGTAGGGGAGTACATGCACAGATTCCTTCAGTTTGAGTTCAAACTGGACTGAGAGCCAGTTCAAGTCCAACTGACCCCCGGTTTGGACCATGTGTCAAACCGGTTCGGAACTGGTTCAGCAGTTCAAGGGAGCATGCCTGAAAGGGGAATCGGATGAGGATTCCCTTTTACAAGCAAGGGGGGAACCCTGCCTACCTTAAAGGGGGGGGGCTAATGGGGCGGGCGAGAGGGCACCTGTAGTCTGAGAGCAGTGCTGCAGTGCGGCTCCTCCTCTCTGGACTTGGCCCAGTGCTCCAGTGCAGCCTGGCTCTGCCATCCATGCATGCGCACCAGGCCATGCTGGATTTTCCTTTACAAATATACCCCCAAACTGGTTTGTTAGAACTGGGGCCGGTTCAGCTCAAATTTAGACAGGCACCACTTTTGAGGGGTCCGGTTTGAGTCCAAACTGGTCAAACTGGGTCAGTTCTGCACATCACTAAGTTGTAGGACAAAAACAGCTGGGGGACTGGAGTTGTGCAGTCCTCATTTAAATAGTATGAAACTGAACTTTCCTCTAACACTGTAAAGCAGATAACTTGTTTTGTTAGTGAGATGCTGGAGCATTAGTGGTGTGCTATTATTCTGTTCTGGGTCATTTAAAGAATTGATTGCAATATAGGCCAGAGTTTTACAGCCTTAGCTTTCAATATGATCGCAGAGACAAAAGTATGTGTAATTCTGTGCCCATTAATTGCAGCATTAATTTAAAAATATGTAAAATAGCTTCAGAATATCTCTCAATCTTTAATCTGGTTGCAGTGGACATGAAAATCCCATATGTGCGTTGGATACAGGAGTAAAAAGTTAAGGCTCCTTGCAGTCCTGTGATAGCTTTTATCAGTATGTTTTTAAATATTAAGTTATATTTAAGACTTAATTGATCATCAAAGCAACAGGTGATACAGAACTAAAGTCTTGTGATTGACACTTCCTTTCATCATCACTATGTTGTCTGACAGTGGCTGAATGTAACTTCTTGATAAAAGCCTGAATACACATTCCCAGTAAGAGCAATCATGCCTTGATAATTTTGCACCCCTTTTCAGAATGTGTGTGTGGGGTTTTATTGTTTGATTTTGGTTGGCAGTGTAAAACTGTGCTCTGTCTGCTGCTATAGTTAATGCATTTACTTTATCTTATCTTTTTTAGCTCAGGAAAATGATTTTGCTTCATGTAATTGAACAGATTTCTAACAGGGTCAATATGTGGGCTATTTTATCTAACGTGTAAAAGTCATGTCCTGTTGTAAAGATTTTTTTATAAAGCAACATTTTTGAAGCCTCGTCTTGGCCAGTATTCTTCTTTTTCTTTTTACATATAAATTACATTGCTTAGCTAAAATACCATTATTGTAAAGATGAATCTATCAAGCCTTTGAAAAAAGTGAGTGGATCGTGGTTTTTAAAGGGCTTTATGTAAAAGTATATTGCAATCTTAAACGTTTCTTCAGTTGTCAAATAGGAAAAGAGTGAGATCAGTAAATCGATCATACCTTATTGCAGGGTTTCTCAAACTTGGATCCCCAGATGTTCGATTACAATTCCCATCAATATCTGAAAGCCATTGTGGCTGGGGATGATGGGACCTGTAGTCCAACATCTGGAGACCCAAATTTAAGAACCCCTGCCTTAATGCATGCCAGAAATGATTAACATCATTTCCACATGATGAGATATAGATAGATAGATAGATAGATAGATCAAACCCATCTTTAGCTTAAGAGAAAACTAAGGTGCCTTAAATTGTCCATCATTCTCTTAAAATGTGGAAACTGCAAGTTATTGTGGTTCCTTTTTAAAAAATAAACTATACAAGTTAGTTTTATAAAACAGCATCCCTAAACTTTATGGCTGCAGCGAGCTTGCATGTTTGAAATTTTATTCCCTCACTTTATAGCACTGTTTAAGTAACTTCACATATTATTTTGTTAAATATACACAGAATTGCCTCCTGCAGTTTAACACAAATTTAAAGAGGTTGTTTGCAAATCTTACGGATAGTAATAATAAAACAACAACAACAATCTTTATTTGTTAGCCATCCCATAACAAATTGTTCTCTGGGTGGCTCACAACATAGCATTAAAACATGAAATTAAAACAAACAAACCTGTAAACAGTAACTGATGGAAGTGGGGCAATTCCAGAAATCCATAGCTAACTAGAGACTTCCATGTACAGAAGTAGTATTACAGAAACATGTTATGGAGGAAGTATTATAAGAATTATTGTATGTAATCCATTCTATTATAATTTTGCAGATGAACGTTCAGGGAAAGTTTAAAAAGAACACCAGCACAGGGACTCGGGTGGAGAACAGCAGTCTACCAGCATGAGTATAGTGTTTGGGTTTTTTAAGAAAAACTGAAAAAAGGCACTAATTATTAACTAGCTGGGCTGGGCGCAGAGCATCTGCGCCTCTAGTTCTCCACCCGTTGCCACTGTCTTCTTTCCCCACCTGCTGCCGTTTTCTTCTCCACCTGTCCACTGCCACCGTTTTCTTCCCCTGTCCGCCACGGTTTCCCCTCCCATCTTTCCCACCTCATCCGCAAGCCTATTCGCCAGTGCCACTGCTTTCCTTTCCCCCTGCTGATAGCTCACTCACAAGAGCTGCCACACATGGGATTAGCGACGGGTACGCCTTAGAGAAATATAGATAGATAGATGAGCCAGGAAGGCTTAATTACATTGGTTCTGTTTTCAGTAACTTTGGGAGCAAAGGCCAAGGGTGGGGGAAGATAACCCATGCAGGTCCTCAGTGGAGGGTGTGGCTACTCCCCCCCTCCCCACATGTTGCCCTTGAAGTGTTTTGAAAATTTTCTGTTGCATTGTAAAGCAGATGCTTTGCTCACAGGCAACCATTTTAAGAAGGAGCAGCAGTCAATCTTTTAAACACTTGTCAGTACTTCCTCCTCTCAGCACTGCCCTGAAATCCTTAATCTGTCAGAATCTGAAAACGTTGCTCAGAGTTGATTGCCCTGTGGGAGCTTAAAAGGCTGTTAACGTGCAATGATGAATAGATTTTTTAAAAAAACAAAAAAATTGTGTTCTGCTACGGACCTGAATTTTTGGACACATTTAAAGGGTGGAGATGGGGAAAGATGTTACCCTTGGCTGAATATAGGTAGACAAGTGAAATCGGCTTTTAGGGGTCAGTCTTTCTTAAAACTGCTGTGTCTGTATTACTTTTCAATGGATGTGTATGAAATTTGGACATGTGAAGTTTATTGCATAGCTGTTCTATGCCAGTTTTTAGGCAGACTTGATGGATGGTTTGGATTTTGACAAATAGAGTGTTTAATATTTATAAAGATGGAATGCAGTTTCTACATCTCATCTTAAGTCTGCAGGCACTACAATGCCTGTAAAATGTTGTATTGATATCTTTAATTGACCTTAGTAAAATTGCATTTAAGTAATATAGTAAGGTAAGTTCCTAATTATTTAAAACAGTCATTTTAGTTCCTGATACAATTTTTACCATCAGTTTCATGATACAGTACAACTTTGTCAGATACCTCTTAGGACACAAAACTTATTTATAGTGGAGAAATATCCAGAATGGTATAAGATGTAACAATGTGACTTGGTCAAAATGTTGGTTGTGCTGACACAGTTGAATTTACATGACCTTAATCTTCTTGAAATCAGTAGGAAAAGATTCACTACAAAGTAAAATGGTCTTAATACTATTGTCTCAGAGAACTATCTCAAAGCACCCGAGGCTGTTTCATTTCTAAAGATAAATGGATCTATTCAGTACCTGGATTGGAAAACACCCTAGAAATACCATGTATACTTTGATATTTTTGAAAGAAGAATAGGATTAAAATGTAACTAATTAAAGTATATGGTTATAGTTTCTGGAATACAGCCATATTGACTTTCCAGTGTGTTGACTCAATATGAGCAGATTTGAGATGAGATTTTGATGAGGAGAAACCTGTGTTAATCTACTCCTGTTGTATTTGTGTATTTTTTGTTTTTAAGGTGACTGTTTCAGGGTACTGTTTGCCAGCTACTGCCTAAGGTTCAAAGAACTGCTTAGATTCACTCCAGCACGTACACACATACTTGACACATTTTAACTTTTTTTTAGCTTTCTCCCTTCCACTAATACACCTGACCTCCATGGCATATTTCCTGCAATGAGGAAGAAGTTGGACTAGACCTCCAAAATCCCTTCCAGCTCTTAACATTCTACGACAACTGTCTTTTGGAACTCCCCTTGATCTTCAGATCAGTGTGCCATGGAGCAAGGGGAATTGCTGTTCATGAAGGACAAGTCAAAATTCTTCTTGGGACCCATGAAACAAGTTGTGTAGTTCTTTACTCCAAGTGTTCTTGGAAATCAAAGGCTTTTTATTTAAAAAAAATGTTAAGACTTTCTTTGCATCAAACCAGCTTTATTTAAGAAGCCTGGAAAGCATAACTGATCATGTGCAGTGGATAAGCATCTTTTAGGATATGAGGGGGAAAACAACTTCAGATGGAAACAGAATATAAATTATCGTTAGGATTCCAGTTCTGGATTTTTAAATATTGAATTAGAGCTTGTGTTAAATAAAATGTATTCTCAGCAGGGTGTGTTGAGTGTTCTGTAAATAACCTACTACTTTTTATTTTAACTTTAAGCTTTGTTCTCAAACTTCAGAATATATGTTGATGTGTTACTTGGCTTTCTTTTATGCAATAAATTATGTTGCAGAAAATGTGACTAGGAATTTGCCATACAGTGCTTCCTTCTAATTGACAAATTGTACAAATGTGAAAATTATTTTACAAAATAATAAAATTCAGGACAGTGGTGTTGACTTTATTAAGCTGCTGTTTGCCCATATGTTTTCCTACAATCATTAATCATATGGTGTTGTAGTATTTTCTAAGAGCCCCTGGTGGTGCAGTGGTAAAACTGCTGCCCTGTAACCAGAAGGTTGCAAGTTCGATCCTGACCAGGGGCTCAAGGTTGACTCAGCCTTCCATCCTTCCGAGGTCGGTAAAATGAGTACCCAGAATGTTGGGGGCAATATGCTAAATCATTGTAAACCGCTTAGAGAGCTCCGGCTATAGAGCGGTATATAAATGTAAGTGCTATTGCTATTGCTATTGCTAACTTGCTACTCAAAGGCTCTGTCAACTGCATTTTGTCCCTCAATACCAGCTGAGCCAAATAGCAAACGGAGTTGGAGCAGCATGCTGAAAGTTGCCCTTTAATCATGAATTTAAGAATTGGTGATTACATCAGAGATGCTGGGGATGATGCACAATAACTGTACCAGCCTACTAGTGGTCAGTGGCTCACATCTACCACAACGCTACAAGACTCGCAGAGCAGCAGAAGCCTAGCTGCCTTGAAGTTTTTATTCATAGCCGCGGGGGGGGGCACATTTTTGCTTCCCTCCCCTCCCTCCAAAAGCCCTTTTGTTGCCCTTAGGATCGTGTAGCCCTCAGGGACATATTCAAGCACAAATTGCTTTCAGTGAGAAGAGAAAGAAGCAGAAATGGCTGCACTGAAACCTTTCTGTGCAGCTGTTCTCCAGCCATTCTGCGAGGGTGGAGCCCTTTTGCCTCCATAGTACTGAAGAAAATGTCAGCCAGGGTGATTATTGAAATCATTGAAGATAAGAGATGAAATGTAAGGTTTTTTATATTTGTACACTGCCCCCAAATCACATCTCTGGGCAATTTACAACAGGATAAAACAAAACAATTAAAAACCACAATTCTAGTTAAAAGGTTTGGGTGAATAAATTCATTTTTAAAGACTTTCAAAAAGCTGTCAGATGGGGAGGTTCTTATTTCAGCAGGGAGCACATTCCAGAGTTTCGGTGTGGCAACAAAGAAGGCCCATCCCTAAGTAGCCACAAGACAACTGGTGGCAACTGCAGACGGTCCTCTCCTGATGATCTCAATGGGTGATGGGGCTCATAGTGAACAAGACTTTCTCTTAAACGTCTGAGAGACTTCTTTTGAAACTTCATTGGTATTTCCTCCCCCCTCATCCTGGCAAATGTGCTAGAAATAAGTGGAAGGCCTTTTACTCTAAAACGTGTGCAGTCATGTAAATAGATGAATTTGGACATGTTACTTTTAATCCATAAAGCTTTTTATAATGCTGTGCATACTCTTATTTAAAGTGAAAACTAAATATCAAGGTGGTTGGGACCCTACCTGTTAAGACCATCAAACATGCTACAAAACGATCTGGGAAGAACTGCAGTTACAATTGTAGGTGAGGCATTGGTTCGCACAGAACAAAGCATTCACTCTTAGAACTGAGAGAATATTGATCTTGGACACTGAAGATCCTGTTTCTTATTCTGGTCTGCATGTAGGTGCTAGCTCAGGTGCTATGGAGGTACCAGTCCGCCATCCACTCAGTCATATGTATGAATAGTGTGAGTGAAACTTATAAGATTTAATTCTATGCTGAGCATAGGGTTGTGTAGTATTTGATACCCATTTTGCAAGTTAAAAGATGCAACTTAATCAGAATCTGTGCAGTAAAGGTTTGACAACCTGGACTAAAACTGCACATTCTTGATTACGAGCAATGTTGATCACAGCCTATCCCCTGCTCCTAAATTAGATGTAATGTTTGAATATAGTCTTACTGTCTACTTTCTGAGGCTTTGGCTGAAAAATGAGTGTGGAAACTGCTGAGTGCTGCCTGATATAAATACAATGTGTAATAATTTTATGTCTCATAAGTGCTAAAGAATGTAGGCTAGCAGAAGCTTGTTTTAACCTAATTTGGTAAGTGGTTAAAAATAAAATGCAAGTTGAGCTTCTGCAGGCTTATTAAGCATGCAAAAATATTGATATCTTCCTTAATGGAACAAACTGCCAAATGGGAAGAGCTGTTAGTCTGGTACTCTGTCGTGTAGTATTAATTGTATGTTGCTGTAGACTCGGATGACTCAGCAATGGAGTATCCGTTTGTATGAAAAAAAACAATTATGATTAAATTGTATTATAGAAAGATCCATATGGTCTGCAAACAAGGCCCTTTTGCATTTAAGAGTGAAAATGTGCATGAAGTCTGTCCAGGATCCCATCCATGGAGTGTTGCGCTGCCTCTTCAGGCTTGGATGTTGGGAAGGTACCTCCCAGCAAGGAACATACTAGAATATAAATTGGAGGAATTCCTATGTTAGTCTGCTGCAGGAGAGAGCTTGGAGGCACTTGGCAAAGAGTGCATGTATTGTGGCATGTTTTTGTAGGCCAGATCCCACTTTGCCACATGTATGAAGTGGCCACCTCCATAAGTAGTTAGAGACTAAGGCTGAGAATTTGGGCAATGTCACCAGCTCATCTTATTTTTGGTGCATGTTCCATAGTAGCGATGGTTCTCCCAGTACCAGCAAGGGTGCCTCTCTAGCTGCAGGTTGGTGGCTGCCTCTTTCCTCCTACCACTCCAGTTCCTCTTGGTGGAATGTTAAGAGCACTCTGAAGGAGGTTCTGGGGGGTGCGGGGCGCTTCTGCCAGCTGTGGATGCAGGGAGAAGCACTGCTGCTTCCTGTAAACATCACACCCTCCCCCAGTTTTGCCCATTCCTGGAAAAAAGGTGAATTTACCCAGCTTGTTTCCTGCAAATGGAAGATGGGGGCTTCCTTTCAGATTGGCCCATACACATGGTCTCACTACAATATTAGCTTCCACCCTGCCTTTCCCCAACCTGATGATGGCAACAATACGTTTGTCATCCCATTGCCTGCCTTTTCAAAAGGAAGTGTGGAGAAGTTGAGAGGCGGTGAGCCCGCCCCTAGATGGCTAAACATTTCTTTCCACACTACTATTACGAATAATTATAATTAATATTTATAGACTTCTTTTCAACAAAAGTATGCAAAGTGGTTTACATAGAAAGACAAACAAACAAATGATTCCCTGTGTCAAAAGGCTCACAATCTAAAAAGAAACATAAGGTAGACACCAACAGCCACCAATGAAAAATGTGGCAACCGGGGGGGGGGAGGGTTGAGGTTTCCCTAGTAAGGAATTGGCATGTGTCCTGAGGGGTGCTGCCTCAGGTGCCACTGCCAGGGAGGCTCAGATTGGGCCTGTGTACACAGCCAGAGTACAAACTGAAGGTGGTGGTTGTGTGAGAGAGACAAAATGGAGCCAAGAGTCAAAACAGCAACAAAGACAGCAGGTGCGTGTCAGGGCTATGGAGCACAAATGAATACAGAATCCAGTGAACCTAAGATTGTCAGCACTGGTGTGACCCAGTACCAGCTAGGGACCACTGGTGATAAACCGGTACAAATCTAAAGAGGGACAGTTACTTCCTCCTTCAGCGATCTAATTAAATCCCCCACTGTTAAATTTGCTAGTGAATTTTTATTCCGCAGCTTCATTGGGAGTCTCTCTCCATAACTATTTATTGAGCTGGCATTTGTCAACATCAGGCTCTGCTACAGAATGTTCTGGAGGACTGAAATTATTTCCCACTGGTTTCTGAGTATCCCAGTTTTAATGCCCAATTTGTGTTCATTTATCGTGCAAAAGACCAGTTAAATGTAGTTCTAAGTAGATGCAATTGTCCTACTTTCAATATGCAGACTCTTACCTAGAACCCCCTCCCATATGCTGTGAATATGGTTTGCATCTGACTGCCAGCACATAAGTTACAAAGGAGTGTTGGCCAGGGCTGTAACTATAGTAGGGCAAGGGGAGAAAGTTGTCTGGGGGCCCACTGCCTTGGGGGCCCCCCAGAGGCAAGGCACATGACAGACTCCCCCAGCCGTACACCCGCCCGGGCTTCCTTCAGTTGTATTCATCCTCCGAAATTGATGTGGGTATTAAGACCTGGAGCTACCAGAACAGCATGTCTTTCTCTAGTACCATTAAATGACTTGCATCGTCCACAATTTACAAAACCTTTTAAAAAATAATTTAGGATGATGTTCTATTGTGGCACATAAGGGGTGTGTGTGTGTGTGCGTGCATGCGTGTGCATGTTTTACTATGCTTTTTGTTACCACTATTCAGTCTCATTTAAGATTTCTTTATTTCATGAGCTGAGCTTCAGTGAGGGGGGGCCCATTTTAAAATCTTGTCTCTGGGCCAACACCAACCTTGCTACGCCCCTGGTGTTGGCTATACTTTGCATGGCTGCTATCTTGAAACAAGATGGTGGATCAGCAAAAGATACCTCCACCATGTGCTGTCAATTTAGTTTGTATCAGATTGTAAACGCAAGGGTTATTAGAATGTGGACAGTGTGAGTTCACAAGCTCCCTTCCCTTTGGAAAGTAGGTTAAAATGTCATTCATGACTCAACTGGGACTATGGTGTGGTGGGGAGAGGTTTTAAAAAAAAATTCTTCAGTGAAAATTGTATTTCCCCCCCAGCTGCTATTTGCCCCTAGACTGAAGCTACTATGATAGCAAAAGCAGCTGCAGGGGAGGAGTGATTTCCATAGTGTAAATCAAACAACAGCAAAAGGGTTAAACTCCCCATGGCCTTGCTCTCCTAATTTTTATGGAGATGCTACTTTAAAAAAAAAAAAGGAAGGAAGGAAGGAAGGCAGAAATGCAATCACAGCCATGTATAGCTTGACCCTGATAACATGGGAGGCAGGAGCCTGTGTGTATGTTTAAAAAACATATGATTTAGACATAAGTGTTTGGAAGGGTGCAATTTTCTCATCACCACCCACTATTAGGGATGAAACATCCAGTTTTGAAGTGCAACCAACATTTAAGATGTAGGCATGCCGTTCTTGAACAATTGCATTAATTGTGGTGACTGAGTGCAAATAGGCAGAAGGCTCATTGGGCTATTTATATGACATGATTTCTTCCACTGTTCAAAGAGACTGAAGACTAGAATGAGAAGGGTTCCCTCAGGTCCAGCGGTGGGTGGCATCCTTACAGTAATGTATGGTTTCATCTATCTGACTGCACCTCAGAGCTCTAATCTGCTCTCCCCACCATCCAATGATGAAGAGTTGATCCTGTAGCAGAAAGCATGGATTTCCTCTTGGCTAAGCAGGGTCTGCCTTGGTTGACATTTGGATGTGTGATGGCATGTGAGTACTGCAAGATATTCCCCTTAGGGGATGGGGCCATAAGCCAGTGGACGAGCATCTAGATTCCAGGTTCATTGCCTGGCATCTTGTCAGGTAGACAAGTCTCTCCCAGTCCTCAAACCTAGGAGAGCTGCTGCCAGTCAGTGTAGACCAGGCCTGCTCAACTTCGGCCCTCCTGCAGATGTTGGCCTACAATTCCCATAATTCCTGGATATTGGCTGCTGTGGCTGAGAATTATGGGAGTTGTAGTCCAAAAACAGCTGGGGGGCCTAAGTTGAGCAGGCCTGGTGTAGACCAATGATCTGACTTCGTAGAAGGCAGCTTCCTATGTTCTTATACAGGGGCGGAGCAACCATTGGACAAATGGGTTCAAAGAACCTAGGCCGCCACCAATTGGGCCGCGAGTGTGGCCCCAGACACGCCCCTTGTGTCTGACATCAGATGCAGGAGCGTTATTTTTGTCCCAAATGGGGCCGTGCAGCCCTGTTTGGAGCCAAAATCGGCCTGCACTGCATTGGCAGCATGGCAGGGAGAGCCACTCCTGGTCTCACTGCCAATGCAGCAGGGCCGATCGATCTCCCTTCCAAACAGGTCTGCATGGCACCATTTAGGAGAGAGATTGGCCCACGCTGTACTGGCAGTGTGGCCAGAATGGCTCTCCCTGCCTTTAAGGCAGGGAGAGTCACTCTGGCTCATGCTGCCCAATGCAGTGTGGGCTGATCTCCCTTCCCAACAGGGCTGCATGGCCCCATTTGGGAGGGAGACCATGTCCCCCACGTCTGACGTCAGATGCGGGGGTTGGGGACAGGGCCACTGCCAGCCTCCCTATGCTCCTGTTCCTGTCGTTAGCCTGGAAGGGTGTCACTGTCAAGCTTGCGAAGTACCTGGTCATATCACTACAGAGGCAGCTAGAATGTACCTGTTCAATTGACTGGGCAATATACCAGCTTCTCTTCATAGTAATATTGCCAGTAAAATGATGTTGCAGATAAAATGATGTTTAGCAGATCTCATCAGTTGTGTGGAAAGTATGCAGGTTTTGAGGTTACACAGTGGTCATCAGGCAGAATGGAAAAGAAGCCAAATCTCTTAAAAAAAAAAAAAAAGCTCAAGGGAGGCAACGGAAATAATGGTAAAGTTAATCATTGTCTGATGTTCATCTAATGGAGAGCGGCTTGTTGGTGTAATTTAAGATGCTATTTATGGCTATGTTTAATTTATCGAGGTCAAGTGCATATTCTATGTTTCAAATAAAACGTGTGACTGAAATGTGGCCTGTAAAGAATTCCAAGCCCTCCTGTTCAAGCTTCAAAGTCTGCTTACATTTCCTTAATCCTAATTTCAGCAATGCATTATAGAAAAGGAAAACCAAGGAGAACTGTATAGAAATCAAACATAGACACTTGCAGTCCAATTCATTCAGCAAATTCATGTTGTGCCTGAGATGTAATCTGAACAGGGCCTCAGGATTAATGTTTATTTTGAATGCCAGAAACATATAAAATTATTGTTCAAAAGAGTGCTTCTGAGTGTGTGTGGAGTGCATTTCCCTCACCATGGAGTATCCACTGCCTATGCATCTGGGATTGGAATACAGAGGGTCTAGAACAGGGATTCTCAAACTTGGGTCCTCAGGTGTTATTGGACTTCAACTCCCATAATCCCCAACCTCAGTGGCCTTTGGTTGGGGATTATGGGAGTTGAAGTCCAATAACACCTGAGGACCCAAGTTTGAGAATCCCTGGTCTAGAACTTCGGCCCTCCAGCTGTGTTGGACTATAACTCCCATCATCCCAAGGCACAGTGACCAGTACACGGATTATGGGAATTGTAATCCAACATCTCCTCCTACAAGTCCTGCTATGCTGCCTCATGGTGGCGGGGCTGATCCTGGGAGGGATGAGTAACTAAACTAATGACAGCGGATGCAGCAACCAGCCTCAGAATTGATACTGAAGACACTGAAGAGGTGGATACCTTCTGCCTTTTAGGATCGACCATCAACAGTAAAGGATCCAGCAATCAAGAAATATGCTGCAGACTAGCAGGTGGTAGGGTTGCAATGAAGACCATGGAAAGGATATTTAGATGCTGTGATGTGTCTACACCTACCAAGATTAGAATCGTTGATTCTAACGTGGTTTTTCCCAAGACACTCTATGGATGCCAAAGCTGGACTCTGAAGAAGCAAGATAGAAAAAGTATTGATGCTTGTGAACTTTGGTGCTGGAGAAGACTTTTGAGGATACCACGGGCAGCTAGGAAAACCAACAAATGGATCATAGAACAAATCCAGAATTTTCACTTGAGACACAAATGACCAGACTCAAACTATTATACTTTGGACACATTATGTGAAGGCCCAGCTCCCTTGAAGTCCATAATGCTGGGGGAAGTTGAAGGAAAGAGAAGAAGAGGACGACCAGCAGCAAGGTGGATGGACTCGATTATGACAGCAATGAATGCACCACGGAGAAAACTTTGCCAAATTGAGAACAGATCATCTTGTAGAGAATCCATCTATGTGGTAGCTAAGAGTCGAAACCAACTTGAAAGTCCAACATCTGCAGGAGGGCCACAGTTGTGCAGCTCCACTCTAGGTCAATGGACATTCTTTCTAGACGGACTTGAGGCCTAATATAGAAGCTGCCTTATACTGAGTAAGATAATTGGTCCATCTAGTTCAGTACTGTCTACACTGACTGGCAGTAGTCTTGAAGATTTCAACAAGACTATCTCCCATGTTTTGGAAATGCAGTTCCCAATGGCATCTACTCTTAGCACCAGCAACTCTATTGGCCACTTGGGGCATTATGGGTAGAGATAGCCAGTAAGGGCATTCATTCTCTAACCATGCTTTCTCTACACAGTTTAAGAACATAAGAACAGTGTTGCTGGATCAGGCCCAAGGCCCAGCTAGTCCAGCATCCTGTTTCACACAGTGGCCCACAAGATGCCACTGGAAGCCTACAGCAGGAGTTGAGGGCATGCCCTCTCTCCTGCTGTTACTCCCCTGCAACTGGTACTCAGAGGAATCCTGCCTTTGAGGCTGGAGGTGGCCTATAGCTCTCTGGCTAGTAGCCTTTGATAGACCTCTCCTCCATGAAGTTATCAAACCCCTCTTAAAGAGTCAGCCAAGTTGTTGGCTGTCACCACATCTTGTGACAGAGAATTCTACAAGTTGATTATGCATTGTGTGAAAACATACTTCTGTTTGCTGGTCCTAAATTTCCTGGCAATCAATTTCATGGGATGACCCCTGGTTCTAGTGTTATGTGAGAGGGAGAAGAATTTCTCTCTATCCACTTTTTTCACACCATGCATGATTTTATAGACCTCTATCATGTCTCCCCGCAGTCATCTTTTTTCTAAACTAAATATCTCCAGGTGTTGTAGCCTTGCCTCATAAGAAAAGTGCTCTAGGCCCTTGATCATCTTGGTTGCCCTCTTCTGCACCTTTTCCAGTTCAACAATGTCCTTTTTTAGATGTGACCAGAATTGTATGCAGTACTCCAGGTGTGGCTGCACCATCGTTTTGTATAAGGGCACTATAATATTAGCAGTTTTATTTTCAATCCTCTTCCTAATGTTCCCTAGCATGAAATCGACCTTTTTCACAGCTGCCACACATTGAGTTGACACTTTCAGTGAGCTGACTACCATGACCCCAAGATCCCTCTACTGGTCAGTCACCGACACCTCAGATCCCATTAGTGTACAGGTGAAACTCGGAAAATTAGAATATCGTGCAAAAGTCCATTAATTTCAGTAATGCAAATTAAAAGGTGAAACTGATATATGAGACAGACGCATTACATGCAAAGCGAGATAAGTCAAGCCTTAATTTGTTATAATTGTGATGATCATGGCATACAGCTCATGAAAACCCCAAATCCACAATCCCAGAAAATTAGAATATTACATGGAACCAAGAAGACAAGGATTGTAGAATAGAACAATATCGGACCTCTGAAAAGTATACAGTGTACTGTGCTTGATTGGCCAGCAAACTCGCCTGACCTGACCCCATAGAGAATCTATGGGGCATTGCCAAGAGAAGGATGAGAGACATGAGACCAAACAATGCAGAAGAGCTGAAGGCCGCTAATGAAGCATCCTGGTCTTCCATAACACCTCATCAGTGCCACAGGCTGATAGCATCCATGCCACGCCACATTGAGGCAGTAATTGCTGCAAAAGGGGCCCAAACCAAGTACTGAATACATATGCATGCTTATACTTTATCCCATGTCTGCTAAGTTTTCTCAGGAGTCTTTGATGAGGAACTTTGTCAAAAGCTTTTTGGAAGTTCAGGTAGACTATGTCAACTGGATCACCTTGAGCCACACACTCGTTGACACTCTCAAAGAACCCCAAAAGGTTTGTGAGGCAAGATTTACCTTTGTGGAAGCCATGCTGGTTCTCTCCCAGCAGTGCTTGTTCTTCTATGTGCTTTACAATTTTATCCTTGAGGATGTTTTCCATCAGTTTGCCTGGAACAGACGTTAAGCTAACCGGCCTGTAGTGTTCCGGATCACCCCTGGATCCCTTTTTGAAAATCGGTGTTACATTTGCTACTTTTAAGTCCTCCAGTACAGAGCCCAATTGCAGGGATAAGTTATATATTTTAGTGAGGAGGTCAGCAATTTCACATTTCAGTTCTTTGAGGGCTTTTGGATGGGTGCCATCGGGCCTTGGCGATTTGCTAGTTTTCAGAATTTCTAGACAGTTTAGAACATCATCTCTTGTCACTTCTATCTGACTGATTCCCCTTAGTTAGACTCAGATGTCATTCTCTCACCTGATAGAGAGGCCACATTTGGACATGACATGAAACTGGAGTTACATGTGGCTGGGGTTTGTGTAACTGTGTGTCCGAATGCATGAAACTGCAGTTCAGACCCTAACTCCAACCAAACTCCAATTTGAACCCTCGGTTTGAAGTGAAGTCCGCTGCTAGGGCCTCCAATTTGCGGCTGCCTGCATGATGTCCAAATTCAGTAATGGAGGCAGCCTTCCCTGGAACTGGGGTTGAGGGAAGGAAGCTCATCTCTCGCTCCATCCTGAATGGCTGCCACGGCTGTCCATCAATAAGAGGAAGCTGGGTAGCCACTTCCCACTCATCTCTGCAGTCTTGCAGACTGCAGCGAGGAGGCCAGTGCTTACCTGTCCAAATTCGGATAGGTAAGTGTGTGGGGGGGAGTGTAACTGGAGGTCCATTGGATCCTCAGTTTTGTGTTATGTCAACTTGTCCAGAGACTTCAGTATTCTCCCCTTCCCACATGTCCTGTATGAAGCTAGCAAACAAGCATTATAGGTCTTATCTATCTTTCTGATAGATTTCCCAGATAAACTACTTAATTTGTAACTTTAACTCCATGTCTCCACACACTATTAATTAGCAATGCTCCCTTACCTGTGCACTTCCACTGTAGCTGGGGTAGATGTAGAAATCTTCCCTCCTAACACCAAGTCTATCCGGAGATGCCGGAGATTGAACCTGGGACTTTCTGCATGCAATCTATTGTGGGATGATGGGAGTTGTAGTTCAGCAGCAGCTGGAGCATCAAGGTTGCCTACCCCTTCCCTAAGGGAAATAACTTACAATGCTCACATGTAGTCATCCATGCAAATGCAAACCAGTTTGGTAGACCTTGCTTAACAAAGGGGACAATTCATGCTCTCTCTTACCAGTTCAGCTCTCCTCACAACTCTCTCACCTTTCACATTAACCCCTGATCTTGCTTGATGTGAGCTGAGGCCCTCTTTAATTAATATGGAGATCCTATTGGTCCCCTACAGGAAAACTGAGAGCTCCTTTTCACTTACACCAAATTTCCAGAATAAGAGGCGACATCCTCATAGCATGATAAGCTTACCAGCATTTGAACTAGCTCCTGTTTCCAGAGTATCCTGCTACACCCACCCACACATACCCCTTGGGACTGAGCCTTGATTTTGGCTTAACAAACTGCTGCATGAACCAGAGCTTGTCCTTTGAGGTACATTAACTTACAAGGGGGAGGGGTGGGGAGCCGGGTGGGGCTTTGCTCTTTTGTGCAATGCTTTATTGTAATTGTCCTGGTACAAAGTTTAAAAGAAAAAGCTCAATAAAATTGTTAATAATCAGATGGACCCTTGGATGGGTTCAGGAAGTATTATGGCACTGGCAACCATATCTTCAGTGACTTAAGTTTCAGCTCAAATGTTTCCATATGCAAATCACACATTTATTATTGATGACCTATTTGAGCTGCTGCAGAGCTCCTCTTCCTGAAAGATGCTTACTCAGCCCTCTTTTATAGAGCTCATATCCACTTTTAATTTCTTTTTTCAACCCACTGCCTGTGCTTCCTCAATCATAAGACAAAAGATTTCTAAAGCAGAAACTTGCCATAATTAAGGCTTTGGTTGATGATTTAAAAATGCAGCAAGAACATTAGCTGTAGCTCTAAATGACTCTCATGGCCCCATCCTTCAGTTTGGCGGCCTGTTTTAAATGTAAGCGTTGGGCTTCAATCCTGCTTGTAATATCACAGAGGGCAAGAACTTTGGCAGTATAAACCAAACCCCATATTTGGCAGTGGAGAATGTGGCATAGAGGCAAAAGCTAGACTGTTTAGTCTTTGTGGTTCAGAAGTGTTAGGAGTCAGTTCATAGGCCACCATCTCTCATTAATGGTGCCTTGTCTCTTTGACAGACATATCTGTTTTCCCTGAATGAGGTTGTGAATCATTTCTCTTAGTTGTGCAACATGGGGTCACAGTGACGGTCAGTGGTTCCTGGTTAATGCCATTGGCATGTGCTGTTTTCCACTTATCAGAAGAGCTGGATCAGGCCAAGGGCCCTCTAGTCCAGCACCCTGTTTCACCTAGTGGCCAGTCATGTGACTGGGAAGCCCAGAGGTGGAACATGTAGGCAAATAGCCCTCCCCGTACGTACTGTTGTGACTGACAACCCCAGGGGTTCTCACGGGTCCCTGGAAGTTGTTGGGCCACAATTACTCACCCCTGCTAACAGGGCAAAGAGGCACTTTTCAAAGTGGTGACTGTGTTTATATTAAGCAGGGGAAGGAAAACTGACCCTCTTCAAGCCCAGTACAGCACCCCTCTGGTGGCTTTTTGTTTATTTTTTATTTATTTATCAAACTTCTATGCCACCCGAACTTTCATCTCTGGGCAGTTAACATAAAACAAAACACATATTAAAAAGTTAAAACAATGCAACAATTTAAAATCAACTATAAAATTAAAACAGACCATTTTTAAAAGCTGGGAAAGCTTTGGTGAAAAAATGGGTTTTCAGATGTTTTTTAAAAATTGCCAGAGATGGGGAGGATTGTATCTCAAAAGGGAGCACATTCCACAGTCTCGGGGCAGCAACTGAGAAAGCCCGTCTCTGTGTAGCCACCAGACGAGTTGGCAGTAACTGGAGACAGACCTCTGCAGATGACCTCAATGGGCGGTGGTGCTCATAGAGAAGAAGACGCTCTCTTAGATACCCAGGGCCTAAGCTGTTTAGGGCTTTATAAGTTATAACTAGCACTTCGTATTTTGCCCGGAAACCAAGGTAGCTGGTGTCTACCTTGCATTTCTTTTTCAACGATGAGCCCTTTGGGGGACAGGGAACCCTATTATAATTTTTCTATGTAAACCACTTTGAGAATGTGTTTTGTTGTTGAAAAGCAATATATAAGAAGTAGTAGTAGTAGTACAACTCCCATCATCCCCAGCAGTGTTCTCTCTCATTTCTCTCATCTATGTGCGGAATAAGTTTTGTTCTGGGTGGCAGTATCAAGGCAGTGTGTGTGCATCATGTGCATTCAGAGTGGGACCTTGCTAATTAAACCTGAGTGGGATTTAAAATTAACTGAGCAGACATTAAAAAACTTGTGAGTGCATGTACGTGTGCACGCCTTAGAGGGAACACTGATCCCCAGCCATAATGACCCTAGCTAATACCTTCATCAGGATAGCAACCTTCATTCACGATCACCCACTACATACTTAATCAAGTTACCCACTGAGGATAACACCGCATGCATCTGCTGAAATGGACTACTGTGGCTATGACTACACTACTATTTATACACCACTTTTCAACAAAAAGTTTTAGAAGCAGAAGCTGAAAGATTCCCTGTCCCCAAAGGGCTCACAGTCGAAGACGAAAAACAAGGGAGACAGCAGTTGGGGTTGAATAGGGCCGGTTGCTCAACATTGCTTTGAAAGGTGCCTCTTTGCCTATTTATCAGGAGACTGTACTCTATGAAGGCTTATGATAAAATAAATTTGTGGCCTTAAGGGTGCCACCAGACTCCTTGGGTTTCATCCCATGTATGCTGGTTCTTCTGAGATGCTCAAAACAACTGCTGGATCTTCCAGGACAAAACTGCATCAAAGTACCACTAAGGTAATATAAACCTTTCAGTGGTAAGTTTGTTTACACTGATCCTTCCTGAATTGAAATGTTGCTGTAAGTAGATCTTCCCTTCCACAACAGGTGATTATCACTATTGCTTTTATGCTCAAAGAAAAATCCCCCTCCCTCCCTCCCTGATCTTTTGCATCACTAGCCTCAGTATAGGCCTGAAGAAACAGAATATACATTCTGATGCTCATAATATATTCCCTAACATTTGAGATCTGATTCCATGCAGTTTTCAGACTCCGTTTTATAGCAAAGACAGCTTCAGGGAGAGGGCAAGCATCAAGCAGCAAGCAGCAAGATGAGGGGGTGTTGTATTCTCTCTAGTAATCTTTTGTGTTGTTGAAAAATTTGTCCCAGTAGGATTCTATAGAGAGTAGGGATGTGCACAGAACAACATTTGTGTTCTATTTCAAGCTCAGAATGGAATGCAAATGCCAAGAGCATTCTGTTGGAACAACTGGTCAAGCTGGTTGTTCCGAAGGAACAGCTCGGAACACTCGGAACATTCCAAGCACCATTTTGGTCTCCAAAATGGTGCTCTTCTGGCCTCTGCACATGCTTGGCAGCCATTTGTGTGATTGTGCTGACCAGGCCAGAAGAGTGCCATTTTGGAGACAAAATTGTGATCAGAACATTCCAAACTTCTGACTCAGAACAAGGTCCTTCCGTTCTGAGTTTGGAACAGGCCCTTCATTTGAAGGGTGTTTCGTTCTGAGCTCAGAACGTTCTGCACAACCCTAGCAAAGAGTGTGTGTGTGGCGGGGGGGGGGTCAGGAAGGAAAAGAGAGAGGGAAAAGAAGAAGAAAAAGGAGTTTCTGAATAAACATTTAGTTAGATTTACATAAGATTTCTTTGTGTCTATGAGAGAGGCTGCTATAAAACAGGGGGTTGCTTTACCCTTTGTCTGGCTGCCATTTTTCCATTCCAAATTGCTTCCCACCCCCCTTGACTTCACCTTCAGGTAAAACAGATTTTGAACCCTGGAAGGAAGTTGCTGTGGAGCAGAGAAATGAATGACGACCCTCTTCTTTCTACTGTATATCTGCTTCTCTTAAAAATAAACGACCAATGGTCATAGTTGAGTCTGTTTACGTGCATTTGCCATATGTAGGTAGTCTCAGAAAAAACTACAACTTAAGCCCGACATTAGCGCTAATGGGCACAACTTTTTCTTTCTTTCAAAAGTAGTCCCTGCAGCAGGTCCCTCATGGATTAGGACAATGGTGAGAGGACTTTAACACTACCCACTCCCAATCCAGATCAGGCTCACAGCTGCTGTTTTACATGAGGGGGAAACCTTGTATTGGTGCCCTCAGATTAAGGCACCAATTCTCTGATTTTTTTGCTGATGGAATGCTCTGTATTCTGCATTAGGTTTGGTTTGTAATGAAGTTCTTATTTTCATTTTTAAAAAACATTATGATGTTATAAAAAAATTCAATAATATATTTTTTAAAGGTACTGAAATGTGACTGATTGCATGCATATAAAGGAGGTGGGAAGCAGAAAGCTCCATTTGCACTTCTTGTTTACAGTATGTGGGTGTCTCAGCTCAAGTGAACTCCTGAATCACTTTTACAGAGTAGTTAAAGCTAGAAACTATCCAGACAATTACAGAATCATTTTACCGAATGAGCCAGTGGAGTTTTCCAGTGTGAGTTTAACAAGGGTGTTCTCATTTATGTAAGAGAACTTGAAAGATGACTTTTGGCTAGTGCAAATAATCAACCACCTTTGCATTTGACATTTTTGTGAGGTCTCCCCAAAAAGAAAGAATGCTCCTTTCAGTTTTATTGCTGTTCAGCATAATGTGGCAGCTTGCTAGAATTCACATTGTGGCGTTGCTTGGGGCCTTTCCAGGTAATAAAAAAACAGAGGGCTTGGTACAGTGAGTTGAGGGGCAGCAACTGGAAACCTGGGACTAAAATGCAGCCTCCCAAGGGGTGCCATGCCAGAGGCAAAAGGTGTGTGAGTGCATAAGCTCTGGGAGTTCGTAGGGTTCGAGCCTAAATTAAAAAATGGGGGGAAATGTTAATAGCTGCTTAATAGTGTGTGTGCATGTGTGCGCTTGCACGCTAACTGAGCAAAGAGGCACCATTTAAAGTGGTGATTCTCTTAGCAGGAGAGCAACTGGCCCGATCCAGCCCCAGCACAGCATCCCTCCAGTGGCTGCTGTTGGTGTTCACTTAATGCGTCTTTTTTAGATTGTGAGCCCTTTGGGGACAGGGAGCCATCTTATTTATTTATTCTTTATTTTTCTATGTAAACCATTTTGGAAACTTTGTTGAAAAGTGGTATATAAATAGTGGTGGTGGTGGTGTGTAGTTTATACTTTTAACAGAATTATAACAGTAAGCATACACATGTTCATACACGCAATTCCTGCGTCAACTATCATTTAACTACAAAATGTCCATAGAATGTTGTGAAGAAACACAATCCTTAGTTGGAAAAATCTTAGTTCAACCCTGAAGTCTTCTTTGACTCCTTCTTGTTCTTCCACACAGTTGTAGTCACTCTTGAAGGCCCAGAAGAATGATGTTAAGAATGAAACAAGTAAATCCAATTCATGGGGGTTACAAGTGCAGTTTGGGAGTACTTCAGGACCTGGAGTTGATCCTGCATGGTCAGATCACTGCTGTGGCCAGGAGTGCTTTTCAGTTCGTGTACCAAATGCAACCCTTTCTGGAAATGGAAGACTGAGCTTCAGTGACTCATTCTTTATTTATTTTTTATTTATTTTATTATTTAACTTTTTTATACTGCCCAAAACTTCTGTCTCCGGCCAATTTACAACAAAGCAAAAAAGATGACAGAAAAGTTAAAACATTACAACAATTTAAAAGTTTAAAACAATATTTTTCAACAATGTTAAAACTATTAAAACAATATTTAATTAAAAGGCTGGGTGAACAGATGCATCTTTAAAGACTTTTTAAAAGTTGTCAGAGATGAGGAGGCAGGGAGCGCATTCCAAAGCTTTGGGGCAGCAGCAGAGAAGGCCCATCCCCGAATAGCCACCAGACGAGCTGATGGCAACTGCAGACGGATCTCTCCTGATGATCTCAATGGGCAGTGAGGTTCATGACGAAGAAGACGTTCTCTTAAATACCCGGTGCCCGCTGTTTAGGGCTTTATTAGGTTATAACCAACGCCTAGTATTTTGTCTGGAAACTTATCAACAGTCAGTGTAGCTCTTTCAATACAGGAGTAACATGATCTCTCCGAGGTGATCCAAAGACCAACCTGGCTGCCACATTCTGCACTAACTGCAGTTTCCAGACTACATCCAAGGGCAGCCCCACATAGAGCACATTATGGTAATCCAGTCTGGAGGTCACAGGAGATCTTTAGTCACAGCCAGACTAGTGAGATGCACTGTATAGGACAGTTGCCTTTAACAATGGTTTTGGAAACAGCTGAGACAGAATCCAGCTGCTAGAGCAGGGGCGGACAACTTGAGGTTCTCCAGCTGCTGTTGGACTACAGCTTCATCATCCCAAATGTAATAAATTGTGGCTGGAGGTGATGGGAGTTGTAGTCTAGCAACAGCTGGAGGACCTCAGGTGGGCTCAGATGGTGCAGCTACAGTAGTTGTCTATTCTGCTTCAGCTACATTAGTTGCCAATTGGTTTCCGGGCGCAGTTGAAGGTGCTGGAAACTTTAAAGTTCAAAACAGTCTGGGACCTGCTTACATGAAGGATCATCTTTTTCCATATGAGCCTGCTAGAGCATTAAGATCAGTCTTTCAGACAGAGTCAGCCCAAGAGCTTTTGGTGCCCTAGCCAAAACATGAACCCCCACCCCCGCCCACATAAAATACAGAGAAAAGTACGACATCCAGAATGATCTTTTACATGTATTTACTTGGCATCGGAAATGAACAATATAAACATAAAGGTTTTTTTAAAATTTTCATTAATCATAGCACAATTATGATGAGCCATTTTGGAAGGGCGGTATATAAATCAAATAAATAAATAAATAAATAGATAGATAAATAAATAAATAAATAAATAATATTATTATAATTTGTAATCCACAATTTTTATTTACCTAGAATATTAAATAGAGAAAAAATCACTTTCATTCAAATTTGGCACCCCTTAAAGCTAGGCGCCCTGTGCGACCACCTCGTTCGCCTATAGGGCTGGACTGAACCTGCTCTCAGGTCCTAGTCTCAGTGCTGCCATTCACTGATAATCATCTAGCAGCTACCAAAGACTGTGCTTTCTTCACAGTGGTGCCCTTCCCAGGGGGAATTCATCAGGCCTTCTTCTTGGCTGCCTTTAGACAGGCAGTGAAAACATCTCTCTTTTGGAAAGCTATTCATGTCCAACGGGGGCTGACATCTTGACTAATGAAATACTTGCAGAGGGGCGTTGTGCTAATGCAAAGCTGTTTCACGGAGGAAAGGGTGCAATTTTCACTGCTCTCTCCAGATGGAGTTCTTAACTCCAGGATCCTGTTCCTGAGGGCTGTGGGGAAAGACCATAGCGCAGTGAAGCTCAAGTAATTTTGCATCGCCACAGGGCTACTCCTGCTTTCGTAGCCTTGCGGAGAACGTCAGCGAATAATTCAGTTCTTAGATCTGACAGGGCAATGACCTAAAATCGCCTGTGCCAGCATAGCTAGAGTGGCAGCTTATACAAGGCAGCTGAAACAGACGTTGTGAATGGCACTTGCTGTGTGGAGCACCTGGTACTTGTCACTTTTGAATATTTGGAAAGTAGCGGTGTGCGCAGAACCATTTCTAGCGGTTCGGTTTGAATTCAGACAAAATTCAAACCACTGGTCTGTGAACCAGTTTGGTAGAACCAACTGGTGGTCCAGTCCATTCGAACGGACTGTTCAAATGGACTGGACCGCCAGTTGGTTCTACCAAACTAGGGATCCCCTTTACAAGCATAGCCTTGGCGATCCCCTTTACAAGCATAGCCTGCAGAACTGGTTCAAACTGGTCTGTAACGGACTGGGCCCAATTTTGTTCCAACTCAGACCAGCTGCCCCCCCCCTTTTTTTTGGAGGCCGGTTGTAGAAAGATTGCCCCCCCCCCCAAAAAAAGGATGGTCCTAAGGAGAAACACTCTCCATCATTTTGGGGATCTCAGACCATTTTCCATTCCAAACCGTGGCTATGACAAGTTGCAGACAGGAATCTTGTACCTGACTAAGCGTTGTGGCTTTGGGAATGGCATGAGATGTGAGGAAGAGCACATATGCCTCTGCCAACTTTTAGCAGTGTGAACAGTGGATGCTTGAGTGCATGGATGCCTAGAAAAACAAACAGCAAGATTGTTCTTGCCAGGGCGATAGATTAGGAAGGACATCCTTATAGGCCTGGAGGCATAACAGCCATCGTTCAATGTGAACTGGTGGTTGGGCTGAAGCAAGGGTAGACATAGGCTACAAAGGCTTGTGATCAGTAACAATCATGAAGCAATGTCCATATAAATATCAATGGAAATTCAGGCAACCCCACACAACAGCAAGAGCTTCTCATTCTGTTTTGTGAATCGTGATGTCAAACTGCAGAGAGAACTTTGCTTACATAAGCAAGGGTGAAAACATGACCGTCAGAGCCAACTTGTGTCAGTATGACTCCCAGGCCCACTGGACTGGACTCAATGTACAATGAGTTCTGTATTCTTCTTAAGGTCAAAATACACCATGATGGTATCACTTGGGAGAGATGCTTTTAAACAAGACAGAGCATATTGATGTTTAGGCATCCATTCCCACACTTTTGTTTTACTGGTGAGTTCCCTGAGAGGTTGGGTGATGGTGGCCAGATTTGGAATGAAATGACCACAGTCCATAGCAAGCCCAAGGAGACTCTGAAGTTCAGTTGTATTTTGAGGATCTGCAACTGTGACTTAATAGCTGTAACTTGCTTTGGATCTGAGGAAATACCATCAGCTGAGAAAACATATCCAAAGAATTCAGGTTTATCTTTGTTGTATACACTTTTGTCAGGATTCAAAGTAAGATCATACTGTTGCAGGCCATCCAAAACAGAGGCAAACCGTTCATCGTGCTCTGCCTGTATGGTGCCAAAAATGAGAATGTTGTCACTAAGGTTTAGTACCCCTATCAGCCCCGACAGAGTTTTGCAGATAACATTTTGAAAAATATCTTCAGCAGATGAGATGCCAAAGCTAAGCTGCTTATATCATTTCAAGTCAACATGATTGGTGAATGTGGTGATGTACCTTGAATCAGGGTGAAGCTCGAGTTGATGATACCCCATTGTCAGGTCAAGCTTGGAGAATAATTTTGCTCCATTGAGATCTGCAATAATGTCATCCGTCGTGGGCGTGATATGGTAATTTTGTTTGACTGCTTGATTAGGTAAGCACATATCAATGCAAAGTTGACTTTTTCCAGACTGTTTAGGTTTGGGTGCTACCACAATGGGAGAAATCCAGGGAGTTGGACCTTCTACCTTCTCAATGATATCTAGTTTTTCTAGACACTCTAATTCTTTTCCAACTAACTTTAGTACATGGAATGGCATGCATCTATATGGCAACATGACAAGTTTTATTGGCACATCAATATGGAGTTTGACTCGACAAGTCTTATATTTCCCAATAACATGGAAAATGGATGCATGATCATGGAGAATTTGATCCAATCAGGATGGCTGAACATTGTTGGCTGAACATTTACATGGGTTTCAAAGCAAGTGCTATGTCACAGCTAAGAAGAGTGTCAGCTCCATCTTTTGCAACCAGAAAAGTTGCAGAAGTTTGGGCATCTCAAAATTGCAGATGTTTAAAATACTGTCCACAGAGCTGTAACAATTGATGTGCTCCTTGTGCATAAATCTTCCCTTGTGTATTTTGTAGTGCTGGTTTGTCAAGTAACATATCATACGTTGATTTGTCCATCCGGTTGAATGTAGCTGCAGTGTCTATGAGGCCCTCAATCGCTTCCCCTGTAGTAGTATAGTATAGTATGGCATGGCTGACTCTTGTGGTCACCTACTGCCTTGTGTACAGTAGAGACAGTGAAAGCATATGGGTGGCTTGTTCCTTCAGAGTCTCTGTCACAGCAAGATTTGTACCAGCAGGAGGTGGGTCTAGTCCTGAGTCATCCATAGGTTCTGACTCAATTCTACTAACAGTCTTATCTGTTGACTTACCAACTCTTGAGGATGAGGCACGCTGTGACCTACAAACTGCAGCAAAGTGGTTCAGTTTGCCACATCTGTGACACACAGTTCCTTTGGCTGGACAAGTGTGCTCATGAGGATACTGACCTCCGCAATGATAGCATAAGAAGTCTTTGCTTCCTCATAGTGTGAGAAACTTGGAATTGGTCCCGTCTCCCTACTGATCTGATGGCCATTGCATATTCCTCTGTAGCAGACACATGCTGAGATTCTGTTAACTGGATGTGCACTTCAGCTATTTTATAGGCTTGTGCAATGTCCAACATTTTCTGCAATGACAGATCTGGATCTCTCAGAAACTGTCTCCCAAGATGAGGGCAGATGCATCATTGAAGTATTTGAGCCCTCACTACTTTGTCAATATTGCTGAATTCACAGGATGCAGCAAGATGTCTCAAATGTGCCTGAAATTCATTCATATATTTCAAAGACAATATTTTTCTTTGGGGGAAAATATTTTGTAAGTGCTTCCTTTGCTTTGTTGTAATCCTCATCATCCCCAGTATAGGGAAAGTGACAAAGGATGTCATACACTTGTTCCCCTGCATAATGTAGAAGGAAAGCACACTTCCTGGACTAGGGTTGCCAGATTCTGGCTCTCCAAATCCGTGTACCTAATTTGCATATTATGTAAATTGGTTTGCAAATAATTTGCATGTGCAAATTAACAGCTGTACTTTACAGTTGATTTGTATTTGCTCTGGATATCTACCAAGAATAGTTGGGGAAGATATCTTTGCCTGACCATTTTCCTTGACATATTAACAATAGCAATAGAACGACAACAACAAAAGCACAGCTTTTCAGCTAGCATTGCAATTCTGTACACACTTACTTGAGAGAAGATCGGATTGAAACCAATGGTGCTTACTTCTAAGTAGGCATGCATTGAAAGTAAAGTCAAGAAAGTCCTTAAACATTACAATGCACAGCCTGATAGGCAGGCAGTGATTTACATCAAAAGCAAGCTATCCTCTCAACTGCCCAATAATCCCCTGCTGATAACAAAGGTAACATTCCTCAGGGGATTACTGTACTTGTGAAACCCTCCCAGCTAGCCTCCTGTGCTCTGCCTCTCTTAATCCAAGTCCAGTGGTTGAGCAGAATAGTGACCACACGTTTTGTTCCATAACTCCACTTCTACAAGGGCTGGAGCTTAGCTTTTTTTAAAAAGAAAGAAAGAAAGAAAGCTGAAATCCAGGTGAATCTGGGTGGGCTAAGCAATCCGGGTGAGATGCTTAAAATCTGGGTGCTACCCGGAATTCTGGAGGGCATGGCAGCTCTATCCTGGACTCACTCTCCACTTTCATGACACGGAATATGATGTCTAACCCCTGGAACCATTTGTCCCAGCGAGTCTCTAGTGCTATATGGGATTCATTTGCTTCAAAAGGGGGAAATACAGGAAGAGCAGCCTTGTTTGACGTTTGCTGATACTGAACAGAACAATTAACTTGAAATGGGAGTACAAATACAAGCAGTCCTCTCACCTTGATAGTAATCCCATCCTCATGGCCATTGTGAGGAATCTAGCTCTTTCCTGGTATTTGAAGAAAGTACTAAGAAATAGTTTAATGAAATACCTGTATTCAGGCTCACACAAAGCCAGGCTGCAGAGGCCTCATTTTTTTCTCTGGGTATCTTGAAAAACCTGACCCAGATTAGCCACATACACACACTAATTAAAACTGCAACAAAAACATTTATTTTATTTATGAATTTTATTTAGCAAATAAAATATAGCAAATATTTATTTAACATAAGTTGGATTTTTAAACACTACATAACCATTGTGGGACCCAGAAATGCCATTGTGATTGCAGATCATGGGAGTTGTAGTCCAACAACATCTGTGGACTCAAGGATGGAAACTCCTGATTTAAATAACAAAATGTGCAGGAGAAAGAACAGAAGCTTTTCAGGCTGCAGGATATACACTGGCAATGAGGTTTGGATCGAGTTATGCAACATGAAAACTTTCAGGTTAAAGTTGAGGAAATTGGAGGCATCTGAAGGTGATAAACAATGCAAAAGAAAATATGAAGCCAAGAAATTGTAACAGAAAATATTTCCTTCTTTCCTGTAGGATATGACTCACAGTGAAGTCTAAAGATGACTTTCTGCTGATTTGCATGTCTATGGAAAATCCTGGATTTGTTGTATATTGATTTCAAATGCCAACCATTTGAAAATCAGAGTTTGTAGAGTTTGATGGAGCTGAGGGCTGTCTATGGCATTCTCTCATGTTGTAAAATTCTGCTTGTACAATACACAGATGGCGGTCATTTCCCAGTCCTTTGTATAAGCCAAGAACTGAGTAGAAGAGATATGACACTTGCCAGTGAATAACCCAGCTGCACTTGTAACCTCATATTCCTTGGGGAATGCAAGCTGTGGATGCAGTTGCTGAGCCTTTCTGTTTTTCAGTCTCTCTCGTTGTGGGAACAAGATGACGGGTATCAGCCCACAGGAAGGAAGGAGCTAGATGCTAGCCAAAGAGAGGAAGTGAAAAATCAAATTTTATATCAATTATGCCTATCAGCATCAAGCTCTCCATAAAACAGTCAGGAGCTCTTGTAAACATAATTAAAATTCTTCCAAAAAGATTGAAGTAAATTACTAATAATATTTACTAAGAAGAGACACAGTCACAGCACATTGCTAATTGGGCATTTAAAAATCTGGCTACGTTTGACATCACCTTCCTATTAAGCAGTAATTCCAAATCTGATATTCTACCTCTGCTGAAATCCCCCTGATGAATAAAGCAGCAATTTGCTTGTAATCATGCCAACTTTGTTTGCTGTAATCTTTTGTAAATCTAATAAAGGCTTCTAAAATAATCTGGCTTCCAAAACATTAACACAATATGTTTGCATTAGGTTTTGGTTTGGTTTGGTTGGAGAGAGAGAGAGAGAGAGCTTGAAAAACCATCACCGAAAAATTATGCTCGTTATTTTCCCCCACCGTTGATGTCACTTGCAACATTTCCTAGCTTGGATGAGTTCCCCGACTACCCAGCACACTGTCTGCACGCAATAGGTTGTTTGGGAAATCAACCAAGGAGCTGTGATTTATCACTCCAGCTGGTGCGCGTACAGCTGTACTGTAGAAAGGTGCTAATTGCCTGGTATTCATTCAAGAAATGATGAGCACAGTGCCCTTTCTAGCGGGTTGGTAATATAAGGTGCTGCTGGGGATTTGATCTTCGAGAGGGAAAACTGGGTTGAATTGCAGTAACAGAAGAGTCTGTGGGGCTCTTAATTTACCAGACAGGATTAACCATTAGGCTAGGTAAACAACAGAGCAAGCCCTGGAGGGAGAGTGCGTGCTCAAGATAATTTAATGGAAGTTTGCTATCCTTTGGTTACTATACAAGGCTGATGATAACTTCACAGCTTAGCTAAATGGAAGCTCCATATATGCTGAAACTAAGCACTCTAGTTAAGCACATGCTTCAATTGCTCCCATTGGAATCAATGGCTGGCATGATGCACAGTTCTAGTGTCTTGGTTATAAATTATGGCATTGCTGCTGCAGACCCCAAAGCTGCTTGTGCTGCTGCAATCATACCACGGGTTTAGAATGGTTAGTAAACAAGTAAAAGCATGCATGTAAAAACCATGATGGCCGTATTCGCATGTTATGGGAAACCAGAGGTGAAGGAGCCTGAGGTTGAATTTCTTGTACGTCCAAATGCGTGCAACTGCGGTGCCATCTGAAAAGCGACCCAAGGTTTCCCTTCCCAAACTCCAATTTGAAGTGAGTGAGTTTCAGTACTCCTACTTCAGGTTTGCGTTCGGCAGTGTTACATCTGAAGGCAGAACTGGAGCTACAGCTAGCTGTAACTGGAGTTGAGGGAGGACGCTCCTCCCTTGCTCCTGCTGTGACTGGCTGCCAGGGTTGTCCTCATGCCAGAAGGTAGCTCACGCAGCAAGTCTCCGAGACTGCAATTCTGGACATCTGCTAAATGCGCAGGGGTGGGGACGGGGACAGCGGGTCTATTGGACCCACAGTTTCCTGTTACGTGTGACTGTGGCCTCTGTTTTTGTCTCAGTCTTTCTGGTAGTCTATGTAAGCTTTAAGGAATGCTTTAGTCTATGTGGTATCAGAAATGTATGATTGCGTAAGCAGGAATCCATTAGTTCTGCCTACCAACTGACTGGCACATGAAAGATCAGTTTAGATGCTTTAAAATGCCTTAGTTTTAGTTTGCTTGGCTTTAGTTTTGCCCCTGCGCTGGTGCTGAAGGGATCCAACATGGAGGAGGCTCTGAGGAGACCACCTTGATCTGGCTGAACTCACAGTTTTTTCACCTAGCTTCATTAGTGGCCTGCATGGGCAGAGTGGGGAAGCACTCAAGGAGCTGCAGGTCCAGCTCATTCTCACTCACCTCTCTCCATACGGCTGCCTCATTCTGCCTCACGTCCCCCACTGCTGTGTCCGCCCCCCCCCCGGTGTGCAGGCTGCGCATTCACCTGGGCTACGGAACTGGAGTTTACATAGCGGGAGGGGAGGGGAGGGGAAGGGAGACAGAACAAAGCAGCTTGGGTGGGGAGAGAGGAGTGAGGATAAGCCACACCTACAGCTCGTTTATTAACCACCCCGCTCTGGCGGTACCTGCCCCTACTGCCTAGCTTGTCTAACCTCCTACAGTCATCACCAGCCCCTGAAGAAACCCATCTTCAGTTCCAGGTATTTTACCATGAACTCCACATGGAGCCATAAATCCAATGCCACAAAGGGAGCCTCTAATGTAAAGTTATAGAAACATGGTAGGCCACTGTATCCGCTGGTAAGTTGTGCTTAACTTGATGGACCTCAAGTTGTGCAGCCCTGATCCAAAGTTAAGCACATTCAAGACTCATGGGCCGAGATGGGCCACAGTTCTACGTCTTCATTCGCACCTGTGCCCCCACGGCTGCAGACCTGGATGCAACGCTGTTGCTTTTGAGAGAACTGGCCATATGGAAATAAATATGGTTACACTGGTAGGACTATCGCCAGTTTGCTACAGTGCTTTCCTCAATCCCATGATTTCACATTTGGATTCCAAGGACTCATTAAACATTCACTCAAGCAGACAAAACCATCCAGTAAAGTTCAGTTAATTTCATTGTCTTCCAAGATTCCCCTGCCGTGCCCTGCTGTCTCACCTGCCTCCCACCAGTATCTCTTTAAGAAAAGGAAAGGGAGCATCAATGCCACCCTGACTCAAGTGCAAGGATGTATTTGTCCACCACTGGATGCATCTCAGGGCGGTGTATAAATCAAATAAATAAATAAATAGATCTTGCTGAACTCTTTGCCTATTTCTTTACATTGCCCTCACTTGCTCTCACTTGCAGGAGCTCTCATTTGCTCTCAAAGTGACATCATCATCCAGACCAGTTACTTGGCCACATGCTAACTGTTGGTTTGATGAGCCACAAGTTGTGCAGACCTAGGCTGAATTATCCTCTAAGAAAACACAAGTGATCTTGATTGCGTTAATGTTCCCCCCTACCGGCCAGCTCGCTCTAGTGGTGAAGGTATGAATGGAGAGCCTAAATAAATCAATAAATCAATTTTCTGAAATGCGTTCTTCCACAGCATTCTAAACTAACAGAGTTTTAATATAACTCAGCAGCTCCTATAAAGTGAGCATATTGCCAAATGTCCAAAAATTTGAAAATCAGGGGAATGCAAGTCATTTTATATATTTGGGTTGAACAAGTATCCCACCTTCTCCTTGTGGCTCACAGTTATTTTTTTTAATTTTTTTTATTTAAAATATTTCTGCACCACCCAAAACTTGCATCTCGGGACAGATTACAATTCAAATCATTTAAAACATCAAATCAATTTACAATTAAATCATTTAAAACCCAATATTAAAAATATTAAAACCATAAATTAAAAAAGTTTTTAAAAGTTGCCAGAGATGGGGAGGCTCTTATTTCAACAGGGAGCACATTCCAAAGTCCAGGGGCTGCAACGGAGAAGGCTCATTCCCAAGTAGCTACCAGATGAGTTGGCAGCAACCGCAGATGAACCTCTCCAGATGATCTTAACAGCGGTGGGGCTCATGGTGAAGAAGACATTCTCTTAAATACCCAGGGCCTAAGCTATTTATAGGTAATAACCAGCACCTTGTATTTTGCCCGGAAATGTATCGGCAGCCAGTGAGTTCCTTCAACACAGGAGTAATATGGTCTCCCCATATCACCCAGAGACCAACCTGGCTGCCGCATTCTGAACTAACTGCAGTTTCTGGACTACGTACAAAGGCAGCCCCACACATAGCACATTGCAGTAATCCAGCCTAGAGGCTACCAGCTTATGTGCCACCGTTTTAGACATAGACATATTAGAAATATATCTTAGGGAAGCATCCAGACCGTTAGTGGTTCTCCTTCAATAGAAGTGCCTTCAATCCACAGAAGAAACATTGTGCCTACACAAGAGGTCTTTCTGCGCATGCAAAGACCCCTGACCAAGCATTGCTCCACTAAATGTCAAAATGCTGCCTTTAGATTCTGTTATGTTCTATCCAGTATCTTTTATGTTTGTCCCAGTGGGGATCCCGTAAGGAGTGTGAGGGGTGGAGTTCGAAAGAAAAAGGGAGGGAAAAGAGAAGGAGAAAATGGGGTGTTTCTGAATAAACTCTTAGTTAAACCTATAAAAGATTACTTTGTGTTTGTGAGGGAAGCAGCTATAAAGCAGAGTTCTTACCCCCCCCCCCTTGACTGCTAGCAATTTTCATTTTTGTTTCATTTTTAATCTTTTTATTTAAAATATTTCTCTCATAATATTAAAATAGAAAAAAGTAACAAAAGAAAATTACATTCATTTCTAAACATGCATTTGATCTGACAATCCTGAAATTGTACAGCTATTCAGATAGCAATGTGATTGACATGATACTCTAATGTGATATTTGAAATTTTGATTAATCATTCTTGTCTAATTCTATAATAGCCTTGATCTCTTCTTCCTGTCTCTCTTGATATCACCCTGAAATTCAATTCTTCTTGATGTGCTCATTCATTTTGTCCGCAGAGTCATGTCTCCTAGTCATTTCTCACAAAAAGTACACAGTTAAAGTCCGGTGAAATATTAAAGGCAGCTGCCTGTTGTGGAGCTGCTGATGACTAAGTGGACAGGCTATTTTGACCTGAGTCTACAAGAGTCTTCCTCTTTGATCTCAGAAAATGTCAGCCAGTTTTTGGCAAATGGACAGCTTTTTCACATGAGGCGGCAGGGGTTTCCACTTGTAAACCCTCTCTTGTCACGTTTGCTTTGAATGATCCACAGCGGCAGATTTGGCCTTTCTGAGCTGTTTATAACAGCTCCAACAACAAGAAGAAAGGCTATAATTCAAATATTGCAGAGCCTTGTTCACAATAAGCTGGAAGTGAATGGGCCAGATGTTAGAAGAGAACAGAACAGTGATTCTTCTTCATAGGAACCTAGGGAGCTGCCTTATACCGTGTCAGGCCATTGGTCCGTCTAGTTCTGTATTGCCTAAACACTGACTGGCAGCAGCGCTCCAAGGTTTCAGGCAGGAGTCTTTCCCAGCCTTACCTGGAGGCTTTACACACAGGGCTTCTGCCCCAAATCTCCTTCAGAAGAGTGTGTGTGTTGACACACCACCCAAACTTACCTCCAAGTCCCTTTGAGATTTTTGGACCCACTCCACATACAAACCGGGCTTTGTGATGCGAATTCTAGCTTATCTTGACATATGTCCAGGTTTTTTAAATGCTGGTTTTAAGCTACTTTTTCTGAAAGCGCCAGAGCAAATGGGAGATGCACTGACGTACAATCATGAGCATGCTCTCTTCAGAAATGCAGATCTATCTCTGCAGGAGCTCTCTCTCTCCTGTCCCTCCCATTGGCTAGGAGGAAAACACAGAGCATGTGATGTGGACTTGTTTCAAAAGAAAACTGAGAGCAGAGGGGAGGGGCTGCTTTCCTCAATGCCACGAGTGTACTTCAAAGTGGCTTTGCTCAACGTTTACCCTGAAGTCTGAAGCCAAGTGCGAAGAACTCCCTGGAGATGCTAGGGAGGTCATTTTAAAAGAGAACCTGGGTACAGGCCACCTCAAATCAGAATATGGATTGGAAGGGTACTATTGTACATGTGTTGGACATAATGTTTGTTTGTTTGTTTGTTTGTTTGTTTGTTTGTTTGTTTGTTTGTTTGTTACATTTCTATACCACCCCATCCAAAGGATTGGGGCGGTTCATAAGAACATAAGAACAGCCCTGCTGGATCAGGCCCAAGGCCCATCTAGTCCAGCATCCTGTTTCGCACAGTGGCCCACCAGATGCCACTGGAAGCTTACGGCAGGAGTTGAGGGCATGCCCTCTCTCCTGCTGTTACTCCTCTGCAACTGGTACTCAGAGGCATCCTGCCTTTGAGGCTGGAGGTGGCCCACAGCCCTCTGACTAGTAGCCGTTGATAGACCTCTCCTCCATGAAGTTATCCAAACCCCTCTTAAAGCCATTCAGGTTGTTGGCTGACACCACATCTTGTGGCAGAGAATTCCACAAGTGGATTATGCGTTGCATGAAAAAGTACTTCTGTTTGTTGGTCCTAGATTTGCCAGCAGTCAATTTCATGGGATGACCCCTGGTTCTAGTGTTATGTAAGAGGGAGAAGAATTTCTCTCTATCCACTTTCTCCACACCATGCATGATTTTATAGACCTCTATCATGTCTCCCCACAGTTGTCTTTTTTCTAAACTAAAAAGCCCCAGGTGTTGTAGTCTTGCCTCATAAGAAAGGTGCTCTAGGCCCTTGATCACCTTGGTTGCCCTCTTCTGCACCTTTTCCAGTTCAACAATGTCCTTTTTAAGATGTGGTGACCAGAATTGTACGCAGTACTCCAAGTGTGGTTGCACCATCGTTTTTTATAAGGGCATTATAATATTAGCAGTTTTATTTTTAATCCCCTTCCTAATGATCCCTAGCATGGAATTGACCTTTTTCACAGCTGCCGCACATTGAGTGGACACTTTCAACGAGCTGTCCACCACAACCCCAAGATCCCTCTCCTGGTCAGTCACCGACACCTCAGATCCCATCAGCATATACTTGAAGTTGAGGTTTTTCGTCCCAGTGTGCATCACTTTACACTTGCCAACACTGAACCGCATTTGCCATTTTGTCGCCCACTCCCCCACTTTGGAGAGATCCTTTTTGAGCTCCTCACAATCCATTTTGGATTTCACTACCCGAAAGAGTTTGGTATCATCTGCAAATTCGTCCACCTCACTGCTTACCCCTGCTTCTAAATCATTTATGAATAAATTAAAAAGCACCGGTCCCAGTACAGGTGAGGTGCACAACAAGGATAACACAAGAACAAACACCACTTAAAACAGACAGGTTAAAACAATATAAAAACAAATTCAAAACAGTTTAGAGTGATTTAAAACCAATTTAAAAATACCTCAAAACAATGTAAAAGCCTTGGAAGGCCAGGCCAAACAAGTAAGTCCTTAGGGCTCTTTTGAAGGCCAACAATGAGTCCAGAGACTACTGATATCTGCCAGGAGTGCATTCCACAGGCCAGGAGCAGCTACGGAGAAGGCCCAGTTCTGAGTTGCCACCAGAAGTGCCAGTGGTAACTGGAGATGGACGATGGTAACTGGAGACAGATGTCCAGTTATATGTGAATAACTGGACATCCATACAGATCTGTACATATATATGCTGTACACAGATTGTATTCATTGAATAAGACATGAAGAGAGTTGAGACAGCAGGAATTCTAATCACTGCTGTGTCACATCTAGTTTGACCCTAAGGCTGAAAGACACTATAGCTAGCAATTATCTCCACCTTTCCTTGCACTACGCAAGTACTTCTGCCCTATTTACTTGGTAACAGCTTGAAGCCTGAATAAATGTGAATCCAGAAGCCAAGGCACTCCTGGACAGTTTTCTTACGTCAGGAGTACATCTTATTCCCTTAAAAATGAGTATCCGAAAGAGATTTCCAGCACATCCTGCAAGAAATGCTTTGCGTTCACATACTGAACACATTTGTTATGCAGGTATAGGGCAAAAAGGCTGGACTGATCAGACACCCGTTTCACTTAAAAGGAGGACACTTCATTAGTCTGAAATGAACTGCTGCAGCCGCAGTGCACGGATCAGATTTCACTTGATCCTGTGGCAAAGCATAACAGGCTGTTTATGCCACAAAAAAATGTGTATACCGGAGTGAACTGGGGAGATGTTGACACCATTTCTCAACACCATCTGGAAACCGTGAGATTGCATAAGGGAACATTCCACACACTGGCTGTACCTTTTCGTTGTTGCTGTTGTTGCCTGGGATGAAAAATAACATGTATGGGTTTCTCTGATTATTTGCCCCACCATAAAGTGGCTGGGTACAAATTACAGCTGCTCTAGCACAAATGCAAAGAGATACAAGTCTGGTTCTCCAGATTCATAAACTAAGGAAGAGCATGCATGTTTGTTTGTTTGTTTGTTTGTATTTATTTACATTTTATATCCCACTCTTCCCCAAGGAGCCCAGAGCGGTGTACTACATACTTAAGTTTCTCTTTCACAACAACCCTGTGAAATAGGTTAGGCTGAGAGAGAAGTGACTGGCCCAGAGTCACCCAGCAAGTATCATGGCTGAATGGGGATTTGAACTCGGGTCTCCTCAGTCCTAGTCCAGCATTCTAACCACTACACCACACCATGTAAACTGCCTAGAGATATAAATGTTGGCGGTATAAAAATATGAACATACATAGTTCTAAGACATAGTTCTAAGTCCTCAGACTTAGAACACAATTGGTTCCTGAAAACTCTGCCTTAAGTTGAAACGACTTAAGTTTAAAAAAAATTTTCCCATAGGAACCAACATTATAAATGGCAGTGTGGTCCCTGCACGCAGGCTGGATACCCTGTTCCCCCCGCTCTGCTGCTGTCAATGCTGGTGGTGTGTCACAGACACACAGACATGTAGCACAGAAGTTGATGGTGGAGAATCTGAAGTTGCTCACCCTTGCCACCCACTCCCTTCCCAGTCCCTACCTGGCTCTTTCTCACTTTTCTGTGCAAGGAAGTGAGGCAACTGGGTAGCTTGCCTCTATCTCTGCCTCTTCCTGGACCGTGACAAGGAAGGAAGGAGGACCAGCAGGATGTGGTGTGTGGGCTGGAAATGGGCTCACTCTTGCCTTCACAGCACCGCACTGATCCTGGAGGAGGAGGAGTAGAAGCAGCAGCAGTGGCGGCAACAGAGGGGGGAGCAGCTTTGATGGGTGAGTCAGCTAATCTCTCTGCAGCAGCTCCCACCAAGATTGCCCATCTCGATGACTATGGGAGCCTGAGCTTCCATTGTTGCCTCCTCCTCCTCTAGTTCATCCATCAGCAGCTGTCTAGTGGAGCCTCCCCTCCCGTGGCAAGCTGTTATGTTGAAACACAATTGTCAGCTTATTTATTATCATCATCATTATTAAAAATATTTATACCCCACCATTTCAGTGCACTGCTGCTTGGGACAGCTTATAACATAAATAAAATAGATACAATACAAAATAAACAGAGCTTAAAAATTAAAAGACAAGGCTAAAACCATAATTAAAATGACAATTTTTCAAAATTTAAAATTACAGGTTATCAGCAAAAATTTAAACACTAAGAAACCTACCAGCAGCAGATAAAATATTTAAAAGTGTAGCAGATTTAACCCAGCCTTTGTCTTAGGGCAAGCCAGCGTGAGGGGAAGAAAAATGCTGAATCATCCCCTCTCTATGCTCTCACCCACAAAGGCTGTTCCTTTAAACTTTCCTGTATCTCCAATAGCTGATTTGCTGCCACCACACCCTAATTATTACAGAATTTTACCCCCTACCCCATTTGAGTGAATGTCCAGGGAGACTCTCCTTCTCTTTAACATTGGAAAAGTACACAAAAACCTCCACATGCAAGCTTACAAGTGGTGAGAAAACTTGGTAGAGTTGCTGAGCAATCAAACTTGAGATGAGTGTTGCACCAGAGACAAAACCCCTTTTCAGCCCCCCCCCCTTCCTGAGTTAAAAATCCACTCAAGAGGCTGGTTAAAATTGCAAAGAACGAAAAGAAAAATAAACTTTGTTCAAAGTACTACAGACACTACACTACACTACAGAAACTACAGTTTCCATCTGAAGCTCTCTCAGCTTTTAGTTACAGGTAAAAATACTCAGTAGGTTACATGATTACTTCCAAAGAGTGCCTCTGTTGCAAAGAACTGGGAGGTAGGAAAATCCAAAAGCACTTTTAAAAGCGTAGGGTTTTACAATGCCCTGTTGGAATGGCTAAAGCTCAGCGTTTCTTAGCTTAGTTGCATTACAGTTAAAACACCACAGAACAGTTGCAAAGATATACAAGGCACATGGAGGGGGGGGGGGACGCAAACTGACTAGCAAACTCTTCCCTAGACTAGATCCCCTTTTCCTTGAAAACTCACCTCTCACCTGATGAGATTCAAATATCCTGCAATCCTGTCTCTCAAGGATCTGCAGTTCTTTTCGTAGCCATCTCCATGGCCACTCCACCTCCTGTTGCAAGCCCTGGCTCCAACTGCACAAAGGGAAGTTCTCTTCTTGCTGCATGGCCCTCAAGATCCCACCCACCATGTGCTGAGTGGCTGATCCCTAGAGGTCACTGCCTCTCAGTCAGGAAAGGGTTCACTTCTGGTTCACTCTTTACAGGAATAGAGGGGCTGTTCAGTGACTGATCACTACAAAAAGCCTCTCTAAAAAGACACGACTTCAGTTGTTTCTTAAAAACACTGAGAGAGGGAGCATGGTGAAGTTCTGGGAGGGTGTTAGAAAGTTGAGGGGCCACAACTGAAAAGGTCATGTATCTAGGTCGAAACAAGGTGGCAATTTATCAGTATCTTAAGTGCCACTCGCTTTATCCTGAACGTCTTAAAGTCAAATACTGCCTATACTTTATACGTATAAGTATCATCATCTTCAACAACAAATGTTTATATACCACTTTTCATCAAAAGTTTCCAAAGTGGTTTACATAGAGAAATAATAAATAAATAAGGGCTCACAATCTAAAAAGAACCATAAGATAGATACCAGCAACAGTCACTGGAGGTACTGTTCTGGGAGTGGATAAGGCCAGTTACTCTCCCCCTGCTAAATAAAGAGAATCACCACATTAAAAAGGTGTCTCTTTGCCCAGTTAGCAGGGGCAACCAAAAGTATCCATTTATCATTTCTGCAGTAGTTCCGAGTGGTCAGTCAGGAACAGGGGCGTAACAATTGGTAGGGCAGGCAGGGCACGTGCCCTGGGCGCCTCTTCGGGAAGGGGCGCACCAAGATGCCATGACCCCCCCCCGCCCCCACCAACTCAATGTATTTTTGCAATCAGGCAGCGCCGCAGCAGCCACGCTGATGCGGCGCCCCCTCCCCCACGAGCTCTAGTCACCCGATCTATTTTTTAATTTCCATTTCCATTTCAATTATGAGAAAGCGCCAGCATGCCCCCCCCACACACACACACACCTGGCTCTGGTTGGGTGTTCCTCACTGCCTGCCTGCGGCATTGTTGGTCGGCGGGGGATGATGAGATGACCTCCTGAGTCCTCCGTCCCCGCCCACCACTCACACGCATGCTCCAGTTGATCGTCGTAGCAGCATGCACATGCTGTATTGAGAAGCGGCGAGAGAGCAAGGAGGATGACGATCTGCTCCAGCACAACATCACCACCACCACCAATAAAGTTTTCACACAGGAGGACCAGGTGTGTGTGTTTTTTAAATTTTATTATGATTAATATTACTGGCTGGGGCCACCGGGGCCCGGGGGTGTCTCGGGTTGGCGGGGGGGGGCGGCAGCGGCTGGGCAGCGGGAGGGTGGGTGGCGCACGGGTGCGGGGACGGCAGCGCCGCGGCCTCCCCCAGTTGAAAAAAGCGGCGTGGTGCGGGCTGCGGTGCCACCCATGGGCCACGCTGCCACTGTGGGCGGCGGACAGAGAGCAGAGCGGCCTCTGTGTGCAGTTAATAGATTGAACTGCGCAGGCACGTGGCACAGTTGAGAAGCGACGCCGGGCCGGGCGGCAGGCCTCAGCATCGCTCCAGTACATCCTCCAGCAGCCGCTGCCGCCGGGGTGGAAGGAGGACCCCTGGCCTGCTCACTCACCCCACCCACGGCTGCCTGCCTGTGCCCCATAGCATTCATTCACACAGGTGACTCACTTGAGATTAGAAGAGCAACGCCGGGCCCAGAGACATGGCAGGCCGGCGTTGCTCTGGGATCCGCTGCTGCCGCAGTGGGATTTTCCTTGGGGGGAAAAATAGAGCTCTATGTTTGGGGGGGGGGCGCAATTTCAGTGCTTGCCCTGGGTGCCGTTTTCCCTAGTTACGCCTCTGGTCAGGAAGGTGTGGCCTCATCATGCCGCCTCCTATTGGGAGTGTCAGGGTCAACCTATAGCTTATGTTTGAGCTCTGTGATTGGATTTGCCAGTGTAATGTTCAGCAGACACTGTAACACATAAAGTGAAGTTGCACATTTGAACAGACTTCAAGGGCAATGGACTTCAAAGGCAGATGCTGTTTTGGAGCAGTTTGCAGAACAAGAGTTTCCAGAGGTTTTCCCATTCACAACATGCTGTTTCCGCATTTGCTGCTCCGAAACTACACCGAGACTGCCTTTGAAGCCCACAGCAAACCCAGGGAGCAGCATTATGACCCCATAATGCTGCACATCATGTCAGCCACTGTTCTTTTTCAATGATAAGAGGCTCCAAACGCTGTGAATTTTAGCAGAGGAAAGGCATGGGGACGAGTTGCATAACGCTTTCCCCTCCCACCTCTTTTCTACTCAAAATAATATTTTTTAACCCAACTTCCTTGCCACTCACTGAAGAAAAGATAGAGGTACCTGTATCTTTTCACATGTAGGTGAAAAATCAGAGGGGTACCAATTTGAGAGGGAGCATAGCTAGAGGCAAGAGTGTAGCAAGGCTGGAGGTGGCCCTGGGGCAAAAATTGAGGATGGGCTCCTCCATCCCTGCCACCTGCTTTTGCAGCCCCCCACGCACCTGCCTGTCCGCCTTCCTGCCTGCTTGTTTGCTGCTGCTGGCCTGATGCTGGCACTCAATCCCCACTCTATGTTGGCTGCACAACTTGATGATGTCATGGAGCCAGCATAGCCATGCAGTGATGCCCTGACTTGAATTCCTTGCCCCTCCCCAAAGCTGTCAAGGGGACCCTGTGTGGGGCACCTTGTGGGCACAATGCTTCCTAGAAGACCTCAACCACCACTCCCTCAAAATATACCTTTAAATATGCTTCCTTAAAGGGAGGAAATGCCAAAGCAGCACCTTCTGTTCTACTCCTCTGCTGCCACTTGACTAGAGTCCTCCTCCTCAGTGAAAAGTCATACCAGAAAACCCTCACCAGTATGGGAACTAGAATGGCCACAAGTAGGACAGCCAGAGATGAGAAAGAAAGGACCAAAAGGAAAGAACTTTATTTAGAAGACAGAATGCACAGTGCTCTCCAGTTCTTGTTGCTTTATTCTTACAATATTTCAACAACAACAAACTTTTCAAAGCAGTTTACATAGAAAAAAAAGGGTTCCTGTCCCCAGAGAGACCCCAGCGTCACTGGAAGAGTGCTGTGTTGGGGATGAATAGGGCCAGTTGCTTCCCCCTGCTTAATATAAAGGTATCCACCACTTTGAGAGATGCCTCTTTGCCCAGTTAAGAGGGGCCCTTGCCCCTAAAAGCAGGCAGAGATAACTACTTAGCTGATTAGATATGGAATGGCTACAGGAGATGAGTAGGGCCCCCAAACAACTCAAAATATGAAGATCTGCCTTGAGTACTAAGCCAGCTGATTATTGCCACGCTCTAATTACCCCTAAGTACCGCAGAGCATTTGCGACGGCCTGCTTTGATGTATTGCCCTCGGCGGTTCTACATGGTAGATATGGCAAGGTTCCTTACTCTGAATGCTACCGCCCATGTGATGCACAGGCCATAGAGGACGTGGGCCATGTTTTATTATATTGCAATTTTTATAGGGACTTGCATGAGTAAATAATTTACCTCTGATTAAGGACATACCAGGCAGAGAAGAAGAAGTATATATCTTGTTGGACCATCAAGCCAATGTTACTTATAGCATGGCTAAGTTCTGGTTAATAGCAATGAATATATGTGAACACCTAATGACTAATGTAATGGAATAATTTACTATGTCACTGTCTGATTGTTCCTAAATTGTTGTATGGGTGTGACAATGTGTTCATTTCTTCATGTTTCTGCACTGGTCAAAGACTGTAATAAAGTTTATCTATCTACTTAGCTGTTATTTTAAAATTTGCACCCTGCTTTTGTCTACAGACTGCAGGCAGCTAGCAAGAATTAAAGGAACACAACAGAAAACACACAGCTAGTTCTTCCATGCACTCTGAAATGGTGCATACCTTGAAAAAACACTCTGCCTTGCTCACCTCCACACTGTGGGGAAAAGCAAGGCTTGAAAAACCACCTCTTCTTTTTCTGGCCCCAAATGCAGACTAGACTACCCACAAGACCACCAACCCTGAACCCCCCACAGAACTACAATTCTTAGAGAACAAGGAAGGAAATTTAAACCAGGTTTATGTCTGTCTAGAGCAGAAGTTAGAAAGCTTTCCTCATTTTTCCAGAGGAGTTAGAAAAGTTTCCTCATTTTTCTCTGTGCCTCCAAGGAGGAATTCTAAGGTAGTTTGTATGGGGTTTTACAGGGTTTTAAAAAAACACATCTCTCAATAAATTGTCAAACAAAAATGGCATGTTTGACAACAATTTATTTTATTAGTTTTAATTGTTTTGTTGGATTCTTGTAAGCTGCCTTCAGATATGGTAAAGTGTAGGGGAAACATTCTTAAAATAAGTAAATAAACTCCTTCCTTACCTCCCCCGTATCACTAAAGATGGAGGCCCACCATGTTTAAATCTCCCACTAAGCCATACAACTCACTGGATGATCTGTATTGGCCCCTAGTCTCCAGGAATATTGATTTGTCTCCAGGTGACTGGATATTTTGAGGGCTTCAGATACTGAGAAATTAATATATATATAACCAGGGATAGTTTCAGGTAGAGTTAGCAACCCTACTTGTTAATGTCTCTCAGCCGAACCTACCTCACAAGGTTCTTATGAGTGTAAAATGAATGGAGATCATATATACCACCCTGAGCTCCTTGAAATAAAGACAGGATAAAAACCAATAAGTTTCTAGTATGGGGAAGAAAGATGTAGGGATGTGCTCAAAATGCAATTCAGTGTCTGAATTGCAACACAATCCCTTTAAAATGGAAGGCTTCGACACCCCTTTAACATGGGTCCATCCCTGCTCCTCCTCTGCCTGTTGCCAATGCTCGTGATGCTCCCTCGAGCTATCAGCACACACTGGAAGCACTCTCTCCCAGCTGCCCCCGCACGGAGCTGGCATGCACATGGCTGCTGTGCATGTGGGGGCAGCTAGGCAGAGGTGTATCTAGGGAAAATAGCGCCTAGGGCAAGCATTGAAATTGTGCCCCCTGTCCAAACATCTGACACCCATCTTTCAGATAACTTTACCATAATATCAGCTGAAAAATACAAGTCTGAAGGGCACATACAAGTCACATATCTGAATATGTGTACAGTGACATATATTAATTTTAAAAAAAAATTACCTGTAGCCCCTTCGGGAGGCTTCATAAAGGCCATGGGGGGGGCGGTCTGCACAGGTTCTCCCTCCTCGCTGCTGGCCTCTAGGGCCTCACAGGGACCATTTGAGCATGTGCGGTGGCCATTTTTTAATTTTTTTTAAAAAATGGCAGCTGAAAACAAAATGGCCACCACGCATGCTCAAATGGCCTCTGTGAGGCCTGGTATGGCCTAGGGCCTCACAGAGGCCATTTGAGCATGCAAGGTGGCCATTTTGTTTTCGGCAGCCTTTAAATTTTTTTTTTATTTTAAGAAATGGCGCCCCCTTCATGTGGCACAGGGCATGTGCCCTGCCTGCCAAACCCTAGATACACCCCTGCAGCTAGGGGAGAGTGCTGACGATGCACGTTGATATATGGGGAGAGTGCCATAAGCACAGCAATGGTGGTGAACTGAGTAGCAGAGAGGGACCTGCTCTCCTCCATATTACTATCTATCTATCTGTCTATCTAGTTATTTATTTAAAGAAATATTAAAGAACAGCCAATAAACAACAAATAAAAGAAGAAAAGAAACACATAGGACATCTCATGATTATCTAATACATCAACTTGGATTCCACTTCCCCATTTTATCTCTTCCTATCCTGTGTGAAACAGGATTCTGGACTAGGTAGGCCTTGGGCCTTATCCAGCAGGGCTGTTCTTATGTTCTCTATCTTATAAATGACCCCTTTATACTACACCAACCCTCTCTCCTTTTACAAATAGCACAATCATTAAACTCACACTTCTTATCATATAATCAAGAGTTAACCTGTTGTTTCAATGTTATTGGTGCACTACACACTACATTAGCATTAACTCCATGTCTCTCCAGAAGCTTCTGAGTCCACCAGATAAATTTGTTGGCAATAAACAGGATTTTCATTACTGGCAATCGTTTTGTAAATTTCACCTTCCTACTCTCCAGTATGGGGAGTTTATATCCATTAGCCCTTATTAATCTTTCCCCTTTTTCTTTTAATTCCTCTCTATATCTTACCATAGAGACTACCCCACCACCCACCTTCCCCACTGCAGTTTGTTTTTGTTCAGGTCAAAACACAAAGGGACTGGCTCTCCAAGGGGGCTGAGTTTGGGTCTTTCGCACATCTTTGGCCAAGCTAGGAAAAAAGAGGCAAAAAATGAGATGGGTAGAGAGATGGGGGGGAATCTATATCCCTGAGCATCCCACCTTAAAGTGTGTGTGTGTGTGTGTGTGTGTGTGTGTGTGTGTGTGTGTGTGAAAGCTGCAAGTGTTTAGTGTTTTTTCCTTGCATGGTTGCCTCTTCTTTCCACTGCTGCATCTTCTTCTCTCCTGGCAACCTTCAGCTGCTCATAAGCCTCTGCTTGACTATCTATGGAACTGAATTATTAAATAAGAAGTGAAATGTCTATACACACAAAGGAGGAAATCCCTCTTCTAAAACGGCCTTTGCCCTTTACAGTTTCTACAGGTGCTTGCACTAAAAACCGTGCAACTTGAAATCTGCTACCTAATTAGGGTACCATTTTATTTGATCCAAATTCTTCCAATCAGTTAATATAGCAGCGCTGCTTAAACATAAGTAAAGGTAAAGTGTGCCATCGAGTCAGTGTCGACTCCTGGTGCCCACAGAGCCCTGTAGTTGTCTTTGGTAGAATACAGGAGGGGGGTTTACCTTTGCCATCTCCTGCACAGTCTGAGATGATGGCTTTCAGCATCTCCCTATATCACTGCTGCCTGATATAGGTGTTCCCCATAGTCTGGGAAATATACCAGCAGGGATTTGAACAGGCAACCTCTGGCTTGCTTATCAAGTCATTTCCCCACGGCGCCATTAGGTGGTTGTTGTGCTTAAACATATCTTTGCCAAATTCAACTCATTTTTGTTCTCCACAACAGCATCCACAACAACAACTATTTGAAACAGCTTGAAAAAAGAATACATAATCACACATATAATGAGCCCCTGGTGGCGCAGTGGTAAAACTGCCGCCCTGTAACCAGAAGGTTACAAGTTCGATCCTGACCAGGGGCTCAAGGTTGACTCAGCCTTCCATCCTTCCGAGGTCGGTAAAATGAGTACCCAGAATGTTGGGGGCAATATGCTAAATCATTGTAAACCACTTAGAGAGCTCCGGCTATAGAGCGGTATATAAATGTAATTGCTATTGCTATTGCTATTGCTGTTGCTATATATCCAAGTCAGTTTGAGTTAGGAGAATTAGGGAGAGATTATCTAGCTGTTGGGCAGCTATGGAGGTTACTTGATCTATGTCTGCGCCTGCAGTATGGGGGTATGCTGTGAGAAATGTAACCATCCAAGACACAGCCGAACCTCAGGCTGTGGCTGAGATTAGCTATGACCAGTGGGGAAGGCCAAACTTAGATCCTAAAGTAGGATAAACCCCAAACTTGGCCTAGCTCCTCCTGGACACTGGTGCCACCCTAAATATCCTTGGAGCCATACTAAGCCATGGTCTAGACATATGAAGGAGAGCCATGCTGGATGAGTGGTGGGAACTAAGATAATTGTATTGATGGTGGAAAGAAATTTGCAGAAAATAATGTAGGCAATAGAGAGAGAGAAATTAAGAGCCGATAGAGGATTTTATAGACCTCTATCATGTCTCCCTGCAGTTATCTTTTTTCTAAACTAAACATTTTCTAAACTAAACCTTTACATTAAGTCCTGTCTCTCTACCACACCATGTGACTGCCTCTTCTACCCACCCCTTACCTGGGCTTTGAGGATGTTTGCCAGGGGGCAGCCCTTTCACTGCACCCTCCGATCACATGGAGATTTGACCTTGTTGTGACAGTTCCACCCCACAAAATAATGGATGAGCCCATGTAGTGCAGAGAAGGGATTTTATTTCTTCCACAGGTAGGTCTTTCCTGCTTGCATATTCAGAAGGAAGGGGAGAAAAGCATCCCAGCTAGACCAAACAGAGATGGCTTGAATTAGGATCCCTGGAAGGACAGTAGAGTTGGATAGTCTAGGGCTCAGCTACTCTCCCCTTCTATGATCCACTATGGTGGCCCCGAGGGCCAAGAGCATGGTGAGGTTTTAGCCAACACCTTCTGTTGTCACCACAATTCTTGCCACAATTGGGCCAGAGTGTGCAAAGAACACACACCGTGGGCCCCATAGGGCCACACTTCCTGCCTCCCCCACCCCCTGTAATGCTCACCTTCCGCTCTGTGCTCTCCCCAACTCTGTGTGGGCCATTTGAGGGGTTGGCAGGCAAGGCCACATTTAAGAGAGTCCACAAGTTTTTGCCATGCTGAACCCTCAAATGGCAGCGTGCGTGCCCTTCGGCCAGCTGAGGGACAGGCGGCAGGGTGGGGCAGCCGTGCAGGATGCTGGGCAGCAAACCCAGAAGGAAAGCCAGTCGGGCAGGAACCCAAACTAAACAAAAAAACAACCACCTGTGAGCGGCAAGTGGAGCAGCAAGTAAACAGTGGGGTGAAGGGGGGGGGGAGAGCAGCAAGCGAAGCAGCAAGGGGAGGCGGGATGCTCTGGATTTTGCGCCTGGGCCACCTTCCACCTGATTATGCCATTGTCACTGCCCCATGCCAGTGAGCAGAGCCCTGCCTTGAAGGGGCCTCAGTGGGATCTGGGCGGCTCCTTGCCAGTTCAGTGATCATCACAGCGGCTGGGACTGGGCCCAAATGCCCAGCACAGTGGGGAGTGGGAAGTTGCAGCTGGTGCCCCCAACCCCCAAGACCCCTGGCCCTGGGCATTTGCAGCCCTCCATTTAATGGTGGCTGCACCACTGGCTGGAGAAAAGAGGATTCAGTAGACTCTGCCCCCACTCATCCTCTGTTTAAAACCACAGCTGCTTTTCATGTTTTAAAAATGTGGGGAGATAGTCCATTACCGTGCAAAGACTTGCTTGGCCCTAAGCCCCAGGCCTAGATAAAGCAGTGGTGATGGAGCTCTTCCAGTTACGTTACATGTTGAAACAATCTTCCAGTAAGCATTAAAGAGAGCTGCTGTCTGCACAAGCTGTTGTCTGCCCATGATATTATCTGGCACAGAGCCCTCCTGCCGGAACTTATGAATACTTCACAGTCTTGCAAGATGATTCAGCTTCACAAGACGAAGCCCAGCAGCCATCAGTTTCCCATCTGCTAAGGTAGCTGGAGCAGAATAGAACCAGTCTTGCACAATGCACTCCAAGGATGCTCGGTGTCGATACCATTCTTTTAAATGTGTAGAGGAGCGTCAGGCCTCTTACAAAATGTTTCCTCCTTCCAGACTGTCCAGGGAAGGATCTGGCATTGATGCTTGAAGCACTAGGTAGGAAAGAAAGAAAAGCAATTACTTTCCAGAAGAATTAAGGGGGCGGGGGAGTCAATCCGAGAAGCATTTCTCGAATCTAAAATCCAACCTCATCCTGCAGAGTCATTTCACTTGTAAGCAAAATATTTATTACTAGCTGGCCTGGGCACAGAGCATCTGTACCTCTAGTTCTGCCTTGTTCCCGACTCCTCGTCCTCAGCCCTCCCACTCCTCTTCCGTCTTCCCCCCTCCAATGTTTTCTCTCTCTGGCCGGCTGCCTGGCCAGCCACATTTTCCAGCCGGCTTTCTCCCCGCCCCCCACTGCTTTCGCTTATCTGCCTGCCACCACCGCCACTTTCTCTTCCCCTTGCCACCTTCTCTTCTCCCCCCACACCTCTTTCTCTTCCCCCACTTTCTCCCCCCACACACACACACTGCCGCTTTCTCTTTCTCCTTGCCACTGCTTGTTTTAGCATGTTAGACCAAATATTTTCATATAACTGTTTATGGGTTTGTTTACCTTTTTTGCGAGCTGCCTTCTGATGTATTGTACCCCAGAGGTAGGAGGAGACATCCTATTAAACTCAAAGTAATAATTGTGGTTGCTGGCAGGAACGGGCTGCTCTCTGCCTCCTTCGCCCACTTCCCATGCCTTTAGAGAGAGCAGGGAACCGTTTTGAAGTGTGGGGCATTTGAAGTGCGGAGTGGGCAGTTCTGCGCCTCCTTCGTCCGCTTCCAAGCTCCATATAGAGAGAGCTGGGAACTGCTTTGAAGTGCGGGGCACTATCAGGTTTGTTGGAGAACGAAGAGAGAGCAGGGATCTGATTTGAAGTGTTTGTCGGAGATTCGCATTGAGTTGTCCCTGCAGTGAGTCGGCCATGTTGAGGTGTCCCACAGTGAGTTGGCCGCAGAGAGTTGTCCTAGACCCTTTCCAGTGGTTCCCCCTTTTGTGGCAGTAACACAGCTTCCATAATTGCTGCTCCAAGATGGCGTCAGGACTGCTTTTGCATTCTACGTCAGCCATGAGCTGCAGCATTACAGCTCCATAATGCTGCGCATCATGTCAGCCAGTATTATTATATTTATCACTTGGCAAAGAGGCACCTTTTAACGTGGTGATTCTCTTTATTTAGCAGGGGGAGTGTAACTGTCCATATCCACCCCTAGCACAGTACCTCCAGTGACTGTTGCTGGTGTGTGTCTTATGTTTCTTTTTAGAATGTGAGCCCTTTGGGGACAGGGAGCCATCTTATTTATTTATTATTTCTCTGTGTAAACTGCCCTGAGCCATTTTTTGAAGGGCGGTATAGAGATAAAAAAATAACAATAAAAATAATAAATGAAATGGCTCCCTGTCCCCAAAGAGCTCACAATCTAAAAAAATGAACATAAGGCAGACAGCAGCAATAGCCGCTGGAGGGATGCTGTGCTGGGGATGGATAGGGCTAGTTGCTCTCCCCCTGCTAAATAAAGAGAATCACCACTTTAAAAAGGTGCCTCTCTGCTCAGTTAGCAGGAGGCACCGGGGTTATGTTATTTATTCATTTCATTTGCCATTCCTCCAGGAAACTCAGGGCAGGATGGATGGTTCTCTCTTACCCTCACAACAACTCTGTGAGTTAGGTTAGCCAAAGAGATAGTGGCTGGCATGCTAAAAGTGCACACACACAGTGAGCAAAGTTGTGCTGGGGCAAGAAGATCATGTTGGCGCACTAAATCATGAAGGTTTTTGGAATGGCACAATTGTTCCTTTTAAAATATACAAGATCTGCCACAGACGGTGCATCTATTATGCTAGTGTATTGCAAGTCACCGTTAGTCAGTATGATCGCCAAGTCACCCAGTGAGCCTAATGGCTGAATAGGGATTTGAACTCCTGTCTTCCAGTACTAGTCTGACACTAATCACTACACTGGCTCTCACACATTTTTCAAATTGAACTGCTGGAAAAAATGGTAGCATATGAACATTTTTTTAAAAATTTCACTGCATTTTATACTGGATGCAGTCCAGATGGGTGAAGATCTATCTATCTAAGAGCCCCTGGTGGCGCAGTGGTAAAACTGCTGCCCTGTAACCAGAAGGTTACAAGTTCGATCCTGACCAGGGGCTCAAGGTTGACTCAGCCTTCCATCCTTCCGAGGTCGGTAAAATGAGTACCCAGAATGTTGGGGGCAATATGCTAAATCATTGTAAACCGCTTAGAGAGCTCCGGCTATAAAGCGGTATATAAATGTAAGTGCTATTGCTATTGCTATTGCTATCTATCTATCTATCTATCTATCTATCATATTTGTGCACCACCCCAACTTTCCATCTCTGGGCCGTTTACAGCAATATGAAACAAATCAAAACCTTAAAACAAATAACCATGGCCTTTTCAACCAGGGCTGCACCTGTTGGGTTTCTACCTGTAACAGCTGTCATAGGCACAGAGTCAGGAAAAGAACCTGAGGGTATAGAAGTCCTGGGATCCGCACAAGCATAAGCCCCAGCCAGACGAAGAGCTACTAACATGCATTAAGAATTCTAAACTTCATCACAGTTCTTTCTCCTTACATTTGTTCCATACCATAATGACGAGGGATATTCTGGACATTCCACAGGCAGAATGTTCCAACTCAAAACAGGCTGTTTCGAGTGTACTGAGCACGGAACAGAACACTCTTAGAATGAAGGGCCTGTTCTGAGCTTGGAACAGTACAGCCCCATCCCGAGTTAGAACATTCCAACTGTTGCGAGCACCATTTTGGAACCCAAAATGATACTCTTCTGGCCTCTGTGCATGTGCAGTGGCCTTTTGAGTGGGCAGCACCACCAAGCAAATGGCCACCGTGCATACTCAGAGGCCAGAAGAGTGCCATTTTGGATTCCAAAAAGGCCCTTGGAACATTTTGAGTGTTCCTGGATCATTCCTTCTTCAGAACCGGCTTGATCGGTTGTTCCAACAGAATGTTCTGTGCATTTTGCATTTTGTTCCAGCTCAGAATGGAATGCAAAATGTGTTTTGTGCACATCCCTAATAATACCATATTGTAGTGATTGTCACTATTTTCCAAGGGGGCCACTTTGACAAAAAACGTTCAGTAAGAGAGCCATTTGCCACCATGCTGACCTCTGCACAGTGCTGCACTTTTATCAGTGCTGGGAGGACCCTTAAGAGAAACCCTCTTTCAGGAGTTCTATGGGGTAAGCATTGGGAAGAACTACACTTCCCAGCATTCCATGCATGCCTTCCAATATAGTGCAGGGGCTCAAGAGGACTCTCTTTGAAGGAGCCCCCACTGCTGTGCAAACTGCAGCACTGCACTATGGGAAAGGTCGTCTCTGCATAGTGCCAGGGATGTGCACGAAACAATTTTTTGGATTCACTTCAAATTCAAATCAAATTCTGAAAATTCATTTCAAATTCAAATTGCCCTGAGCCATTTTTGGAAGAGCAGTATAGAAATTGAATGAATGAATGAATGAATGAATGATTTGAATGCGGTCTGAAAATTTAATTCAAATTTGAATTGATTTTACCTTGTTTGGGTGCCTTTTTTTTTAACCAATCAGGGGGCCTGAATGGTTTTTAAAGGTGCCAAACAGCTCTCAAATAAAATTTGAATCAAATTTTGAAAATTTGTTTCAAATTTGAATTGAATTGCCCTCTTAAGGGGTGATTTGATTCAAATTCAAATCACTTGAATCACCCAGATGTGAGTCAAATCGATTCAAATTTGAATCGATCCGCATATCCCTAGTACTCAGATCTAGCCGAAGCTTCACACAGGCTCAGGAAACAATTAGTCAGGCAGCAACACTTAGGGGGACTGCCACTGAACCCTGGGCCTTTTGATGAAGAATATTGCCATATAGGGAAAAATAGCATAGAAAATTGGATGTTAAGCATACCATTGGGGCAAGTGTCCTTGTTCTTTATTCAGGAACCAGCATCTGAATTGGGAACACCTTGGATCAGGACCATGTCATGATGGCTGGTCCATTTACTTTCTACCCATTTTGATATGGATCAGCCAAAGAGAGCTTTCCTTCCAGCACCAAGGATTTAAGAAACAATTGGTAGTCCAATATTGCCCCCTGGTGGATTGTAAATTCATTACTACTACACCTTTAACACATTGAAACTTTCTGCATTTTTAGATAGGCCCATCGTGTGCCATGGTTCCAGTTCTATATTTCTTGAAACGACCGGGAACATGAAGATGAGGGATGCAGCTCTGGGAGAGGATGGTCAGGAAGGAGTGGGGCTTAATCCCTTCAATGCCAGCCGATGCTCCCCACGAGCCATTTTTCATCCTCACTTTCTCTTCTGAAGCTCAGCTGGGGGACAACCTGGGGGATATTTGTAGGAAAGAGTTGGGCAACCCCCCCTTTCCTGCCTGCCCACAATCTTGTGCAAATGTTCCTGAAGCCTCCATATTTGTGTCATAAGGTAAAGATGTAGGTTCAGGGCCAGCCTTAGGAGTGGGAGAGCCAGGCAGTTGCCCAGGGCCTTGTCAGCTTGCTGTTTGCTGGATATACTGTCTGCCTGCACTCTGATAAACTAACTGTGAGTGAAGGAAGGCACTCCTTACCCAGAAAACTATTTCGCCTAGGGCTGGCTCTGCAGAAAACTGCCACGGTAAGCCTGACAATTGGTCCATCTTGCTCAGTCTTGTCTACACTGACTGGAAGCAGCTCTCCAGGTTTTCAGACAGGAGTGCCTCCCAGGCCTATCTGGAGATGCTGCCTGGGATTGAACCTGGGACTGTGTGCATGAGAAGCAAATGTTTCCAAGATGGTGTTGCATTGCAGCCTCTGTATCAGTGTTCTTCAGTGCAAGGCCCACAAGCCAGTGGCAGCAAACTTTCACTGTAAGGGCTTCTCTCGAAGTGTTTATTCTCTCTCTCTCTCTCTCTCTCTCTCTCTCTCTCTCTCTCTCTCTCATATTTATATACTGCCTGGTGTGTCTCTCTCTAGGCAGTGTACGCAATTCAAAACAACAAATATAAAACAAAGGGGAAACAATTTCACAGAATAATGAGTTAAAACCATTTAACAATTAAACCGTTTAAAATTAATTTCAGTCAGAAGCCTGAGGAAACAGGTGTGTCTCGAGGGTATCAGGCAGGGGCGTAGCAAGGTTGGAGGGGGCCCCAGAGACAAGATTTTAAAATGGGCCCCTCGCTGATATACACAAACAAACTCACTTCACAATATATAGTGCACTCACACTCACATCCCCATTATGAATACGGTGAACATCTAGTTCACATTGAATCTAGTTTTTTTACTCTCTGCTCCTGCCGTTCTCCAAGAGACTCAACATAATTCATAGGGGGTGCAACATGGGTGGGTGGGGAGTCATGTGATGTGCCTCTGGGGGCCCCCTCAAGACAGTGGGGCCCCAAGACGACTGCCTCCCCTTGCCTAATGGTAGTTACGCCCCTGGTATCAGGCTTTTGAGAAGCTTTGGGCCAAAGCCAAATACTCCTCACAGGCTCCCTGGGGGGCGGGGAAGAGATTAGTATTCCCACATTGCCCAGTGCTTAGGGAAGGGAGCCTTTTCAAGGCCATCTTGAGAGGTGTGCATGGAACTCTGGGAAGTGTAGTCCTTCCCAAGACTTCCTCCTTAGAGTTCTAGTGCACACCTTCCCAAGTGCTCCGCGTGTACCTTTCAAGATGACACCGGGACACAACAGGGATCCACTCTCTGAAAACCGCCTCTCAGTACTTGAAAAAGCACAGCACAGCACAGAGGACAATGCAGTGGGAAATGGTTCTCCCATTGAAAGTTTGCCCCTGCTCCAAAAATAGTGAAGATCACCTCTCTGTATGCTCCAAAGTCCCCAGGCATGCTCCTGGAGCATATGATACAGCCACTTTGCTGAAACTAAGCAGTCTAGATCCAATCAGGATGCGTTCCTGCCTGAGAATGCCATGTAAGCCACCATGAGTTCCTTAAATAAAGGCAAGAGATGAATGTAATAGAAGGTATGGGGAGAACTGGTCTTGTGGCAACAAGCATGAATGGTTCCCTTTGCTAAGCAAGGTCCACCTTCATTTGCATTTGGATGTGTGAGCACTGCAAGGAATTCCCCTTAAAGGATGGGGCCATAGCTCAGTAGAAGAGCATATTTATCCATGCCCTCAGAAGGTCCCAGGTTCACTCCCTGGCAGCATCTCCAGGTAGGGCTGGGAGAGACTCCTTCCTGAAACCCTGAAGAGTCACTGCCAGTCAATGTAAACTATACTGAGCCAGATGGACCAACAGTCTGATTCGGTATAAGGCAGTTGCCTATGTTCCTATAAAGCTGTCTTCTATGGAGTGAGAGTATTGGTCCATCTAACTCAGCATTGGCTACCCTGATTGGTGGCCACTCTCCAGGGTTCTGATTGGTTATTTCCCAACCCTAACAGAAGGTACCAGGAATTAAATATGGGACCTTCTGCCTGCAGAACAGATGCCCCAATGCTGAATTACAGCCTGTCCCCTACTATACTCAGCAACTGTAGAGTGAATAATAGATTCCCAAGCAACCTACAGTTTCCAGATTCAGATCTGTAGATTACCTGAGCACAAGTTATTAGGGAAGGTATTCCTCTGCCTAAGATGTTCCTACTGGGCAAAGACATCTGCATGAAGTCTCATCCATCCTCATCTCCTTCTGAGATTGGTCGGGTGTCTCAGCAGGAGAGGTTTCAGAGCAGCTTCTCTTCTAGGAAGTTTTTGTGCCTTCATGAAAAGAGGTGTCCGTTCTTATCTTTAGCATGTCAGTCCTGGGAATTAACATATGCTTTTTAAGTTTAGCTTAGCATTTTACCATACATACCTCTAATCGCCTTATAGAAGCCACAGGACATTCATTAAACTCTCACCAGAGGAAGAAATAGAATGAATGTCTAGAAAACAGAGCTCCAGTTTGTAATATTAAATCAATAAAGCAGGGGTTCTCATCAGTGGGTCCCCAGGTGTTGCTGGACTACAACTCCCATCATCCGCAGCTGGGGATGTGGCTGGGGATGATGGGAGTTGTACTTCTAAAACATATGGAGACCCAAGGTTGAAAACCCCTGGATTGAGAGAGATACTTGTCTCATTGGAAGATATAAGAACTTCTTTTACAATTGAATGGAGATCACTGTCTTGCTTTTTTAAATATAGCTGCATACTGAGGACAAAGGAAGACACACTTGTCCTGCTCTGAACCCTATGAAGCACAGAAATCTGGTATGTAGCATTCTTATTGCTAAGGAATGTGTTTATCCTTGACATTGCACTGAATGAACTTACAGATAGCAAAACGCAAGCAAAGACTGCAGCCACATGCAGATCTATTCTGAAGTGGGGCTTACTCACAGGGACACAGCATTATGGCCTTTAAGTTAGGCAAAATTCAATCTATCATATTTTAATCCCACTTTCTCCAAAGACCTCAGGACAGACATACATGGCTCCTTTCCCCTTTCTCCTCACAACAGCCCTGTAAGGTGGGTTAGGCTGGAAGCCTGTGGCTTGCATACACAGCAAGGATGCACCAGTGTAGCCAGAGAGCAACCTAACAGAACTTGCATACACAGCCCAACTCACCAGTGCAGCAGGGAAGTGGCAATTGTTATATTACACAAGAATGTTTGTGAAACAAATTACATTGCAAATAGTAATACAATGTTGCATAAGATGCACATGGGATTATATCCCTATATATAATTCTCCAAGGCGTACCTGTGGCTACTCCCATGCATGGCAGCTCTCGCGAGAGTTCACAAGCAGAAGCACCGTTGTGTATGGGCAGTGGAGATTCCATATGAAGATAGGGAGGAGGAGCCTGTGGCACCATGGTGATTGGGCAGTGGGGATTCCATATGCAGATAGGGGGGAGGAGCCTGTGATAGTTAAAGTCAGTTGGAATGCAACTGTTATTGGTTGGAAGATGTTCTTGATTGTAGAGGTGAGGAAGATAGATAGATAGATAGATAGATAGATAGATAGATAGATAGATAGATAGATAGATAGATAGATAGATAGCAGGGGTCAGCAAAGAGAGGGGTTGTGAGGGGGCAAAGAGCCCCTTCAGAAAAAGGAGGCTGCTGCTGTGTGAATTAGATGAGGAAACAAGATGAGCAAGATCTGTTAACTCAGGAAGGGAGAGAGAGAGAGAAGAAGAAGAAGAAGGGAGGGGAGGAAAGAGAGAGGGAAAGAGCGAGTGGAAGAGAGAGAAAGAGAAAAAGAAGGGAGGGGAAGAGAGAAAGAAGGAAGGGCGAGGGATGGGCCTGAGCCTGTCAGCTTCCTATTGGCAGCAAGGAAGGGCCCAGTCAACCACTGCTACTGTTTGAGGCTAAAAGGCCATTTGTGGAGGAGGGCAGGCAGGGAAGGGACAGGTCTGGGCCTGTCAGTGGCTTGAGGGGAATGAGTGGCCATGGTGGTGGTGGCAGCGAGGAAGGGCCCAGTCAACTGCTGCTGCTCCTGTGGGGAGGAGCAGGGCTTGGGGGGGAGGTCTCTGGGGATAGGGGGCTGCAGCTTGGCCAATAGGCACCAGCAACGCTACAGCCGTGACCAAGAGGGATGAGGGGGATGGAGTACAGGGATGGAGGAGTGACCAATAAGGGTGAGGGGAATGGAAGCAAACAGATGGAGGAGGAGAAGCAGGAGGGCAGCTCAGGTGAGGGTGGGGAGATCTCTGAGGTGAGGGGGGCTGTGGCAGGGGGTGAGGGGAGCAATCAAGTATTAGCACACAGATGCTCTGTGTAAGTTAAGCTAGTTATTAGTATTACATTATCTTTCCCCAGTTGGACCACCTGTAGTACTCTCAAAGACCACCAGGGGTCCACTGACCACAGGATGGGAACCTCTGGTCTAAAGGACTATTAAATTTCAATAGGACTTCCTCTAGTAAATTTAGGATGTCAGCTGCTGGCTCTAACTGAGTTCCAGATACTCCTATCAATCAAGTGTGGTTTCCTCTTTGGTATAAAATATTCATCTATTGCTTTTTGTTGGGGCTCCAAGCAAAGTTGTTAAGCACAGATGCCCTTGGTGCTCTGGGTTCATGGATCCTTAACTATCTCATTCAGTTGACTGAAAACCACAACCTGGAGCCTTCAGCTGAGGTTATGTAAACTGAAAGTAGGTGGCACCCAGAAGTACGTGCCACTAAAGTGTTTACTAATGTAAACTCCCCTTCATCTGCATGCATGATATAAATATAAATATGCCATTTTTAAAATTATGGCCTTTTTATTGGCATGCAGGCAAGATAGTGTGTCTCGGAAAGCTTACTCATTTCTGTTTATCTCACCACTGTAATGTTTTCAAACTGCCAAGTGAAGGTAAGAGATAAACTATAGTAAAACAGAGACTGAAAGGCGCCAGTGACGTGCTTCAAGTTTGGCTTGGTTTCTCCCCGCCGCCCCTGCATTTTAAGAGGAAATATAATTTGTTGACCCTCTCTGCTCTGCCTCAATAGCACCCTTGGACCATACAGGAAATAGTTCAAAGATCTAGAAGCCTCCCTGTGATTTGTAAAAGCTGGTTAAACTTAAATGCTAGTAACCAAACTGACCAAATCAAACCAATCCAAGTAAGTTCCACTGAGTTCAATAGGATTTACTTATACAAAAGGGTGCAGAGTTAAACTGATTTTTAGCCTACTTTTCAGTAGGCTTATGGAAAGCCCACGCACTCTAGAGGTGTGTGTGTGTGTGTGTGTGTGTGTGTGTGTGTGTGTGTGTGTATGTGTGTGCATCTGTGTGTCCGTGTGTCCACCACACCCCCTGCATCAACTCCGCAACACCTGGACCAGTATGCACCAAACTGGGTACAGTTGTAGGGACACATAGGGACACCTCAACGGAGTAATTTGTGATGATGTCATCCACCCCAGTTCAAGATGGCAGATGGGCAAACCTTTGAGGTGCAAGTGGGCTGACTTGTGAACCACCTAACTGATTTGAACCAAATTTGCTACAGCTGTAGGGACACATAGGTTCAAACACATATTTTGTAAAAATGTCATCCTCACTGATTGAAGATGGCGGACGTGTGAAGGGATATTATCATTATTATTATTATTTATTCCATTTCTATACCACCCTTTCAAAAATGGCTCAGGGTGGTTTACACAGAGAAATAATAAATAAATAAGATGGATCCCTATCCCCAAAGGGCTCACAATCTTTGTTGAGGCACAAGTGGGCTAACTTGTGGACTGCCTAACCAATTTGAACCAATTTTGGTACAGTTGTAGTTAGTGACACACAGGGACACCTCAACAGCATAGTTTGTGATGATGTCATCCACCCTGATTCAAGATGATGGACATGTAAACATTTGAGGTGCAAGGGAGTTAACTTGTGAACTAACTGACCGGTTTGAGCCAAATTCGCTACAGCTATAGGGACATATAGGGACACCTCAATGGCATGCTCAGAAGACTGTCCTCTTTGAGATAAACAAGATTTCTGCGTAGACTAAAGCACTGCTTTTGTGGAATATGCATTAGCAGGTGAGGCCCCTAGGAATAAGAAACATCGAGGGGGGGGGTTACACCCTAAACTATCATGAAGATATATTAGATGGGGGTACCCCAAAACTTACCTTGAGGTACAAGTATGTATTAGCTTCAGTTTCTTATTTAGACTGCCCATGCAGATCTGAGTGGAATAAGAAACTGGAAACTAGGAACAAACTTCACACTTGTTTTCATCCCTGTTTCTCTCCATTAGCAGAAAGGTGAAATTTTCAGGGAAAGGGCAATTCTTGCCTGGGCAGTTTTTGTTTGTAATATATATCCAAGATGAGCACATGTAGGTCCAGATGGCAGGAAATACCATAGAAAATGAATGGGGCGGGAGCGCAGAAATGACAGGCAACATCCAATTCAGTTCATGATGAAAAAGCACAATTGAAATCAATGAAAAAAATTAGTAATAGCTAAGCACTGTTGGAATAAATGAGATAAGTCATTACTAAGCACAAATGGAATAAATGAGGTTAGTAATGACTAAGCACAATTGGAATCAATGAAACAAGTCATGACTAAGCACAGTTGGAATCAATGAGAAAGGTTAGCCATGAGTAACAGAAGTAATTTACCACTGTTTTCAAATATACTAGGCGACATCCAGACTAAATCCCACATACAGTCATGACTATGTCCCATTGGAATTAATGGGATTTAGATTAACCATGACTTAGACTGGATCTTGCCCAATATATTGAATAGCAGCTGCAAATGTAGATTCAATCAGAGGCCATAACCATCCATAGATACATTATGGAACTGAAGACTTTATTGACACAAACTACACTGAAGATAATCTGTCGTGCAGACAAGGCTGGAAGGTCTTGGGCTCCAGCTTAAGGTGAAGGGGAAGGTCATTGGAAGGTCATTGGGCTCCAGTTCAAGTTTTGACCCGAGGAAAGAATTAAAACATATAGCTGAGGTCAATGCTGAGATCAACCCCCTGAATGCGGTGCAGATGGGGACACATCCGTGGGCCTTCTTGATTGTGGAGCACCCTCCTTATGAGGAAAGGCTGCAACATTTGGGGTTTTTTAGTTTAGAAAAAAGGTGACTAAGAAACATGATAAAGGCCTATAAAATTATGCATTATGAGGATAGGAAGAAGTTCTTCTTCCTCTCTCACAACACTAGAGCCAGGGGCCATCCCATGAAACCGATTGCCAGGGAATTTAGAACTGATACAAGGAGGCACTTTTTCACACAGAGCATAATTAACCTATGGATTTTCTGCCACCAGCTGTCGTGATGGCCACCACCAGCTTGGATGGCTTTAAGCAGGGCTGAGACAAATTCATGGAGGACAAGTCTATTAGTGGCTACCAATCCTAATTGGCTACCTCCATGTTCAGAGGCAGGTTGCCTCCGAATACCAGCTGCAGAGGAACAGTGACAGCAGTGAGAACATGCCTTCATCTCCTGTTTTTGTGGCTGCCCGAGGCACCCAGTGGGCCACTGAGTAAAAGAGTGTTGGACTCACTAGGCCTTGGGCCTGATCCAGCAAGGCTGTTCTTATGTTCTTATGTGCTTATGTGACATTGAAACCTATTACCCAGGGGAAAACCCAGCCAGCCATGAACAAACCGTGCTATTTGAACACCCTTTTCCTAGTGCAGTTTACTGAACATTTATTTTGATTGCTAGAAGTTTTAATGCTATGCTTCCACTTAGCTAGTTTTATTCAGTTGTGTATTGATTGTAAGTTTATTGCTTTATTGGACACTGTAAGCCAGTCTGAGTGGGAGACGCAGTGCAGATGTGATATGAATGAATCAATCAATGAAATAATTCTGTGACCCCTCTCTGTTACCTGGATTCTAGGTGCAATCATGGAACTGGTCCCTTCTGCCTATCAAGCTGAGCATCCTCATGAAGAAAACTTTCAATCTCCTCCTGAAATCATACATAAGTTCTGCTTACAACCCAGACTTTCTTTTTATTGGTTTAGTTATGATTTGTTATTATTGTTTTATTATATATGAATATACATAAATGAACCACTTTATTGCCAAACTAGCAGCTCATGGAGTGCCTCAGAGACTAACTGCCCAATTAGCACAATTATTACACTTTATTATTATTTGCATTATGTGATAACACAAATCTAGAAAGAAAAATTATGGATTTGATTATCCAGATATTTGCGAGCACAATCCACTGTAGAATAATCATGGATAATATACTTCAAATTAGCAGGGAAATGGATAGAAAGTGAGGTGATTTGAATTTCTTCAACTAGTTCATTTGATTCAGAAGTTATCTTATATTGAACTACCAAGTAAACAGGAACCAGTTTAAAACCCACAAGTGACAATTTGATCCTTGAGAATATTTCTCCATGAGCATGGCTGTGTTACGTTACAGTGAATGTCCAAAGTTTGGTTAATGTCAACATGATCACAGTTAAATACTGGAAATCTGAGATGCATTTTGTGACTGCCGCAAACAAGATTCCCCCGCTACTTTTAAGACAAACAGTGATGCTGATTATAGCATCTCAATTCTGCTTCTTTTAAAAATGTGTTTATTGTGAACAAGATATGAATAAAAGCATCAATTCCTAAAATTAATAACAATAACAACAACACAATACACCAGATATAACTGTAGTCGAGAAGAAAGAAAAACAAGTTAAAATAATCAACATAGCAATACTATGCTACTTTGGAGCATTTCACAGTTCATCATCACTCATGTTTTCTGTGACTGAGACATGCGTAATCATTTTTTTAAAATGTTCTTATTATTGATAATGAGGGGAAACCAGGTCCAGGGACTTATGCTGTTGTCCTGTTAATTATTACTGCAGTGAAGCTGTAATAAGCCCTGGAGGGTTTACTGCAGTCAGCACAGCCTTGGCTGGTGTTTGTATTGTATGCTGAAACACAGCCAAATTGGCTGTAGTTGAGAACTCCATGATACAGAATAGTGCAAGCTGCTTGGCGTGGTCTATGAACTTCTCAAGAAGAAACCTAGCACAGCAAAAGCTTCTGCTTATCAAGATGGAATGGTTGACAGGAGGCAAGAACCATTTGATCTTTCATATTATATCTGTGGGTGTTCACAGGATTTCAGAGACACAGAATTCTGCACTGGAGTTACACGATATAGAGCTTGTATTTTCTTTCATGATCTCCAGAGTTTTATGAATGGCAGAGGAATGACAGGTCTGCCCAAGTGCCAATTCTGTCTCTCTTTTTGACTTGTAACAAACTGCTGCTGCTGCTACTACAAATATTTATATACCACTTTTCAACAAAAGTGCTCAAAGTGGTATATATAGAAAAATAAATAATTCATAAATAAGATGCACCACTACAATTGGACAAGGGGGAACAAATGTCCCTGGGCCATTGAGGGAGAGAAGCCCATGAGATGAGTGGCAGCTTGCTCTTCCCTCTTTCCTCACACCTCTCTGAAGAAAGCGGCAGCAGAGTGTGGGGGACAGGGGCCCATCTTCATTTTTTTTGTCCCAGGATCCACTCCAACCTTGCTGATTTCCTTGTTTTCTGATAAAATGGTTTCCTGTCCCAAAAGAGCTCACAGTCTAAAAGCAAATATAAAGCAAATATCAGCAGCAGCCACTGGATGGATGCTGTATTTGGAACAGTTGCTCTCCCCTGTGAAATATAAGAGGATCAGCACTTTAAAAGATGTCTCTTTACTCAGCAGGAGTATCCCTGCTGAGGCTCATCTGCTACCCTATCATGTTATTTAAAAGCTATTCTACTACTTTGCTTTAATGCAGTTTTATCACAGACACAACTATTCTTTTACTAGTATTTCTAGAAAATTAGGAAATATATTTACTGAGATTTTTTCAAAAACAAACCCTGCTATCAAGAAGATGAGCTTTGCATGAGTTCAGTTGCGAGAGTGAAAGAGAGTTCCTAGCCAGATATCCCCATTGATTGATTGATTAAGTGTCGTCAAGTCGGTGTCAACTCTTAGTGACCACATAGATAGATTCTCTCCAGAATGATGATCTGTCTTCAACTTGCCCTATAAGGTTTCTCAGTGACAGTGTTGCATTCATTGCTGTTGTAATCGAGTCCATCCACCTTGCTGCTGGTTGTCCTCTTCTTCTCTTTCCTTCAGCTTTTCCCAGCATGATGGACTTCTCAAGGGAGCTGGATCTTCACATAATGTGTCCGAAGTATGATAGTTTCAGCCTGGCCATTTGTGCCTCGAGTGGAAATTCTGGATCGATTTATTCTATCATCCATTTGTTTTCCTGGCTGTCCATGGTATCCACAAAAGTCTTCTCCAGCACCAAAGCTCAAAAGCATCAATGTTTTTTCTATCTTGCTTCTTCAATGTCCAGCTTTTGCATCCAGAGAGTGTCACAGGGAAAACCATTGTCTAAACTAATCTAATCTTTGTAGGTGTAGACACGTCACGGCATCTAAATATGCTTTCCAAGGCCTTCATTGCAACCCTACCAAGTGCTAGTCTGCGGCGTATTTCTTGACTGCTGGATCCTTTACGGTTGACGGTCAATCCTAAAAGGCCGAAGCTATCCACCACTTCTATGTTTTCATTATCAATTCATACACTAATTAATATAATATAAACACATTTTAGTTAATGTAGGAAAGGCAAGCTTTGCAAAAGGCATAATGTTTTTCCTCATTTTTCACCTTGATAATAAATATAGATACAAAAGAAGCAGCTGTGATAACTACCTATGAATGAGACATTGTGCAGTTCTTAACAAGAAGGTTTTAAAAGGCTGTGGAGTGAGATATCCTAGATAGATAGATAGATAGATAGATAGATAGATAGATAGATAGATAGATAGATAGATGATAAGAACCAACCCATACCTATTCATACATGTAATATAGGAACACTGCAAGTACCAAAAGTCCAGTTGAATATAACCTATACAGACATTGAGGTCATTCACACAATCAAACGTTGTGTTCTACCCGGGTTTGGGAGCTGTGTGTACTCTCAATTTTCAGCTGTGTAGAAGCAAGGTTGGAGGAAAACCTGGGTAGAAGTGATTGTGTGGAAGCAAGGTAAACCTGGTAGCTTTTCTTTCTGTCTTGCTTCATCACAATCACTTCTACTCAGGTGTTCCTCCTACCTTGCTTCCACACAACCGAAAATTGGGAACACACACAGCTCCCAAACCCAAGTAGAACATAGTTGTTGACTGTGTGAATGACTTCAACAAGTGTACAGATGTTTTGTGTGAATGCAGGTATATTCACACAAAAACACATTTTTGTATTAATGTACCTGGATTCATCAGAAAGTGAACCCCTGACCTGAGCAAAGAGGCACCTTTTAAAGTGGTGATTCCCTTTATTTATCAAGGGGAGAGCAACTGGCAGTATCCAGCACAGCATCCCTCCAGTGGCTGTTGCTAGTATCTGCCTTATGTTTCTTTTTATATTGTGAGAACTTTGGGGACAGGAAGTCATCTTTAGTTGTTATTTTTTCTTTGTAAACTACTTTGAGAACTTTTGTTGAAAAGCAGTATATAAATAGTAGTAGTAGTAGTAGTAGTAGTAGTAGTAGTAGTAGTAGTAGTAAACCAGGCTATAGGCCCTTTAAATGCATGGTATAGATAGGAAGTGTACTGCTGTACCTGTGTTCAATTTAACATGTGAATAACTGTATCTGTGTACGTGGTATACTTATACTAGTGTTCAATATAATGTGTGAATAGGGCTATGTTCACACAATCAAGAGAACTACACGATCCAAAAGGGGCCAACTGCCTTGAATGTTTCATTTTATGTTCAGTTTTATTCTCCATGTCTCCCAACCACATGTTGCTTACTTGTTTAAAGAAGCCAATGGCACCGTTGATTTCCTTGGAATACACGAGAGCCTGCAGGACTTCACTGAGGTGGGGATACAAATTAGCCCTCGACTCAAACACAGGTGATCCCCAGTGTATGGGGCAGGAGGTCGATTTTGCCTTCCCCTCAACCTGTGCCAGTCCCAGGAAACTGAAGTAAACACACCTTCTGAGGAGTCCTCCTTATCCTGGAAGAGGCAGGGAGTGCAAACCAAAAATTCAGAGATGAACACAGAGTGGGCCAAATCTCTGCCTTTCTTGCCATACAGAAATTCTGTATTTCAAACATAAGAGAGAGCACTATTCTTATCAATTTCTTATCCATTTCCAGCTCTGTGTGTGTGTGTGTGTGTGTGTGTGTGTGTGTGTGTGTGTGAGAGAGAGAGAGAGAGAGAGAGAGAGAGAGAGAGAGAGAGAGCGCGCGCTGGTTTTGTGGTAGAAAGCATGACTTGTCCCCTTAGCTAAGCAGGGTCTGCCCTGGTTGCATTTGAATAGGAGACTACATTTGTGAGCACTGTAGGATATTCCTAAGGGATGGAGCCAATCTGGGAAGAGCATCTAGGTTCCAAGTTCCCTCCCTGACATCTCCAAGATAGGGCTGAGCCTGAGAGAGATTCCTGCCTGCAACCTTGGAGAAGCCACTGCTAGTCTTTGTAGACAATACTGAGCAAGATGAACCGATGATCTGACTCAGTATATGGCAGCTTCCTATGTTCCTATGAGCAGGGAGTGGCACAATCCCGGCTTTTTGGGGGGAAGAGAGCTGGTCTTGTGGTAGCAAGCATGACTTGTCTGCTTAGCTAAGCAAGGTCCGCTCTGGTTGCATATGAAAGGGAGACTAGATGTACGAGCACTGTAAGATATTTCCTGTTAGGGGATGGAGCCACTCCTGGAAGAGCATCTAGATTCCAAGTGAACAATCACTAGCAAGTGAAAAAATATATCTCTTCCATGCACTCCCACCTAGCAACTGATGTGTTTTTGTATTTTAATGCTACTTTAACCTATTTTGATATTTTACAATTTTCAGGGTTTAAACCAATGATTCCTTTTATTCTTCTGGTTATATATTTTGCACTTTTGAAAGTTGATCTGAATTTGATTTTTTTAATAGAAGGATGACTAATATATTTTAAGAACGACATCTAACCATATTTATCCAAAAGGAAGAGAGCAGGGGGCTCTCCCCACCACCCCACATTGCAATTTATAACATCAAAGAACTGGGGGGGAAACCTAGTCTTGGATTCAGGTAAATATGGTATTTTCCATCATCAGATCATGGTGAATCCGCCTCCTGCATTTCCAACCAATGCCATACAGGACGGCTGCAAAACTGGATAGATACTGGAAAAGTGATACATTCCACACAAAGCAAGTCATCACCAACGCTGGCAAAAACTCTCCGCTCGGAAATTTTATGGCAGGTTGAAATTGGTGGGGTTATGTTTGCTGTTTAAATAGAGAAACCTTGGAATGATAGGAAGGCCCTTTGCTGAGAAGCTGCTGACTCCAGAAAACAAGAGCCCAGTTTCCTTATCAAGTCAGTTTATGACAGGTTTTGTAAATGTTTTATGAGATGCCAATGATTGCATGGATGAAGGGGTGGAGGGACAGGGTGGTGGCTGCTGTCTTTGACTCTCTTTGCACTGTTAGCAATGGCTCAAAGGGCAGATTGCCACCTTGATAAGACTGGGGAGGGAAACTAAAACAGCAGCAGCTTTTTGGCCCATGTGTTGTACTGGGTGGGAGGGGGCACTTGAAGACTATATCAGAGTCAAAACCTTGAGACTCTATCTCAGCCAACATTCCCACTGCTTTCCTAACTCTTCTTTAGACTAGAAGGTACTTCCACACAGGGTATTTTATCCAGGATCATCCTGCTGTGAGGAGAGCCGATCTTGTGGTAGCAAGCATGAATTGTCCCCTTGGTTGTGAAGGTTCTTCCCTGGTTTGCATTTGAATGGGAGACTACATGTGTGAGCACTGTTAAGATGTTCGCCTTAGGAAATGGGGCCGCTCTGGGAAGAGCATCTGCCTGCTTGCATACAGAAGGTTCCAAGATCCCTCTTTGGCATCTCCAGACAGGGCCAAGAGAGATTCCTGCCTGCAAGCTTGGAGAAGCCGCTGCCAATCTGTGCAGACAATACTGAGCTAGATGGACCAATGGTCTGACTCAGCATAAGGCAGCTTCCTATGTTCCTATGCTTTGGTCACTCCTTCTTCATGGTGGGGGGGGGGGGGCGCCAGGATTCATAAAACATTGTCATCCCTCCATGATAAGCCAGTTTTTACTGCATGTTAGATTGTCACATTGATTGATGGAGTTTTTCTGACTACATTTTATTATACTGGCGAGATAGCGCCCGTACAGTTATGCTGGAGAATGTTTTCAACGTTCCACCATTATAAGCCCTGAACATTCTATTGCTTATAAAATCAAAACCATTTGTCCGATTTGCCTGGCCATCAACACACATTCACTAGGTGACAAGAGATGCCTCCCCTGCAAATTTGGTGAAGATCCATCAGACCATGGCTTAGACAGAGCAGTTTAAAGTGTTTCTCTTTTGAACAGAGGTTTAAAGGGTCGGTGAAATTTTTTTTGGACTGAGCAAGTGCTGTTTAAATTATTTTGTAGTAAATTTGCATAATCTGAGCATTTAGACTGCATGCCAGAAAGAGGCCTTTTGTATATCCCCCTGGGACCCACTTGATTATCATTTTACAACTGATCCTCTAAGTTGGGTTTTAAGTGGCAGAAAAATGCATTTTTAGTGCTAAGAGTCTGTGCAGAAGCCCCCCCCCGCCCCCCCGCCCCAGAAACCCTGGGGGCAGGGCAGCTGGCAGGGAACACTGCTGCCCTCCACTCCATTCTGGTGTGCACCCTTCACCTGTTCGGATGCACACTTCGCCCCAACCCCTGGCCCTGGCAAGCCAGCTTTCCCTGCTAGCTGCCCCAGCCTCCGCCCCCCAAGGCTCAGATGGTCTCCACACATGTGCAGACTCTGCACATGCGCAGAGGCCATCTGAGCCCTGGGGGTTGGGCAGCTGGCATGGAAACTGCAAGTTAAGGTACCCATCTTCTGTGCCATATAAGCTGAAAAGCCTTCATAAGGTCTGGTATATGATGATGGCTTTAGAAATGAGGCTCCATGCACTCACACTTTGCCTTGATCAGAGATGCATCAGGCAGAAATTCATCAGGGGCATCTCTAGGAAGTGATTAGGGAAACTGCACTTGTTTATTGTCTGCCCGGATGCATCCCTCCCCAGCCCAATGTCCAACAAAAAGACCAAGGCAGTGTGGGTGCATGAAGCCTCATTTCTAAAGCCATCATCCTATACCAGACTGTGCAAACACTTTGGTGCAGAAGTTAAGATGGGTACCTTAACTTGCAATTTCCATTCTTTTTAGGGCACGATTGAAAATGTAAAGCAGCTTAATTTTTCATTTTAAACCATAGTTTTTGAATTAGTGAATTCATAGAACAGTAGCACAGCTATCCAATGACAGGGATAACATCCTGACTAGCAAAGGACTGGTTCCACAGGAGAGTCACAGGTGCTTTTGAAAAGTTTAACAAACTCCTTTGCAGATTTTGAAAGTAAGTACTCTGCGCCACCTGAAAACATGCCCCTGAGGGTTGTGCAGTCCTCCGGGACATATTGTCAGGGGACACAGAGCATTCCTGCGGGTAGGGAAGGTTGTTGAAATTGGCTCACATGCACACTAGCACCAGTGCAGCATTAGTCTGGAAACCTTAAGAAGCACTAGTAATACACTGGTGTCTCTTTGCTCTGCTGATTTGTTAGTCAGACTGTTTTTAGCACTACCATTCTGTCTTTGTACACAGCCTATAGACTTTTCGGAGAGCACTAACAACATCAACATCAACAATTAATAATAATACTAAACTTTGTTAGCTGCCTCATAACAAATTGTTATCTGGACGGCTCATAACACAGCATTAAAACACCAAGTAAAAACACACAAAACACACAGAAACACATCACACACACACCCAAAAATACAGTGCAAAACATTTTTTTAAAAATTCTGTTTTAAAAATCAAATTTAAAAGGCCTGAGTGAACAGAAAGCACTTCACCTGGCATCTAAAAGAACAAAGTGATGAAGCCAGGCAAACCTCGCTGGGGAGGCTGTTATATAAAGTGGGTGCAACCATCAAAAATGCCCTCTCCATAGTAGCCACCGGCTTCACTTCGTTTGGCAGGGGTACCCAGAGGAGGGCCTCCGAAGAAGATCTTAAGGTCCAAGTCGGGGCATATGGGGCAAGGTGCTCTCTCAGGTAACCCAGGCCAGGCCATTTAGGGCTTTAAACCAACACTTTGAATTGGGCCCGGAAATGGACTGGGAGCCAGTGCAGCTGATGGCATGATATGATCAAAGCACCCAGTCTCAGTTAATAATCTTGCAGCCCTATTTTGTACCAACTGCAGTTTCCAGACCATTTTCAAAGGCAGCCCCACGTAAAACGCATTGCAGTAATCCAAGTGAGAGGTTACTAGAGCATGAGTAACTGTGGCCAAGCTATCTCTATCCAGATAAAAATCCACTAAAAATGCACCCGCACCCACACAGAGAAGTAGTGATGCAATTTGCCACTCAAAGAGGAAATGCAACCACCATGCAATGCTGGAGGAAGGACTGGAAACACTGGAGGAAGAAAGGAAGACAAGGAACATGCCTAGAAGTGTCCTGAGACCTCATGGGATACATCGGAAGCTGCCTTATATGGAGACAGACCATTGGTCCATCTACCTCAGTATTATCTACACTGACTGGCAGTGGCTCGCCAAGGTTTCAGGCAACAGCCTTTCCCAATCCTATCTGGAGATGCCAGGGATTGAATCTGGGACCTTCTGCACACAAAGCAGAAGCTATGCCACTGAGCTATGGCCCCATCCTCTAGGAGCCCAGTAGGAGGCTGAGACCACAAGGAGAAACCAAGGTTGGTCATGATATCTAGGGCCAAATTCCACATTATGTTATGGCAAGGGTCCTCAGACTTGAGTCCCCAGATGTCGTTGAACTTCAACTCTCATCCAATGAGCCCCTGGTGGTGCAGTGGTAAAACTGCCACCCTGTAACCAGAAGGTTACAAGTTCGATCCTGACCAGGGGCTCAAGGTTGACTCAGCCTTCCATCCTTCCGAGGTCGGTAAAATGAGTACCCAGAATGTTGGGGGCAATATGCTAAATCATTGTAAACCGCTTAGAGAGCTTCCAGCTATAGAGCGGTATATAAATGTAAGTGCTATTGTAAGTGCTATTCCCGCCCCCCAATGGAAGTAGCACTGCTCAACTACCCAGAAGCTGTTTTAAACCATTCTGCAGCTGACCAGTTGCGCAAGACCATCAAAGCTATCCTTCACAGCCCTGGTGGGCTCCTAACTCCGATGTTCCATTGCACAAGATGTCAGCCACTGCTGTTGTGTCACCCTGTTGTTCATGTGGGTTGCCAGTGGTTCAGATCAAGAGTGGCCAGTATGGGTGGGCCAAGGGGCAGTAAATGAGCTGCAGGTGTGCTGGTCCCTGCTCTCCTCTCCCCACCTGGGCCACCTCACTGTTCTTCATTACTCCCGTGGCTGCATTAACCTCGGGCACATGGGCGGTTTATTCATCGGGTTCTCCTGCTGGGTAAATAGTCAGCCCACACACCTAGGGTCAACACAGCAGCAGGTGAAATGAGGTACAGGGAACAACGGGGGCAGGAGAGGAGAGTGGAAATGAGTCACACCTGTGGCTCATTTTCCGCCCCATTGCCCCACCCATACCACTCCTGGTTCAAACCTTTTTGGTTAACAATTTAGCAATGCTGACACTGAAGAGGCTTAAATCAATCTACTACAAATATGGGATTTTTCAAAATAATAAAAAAAATAAGTTCACAGGACAAAACAAACATGGCATGAATAAGGTCTGAAAGATCTGGACTGAGTTCCAATCATAGTGGAATTGCTACCCCATGACCAAAAAGGTTATGTATTCATGTTGAACAGAAAAGCCCTATTCACACTTTATGTTCAACACTCATACAATGAGTGTACAGTGTACACAGGTTCAGTGAATCACATTTTAGGTTGAACACAGGTACAGCAGAATGCTTCTTAATCGGTATCATGCTTTTGAGGTAACTGTACCCTTGTTCACTTTTAAAATGAATGCAGCTCCAGTCAGTGGGCCTGTTCACCTGAATGCCATCCAGGACACACGATAAGGATGGAGTCACACCCAGAGCACACCTGTCCTGACATCACTGCAGAACATCCTGGTGTCCCTTTGGGACATCCTTGAATTGTGTGAGGGGGTGTTCATCCAAATCATCCTCTACATGCTGTTTAAACAGGGTTTTGGAGTGTGTGTAGAGGAGCAATTCAGATGAACACCCCTCTCACATGATTAAAGGACTCCCTGACAGCGTGTCAAGATGTCCTGCACTGATGTCAGGACCAGTACAGTCTGGGCGCATCACTGTCCCCATCACATGTACCAGCAGATGATCATCTGAACCAGCTCATGCACACAAAAACATGTCTGAAGATACAGACATCTGTACACTCATACAACATAATAGGTTTGTTCACATGACCACCGGCAGGGTAGGAGAAGCGTCCCTGCTTCATGAGCTGCACACGCTCCCAGTTTTCATTCATGTGCTTGCAAAAACCTAGGTAGGAGGAGGGGAGCATGATCGTGTGTGAGGCAGCAGTTGGGTCGGATGGGTGTGCCCTACCCAGATTCCATCCCCAGCATTTTGCTGAGGTAGGAGGAAAGGCCATTCTACCCAACTGCCATCTTGCACACTGTCATGCTGCCTTCCTTCCAACCTAGGTTTTTGCAAGCACACATGTGAAAATCAGGAGCACACGCAGCTCCCAAAGCTGGCAAAGGAGCTTATCCTAACCTGCTGGCAGTCATGTGAATGAGCCTAATGTCTGAACAGGGCTAAAGAAACAGTCAAATATGTGATTCTCACACCTGTAGTCTGAATGGTGTAATCCAGAAAGTGCTCTACTGTGTGATGTTGCTGAACAGAAAATGAGGTGGTCATTGTATTGTGCACCAATAACTTTTCCAAATGGAACTTTTCCATTTTATGGCACTTCACCACCCTTGGGGCAGGGGTGAGTTCAGATGGGGGAGGAATTTACACCAAGACTGTGCCGTTCATACAGCCAGTGGCATTATTCAGCTTTTTCCTTGATGATTTGCACTTACTGCACAATATCTGCGTCCTAAAAAAGTTGCACTTCGGGAGAACTTGGGAAATGGTTGTTTGTGGTGCAGCACCATTTTGGAGGGACCCCTTCCCTCTGCAGCACCCCCTGTCCTATCAAGAGGGCTCCCTTGCCTTTCCTGCCTCCACCTCCACCTTCTTCTGCCTCTTTTTCTCTCTTGCCCCCATTGGCCACTTGCCAGTCCCGACCGCCTTCACCTTCCCCAGCCGCCGCGACCACCTCCTCCTCCTGCCCCATCCACTGCTCACCTCCCACCAGCTGGGAAGAAGGCAGATCAAGGGTTTTCTCACATGCATGAGTGCCTCTTCCCCCGCCTCTCTCTGCTGCCCACCTACCAAGTGGACATCCATCGCCCTCTCACCAGCAAGCTAGGTGGATCAGCTGCTTTCTCTCATATGCAAGCAAAAGAAAGCAATTGATTTGCCCAACTTGCCAGCTAACCAGTGAGCCGACAAGAGAGCAGACGTGGTTGTCGGCAAGCTGGCAAAAGGACAGACGTGGTTGCTTCTTCTCTTGCTCGAGTGAGAGAAAGCATCCAATTCACCCAGCTCATTGGCTTGCAATGAGGCCAGCCAGCAAGAGGGCAACAGGTGCCCACTCGGTGGGCAGGCAGCCAAGACAGAGGAGGAGACCATGGAGGAGGAAATGGGTAGCAATGTGAATAGTCCAGATTTACTCTGATTTATGATTATATGCACTTATTTACACTTACATATGCTTTTACATACTCTCATCTTAACTCATCCCCATTTACACCACTTCCTCCACAGTAAAGTTATTTGGAAAAGTTCCAGGTACCCAAAGCCAAGAGGAAATAAGTACATTTTCGTTGTTGTTTTAAGCATGTTTCTGTTGCAAATGGGAGACCAGCTCATCAGCCTGGAAAGGGACTCTTTGCCACTTGCTGCTGGTGCTTAGGGTACAGCTGTAGTCGCAAGACTGCAAACAAACATCTGTTGGGTTGTAAGATTGCTATTAACATGATTAGTAACATGCTGCTAAATTCACAGATTGGAAAACATCTCCAGGAATACATCTAGTGGATTATTGTGCATGGAGTTGCCTGATTTGCATACCTAATCACAGAAAGAAAATGTAAATGAAAACTAATTGTATATATTTAAGAATTAGGCACCAGCTCAGCCATGAAGCCACACAATTCTGCAGTCAGGGTGAAATTACCATTGCTCATTCCTAATAAGCAAACAAAACATAATCTAATTTTTTGCATCGGAAGATAGTAATGATGCAGAATATCTTTCCTAGGTGAAAGTACAGACTTTGGCTGATAGCACATATATATTTGGTTAAGAGCAACCATTTGACCATCTTAAAAACTCTGTCATCAATATTGCTTTGACATTTTATACTTGAGCCATAAAACTCAGTACAAATTAAATGACAGCCGATTTGACCAGCTTGGTTGTAAATTATTGTCTCTTCATGTTAGTGTTGACTATCAGATCTTTGGCTGACATACTACATAAAGGAGTGCAGGTGGCTTGAGCACTGCCCATGCCCCTGAGTGTGTTTAAAAGGTTGCAATGGGACTGCACCACAAGACAGTTGTGCTCCGTGGTGAGGGCTCTGAGCATACAGTTCCATGAGGCAAAGTCCATTATTTCTGCTAAGGATCTCTTGTAGAAAATTATCAGGATATCAGAAGAGAATTTCCTGTATTTTTATAGGGGAATTGGTAAGCCTGTGCACAAATAAAAATGTTGGTTCCATTCATATCCAATCGTACCCAACAAATAAAAATGTTGGATCCATTCATATCCAATCTTAACCAACAAGAAATTTGTCAGAAGGGCTGATATTGACAACCACCTCCCCGCAAAAAAAAGTGTCAGGGTGTAACAGACCTGATATTTTACGGAGATTAATTCAGACCCCACCCACCCTTTTCCCGCCCTCTCTTCGTCTTACCTTGGATTGCCTGGCCTTACCTGGGACTGTGTGGGTTTGAATCCCCACTGGTATGTTTCCCAGACTATGTTTCCCAGACTATGGGAAACACCTATATCAGGCAGCAGCGATAGAAGAAGATGCTGAAAGGCATAATCTCATACTGTGCAGGAGATGGTAAAGATAAACCCCGCTTCTGTATTCTACCCAAGACAACCACAGGGCTCTGTGGTTGCCAGGAGTCAACAACGACTCAACGGCACAACTTTAACTTTATAAAACTTATATGTTTGTAGCACAGAGAGAGCCTGAGTCAGTCAAGTGGAACCAGTCCAAGTCCTGCTCAACTGGGTGTTTGAAGTTTAGCATACCAGCATGGGTATAGACTTATTTGAATCCATTTCCTAAATATTATGAATTCAAACTATGGTCTTCAATTTTCAGAATTCCACTGGAGAATCAGTAAGATTTTACAGTGCAGTAAAGAAGATATTGAATAGTTCTAGAATTGTTCAGGCCTTTGCCACTTACACCACTCTGTTATCAATATTGCTATAATTTGACGCTTGAGAATGGAAGAGGATTATGCTTTCTCAGCCCTACATAGGAAAAAAGGAAGCTGCCTTATAATGAGTCAGACTATTGGTCCATCTAGCTTAGTATTGTCTCTACACTGCCTGGAAAGCGTCTCTCCAATGACCCCATCCCAATGCTCTTGCTTACAAAAGAGAGCTGCCTAAAAAACAAGATGGAATTCCATAAACTAATCCTATAGCTTGGCTAACAGTGGCCTAAGATTGCATAGCTAGCCTCTAGTATATCTAATAGTATGCACCTCCCCTTTCAGTGTTCTAGAACATGCAAGCCTGACATCCTTTGGAAATGTGGGCATCTGTCTTTTCAAGTGAAAAAGTTATAATGCAGCTAAATACCTAGAACAACAATGGCTACCTGGTGACCCATGGGCCAAATCCAGCCCCAATCCGATTTTGTGTAGCCCTGCTTCTCTTCCAAACTGCTTCCAACCTGGCAAGCCTTGAACAAAATGAGATGATACTCCAGATGTAATACTAGAAACATATAGAGGCCTTGGAAGTTTATCTTTCTGGGTGCCAGGCTAAAACAAACCTTGGATGACCAGAAATATTGGCCTGAATATTCCTTTAACTTCTCTTTATTGCAATATATTTTGAATTTTAAGCTGTATGGCTTTTAGCGAGTTTTAATATGTATTTTTGTATTGTTTAAAATGTATTGAAAGCCACTTTGGAGACCAGTCTTCGTTGGAAAATGGGACAGCATTTTTTAAACAAATAAATACTGTATACTGCAAGATTTATTCAATCCAATGGGATGCTTTTGCCCATGCTGTCAGGGGCGTGGCTATAACTGAACAAGGCGGGGTGTGTGTGTAATAAACATCTCTGGGCCATGAAGGGGGGGCATCAACTGGGGGATAGCTTGCTCTTTCCTTTTCACTGTTGATGTTGCATGAATATATGAGCTGATTACAGTAGGTATATATGTTTTAAAATGTTTCTGAGATGGAGGAATGTCTGCATACAAGTGTATGTGTGGAAGTGTCTGCATGTGTGGGGAGTATGTGATATTATTTATGTGAGAGTGAGAGAAAGACCATATCAAGATTCGAGAATGATTCGCTTTTCACCATGACCTTATGGTTCTTCTGCAGCAAAGGCCAGGGTGTTGGGAGAGAGAAGGCGGCAAGGGGCCCAAAGGACTATCTTGTCCCAAGGCCCACCTTGCTCAGCCCCTGCATGCTGTTCAAACGCTTCTATCTGTCCTTGCATCCAAATCTATATCCAGTTTTTAAAAAGAAAAACAATTTAGATTTTTCAAAATATCAATTAAAGAGCCCTACAAACACCACTCTCCTACATCACTCTTGTGCAACCATAAACCAGCTAAATTGTAAGGCAGTACCAAACCTGACTCATTCCGTACCCTGCCACCCACCTACCCCCAATACCATGGCCTACAAATATTGTCAAAGATAAGGCTTTCTGACCTCTAGGAATATCTTGTGCACATGGGCCCCCAAACTGAGCGGCTTCCTTAGGCTATCGTTGGGGTCACACATTAGATTTACCAAGAGACAGGAGGTGGTGTCCTTTACCTGAAAGGTGGAACTATAATCCTCCACTTAGTTGATATGAGGGATTTTTAAATAGATGAAGTTCAGATAACCAACCTGACTAACTCCTGCAAGGTCGTCTGGCTTATCGCAACTTTTATCACATGGCTTTACTTAGAATACATTAACTTTGTGTAGAGCCATTTGTTATGAGAGCCATGAAGCTCTCTGGATTCTGAGTCCTATCTCAAGTGCAGTTCAAAGTAGACAATTAAAATGATCTAGCAGCTAACTGAAATGTGCTGCACAGTTCTCTCCCAGGACTGTACCACTTCAGAAAGCATATATGATTTTCATCTCTCCATCAGAAACTCCCTGCAAGCATAAAGCTGATCGCAGGATTGAAAAGAAGGGTTGCCTAGCCCACTCTGATCTGTTCGCTTCTTTTCCAAAGGCTTCTTCAAACAAACGATGATCCCCCAGCCACGTGATTTCTGGGGTGCTTCTGGCTTTTGGGTTCTTAAAATCCAAATCTATTTTTAAAAGAGAGAGATTAAAATAAAAAGAAACTTACAAATATGAAAATTAGAGTTGTTCCAATTGCATTGAAAATGAGAAATAGGCAATAGGGAACAACAATATCCGTAATTGGTCCAAGTAATTGGACCTTGCCTGTTCAGACACATTTGGGCAAAGGAAAGAATAAAACCGATTTCACGAATGATCATTAATCATAAGGGCCCACATGCTCTGCAACATAATACAGGTGGTTGTGAGCCGCCCACACTGCTGCGGGTTCCTAAGGAACTGCCGGTGCTCTTTGCACTTTTACTTAGATTGTTTCCAGTCTAATGAGGGCTCCCAGAATGGAGGGTGGCACACGACTTTCAGTATTTGCACCATTCACAAAAGCACCAGACGGCCCGTGGCTCCTTGGGAGCCTGCAATCGTGCAGCTTGGAAACACGCACATTATGCTGGGCCAGTGTCATTAACAATAATTTTTTTCACTTCAATAAGTGTATGAAAGAACAATGAATAATAACAGTTTAGACTATGTATAGAGCATTTTCAACAAACAAAGCAGTTTGCACAGCAAAGGGAATTTAAAAAATGGTTCTCTGTCCCAAATGGGCTCACAATCTAAAACAAGATGCAGGCATTGCGTTCTCAGTCACTAGGAGGGATGCTATGCTGAGATGAGTAAGAACATAAGGCCCATCTAGTCCAGTATACTGCTTCACTAGGTGCATCAGGGAAGCCTACAAAATAATAAATAAATAAGAAAATTACCATAAATGGTTCCCTTTCCCAAAAGAGCTCACAATCTACAAAGAAACGTAAGTTAGACACCAGCAAGAACCACTGTAGGGATTCTGTGCTGGGGTTGGATAGGGACAGTTGCCCTCCTTCTGCTAAATGTAAAGAGAGCTACCACTTAGAAAGGTGCCTCCTTGCTCAGTTAACTGCTGACTGCTAGGCAGGGATGTATCTAGGGTGGGGCAGGCAGGGCATGTGCCCCGGGCGCTCTTGAAAGGGGCGCCATTTTCTAAATTTTTTTTTTAAAGGCCACCGAAAACAAAATGGCCACCGCTCATGCTCAAATGGCCTCTGTGAGGCCCTAGGCCAGGGATGGGGAACCTTGGCACTCCTGCAGATGTTGGCCTACAATTCCCATAATCCCTAGCTATTGGCCTCTGTGGCTGGGGATTATGGGAGTTGTAGTCCAAAAACAGCTGGAGTGCCAAGGTTCCCCATCCCTGCCATAGGCCATGCCAGGCCTCGCAGAGGCCATTTGAGAATGCATAGCAGCCATTTTGTTTTCAGTGGCCATTTAAAAAAAAAATATTTTTTAAAAAGGCCACCGCACATGCTCAAATTGTCCCTGTGAGGCACTAGAGGCCAGCGGGGGAAGGGGGAACCTTTGCAGACACCCTCCCCCCACAGCCTTTAAGAAGCCCGGCAAAGGGGCTACAGGTAAAAATGTTTTTTTAAAAAAAATTAATATAATATAAGTCACTGTACACATATTCAGATTAGCACTATGTACAGAGAATCAGGGCTTGTGAATACTGAGCTGAAGCTTATGAGCTAGGATTGTATTCATTTGCTCTTACTTTGCTTCTTGTGATAAGTGAGTTAAATGTGATGTCTCAATAATATGGCTAGTAATGGTAAGTTTGTCTTTGAATCAGTGTGAAATCCTTAGTATAAAGGCCCACTGGGAGTTTTTTGCTCTCTTTCTCTCATTTTAACTGTCTTTCTGAAATACTAGAATATATTCCTAGCAGTGACACAGTTTACTCTGCATATCCTTTAATTATTTTCAGAGTATCTGGGAAAAGTCAAATTCTCCATTTATTTTTAAAACTTATGTAATAGTGATGCTACAATGCATAGTAGAGAATTAGACAGGCACCTGTTCAGTTTTCCAAGTACACCTCCACATAGTATTTGGGTATTTCATGAGCCCCAGCATACTGAAATTTGTAGTTTTCCAGCATTTTTTGGTCTGGCTATGTCCACTGCTAAATAGTTTTTGAAATATTAAAAGATTAACAAGCTTGACTTGTATTTTTCAGCTGATAAAGTTATCTGAAAGATGGGTGTCAGATGTTTGGATAGGGGGTACAATTTCAGTGCTTGCCCTAGGTGCTATTTTCCCTAGATACGCCTCTGCTGCTAGGCCCTGTTAACTGAGCAAAAAGGCACCTTTTAAAGTTGTGATTCTCTTATATTTAGTAGAGGGAGAGCAACTGGCCCTATCCAGTCCCTGCACAGAATCCCTACAGTGGTTGTTGCTGGTGTCTACTTAGAGTCTTTTTAGAGTGTGAACCCTTTTTGGACAGGAACCATTTAATTAATTGTATTTATGTATTTTCCTATGTAAACTTTTTTGAGAACTTTTGCTGAAATATACAAGTAGTAGTTCAGGGTGTGCACAAACTGGTTCAAGGCAAATCAGATCGACTCGAACTGGGCCAGTTCAACAGTTTGATAGCAAACCGAACCAGAGGCAGTTTGGTCCACGATTGAACTGAACCAGGCCTGGTCCAAGGTGAACTGGATCGAACTGCTTCTAAAGGCCCTCACCAGTCTTAAGTCTTCTAAAGGCCCTTACTGGTCTGGCGGCGGCCATACCGCCACTCCTAGAAGGTCCCCAGGGCTCCCCAGCAGCCCACCCAGCCACCTCCTCACATGCAGATTCCAGATTCCCCTTTACAAGCAAAGCCCCCTCAAACCGCTGAACTGGTTCGACCGGTCAAACCAAACCGGCATCCATTTCAACCCAAACTGGGTCACAGACTGTCAGTTCAGTTCAAATTTGGGTTGAATTTGAACTGAACCACTCTAAATAGTTCTGTGCACACACCCTAGTAGTAGTAGTAAAAGCCATTTACAGGGATTTGTAAGCAAGGATAATTAACATATTCATGGCGCTTTCCAGATTAGACCCTGCAATGAGGTCATGTCGTATCTTGGAAGTGTGCTTCCTCACTTCCTGCATTGTGAAACCACAGTTCCTACGCAGACAGGGTGCCGTTTACATTTCCAATGCCTTGTTTTGAATTTAATTGCTGCAATATAGAGCTAGGATGTCATATATCTGGTGTTTAAAAGTTGCTGGGTTTGAGGGTGGTTACTTTCCACAAGACTGCTCCCCCGGCTGCTTACGTTCTGAATGTGACTTGCCTGAACGGAGGCATTTTCCTGCTGTTGAGCAGCTAGACTGGAAAGCGCCTTTGTCCTCTGCCAATGAGGAATTGGTGTACATATTAAGTGGCTTTATGCCCTTTTCAACAAGGAAAAAAAAGACTTTTTAAACTAATAACCAAAATTATCTGGTAGTGTAGCTATTATCGTGCTTTTGTGAGCATTTGGTTCTTGCTACTCTTGGATGATTTGCCTCAAATTAGATTTGGCTTTAATGGTTTCCTAAAGAGTACAGTTTGATAGCGATGTCAACAGTTTTCACCTCTTTAAATTAAAAGTCATTGGCTTTTATAGCACAGTATAAAGATATCTGCTGGGAAAGACCAGGCCATCAATGGCTCTATTTTCTCCCCCTTTATCTATTGAAATAGCCCTAATTTGACACTTCTGTGTAGAACAAGCTTGTAAAGAGGGTAGTCAGCCCTGTAAAGTTGCTTACATTTAGATTAGCCTTACAGCTCACTTACAGGCCAGTAAAACAACAAATTAACTGATGCGGCTGTAAATCTTCAAGTATATGAAATTAGTTTTGTTTCTACATATGTCAATATAGCCTCATTAATACTTCTCAGAACAAACATTTGTGCTGGAGAAGGCAAGGCACTCTGTGTTGCAAACATATAGGAGTTTCAGGCTGGGCTTCTCTGCAGTCTCATCCCTATTACCCACAGAATGCGAAATACCCTGCCCTTAGAAGAAAACAGCTTTCCTATTTCACCTGCTGACCTGCAAGCATCCACACAAGAACATAAGAGACTGCCTTCTATGGAGTCAGACCATTGGTCTATCTAGATCAGTATGCATGTCCCTTATGTGCAGTCCCAGCATCTGAGGTTTTGCATATCTGCGGGTCATGGGGTCACAGTTTCTTTATCTTTATAGTTTTAAAAATAGGCAAAAATTGCCTCTCCACGGTTCCTGGGTGGCTGGAAATGACTTCCAATGTAATTTCCAGCCAACATTTTGATTGCCAAGAAATTCAGGACCAACAAAAGGAAGTACTTTTTCACACAATGCATAATCAACTTGTGGAGTTCTCTGCCACAAGATGTGATGGCAGCCAACAACCTGAATGGCTTTAAGAGGGGTCTGGATAACTTCATGGGGGAGAAGTCTATCAACGGCTACTAGTCGTAGGGCTGTAGACCACCTCTAACCTCAGTGGCTGGATGCCTCTAGATACCAGTGGCAGGGGAGTAACCGCAAGAGGAAGGGCATGCCCTCAGCACCTGCCTGTGGGCTTCCCAGTGGCATCTAGTAGGCCACTGTGTGAGGATGCTGGACTAGATGGGCCTTGGGCCTGATCCTGCAGGGCCATTCTGTGGCTCTCTTTTTTTAAAAAACCCCATTAATTTTTTTAAAAATCACAAAAATTTGGAGGATTTGTGAGTTTGGTAGGGGATTTCTGGAAAACTGGAGGCCTGGAGAGTAGGGATGTGTGAACTGGTTCAGATCCAAACCGGGGGCGGTTCGGCGGTTCGTATCCGAACCGAACCACCCCCGGTTCAGTTCGGATTCGAACTGAACCGGGGGTGGTTCGATTAGGACAGGTTTGGACTGGTTCAGACACCCTAAAATTTGTAGGATGGTAGCTGTCACCCAGGGGTACCTGTCACCCAAATCCCAAAGCAATCGGACACTTGTATGATATTTTATGAATTTTTGAAAAATATTTTTATTTTTTTCTCATAGGGTATAATGGGACTAGAACCAGGCCATATCCCCTATTGTGGAGCACCTAGGGGCACAAAAGCGGGGTGGGTGGTAGACAGACAGGGGTGCCTACCACCCAAAAAATCCCAAGGCAATTGGACACTCCTCTGATTATTGGTGAATTGTTAAAGTATTTTTGAATTCCTCATAGAGAATAATTAGGATTGCAGCAAATGTATAGCTTCACGTCGGGGGGAAAGGGGTGTCGTAGAGTGCAGTGTGGTGGGTGGTAGTTCCTAGGGTGGGCAAGGAAGCTACCTGAATTATTTGAAAGGAATTGGGCAAAGGGGTGATTTTTAAGTGACTTTTGAAGTTTATGCGTCTTTAAGGTTTTTCTCCATAAAGAAGCATGGAGGTGTCAGCAAATGTATAGCTTCACATCGGGGGCAAAGGGGTGGCCTAGAGCAGTTTGGGGTTGGTGATACTGCCAGGTAGGGGCAAGGAAGCTACCTGAATTTTTTCAAAGATTTGGGCAGAGGGCTGATTTTTGGTTAATTGTTGAAGTTTACACGTCTTTAAGGTTTTTCCTCATAATAAGTTATAACGGAGCTTTCAGCAGCCCCATAAGTGCACTTGGGGGGTGCTGGGGTGGCCCAGAGCGAGTGGTGGTGTAGTGCACATAGAGTGCCAACCACCCCCATGGGTTTCTAACCCATGGGGTACAGGGTTCTCTTGTTTCTGAGGTACTGAGTGTGGATTCTATGATAGCAAATGAGATTTTCAATGAGACACCATGGATCCACTCTAATATGCTATCATAGAATCCACACTCAATACCTCAGAAACAAGAGAACCCTGTACCCCATGGGTTAGCAACCCATGGGGGTGGTTGGCACCCTATGTGCACCACACCACCACTCGCTCTGGGCCACCCCAGCACCCCCCAAGTGCACTTATGAGGCTGCTGAAACCTCCATTATTAGGAAGAGGATCCTGACTTTAACACACACACACACACACACACACACACACACACACACACACCAATTCTAAGGTCAAAGAACTTGGAAAAAAAAACCTAGTCTTCGATTCAGGTAAATACAGTGTCTATTTGTCTTCTTGTGTGTTCAACTTTGGACCAAAGCAACCAGCTCGATCCTTATTTTGCTATTGTGTAGCAATACTGCCATCTTTTGGTGAGAGCAAGCCTATGCAGTACACGTTGGACACCGAAAAGATACACACAATAATACTCCTAGTGGGTGGTCCTTTACTCAAAAGTGGTTCAGTTAGACTTACTCCCAAATGCTTTTTTATAACAAATTTGCCAATTCTCCATATACAGTGCATGAATCCTATATCGATCTCCATTTTGGCTTTTCCAGCCTGAAGTTTTGTATAAACATATTTTAATAAATGTTAAATAAATAAAATATGTTAAATAAAATAAATAATAAAACATTGGTTGAAATTCACACACACACACACACACACACACACAATTTTTAAAAAAAAATTATATCCCATCTTTTCAAAAACATTTAAGCAGGGGTGACTTTAGAATAGGGCTACACAACTTTGGCCCTCTATTCGGCAACTTTTAAAAAGGCACTGAAAACACATTTATTCACCCAGGCTTTTAATTAGATTTATAGTTTTAATATTTTAATGTTGGGTTTTAAATAATTTTAATGTTAATGATTTTAATGTTTAAATGATTTTAATTGTTTGATTGATTTTAATGTTTACATGATTTTAATTGTAAACCGCCCAGAGACACACATTTTGGTTGGTATAGAAATATGTTATACAAACAAACAAACAAACAAATAGGGCCCGAACTCCCTGACTGCAGATGATGGAGCTGTAGTTCAACAACAGCTGGAGGGTCAAAGTTAGGCAGCCCTGCTCTAGAACAACCTGTCTGGGGGAGCAAAGGGGTGACAAAGAACATAATTATTAAGGGAACAAGGATTTTGCTATATATTAAATACTTATTGAAGTATTATTAAATACCAGTTATTATTAACTTATTAAATACCAGTTATTGTCATATTCTAACCTTTGTTTTTTATATTGTTTTGTTGTAAACCACTCAGAGGCTTGCGTTCTGGGCAGCATACAATATGTGTGTGTGAGAGAGAGAGAGAGAGAGAGAGAGAATTAATGTTGTTCATTTATTTACCTTATTAATAAAGCTTGCTTGATTTTTAAAAACTTATTCAAGAAATGAGCCAGATTCCTCTTAGAAAATCCTGTATTTTTGGCTTAGGCCAAACCTTCTAATCTGTTTCCCAGCCTAGTTTTCTCTTCCTGTCTAAGTTCATGTGGCAGAAAAGACTGGGGTGGGGAAAGAGGTCAGGATCGTGCCAGTAGAAACCTTCAGGAAACATGACCCTACACCACCACCACCCACCACCTGCACACATGGTGTCACACCCAGCCCAGTTCTGGTTCTGGGCTTCTGCTGCTTGCGCTGGGTTAGAAGAGTGAGTGAATGAGGCTTCTTTAGACAATGGAGGCCTTTTAAAATAATTAATTGAAGCTGAGAACCAGAATATACTCTGACTGTCTTGTCTGACACTTGGCTGTAAATTCTTGGCTGTAAATTCTTTTGGATTAGAGAGTGAACCCAGTTACATCCGGCTATCATAAATATTCAGCTAAGATGACCATCGGATGTACACCAACCTGAAATTAACCCCCATTGAACTCAGTGATACCTCCTTCCAGGGAAACATGCATAGGATGGGACTGCATGAATGCACACTGCTGAGAGGCGCAAAACTGCCTGGTAAGGGAAAGACCAACTCTGGGATGTTTCTAGGGTGCCTAAGTCTTTTAAAGCTTAATGGGAGTTTCATGAATGCCTAATACAGGAAAATGTGCGACTTTGTGAAATTCTAGTAGTAGAAATGCCACAAGTTGTGGTGACAGCCAACAACCTGGATGGCTTTAAGAGGGGTTTGAATAACTTCATGGAGGAGAGGTCTATCAACGGCTACTAGTCAGAGGGCTATAGGCCACCTCCAGCCTCAAAGGCAGGATGCCTCTGAGAACCAGTTGCAGGGGGGAACAGCAGGAGGGAGGGCATGCCCTCAACTCCTGCCTGTGGCTTCCAGCGGCTTCTGGTGGGCCACTGTGCGAAACAGGATGCTGGACTAGATGGGCCTTGGGCCTGATCCAGCACAGCTGTCCTCATGTTCCTATGTTCTTATGACAGCAGCAAACAAATAGCCTGAAATGTAAAAGCACCATTGGAAAGGCCTACAGCTGGTAAGTACCTCCCACTGCATGGAGATAATAATCCATAGGTTTTGTCATATGGACCTGTGCACAATTGACTGCTTGAATTATGGGGGAGGCAGGAAGCTATTCGTGAAACCCACCAGCCCCACCTTCTGTCTTCCCTCACTTTTAGCCTAGGAGAAGCCGCTGCCAGTCTGTGTAGACAATACTCAGTTACATGGAGCAATGGTCGTCTGACTTGGTACATGGCAACTCCCTATGTTCTTATGTAGCCACATCACCTCTTCTCCCTCCCGTAGCCTTCTAAAAACAGTCGCTGGGGAGGCTGTCCTAGAAAGCAAGCAAGGCAGCCCTAGTGCAGGCACTGCTGCTGTGTTGCAGAGGGATGCCGGTCCACTGCCTGTGCAGGGCAGGGGGAGGGAAGTATGGATGCCCTTGTTTAATTGGTGGGTAACTCCTGGCTCTGTGGTCACCGACTTGATGGAGCACTTTACTTTAATTCAGTGTGTATGATAGAATCATTCATTCATTTTTCAGAGACTGTACCTAGGAACATACAGAGCGATCCTATGCTGAGTCAGAACATTGGTCCATTTAGCTCAGTATTGTCTGCACTGACTGGCAGCAGCTTTCTAAGGTTTCAGGCAGGATTCCCCCCCAGCCCTATGTGGAGATGCCAGGGACCTTCTGTAGGCAAACCTTCTGCATGTTCCAAGTGTTGCTGAACCATGTTTGTGATGAGGTTTAATTTTAACCATGTTACTTTGTACATGAGGATTTGAAATTTAGTTTTTTTTAATCTACATTTTAAAAAAATCTAATTAAGGGTTTAATTTTTTAAAAACAGACTTTTGAAAAATCATTGATTTTTATCCACCCTGCCAGGGTGCCAAAGACTCCACTGCCACCACCACCCCAAGAGTCTTCACCAACAAATATAACACGCTTCTGCCACAGTGCTGTCCAATTCTCAGTTCTGAGGATTTTCTCCCACTCTGTGTAAGCTTCTAGATGTTATGGAGTGTGACTCTATTTCTCCCAATGTCCATCAAAACAGTCTCTGCCTATGTCTGGGCCTCATTCTGCTGGTGCCTCTTTTATATGTTCATTTTGGGCCAGGGTTCCTATTTTCTGATATTCCTTAAATCTCCACCTCCGTTCCTAGTGGGTTCCACAAGATGATTTGCCTTTTTGGATAGAGTGTGGCTGAGCATCGTGCACAACCAGTAATGTATACTGACCACTAGAGGTAGCAAAAGTTCTCTTCCCTAAAGGAATGCAGGATAGCACTTGGCAAGCCGGGGTGCTGCTGATTTCTGTTTCTCTGCAAACAGATGCCAGCCTGACCTACTAGCAGATTAGAAATGTAATAAACAAGTCAAAGGAGATCTTAGATAACATGTCAAAAAAACATTCGGTGCATACTGAAGAGTTGCTAGGAGGAGATACTATTGAGTGCACAAACAACCTTCTTCTTCCAGATGCCATGCAAGGTAATGGAGACCGCACAGGCAATGCAAGAGAGAAGATTGTAGGGAGGAGCAGGACTTTTGCTATGAGAGCAAGCAGTAGCCTGAACCCAAGTCAGAAACCTCTTCCTGCGATATGGCAGGGGAAGGATGTGTGTGCAAAGACCAGCTGGTGGGAAAGAGAGGGTTGCTGTTCAGACACCCTGCATTGCAAACCCACAGAGGAAAGATGCCAAGAGTTGTGTTTATTGCTTATTCTGCATTCTGTGTAAACCACCCTGAGCCATTTTTGGAAGGGTGGTATAGAAATCAAATCAATAATGGTATAGAAACTGAATCAATAATAATAACAACAACCAGCTGACCCCGCACAGAGCATCTGTGCAGTAGTGCACTGAGCCTGTGGCATCCCCCCCCTCTTCCCACAATTCACTCTCTCTCTCTCTCTCTCCCCCCCCAACTATCTTGCTCTCTCTCCCTTCACAACTCTCTCGCTTGCTCTCTCCCCCTCAACAACTCGCTCCCTCCCTCCCCACAACTCTCTCCCCAACTCTCTCACTTGCTCTCCCCTCACAACTCTCTGTCTCTCTTTCCTCGCACAACTCTCTCTCTCTCTGAGCATCTGCAGCTCCGGCTGGCCCAGCACACCAGCATGCCCAGCTTTCTGGCCAGCTGCCCCTTCCCCAAGCTTTCCCCTCGGCCGCTTCTCGTTGGCCCGGCAGCGGCTGGTTCTCCTTGGCCTACCAGCCAACCCGCCAGCAGCCGCTTTTCCTCACCCCACAGCTGCTTCTTCTCATCGCGGAACTCTTGCGAGTGGTTGCCACCTAACGCTGTGCATCCAAAACTGGCCCATCTTGGAGAATTAATTATATAGATAATAATTTAAATTTTATATTACATTTATTGCTTTACTGTTGTGAGTTGCCCTGAACAGTGTTGTACTGGAGGGGCAGGATATAAATACTTTTAACAACAACCACCACCACCACTAGATTTTCTAGGCCCAGTCCACTGTATCTTTAATTCCACACACATCCATTTATGTGTGCTGAGCTACTTTCTCTCCTCTTGGTGCACTGAACAGCTATTTCCACCACCACCCCAAACCAGATTACCTATCTGGCCTCCCCTCCCTTTCCCAATTCCCTCTTTTCCAACCTCCCCAGATCCCTTCCCAGACAGCAGGTTTTACCACAGGATTTAAAGGGGTGAAATACTACAAGTTATGGGGCAGATTGGATATTCTGAATTTGCCCATAAGCCCGCTGCAAAAAGTGGAATGTTTTACCCCAGACATAAATCAGGCTAAGCTCCAATGCACGATGAAAACCCCAGATTGTGAAAGGAGTACTCCCCGATACCTCACAGGGACTTCGACATAAACCTGGATGATATGTGAATGCACACCTGCCCTTCCAAAATAAAGTCACCATCTGGCAGGTCTCCAGTAGGGGCTATCAGTCATGCTCCGCCTGCCTGGGGTCCTGTATATTGCCAATGGCCAAGTTCTAGTCCAGGGGTAGGCAACCTTTGCCACTTCAGCTATTGTTGAACTACAATTCCCATCATCCCCGCCACACTTTATTGAGGATGAGGATTATGGGAGTTGCAGTCCAACAACAGCTGGAGTGTTAAAGGTTGCCTTCTCCTGTACTAGTCCATTGTGGCTGAGTGTGATGGGGTTGTAGTGCAAAGTCAAGTCCATTGTGGCTAAGGATGATGGGAGCTGAAGGATGATGGGCATTGTAGTCCAACAACATTAGAAACCCAATGCTGGGAACCTACACACTGTATGATACTAGTTCTTTTTGTACTTGACTAGCGAGATCCATGCAGACATGGTGTTAGGTAAGTCCTCTTTCATTAAAACAAATCCATTATTCTATGCCCTTGGTAGACAATTTCTACAGGAAGATGGCTTTAATTAGCTAAAGAAGCTCTTAAGTCAATAAGAGGAGGGTCATAAAGCTCAGCTACGTGCCGTTCGGAGTGCAAGAGGCTCAGGCTGTAGCAGCAGGACTGGAGCCAACTGTATCCCGAAGGCATGTCTCATATTAGCCCCGCCGATTTCATGTGCCTCTCGCTGGCCTGGGAGCTACTTCAGCTTGAAGAGCATTTCATTTGCAGTCTTTGTTTTGCAGTTGGTGGTCAGGGCTTTCAAATGACTTCCTTACTCAAATGGAAACAGAATAGCAGCTGGAGCTCTCATTTACTAGGAAATAGGATGCCATTTTAGGCAACTCTGGCAGTAGCAGCAGCTGGAAAAGGCCCAGCAGATAAGAACAGATTGCCAGTCCCTTCTCCAGCCACCTAAAATGATGGAGATCGCCGGTGTTGGTCAGTATATATTAACTGTGAGGTGGTGTGTACAGCTTTAATTACAAAGTGCAAGTCACCCTGTTATAGCAGGTGGTGTAACTGGCAACATGTGAAGCCTGTTAACGAGTGATAAGGCCCTGAGTAATGGCCTGTGGTGATTGGTCACTACTAGTATAAGAGTAAAGCTCAAACCGGAGCAACTTGTCCACAGTGGTAAATGCTGCACCACTGTGGTCCATCTGGCTGATGCTGTATCTATGTGCCTTCTCTGTGTGCCTTAAGTATGTGAATGTGTAACTGGACCTTACTGAGACAATACATCATGTGAGTGTCCTCAACTTCAATATATTCCTTTGTTGAACTTTTACCTGTGCGTGGAGTGTTCTTACTCAAGCAAGTGGGACACAGGTGATTTACTCTGCTATAGGGCGCAGCACCCAACAGTGTTGCTTCTCCTTAGCCAGAAGAGTTTCCATCTGTTTTCTCCCTAACAGGGTTCCACGTGCGCAGAGGCCAGGTCAGTTTCGGAATCATGCCATGTTGCATAGGTGGGCTGCTGGGACCAATAAGCACCTTCCATCTACTTTTAAAGATGTCCTCTTGCCCCGCCCCGCCAAGCCTCCCTTTAGAAGCCTCATTAAAGCCAGGATTCCTCTTTATTTGTAAAAGGGAATTTCTCACCGGATTCCCCTTTACAAGCAGATCCCCGCAAACCATCAAACCAGCCCACCACGGACTGAGCTTGGTTCATTTCAATCATGGACTGGCCTCTCTTGGAGACTGGTCCAGGTCATGATCGAACCATCGCCATGGCCTGGTTCGTGGTGGACTGGTTCGTGACCGAACAGTTTGTGCACACCTCTATGAACTGCTGCCTCAGCTACATGTAAGAGATATTTGTTTGTTTGTTTGTTTGTTTGTTTGTTTGTTGTTACAGTTATAGACCACCTTTCATAAAATATCTCAAGACAGTTTACAGAGAAATATTAAAACAATAATAAAATCAATAGCAAATACAGCTCACAAAGCAGCACCAATAGTTACTTCCTAAAGGTTGTGAGGGAGACCGAGGAGCAGATGTTAACTGGGAGGGCATTCCAAAGCCTGGGGGCAATGACCGAGAAGGCCCTGTCTCACATGCATGTCAATCAAGCCTCCCTCAGCATGGGTGTATGGAACAATGCCCCATTTAATGACCTTGTCAGGTGGGCAAAAGCCTTCAGAAACTCCCTGTCAGGTTTCTGGTGTGGCCATCCACCAGAACAACCAAGGTAGCTTCAGTCCCATATCCAGGATGGAAATCAGATTGAAAGCGATTTTGATCATCTAAGAGACCCTCTGCAACCAAACAGCCTCCACATGTTTTATCACCTTGCTCAACAAGGGAAGGTCTGAGGGACGAGAAGGTCTGACACAGGTCTATAATTATCCAGGTTGGAGCAGCAAAGATGGAGCTTTTTAAACAGTGGTCTTAACACCACCTCCTTAAATCTTGATGGTATCTTGCTCTCAATTAATGAAGCATTAATAATTACCAACCACTTACCCTAAGCTTTCTTGTCTTATGTTTAAGGCAGATGTCTGCGCACACAACGTGGTAGAGAGAGTATAGCTAGTGGCTGCTCCACATTCTGCTTTCAGAGCTGTGGTCGATTAGGTTTTCTTGTAGCATCACATTTTCAGTATGCAACCTGCCCTAGGAGATTTCAAGACACTTGTCCCTCCTCTACCCCAGCTTCCCCCATTTTCTCATGAAACAGCATAGTTAACCTCTTAATCACCCTACAGGTGCACGAGACGTCCCAGAGGACGCCGCTATATTAAAAACTGATGCCTCCTTTGCTGGAACTGGTGCCGGTTACTGACAATATGCCTGAGAGTAATCTTAATGCTTGCGCTCTGCAATAACTCTGATCGGTCCCCAGTGTATGGGGTTGGCATCAACCAGTGGCCAAGAACATAAGGTAATTGCTGCTCCTGCATAAACACTGGGCCCAAATCTCTGCTGTGCTTTGCCATTGCCTCTCTTCTGGTACGCTGAGCCTCATCCCAATCCTATCTGGCAGCAAACGCCACAAAATAAATCAGCCATAATTGTGCACAGCATTTTAGCCCAGGAACGTTTTTCGCTATGACCTAGAAGAGGTACAAGGATATAGTCTGCCTGCTGGCTCAGGCTGCGAAGAAATATTTTGGGAATTCTGGGGAGATTCGTTTGCCATCTAATTAGAGGCTTTGGATGTAATTTCATATTCTGATTCCTTTTGCAGTTAGCTGATTGCATCAGGGTGCCATTCTCCTGCCTGGAAAGCACTATCTAAAGTGCTATAGAAGGTTATAGCCATGTGCATTTCACACCCATGTGCTGTGTCCTGCTCGGGTAGCCAGTCTGCAGTCTGGAAATGGCGTGTTTCTCTTGGAAATTTTTGAGATGCTGCATCTGTGAGAGAAGCTGCAGCCACAGCTTCTCATGCCCAGCTGCACACGCTTCTCCATCCCCACCTTCTGCAGCAAACAGGACTCAAATTCTGCCCTATGACAATCCAGGGAGGATGGTGGGCAAGAGGATTAATAGAGGTTTCAGTTTAGGAGGAGATGTGCCTGCATCGTCTGTGGCAACTCTGTGCATTTTAAAGGGAAAGACAGCGCCGATCATTGACCATTTAAATTATATACATTTTGCATAATGTATCCCACTGTTTTTCAGTCCCATGAAGTTAAAGAGTTCAGTACCTTCTGTTCCCACTCTGCAGTCCTGTGCTGGGTCAAGTCCCCTGTGACTGTCAGGGGCGGATCGATATTTGGACGACCATGTGCACTGAACTAAGGCCGCAAAGGGCTAGGGGTCTAGGGGAGCTGTGCGCCATCTGCCTCTAGGGCCAGAGGTGCTCTTAGCCATAGACCTTGGGGGTCTCGTCCATGGCCTCCTGCCTCCAGGGGGGCCTCCCAATGTTTGGGGGGGGTCCCCAGAGCCCTGCTGCTGCCCCACACCCACCCCGCTGCTGCCCCATCACACTGATATTTGCATGGTCAGGGGGTGGGGGGTGAGCCAAGTAGGACTCCCCTGTGGTGGCGGCAGGAGGCACAGTGGCTGGTGGGCCTGTCTGTCCAGGTGCACCTCCCTGTGTTGCCCAGGAAAGAGCGGGTGAGAATGTGGAGCAGCTTGCTGCTCTGGGAAGCTGCTGCTCCTTCCTCCAAATGGGCTGTGGATGAGCTTGCTGCCTAGAGGGAGAGTGGAGGGGAACAGGCAGGTGAGTGAAGGTGGATAGGGATGCTAGTTGGAACTGCCACTCACTTGCCTGCTTTGGGCAGTGTGTGGGGCTCTGGGAAGGCCCCCCAGAACATTTAGCGGCCCCCTGGAGACAGGAGCAGTGGTGGGGGTGGCGACAGCTATTTAAAAATAAATAAATTAAGGGGGTCCTCAGGGGGGGCTCGTGGTGGTGGAGGGCGGGGGGCCCCTCTGAAGCTCTTCAGGTCCGAGCTGATTTTGGACCTAGGTGCGCCACTGTCCACAGCCGCCTAGTAGTGACATCATTAGCACTTGTGTTGGCTCTTTGCCAGTGATGATGGGGGCCGAGGGAGAGAGGCGGGAGGACAGCTGCAGAGGGAGGTGGGCAGCAGGGTGGAGGCCATAGGAACATAGGAAGCTGCCATATACTGAGTCAGGCCACTGGTCTTGTATTGTCTTCACAGACTGGCAGCCGCTTCTCCAAGGTTGCAAGAATGTCTCTCAGCCTTTCTTGGAGAAGCCAGGGAGGAACATGGAAACTTCTGCTCTTCCCAGTGCGGCTCCACCCCTGAGGGGAATATCTTACCATGCTCACACGTCTCCATTCATATGCAAGCAGGGCAGACCCTGCTTAGCTAAGGGAACAAGCCATGCTTGTTACCACAAGACCAGCTCTCCTTTTTGATCCTCTTTGGGGTTCTCAAAGTTGGGTCCAGTGTTCCCTCTAATTTTTTCCATCTCTTTGCAGAATGAGTTTTCTTCTGGGCGGCAGTATCAAGGCAGTGTGTGAGCACTTGCATTCAGAATGGGGCCTTCCTGATTCAACCTGAGCAGGATAGAAAATGAACTGTGGGAACATCCAAAAACTTGTGAGCATGTGCATGTCTTAGAGGGTCCTCAGATGGTGTTGATGTTAGAGGTTGTTGATTTTTACCCACAATAGGTAAAACAGCAGAGCACTAAGGAATGAGCATACACTCCAGTTACAGAGTTGGTGGCAGAGGATGGTTTGGATATTGCAGCTATTTAGAGAAAATACATGGAGATCCTTGTATGACTAAACACTAAACATTTATTGGTTAAATACACTTAGATAGGAAAGACCTATATCTAATCTAAAGGACTACATAGTGGATAGGTAAGGAGAGAGAGAGAGATGTTTCCATCTGCTCTCTAGGAGGAAAGGAAGGATTGTGACTCAGCACAGGAAGTGCTGCAGAGTCAGTTCAGGGGTCATAGAGTAGGGACAGATAGGGAGACCCTGACTCACGGTCTCTACTCCCAATGCCCCTAGTGGTGATTAGGACAGTTGGTGCAAAAGGTCGATGCACTGGAAGTTCATCTCCAACAGTTGAACTACAATTCCTATATCCCCAGCCAAAAGGATATGGCTCTCCTCTTTCTTAAAGCTGCTGTTCCCCTCCCTGCAGTGCTGAGCCAGTGCTCGAATCGTGGAATATGCACACCCTTACATATAGGCACACAGACTCAAAGACACAGACTTTTCTCTCCATCCAAAACAGACATGTAACTCTAACTTTTTCTTGTTTTTAAGTAAAGTTACTTACAGCTATGAATTATGGTTCTGAGTGGTTTCTTGAGAACTCAGCTCTGCTAACACTGCCACCATAAGCACCTCCTCACAGCCACTGCCCTGCTACTGACTGCTGCTGCTGTCCTTTCCTGTTTCCTGCTGCTGTTTCCTGTTGCTGTTTGACTTGTTGCTGCTGTTTCCTGCTGCTTTCCTTTCTTGTCCTGTTGCTGTTGTTCATTCCCCCTCCTTGCCCCTCTGGTGTGTGCATCATCTCCCCCCCCCCCACCAGTGTCATTGTGACTGGGAATGATGGGAGTTGTGGTCCAACATCTGGGGACCCAGGTTTGAGATCCCCTGACTTGGGCAGAAAAAAGTTACTCTAACTATACACACAGCAGCAATAGTGAATCCCCAGGTTAATGCACTGTATCTGTCTGCATGTGTCTTGTTGCAAAATAAACTAAAATGGTATCAATTAACTCCCCACCTGCTAGATTCTTGGAATGTAACTTAGAAGAACATCAATTTCCAGCTATGGAGGCAATGTGGGAAGAAAGAGCACTGAAAACACATATTGGGATTATTTTATAAGGTAGCCAAAGCTCACTTTATCCAAATGCCATAAACATTGTAGGTAGCTATGTTGGTCAGTTGGAAACAGAAATCTGTCTTGTACCTAGCAGAGGCTAAATCTGTGTGTCACTTTGCAGATAAATTGCTCACATCCATGCTGACTGGGATGCCAGGGTTTCAGTAGTTCCAGGAAACTTAGCTTTGAGTGCCGTCTGGCTCTCTTGTGATGGATTCATTTCAGTTAGCACAGCCTGAGGAAGTGGACAAGATCCTGGACAGTATGAGGGCAGCATCATGTGCTCTAGATGCTTCCCCTTTATGGCTAATAAGATCTGCCAGGGAAGGAAAAGGTAGGTGGCTTAGATTCCAATTAAGGAGCACTGTGCATGTGCAGTTTTGTGCAACTGCACTCTCACACAGCATCACTGAGGCTGACTTCCATATGTGCAACACTGCCAGCCAATCAAGAACGCCGATGTTGCCTTGCACATCATGTGGACCAGTGTGTTCTTGTGCTCCATGTACTTGCCTTCACTGTCTCTCACCCTATCTCCTTGATTATGGAGGATGAATTCAAACTAGAACCACCAAGTGCAAGCAAGAAAGGGTGCAGAGAACCTCTTCCAGCAGATTGGCTAAGAAGCAATATGGATACTCCCCACCACCACCCAAAAAAGATAATTAATAATTCAGTTCAGTGTTAGTACACAGAAATCAAGCCCCCAAAGGAGGAATCTGAAACTACCTGCAGCCTCTCAAATGTAATGGGGACATTTTGGCAGCCCTGAATATAAATAGCAAATTTACGGCTCATTTAAGATGAGAGGCTTCTAATAATAGAAAACTTTAAAAAGGCATTTGGAAGAAAAGTGCAACTCATCAGTTTGTTTGCCATTTGCAAATATACTTCAGTCACAGATGTCTTGGCATCTTCCGTCTGCCAAGACACAAATAGGAAGGAGGCTGCAGATTAATCAGGAAAAACAATAATACAACTTGTCCCTGAAGGAGGAAAGCAAGATTACTAGTATATACTTTTATACGTGCCTTTCTGCAATATAGAACTCCTGAGAAAACAGTTAAGCTATACAATGTAAAGATGGATGGTCCAATTTATGCATGTTTATTCAGAAGTAAGCCTCACAGAGTTCAATAAGACTTAAGTGTGCACATAATTGCAGCCTTAATTTTATTTTGTGACAGACATTTGAATGGAGCCCCTATATATCCTGACTGAAACAACAAATTGGCCTGCAGTCTTTCATGTTAGTATCTGTGTTCATTTATGACAATTAGGAGATGGGACACTCTTTAAAATAGCAAAGAATGGCATTTCTGTATCAACAGTAAGAATGTCCTCATTTCCGTTTAATTCCTTCCTTTATCATTAAGCTGTCAAACCCACTCTAACTCCACCTGCTTTGGTGTCAGGCCCCACCCACTTTGAAGTGACATAACAGCCCTTTGGTTTGCTGCCAAAGGGGAATGTCACTACTACTATAAAAACAGCCCTGCTGGATCTGGCCCATGGCCCATCTAGTCCAGCATCCTGTCTCACATAGTGGAATATAGGCACATAGGAAGCTGCCATATACTGAGTCAGACCATTGGTCTATCTAGCTCAGTATTGTCTACACAGACTGGCAGCAGCTTCTCCAAGGTTGCAGGCAGGAGTCTCTCTCAGCCCTATCTTGGAGATGCTGCCAGGGAGGGAACTTGGAACCTTCTGCTCTTCCCAGAGCGGCTCCATCCCCTGAAGGGAATATCCTACAGTGCTCACATGTGGTCTCCCATTCAAATGCAACCAGAGCAGACCTTGCTTAGCTAGGGGGACAAGTCATGCTTGCTACTACAGTACCAGCTCTCCTCTCCAGTGGTCCACCAATTGCCTCCGGGAAGCCCACAGGCAAGAACTGAGGGCATGCCCTCTCTTCTGCTCTTGCTTTCCTGCAAGAGGCATCCTGCTTCTGAGGCCGGAAGCGGCCTATAGCCACCAGACTAGTAGCCATTGATAGACATGTCCTCCATTGAGGCCCCTCAGACCTGTCCTAACATCAAAAATACAGGGATGGAGCCACCATTGGGCAAATTTGTTCAAAGAACCTGGGCCACCACCAATCAGGAGCCACGAGCATGGCCCCAGACACGCCCGCCATGTCTGACATCAGAAATGGGGGAGTTATTTTGGTCCCAAACAGGGCCACGCGGCCCCATTTGGAGCCGAAATCGGCCCATGCTGCATTGGCAGCATGGCCGGAGTGACTCTCCCTGCCTTAAAGGCAGGGAGAGCCGCTCCTGGTCTTGCTGCCAATGCAGTGGGGCCGATTGATCTCCCTCCCAAACGGGGCTGCATGGCCCCATTTAGGAGACAGACCGGCCCGCGCTGCATCGGCAGCACGGTCGGAATGGCTCACCTTGTCTTTAAGGCAGGGAGAGTCACTCCGGCCATGCTGCCCAACGCAGCGCAGGCCAATCTCCTTTCCAAATGGAAGGGAGACCATGCCCCCGCCTCTGATGTCAGATGTGGGGGCGTGGCTAGCTGGGCTCTGCGTCTGATGTCAGAGGTGGGGGGTGGGGCCAGGGGGTCACAGCGGTGGCCACCACCAGCCTCACTCAACTCCTGCAAAAATAATATTCATTTGTACAGTTATATATTTGTTTGTTCAGTTTATATCCCATTCTTCCTAAAGTGGCTCAGTTTACATTAAAATCAAAAACAAATAATTAAACTTTTAAAATAAGAAAACAAACCGGACTAAAACTGATTAAAATTAAAAATAAAACTAGATATCATTAAAAGCCAGGCTCAAAATATAGGTCTTTAAAGCTCTCCCGAAGGCCTCCAAGGAAGATAGTCCTGAAGTTAACTCAAGGTTCTCAAACTCGAATGCCCAGATGTTGTTAGACTACAGCTCCCATCACCCCCAGCCACATCGGCTGACAGCTATTGACAGAAGTTGTAGCAGTCCAGTCACGCCAGGGAACCCCTAGTGTTGTAAGCCAGGGATTCTCAGCATTGGATTCCCAGATACTATTGGACTTGAACTCCCAGAATCCCCTACCAAAGGCCATTGGGGCTGGGGATTATTTTATTTATTATTTATTAATTATTTATTTATTGAATTTCTATACTCCCTAATATAGAATTCTCTAGGTGGTGTACAGATTAAAACATAATGCAAAATATAAAACATTTAAAATTCATAAAGCAGATAAAAATAACAGATAAAAACATTTAAAAAATTTTTTTAATGTTTTTATCTATTGTGATGTTTATCTGTTTTTAAGATTTCCGTTAAAAGCCTGGGAAAATAGGTACATCTTCAGGGTCCTAATAAAAACAAACAGAGAAGGAGATGCTTTTATTTCAGCAGGGAGTGTGTTCCAACTTCCAAAGCCCTGGGGCAGCCACAGAGAAGGCCCAGTCCCGAGTTGCCACCAAACAAGTTGGCGGCAACCATAACCAGAACTCTCCTGATGATCTTAAAAGGTGACAGGGTTTATGACAGAGAAGGCGCTCTCTTAAGTACCCTGGACCTACACCTTTAAGGGCTTTATAGGTAATAACCAGCACTTTGTATTCCATTTGGAAACATAGCAGCAGCCAGAGCAGTTCTTTTAGAATCGGTGTTATATGGTCCCTTTAGGTAAACCCAGAGACCAATCTGGTTGCTGCATTCTGTACAAATTGTAGTTTCCAAACTACATACAAAGGAAGCCCCACATAAAGTGCATTACGGTAGTCAAGCCTAGAGGTTACTGATGGTGCCTGTCTGGAAGATGTTTAGAATTTAGGTATAGCTGGAGTCTGCCAGTTGTTTGTTTATTCTTTACCAGCTGTGCTCCTGTGCTTTTAACAGCACCCTGACACATAGCCATTTAGGTAGTGAAGCCTTTCCTGGCATGGACATAAAGTAATGGAAAAAGCTTCATTGGCTAAATTTCTACATATGAGGATCCTGCTGAAGACATAAGGGTGGGGCTGGTAAAAATACTGGCAGCCCTAAGTATAGCCATCCTATATGCATTAGACAAAAGAAACAGCTATTTTAATTCCCACCTTTTTAATGGACTATCACTTCCAGCCTTAAATAGCTGCATAACAGCCAGAAATTCAACTGGTACAGCTTTTCCTCCCACATGGAGAATTTGTGAGGGAAACATTTTACGTACTGGATTTCTGCCTGATAGTGATGTGCGGTTCGGTCCGGATCCGGACCGGTTCGTCCCGAACCGGTCCGGATCCGGCGGTTCGATCCCGGACCGAATCGGGCCCTTCTGGGACCGATCCGGACCGAATCCGAGTCGGTTGGCTCCGAACCGGCTCGGGTTTCCCGAACCGGTTCGGGAGTTCGATTGAGTCTCTGGAGTCAGTGGAGTGTCCCTTTAAAGTTTGAAGTGTGTCCTCCATTTTGTGGCTCATTCCTGAAACTTTTGCTCCTAGCATCCATTTTGTGATGCTATTTTCAGGCATTGTATTGGCTGCGCTATTGATCCTTTGATTGGCCAGAATGAGTCCTTTGGTCTGCTAGGCTGCTTGGCTGTTGCACTGTTGAGAGCTGGCACCCTGTTGGCCGTGGGGGGAGTGCAAAGGTGGGGGCTCCCAAAGGAGGGAATTTCAAACCTATATAAACCCAAGCCTCTTCTCTGGAAACTTCTCTTGGCTGCAGTTGTGGGATCATCTCTGAGACCTTGCTTGCTCTTTTGCTGCTGGTGTCTGCTGTGAGTCCCTGCTGACTGTGTGTCACATTAGTGTGTGTCTGTCTCTCTGCTCTCTCTGTGTGTTGTTGTGTGCCACCTTGTCCATCTGCCCTCTGTCTGTCTCTGTCCAAACCTCTTTAATACTTTCCCCTCAACTTTTTCCAACTTTTCCTGTTGTGTTTTCTGTTCTCTTCACCCTTTCTCTCTCAACCCTTCTCCCAAAGTTTTGGCTTTCCCTCCCCCCCCCCCGCCATCTTCTGCATTGCTTTCCTGTTTTTGTGCCTTGCCTGCCTTTTGTTCCACTTTTTGAGTTTCATTCAATTATTGCTTCTGTGTAAATTTATATATTTGCTGATTTTGGTTTTTAATTAATAACTTCTGCTATTGTTATTGCTGGCTGCCTGTCTGAGTTGTGTTTCTGAGGATTTAGTTTATATTATTGCTGCAATTTGATTCCTTGTGTTCTGATTTTGATTGTTAATTTGTTCCCCTCTGGCCCTGCTCCTAGCTTCCCCCCTCCCTCCCTCCCTCCCACCCAGATAAGATTGTTTCCCTCCTGTGCTGCTGCCTGTTGAGCCTTGCATTCTTTGGATTTCTTTGTGGAATTAGGTTCTGGTTTTGGTTTTGCTCCCTGTGTGTGTCCCACCCACTCCCCCAGTCCCTCCCCCTGGTAGTTGTTACCCCCCCCCCTGCCCTGAGACTTTCTGGCTGCCCTTTGGTTTCCTTTTTTTAACTTTGTGTATAGATTGTTCTGATTCAAATTTGATTGTTCCCCTGTGTGGTCCTGCTCCTAGCTTCCCCCCTCCCTCCCCTCCAGAAACCCACTCCCCCCACTGCCACCTCCTCCTCCTCCACTCCTGCCCTGCCTGCCCCCTCCCACCCAGACTGAGTGTGGTTCCCCATCCTCCCTGCTGCTGCTGCTACTGCCTGTTGAGTCCTGTCTTAGTTACTTTGGTTTTTTGTGTGAAATCAATTAGCTTCTTTTGGTTCTGGTTTTGCTGTGTGTGTGTCCCATTCCTCCCTGCTGGTTGTTGTTGGTTCCTCTCCCCCCACCCCCCGCCCCAGACTTTCTGCCCATTGTTCCCAGGTGGTTTTTTTTTTTTTTTTTGGACTTTTTTTCATATTGTTTGGTTTGCTTTGATTGATTCATTGATTGTTCCCCTCTCTGTGTGGCCCTCTGCTCCCAGCTTCCCCCCTCCCTCCCCTCCAGAAACCCACTCCCCCCACTGCCACCTCCTCCTCCTCCACTCCTGCCCTGCCTGCCCCCTCCCACCCAGATTCATCCCCCTTGACGCATACTAATCCCCCCAAAACACACCCTGCCCTCTGGTCTCTCCCCCTCTTGCCCCCCGACTCCCCGCTACATACCCCAGACCCCCTGAAACACACTTCACCCCCCAAACACCCTCTGTTGGTCTCTCCCCCTCTTGCCCCCCGACTCCTTGCTACATACCCCAGACCCCCTGAAACACACTCCACCCCCCAAACACCCTCTGTTTGTCTCTCCCCCTCTTGCCTCCCTGACTCCCCGCTACATACCCCAGACCCCCTGAAACACACTCCACCCCCCAAACACCCTCTGTTGGTCTCTCCCCCTCTTGCCCCCCTGACTCCCCGCTACATACCCCAGACCCCCTGAAACACACTCCACCTCCCAAACACCCTCTGGTCTCTCCCCCTCTTGCCCCCCGACTCCCCGCTACATACCCCAGACCCCCTGAAACACACTCCACCTCCCAAACACCCTCTGTTGGTCTCTCCCCCTCTTGGGACCGTCACCGCTGCTGCTGCTGTCCTCCTCCCACACCCGAATCCCCCTCCCTGCTGCTACATTACAGCTCCTCCTCTCTTCTTCCTCTCTCTCTCTCTTTCTCTCTCCTCATCCCTTCACTTCTTCTTCCTCCCACAGCTGCAGCCACACAGTATCCTACCTCCGACCTCACCTGGAGGTCCCCGCCATCGGTTATTTTTCTTTTGAAAGTTGTTTTATTTCATTTGTCTCTGCTTGGGGGTGAGTTGAGCAACAACACATAAATAGTGTGGTCTCCTCACTTCTGCCCCTCCATCGTTGAACTACCCCGGTTGCCTGTGCCTCGTGCGGCCGCCCTGTTGTGTCCCAGCCCAGGGGGTTGGCTGTTGGCGGCGCATCCGTGACCAGCAGTGAGCGGCAGGAGAAGGACCGGAAGAAGAGGGGTTAGTGCGTGTGCAATTGTGCACCTTTTGTTGCCCCCTTTCTCTCCCTAGCTGGCGGTTTTAAATAGGGACACCCCTATCTTGAAATGCATTTGGGTGTGGGGAGGAGGGAGAGGAGATGTACCGTTGCAACTTGTGTCTTCATGCCCAATAAAGAAATTGCTGCTGCTGTGTGTTGCGTTGCATTGCATGCGTCTTGCAGGTGGTTTTTGAACAGGTGCCTTCTTCCAGAGTGTTTCCTTGCCTCTGGGGCAGTCTGAGTGGGGTCAGGGGATCGGATGCTGCCACTACATGCTGGGCCAATGCCATGCCAGAGTGTTTCCTTGCCTCTGGGGCAGTCTGAGTGGGGTCAGGGGATCGGATGCTGCCACTACATGCTGGGCCAATGCCATGCCAGAGTGTTTCCTTGCCTCTGGGGCAGTCTGAGTGGGGTCAGGGGATCGGATGCTGCCACTACATGCTGGGCCAATGCCATGCCAGAGTGTTTCCTTGCCTCTGGGGCAGTCTGAGTGGGGTCAGGGGATCGGATGCTGCCACTACATGCTGGGCCAATGCCATGCCAGAGTGTTTCCTTGCCTCTGGGGCAGTCTGAGTGGGGTCAGGGGATCGGATGCTGCCACTACATGCTGGGCCAATGCCATGCCAGAGTGCTTCCTTGCCTCTGGGGCAGTCTGAGTGGGGTCAGGGGATCGGATGCTGCCACTACATGCTGGGCCAATGCCATGCCAGAGTGCTTCCTTGCCTCTGGGGCAGTCTGAGTGGGGTCCTGGGTTCTGATGCTGCCACTACATGCTGGGCCAATACACACATATGATGATGATGTTCAATCCATGATGCTGCCATCAAGTGTTTGCTGCTGCTTGCTTGCCATGGCATTGGGCGGGCAGAGTCACAGAGTGGGTGGGTTCAACCTCTGTTTAGGTGTGACTGGGTTCTGGTTTTGGTTGTGTGCAATTTAGAGTCACTAAATAGGCTGCATTGAGTTTGATGCTCCCCCCACAGGAGCATTACTTGAGAACCACCCCCCAGAACCCACACTTTGTGTTCCAGTTCACTAAATAAGGCTTTCCTCCTTTGATCTGCAGGTTCCCAAGCGTTGACTGCGTCCCTCCCCCACCCCCGGTAGGTGCTGTGCCCTCCCCCCATCCACTCTCCCCCCAAAAAAACTTAAAAACTTGCCACCCACACCACAACTACTCCACCCAACTGCCCGTGCCACCCACACCAGGGGTCCACCCTTTAACCCCCTATTTTTAAAAAAAACCCTCCCAGACCCATCTCCCCAATTGGCTTGGTTGACTCCCGAGTCCCAAATTCTAAAAGGACACCCTCCCCCTCACTTCAATTGGCTTCCCCCCCCATCAAAAAGTCTTCCTTCCCCCCCCAATTGGCTTCCTTTTTTAAAAACAAACTCCCCCCCCCCCGCCATCTCCAAATCAGCTGCCTTTTTTTTGGCCCCTAAGCCCCTCCAAATTATTTTTTTGACCCTGTCTCTGGCCTTCCTCCTAAAGTCTCCCTCCTTCTGACCTAGCAGCATGTCTGAGCGCCGTGTGGCGGGCAGGGCTCGCTCAAGGCTGGCAGGCAGAGGTGGGAGAGGCCAGGTGCGGGGTGCGCCTGCGGCACGGGGAGGGAGAGGACGCGGGGAGCCTGAGGACACCCCAGTTCTCCCCATTGGAGAATTCTTTGCTCCGGCCCCATCTTTGGTGTGCAGGATTCAGTTCCCCACGCCTGCTGCCGCCAATCGCGGCAGAGGCAGAGGCACCGTTAGGGCTGTGGCGGGTCCCTCCTCGCCGGCGGCACCAGGTGCTGCTGAGCTACCGCCAGTTGTTGAGGTGGAGGAGACTGTGGAGTTGGAAGAGCAGGTAGAGGGCGGTGAGGACCGTGCGGCTGGCAGCGATGCAGCCAGGTTCTCCCTCCCTCTGGGGCCCCTTCCCCCTATCCTTTCGCCGCTCAGTGGGGCCCCCCCTCGTGAAGCCCGACACTCTGGTGGGGAGCGGTCTGGCGAGGTGGTGGAGGAGAGGCCTGCCTCTCCGATGCCAGTTGAGCCGGGCCCTTCCTCCGCTGTGGAGGGCGGAAGGGGCGGGTTGGGTGGCAGCAGTGGGCAGGCAGCGGCGGCCGCCGCCCCCTAGGACTGCAGCCACCCTGCAAGAAACGGCCTAGGACGGCGCCCAGGGCGCAGGAGGCCAAGGGCAGTGGTGCATGGGTGCATTTTGAGGTCCCTCAAGATGACCCATTCCACGCCCGCTGTGTCCACTGCAGGATGCTTGTCAGCCGTGGAAGGGACCCTGCGCACCTGGGTACGACGCCTATGTGGAGACACCTAGAGCGTCACCACCCAGGTCTCAGGGGACAGGCTGGCAGCGCTAGTGCGCCTTGTGCATCTGCCACTAGGGCGGGCAGCGGCAGTGTGCCAGCCAGCAGGCAGGCTACACTGCCCGTCCAGCGGTGGACGCAGTCCTCGGGCAGCCAGCGTATTGTTCGCGTGGACCATCATCACCTCACCCGCCTCATAGGGGAGATGATTTCCACCGATGACCAGCCGTTTCAGGTGGTCGAGAACAACGGCTTCCGCCGTATTCTCCAATACCTGGCTCCCGAATACGTCATCCCCTCAAGGACGACGTTCAGCCGGAACGTGGTCCCCTCCCTGTACCGCCGGTGCAGGGAGCTCGTGTCGGCCGAGCTGCGTGCAGCTCCGGCCGGGACAAGCGTGCATTTCACGACTGACCTCTGGACCAGTGTCAGTGGGATGCACGCTTCTTTCCTGGCCCTCACTGCCCACTGGTGGGGACCGGAGAGTGAGGGGACCTCCGCGGGCGATGCTTCCGGGTCCGGCGCAGCTCCCGCTGCACTACGGCACAGGTGGGCCGTCCTGCACGTGGAGACGATGGACACGAGGCACACCGCGGAGGAGGTGGCGGCTGTACTCGACCGCCAGATAGAGGAGTGGATTGGCGGGTGTCCACACCTCTCCCGCGGCTTCATTGTCACCGACAATGGAGCCAACGTTACCGCCGCTGTCGAGACAGTCATGGACTGTGTGAACATACGGTGTATGGCACACACGCTCCATCTGACCGTCAGGGACGCCCTTGGCCTTAAGGAGCTGAAGGCGTCCCAGGAGAAGGGGGCCCGCCCCATCCCAGCTGCTGTTGCTGCCACGGCCACGCTTGTGGATAAGTCCCGCAAGCTGGCCGCCCACTTCCACCGCAGCGAGAAGTCCAGGAGACTGCTTCGCCAGAAGCAGGATGACCTTGGCCTTCCTCGCCATCTCATCCCTACGGATGTGGAGACGCGGTGGAACTCCACCTTCCTCCTGTTCCAGTGCCTGTTGGAGCAGGAGAGAGCCCTTGTCGCCCTGGCGAGGGACGAGTCCTTGGATGTCTGCGACTTCTCGAACGCAGAGTGGAAGCAGATGTCCGAGGCGGTGTCGGCACTCGAGCCCTTCCAGCTTGCCACGAAGGGCTTGTGTGGCGACACCACTCCCTTGAGCCAGGCGCTGCCCACAGCTGTTGGTCTCGAGAAGCTGATGGGTGGACTCCATATCTCTCTGACCATGCCAGAGGGTCGTGCTCTGGCTGGGAGGCTGAGGTCTGGGGTTGACAAGCGGCTCGTTGATCTGCTGGGAGACAGGGAGGAGTATGTCCTCGCTTGTCTCTGTCACCCAGCCCTCAAGGGCAATGCCGTGAGTGCCGACGACTTGCCCAGGTGGAAGGGCATCCTGGTCGAGAAGGTTAGGGAGGAGGAGGCCGCTAGGGCCCGCAGAGACCAGGGTGTTGGTAGTGGTGCGGGGGCAGCCCTCGCGGCCCAACCCGCACCCAGCAGCAGCATGGGCGGCCAGCCGGCGTCAGCTTCCCCTTCCCCTCCCTCTTCCCAGTCCAGCAGCGCGGCATCCCAGGCGGCGCCATCGCAGCAGCCATTTGCTACCGACTCGAGATCCGCCCAGTGGTTTCAGCGGTTCTGCTATGGCGCCATGCCTGGTATGCGGGAGGCTCGACCTGCCAGGCCCCCCTCCAGTGCTGAGCAATGCGTTGCGCAGTACTTGGAGGAGCCTGTGGAGGGAGACGGCATGGACTGCGCACAGTTCTGGGCGAGCCGCCGCCAAGTCTGGCCGGACCTGGCGGTGGTGGCTGTGCGCCTCCTCTCCTGCCCCCCAACCAGTGTCCAGAGCGAGCGGGTGTTTTCACGTGCCGGGGACGTGGTGACACCCTCTCGCTCCCGCTTGGACCCTGGTCTGGTGGAGCAGCTGGTCTTCCTTAAGGTGAACCTCCCCCTGTTGGGCTACCCCAAGCTGCAGTTTGAGACGGGCGAGTGATTACCGTGGGTTGCCCCATGGTTGGTCACCTGCCTGGCTCGACCTCTGTGCTTATCCCTACCCTCCCCCCTTCCACCTCTAGCTGAGCTGACGTGACAGATGCTGAGCCGTGCCAGCCAGTCGCAGCGTGTAGTGTGCCCACACAGAGATGCAGTTGTAGTAGTAGTTGTAGTGCTGCGACTGGCCAGATGTTTACAATGCCCACGCCCACCTAAAAAGAAACCCAATGCTGACCAGCACAGGCCCTTTATCTATCCACCTGTCAGCATTTGGGGACCTGGCGTGGGCACGGCACACACCCCCAAAGTAGCACAGCCCACGGAGTACTAGACTTAGCGGCAGCGGCGGGTATACGTTCTAAAATGCAGTGTAGATATGTAAATACTGTATGTAAATAAACATGTAAATAATTAAAGAAAAAAAGGTGACAGAGGGAGAACAAAATGATGAATGCCAAATGAATTGATTTTATTGAAAATGTTGCCAGAAATCATGTGTGGGGGGCTTGGTTTACATGGAGAAAATGACTGGGTGATTTTTTCAAATGAAACGAATGAATTATTATCATCTTATGTTCATCTTGATTGTGGTCACTGTTGATGTTGGCTGATGGCAAAAAACCCAAAACCATCAGAATAGCAATGAACTGGCTGCCAACACAACATATTGATTGATAACTGTGCAGGGGGGGAATTGGGTCTGTGTGTGTGTGTGTGTGGTGCAGGCTCAGTCTGTCTCTTCCTGTTGTGTGTCTGTCTGTCTGTCTGTGTGAATGGATGCCTAGCACTGTCTCTGTGTGTGGATGCTTTCTGTGTGTAGTGTGTGTCAGTCTACATGTTTTTTTTCCTCCCCCCAACTCCCTCCCCCCCATGCCTCCCTCCATCCTTCCCCTCTCATCCTCTCCCCTTCCTCTTCACCACCTTCCATCCTCCCTCCCTTCCAGCCCACCACCGCCTCACCTGCCCCCAACCCCGGTCTGGCAGATGATGAGAGTCTGGTCTCTCCCACCGAAGCACACACGTGAGCACGTGTGTGCACAAATATGTGGCTGACCAACTCTGAGCCGGACCCTCCCCCCTTCAATCCCCTCTACATCCCTCTCCCCCTCCCCTTTCCTCCCCCCTGCCTCCCTGCCTCCCTCCCTGCCTCCCTCCCCCCTCCTAGCTAGCAGCGCACACATACACACACAAAACACCTGTGGTGGCAATCACCACCAGCACACATGCACTCACACTGGTGCCACCACCTCTGCCTTGGGCCTCCTGTGTCCTTGAGCAGATATGTGGTGGTGGACCAGAGAAGCATTTCTTTCCAGCAAGGCAAAAGGCATGCACTCACTGCACACACACACACACACACACACACACGAAGAGGTGAAAAGACGAGAAGAGGCAACTTCTAGAACCAGCAGCAGCAGGTGAGTGTCGTGTAATTGTGTTGCTTCCCAAGGCCACTGCCCATGCTCAATGCTCAGTCTGCTGAAACTAAAGAACTAGCTACAATCATCCTTCCTCACACGCAGCTCAGCTGCACAGCACACTGACTAACTAGACACTACAGCTGGTGGTAGAAAAAACAGAAGTCTAGATTCTAGAAGATGTCCTGGTGGATTTTAAACTTTCAAATCTGTGCTAGGATTGCCTTGCCTCCTCCTCCTCCTCCTGCCTGTAATTGTGCCCTCTCCCCTTGCAGTTGCGCCGTCGTGATGGGTTGGTGATGTGCGTGTGCCGTCTACTTGTTAGCTCTCTCCTCCTCATGTTGGCTGGGCTTGCCAGGCACTGGCTGGCAGCAGCTGTTGGCTGTGTGCTAGGCTCAGGCTGTGGCGCGCGTGACTGGACTGGGAATGTTATTGTAGCGGCAACACTGGTTGTGGTGGTAGCAGTAGTAGCTGTTGTTGTTGCTGGGCTGGTGGCTGCTGGCCTGTGCTGACTCTGCGCACTTGGTCTGGTCTGGTCTGGTCATTGGGATGCAGATGTAGGGTGTGTGTGCATCATCCATGCGGAGCATCAGAGCAGAGCAGAGCAGGTTGGCTGGCTTCTGTCTGTCGGGCCTAGTCAGTGGCAGGCACTGAGTGAGGCGGTGGTTTCTTTGGGCATCACGTCACCCATCATGCAGAGCGGCAGGTCTGCTGCTCTGCTGCTCCGCCTCCTGCTTCTTCTCTGTGTGTGCTGCTCTTGTGCTTAGTGTGCTGCTCCGCTGCTGCTGCTGTGCTGGCAGGCAGCACAGCAGTGGCCTTTTTGTTAGATCAGAGAGTGGGTGTTGTCTCTCTGAGTGTCCTCCTCTTACTTGCTTGGATAGGAGTGGTGGTAGTAGGTAGGCATTAAGATGGACTGACTAGGTGTTACGTGTTAGGGCGCCCAGAGAGAGGGGCCAAAAAGATGGGGTGGCAATTGTTGGGTTGCTCCTAGTATTATTGGTGAATTTCTGAAGAAAAAATTTTTTTCCATTGGCTAGAATGGGGGTTCGGGGCTGCCCCAGACCCGCCTCTGTGGGATGGCAGCACCGCCAAAGTGGGTCCAGGGCCATGGCAAAAATGCCCTCAGTCCCTCCCAGCAATCCCCGTAGAGATAGGAGTGATGGTTCTGTTGTTTTTCTGAGGTGTTCTGAGTGAGTGTGGATTCTGTGATAGCAAATGAGAGTGGATTCATGGTGTCTCATTGGAAATCTCATAAGCTATCATAGAATCTACACTCAGAATACCTCAGAAAAACAACAGAACCATCACTCCTATCTCTACGGGGATTGCTGGGAGGGACTGAGGGCATTTTTGCCATGGCCCCGGACCCACTTTGGGGGTGCTGCCACCCCACAGAGGTGGGTCTGGGGCAGCCCCAAACCCCCATTCTAGCCAATGGAAAAAAATTTTCTTCAGAAATTCACCAATAATACTAGGAGCCACCAATTGCCTTGGGATTTTTGGGGTGGAGGACACCCATGGGTGGCTACCACCCACCCCAGCTTTTTTGCCCCTAAGGGCTCCACATTGTGAGTTATGGGCAAAAATTTATTTTTTGAAAAAAATTTGTAAAAAATCAGAGGAAGGTCCAATCGACTTGAAATTTGGGTGGCAGGTAGAACACAATGTCCCCTTCAAAACCAGCCACTTTTTGTGATCCGAACCGGTTCGGTTCGGATCCGAACCGGACCGGGGGGGTGGTCTGGCAAAACCAAAACCGAACCACCCTGGTCCGGTCCGGACCCGGTTCGGACCCGAACCGAACCGGGAGAACCGGTTTTATGCACATCCCTACTGCCTGACATGCAGCTGTGAAAGGACCCCATACTACGACTGTAGCTAATGATACAGTTTGGTGAAGGAGGTGATAGCTAATCAGTCATGAAGCATACTGCAAGGTCAGTCGATAATCAAAGTAGAGGTCAAGTATCATCACTGGGCTAGCTAATGAGATTATATCCGCCACTGCATGTGTTCACATTAATCAAACTAAATTCTAATGCAGCTTGGAAAGACCCGGAGAAAGCGTACTGATGTATCCAGCCCACCTGAGAGGGCCAAAGGAGCCCCTAATGTAAAATTAAACCTCTAAAAGCAGCTTCTCACATGACTTTGAAAAAGGATGGAGATAATTTCTGCATAAGGAAAGAAAACGTGTATAGCATGGTAAGTAAAACACAGCACAAGCATTTAATTTGCCAAACATGATGGTGTACGTGTGAGCAGATGTTTTTGTGTGAATGATTGTACATGCTTTTCTTTTAAAGCACAGGGGCCCCCTCAAATGCATGCATGGTACAGATGGGAAGTGTACTACTGTGTATGTGCTGCTGAACATAATGTGTGAATAACTACATCTGTGCCTGCATACACTGTACCAAGCTTGTATGTGCATTGAACACATTAAGGCTATTCTCACGTGCAGCGAAAAGTGGGCTGGGCTTCCCTAGCCCGATTTCCGCTGCACATGAGAACCGCTGGGAGCTGCGCAGCTCCATGCGGCAGTGCGGCGGTAAGCCCGCCTAAATACCTCCCCCTTAAATGAGGTTAACGGAGTGAGTGCTCCGTTAACCCTGTTCAATTGATCGTGTGTCAGCCACAGCTGCTCACAGCTGTGGTGTGCACACCTGGGGAGGGGGGATGCCTGGAATGCACCCCACACTTGCATGGTGCATTCCTGGGGCTCTGGGGGGCAAGGCACCACAAAACAGCGCTTTCCTTCACCCGACCCCCAGAGCTGCCGGGCGAGCTGTTGCCGGGTGCGAGAGTGCCCGAGTGAAGCCGCCGCTTATCTGGGAGGGCGATCCGCCCACCCAGGAAGAAGGCGCTGATCATCTGTGGGGAGGTAAGCACTTCCGGGCTTCCTCCCCGCAAAACAGGGTAGCCCTTCCCACTTGATCGTGGGAAGAGCTTCCGTGTGTGAATAGGGCTTGGGAAGCCCATTCAGGCCAACATTCTCCTCAAGTAGAGAGCATTGATTGGACTTGGATTCAAATCCTCTCTCAGCCACAAAGCTCACTGGATGATCTTGTGCTAGGCCCCATCTCTCACCCTAACCTGCCTCACAAGGCTCTTGCTAGGATAAAAGTGAAGGGGAATCTTACAGGCTGCCCTCACCTCTTAAAAAGAAGGACAGAATACAAATCATCATAAAATAATAAATAACCCTGAATCCAAGACTAGGTTTTTTCCAAGTTTTTTACTATCAGGAGGTAATCTTAAATTCCTGTTCCTTTTGAGTAAATGCAGGCATAACTTGTATTTAACCTCTACTTATTAAGAGGGTCATCTTAAATTCAGAGTTGTCTTTCATTTGGTTAAATGGGTATTCATGCCATACCTTCACACACCATAGAAACACAGGACGCTCCCTTGGAGATGGCAGGGAGGGAACTTGGAACCTTCTGCATGCGCGCATGCAGCTGCTCTTCCCCGAGTAGCCTCATCCCCTGAGGGGAATAGCTTACAGTGCTCACACACGGAGTCTCCCATTCAAATGCAAACCAGGGCAGACCCAGCTTAGCAAAGGGGACAATTCATGCTTGCTACCACAAGACCACCATTAAACGTCACTTGAGGTTTGAGTCCTGGACAGCCACTGTCAGTCAGTGTCACATCACAAGCCCTGCAAACCAGTGATGGCTCTTAAGTGTTTATTAGGTTTGTGCAAAGCTTTGGTTGAAGCCAATCAGTCCACATAGCCCTTCTAATACCACATGGAGGTAACCAGCCCCACTGTGCAGTGCTCTTTGGCTAGTGCTAGTGAGCTTCCTTTAAGGGAAATGGTGCCCTCTTGAACCCCAGCGCCATCTTGGAAGTCACATATGGAGTGTCGGGAAATATAGCCTTTCCCAGCACTTTCCCCATAGAGCTGCTGTGGGCCTTGAAGCCTAGGGCACAGTGGAGCCACCACAGATGCAGACTTTGATGGTAGCAAAAAATTCAGATGAGAACTTGGAAGGTCGAAGTGGAGAAAGTTCCTATACAAATAGCAGTTGAACAGCGGCCCAGTCAACCCCAAAGACTTCCTAGCACTCTGTGCATGCTTTCCAAGATGGCACTGGGGCTTCCCAGGGATTCAGTTCTCTTAAAGAGCCCCCTTGGTGCTAGGGACAGTGCAGTGCCACGTGGAGGTCAGCACAGTGTGAAATGGCTCTCACTTTGAAGGGTTTTTGCCAGAGTGGCCCCAACTTGAAAAACAGTGAAGATACCGATGTAGACAGTACTGAGCCAGCTGGACCAATAGTCTGACCTATGACGGTCATATAAGGCAGCCTCATATGTTTACCTTGAAGAGGGGCCATAGCTCAGCGGCAGAATATGGTTGAGAGGCAGAAAGTCCCCGACTCACACCCTGGCATCTCCAGTTAAGATTTTAGATGCAACTGAAATGGGAGGAGAGCTGGTCTTGTCATAACAAGCATGACTTGTCCCCTTAGCTAAGCAGGATCTGCCCGGGTTGCATATGAATGGGAGACTAGAAGTGTGAGCACTGCAAGGTATTCCCCTCAGGGGATGGAGCCGCTCTAGGAATGGCATCTAGGTTCCAAGTGTTGGAAATTCTCTGTGGTCAGAGAATCCTTTTCTCATTATAGCAGAGTGCACAGAGGCACAACACAGCGGTAATTTAGTTAGTCATGCGTGTATGCTGAGAGTAAAGCAACTTGGAACCAATTCATAGTTTCAAATCAGTATATAAGGCATTTATTAAGGAACTCCATTCTAGATCGGAAAGTGAGGCATTAGGATCTCTAATCTATCTATCTAGCTGGATGCAGATGGATTCTGCATCTTCTCTGCACACATGGTGCAGGGAGAGAGGCTTGCCATGTTGCAAGGTAGAAGGGCAGGTAGGGAAGAGAGAGAGGAAGGAAGTTAATTCCTGAGATTAGCAATCTACATATCCAAAGGGATAGTGTCAGAGCAGTGGAGAAGGGGTGACTAATGTCTTGACCCTCTAGCCCTCTGACTCACTAGTCTGTCCTCCACTGTCTGAGACAAGAGACAGCGCAAAGTCCTTTAACTTCCAGCACCAATTTCCCTCCCTGCCTTCTCCAAGATAGGACTGAGAGCACTGGGAGAGCCGGAGAGCCAGTGGCCTGTGCTCAGCCTCAGCAGCGGCCCCGCTCACCCCACCCCCTGCATCTGACATCAGACGTGGGGGCTAGCCATGCCCCCGCATCAGATGCAGGGTCTGTGTTCTGGCTGCCAAATGGAGCCATGCAGCTCCATTCAGGAGTTAGTCAGGCTGGCGTTGCATTTGCAGCACGGCCAGAAGCGACTGTTCCTTGCCTTGAGGAACCACTCCTGGCCACGCCGTGAATGCAGCACCAGCCATTTAACTCCCGAATGGAGGCCATGCGGCCCCCACTCAGGAGCTAAACCAGCACCTTCGCATCTGGCGTCAGACATGGGGCGGCGTGTCAGGGCCGTGAGGTGTGGCCCCTGATTGGCTGTGGCCTGGTTTCTTTGAACCTGTTCACCCAATGGTGGCTCTGCCCCTGGCTGAGAGAGATTCCTGCCTGCAACCTTGAAGAAGCCACTGCCAGTCTGTGTAGAGAGTACTGAGCTAGATGGACCAACAATGGTCTGACTCCGTATATGGCAGCTTCCAATGTAAGCTGCTGGGAAAGACCCCTCTCTGAAACCCTGGAAAGCTGTGGCTAGTCAGAAAAGACAATACTGGGCTAGCCAGATCAGTGGTCTGACTCAACCTAAGGCAGCTTCATATGTTCACTAGGCCGAGCCTGTGAAGCAGCTAAAAGATGTAGAATATCAGGAAATGAGTCAGAATGCTTCCTTTTGGACTCTACTGTTTCAAGACATCAACCCCATCTTTCAGTACAGCTGGCTGTGAACGCATTACCTTTTAGCCGAGAACTTGAAATGAGCATATGCTCTTGTTCTAAGTGGCAGTGAAGCCTAAAGAAGCAATCCTTCAGAAACAGCTGAGAGAAAGTACTTGTCATTCTGCATGTTAATGACAACACCCGGTCTTAAGGAGAGGTTAAGCATACTCCTCGGGTCTCTCCAAATGCACAGCAATTGGATGCTTCTAATTTGGCTCATTTAGCTGGCCAGAATTAGCATAATTAAATACTAAGCATCACCTGTTTTATCACCTCATTTCTATGCAAAAGACATCAGAGACCAAGCTCTCATACTCGGACATGATTTAATTTATGATCTTCACACACTTACTTACACATGCAGAGTGGAGAATACTTCAGAGCCACTGGATCAGGATGCATGTGGTGAGGCAGTCACAGGAGTGCCTCACCATTTGCCAGCCCCTGACCCACATTCTTCCCCATAGGTTTCACAGGCAGTTGCCTTGTACCAAGTCAAACCATTGGTCCAGCTAGCTCAGTATTGTCTGCTCTGACTGGCATCTACTCGCCAAGGTCTCAGACAGATCTTCCTCAGCCCTACCTGGAGATGCTAAAGACGGTAGCCAGGACCTTCTGCATGCAAAGCAGATGCTCTTCCACTGAACCACCATCTTTCAGCCCTTCACCTTTCACTTTGCCGTTCTTGCAGGGGCAAATAGCTACAATTGAACTGGTGGAGGAAATGTCCCTGGTAGGGATGTACAGTTTGATTCATGTGCAAATTGAGTCATGCTGAATCAGGGGTGATTTGCAAATTCAACCACAAATCGAATTGCCCCTTAAATGAAGGGGCTGATTCAAGGTTGAATCAAATAAGCCCTGATTTGACATGAATCAATTCACATGATTAGAGCAACCATTTTGGCTGGCTCTCCCCCCTTGCTGATTAGTTTTCTGGCACTGGTTTCCAATTGGCTTGAGATCTCCGTGCTTCTTGGTTGGCTTGTTGTCATGGGCAACTGTGCTCCCATTTGCTGGTAGGGGGGAGAGGGGAACACTTTTGGAGGGAATTTCAATTCAAAAGCACTGGGAGGCAGAGAGAGAGCCCTTATGAAGAAGAGAATACATCAGGACAGGAGAGAGGGAGGTAGGTTTGATTTTGTGGTTTTCTTTTCTCGGCACTAGGGGTGTGTTTCGTTTTGGATACAAAATATTTTGTGCCCCCAAAACAGGCCATTTCGGCTGTTTTGTAGCAGAAACAAAACACCCAGTGCTCAAAACAGAACATTTTGTATCCCAAACAAAATGTTTCTGTTTCGGATACAAAACGTTTTGTTGTTTCGGCTGTTTTGGAACTCCATTTTGCAAACGCAAAAAGTCTTTCTCCTTCAGCCTCCATTTTGAGTTTTGACATCTGTTTGAATTCCCAGCCCTTCCAACTTGCAGATTGGCCAGCGAAAGCATGGGCTGATCTGCTGGCAGTTGCCTCCTTATTCTTTTTAAGGAAATTTAAGAGTAAAATTTACCCTCATTGGCCAGTGGGGCAGTGTGCATACTGCATGGGGCAGTGTGCATTTCATTGTTGTTGTTTCACACTGTTGTGTGTAGATCAATTGCATTTCTGGGCGGGATGTGGATGTTCATCGCCTTTGGAAATCTGCCTGGTTCTTTGCAAAGCTCTGCTGTTGTTGTTGATGTGTGATGTTGATGTTATTTGGGGTGGATTTGGGGCAGAAATGGGGCATTGGGGGCAGAAGAGTGGGTCAGGTGGTAGTGCTCCAATGGGTGCCTGCTGCCACCAAGATTCCCAAGAAATTGGGGAAAGGGCTGATTTATAAGAATTTCTGAAGTTTACATGTCTTTGGGGCAGATTTGGGGCAGAAAGGAGGCCTGAGGGGCAAAACAGTGGGTTGGGTGGCAGTGCCCCAAGGGGTGCCTGCCACAACCCAAATTCCAAAGGAATAGGGGAAAGGGCTGATTTCTTAGGAATTGTTGAAGTTTACGCGTCTTTAATGTTTCCCCCCCTAGGGAATAATGGAGGTTTCAGCAGACCCATATCTTCACCTGGGAGGCACTGGGGTGGCCGGGAGCAAGTGGTGGTGTAGTGCACATAGGGTGCCAACCACCCCATGGATTGCTAACCCATGGGATGCTGGGTTCTGTTGTTTCTGAGGTGTTCTGAGTGTAGATTTCCTGGTAGCATATGAGATTTGCAATGACAAACCATGAATCCACTCTCACATGCTACCAGAGGATCTACACTCAAAACATCTCAGAAACAACAGAACCCAGTACTCCATGGGTTAGCAACCCATGGGGGTAGTTGGCACCCTATGTGCTCTACACCACCACTTGTTCTGGGCCACCCCAGTGCCCCCCAAGTGCAGTAATGGGGCTGCTGAAACCTCCATTGTTCCCTATGGGGAAGAACTTTAAAGACACGTAAACTCCATTAAATCTTTAAAAATCAGCCCTCTGCCCATTTTTTAAAAAAATAATTCTGGCAGCTTCCTTGCCCCCACTGGGCACTACCACCCACCTACTCTGCTTTGGGCCACCCCTTTCCCCCGACATGAAGCTATATTTTTGCTGAAACTTCCATTATTCCCTATGCGAAAAATCTTAAAATTCAAAAATTCACCAAAAATCAGCCCTTTGCCCTATTCCTCTGAAATTTGGGTGGTTGCTCTCACCCATTGGGCACTACCACCCCCACTCACTTGCTCCCAGGGCCATTTTTTTTAAAAATCCAAAATGTTTCAGATTCAGATTTTGCAATTTTGAACAAAGAACAAAATTGGGGTGTTTCGGATTGGCTGATTTCAAACAAAGAACAAAATATGGATTTGGGCCAAAAAAGCCAGGAAAAAACAAACAAAACGCACAACCCTACTCGGCGCTATATGCTGTGCTACCTCTTGCTGCTATAATTGTTTTGCTGGATCTTTGACAAAGTGGGGCTGTGATGGTTGGCAGCAGCACCAGAGCTTTTTTTGAAGCCCAAGGAACCACCATTTTTGAAGCCCAAGGAACCACCAAGGAACCACCATCATTTTTTGAAGCCCAAGGAACTACACTCCAGGTGGGATTCCTGAGGGAGGGGCTTTAGAATGGAGCCTAGAGAGGCAGTTAAACTGTCTAATTGGTAGCTCACAGAGTCAGATAGGGATGGATGAGCCAGTGACAGGGCCAGTTAAGGATAGGGATAGGATCTCTAGTGAGGGTCTCTGGGTTGGATATTAGAAGGTGGCTAGTAAGTACTATACACCAGTGAACACCTCCAGTTAGCAAGCATGATTCTTATGTATGAATGCTGGATGTGTATGGTATATACACAGATCTTCAGCCAGGGTGATTGTTTCCAGTAAAAGGGCTAGGAGTCAGAGGACGCTTGTTATATCCAACACAGGCATCTCAGAAACTTATTAGTCCAGCCTCTATTAAAAGTAATAAATTTGAAACATTGTTATAGAAACCATTAAATGTGTAAAGCCCTGCTTTGGCAGAGAGAAACATTTAAGCTACTTGTACAACAATACACTAGTCTTTGTTTTATTTTAAAGTTCACTCAGTGTCCTGTGAGTTATATTTCTCCTCACGCAGCCCTCAGCTACACTACTAAGGGGTTGTCAGGTCACAAACCTAAGCCAGAAGCACTTTATGGTGGCAGTGGAAACTTGATAAAGGGAGGAAGAGATAAGAACATCATTTTCAGTAAAATTGGTCCCCAAAGTTATAAAGTTATTAAGCTCTCATTTTGGGAACAGACCCTCCCTCATTAGCAGTGTCTCAGAGTGGTGAGCAGGGTATGGCTTCCCACATGGACAAAGATTTACAAAGAAGGGACAAAAAAGGAGGGAATTTCAAAATGTATTCAAAGGGACTGTGAGGCAGAAAGAGCCCATACAGCAGGAGAGGAGGAAGGAATCAAGGAAGGTTTGATGTTGTGCTCTTCTTTTCTCAGCATTTAGTATAATGTTTGTTTGTTTGTTTGTTTGTTTGTTTGTTTGTTTGTTTGTTTGTTTGTTTGTTTGTTTATTAGAATTATATACCACCCCATCCAAATGGCTCTGGGTGATGCACAACAGTAATATGCTGTGCTATGGCTGCTATATTAATCATCTGGTTTTGCTAGATCTCAGATTGACAAAGGCAGAACTTGGGCGCCTGCCTGCCTCCCTTGAGTTGTGGTTTGATCCGTTTATGAGATGGTGTTGTGGCAAGAAATGGACAGTGGTAGCTCAGCTCTGTGGGTGTAATATTTCTTGCTGATTGCTGTGATGAGCTCCATGTCTGGCTTAGAGATCTTGTGCAGGCTAATTCATACAACCAAATTAGTATGGTGAGAATTTGGCTATTGCCAGAGGTTTCCCCTATACCTTTAAATTTGCTTTGAATTCGAACACAACTAGACATCAGTGACTTATCCTGTCTTCCTGTCTTTCAGTCTTATTGTCCACCCTCCCTCACACCTGTAGCAAGCAGGATGCCAGTTGTGCTGCATTGTAGGCCTGAAAGGAGTCAACGAAAGGATCAGAAGGCAAAGACAGGCTGGAGAAGCCACTGCAGACTGCAATCCTAATGTCTGGCACAGGCTTTGTTCACCTTGACTTCCTTTAGCACCACAACTCAATCGGCATTTACAGGGAATCTATACAAGCAATGAGCCAGTCCTTCTAGAATTCCTCTCTGTGATAATGAAATGGATTACTGTGAAGGAGACTTATGAATATGTTAAGACAAATACCAAATAAGTTGTTTAATGCCTTATAAATTATGAGCAGGAGGCACAATTGCAAAATGGATTAGAGACTTCTTTGATTGTAAAGATATGGGGCAATTTCATGTGTAGATTATATTCACATCTAACTTCTTGATTTACTGAAGGAAATGATTTTAAGTGAATATAGTGATGTACTCAAAGGGAATATTCCAATGAAACAGATGACAGTTTGCAGTATTTTAGCAATGTTTATACTCTATAAAGAAGAATGAGTCAATGTGCCATAGTTTTATGAGCTGCAGATATGAGATCATAGTGTCTGAATACATTTATATGACTTTTATTTATGGTATTTTGAGACCACATTTCAACACAGATGTTCACAAGACAGCTTACATACCATAAAACAAAACCAGCAATATACATTTTTTTAAAAAAAGGAATACAAAATAATACCGTTGGGGAAAGAACAGTAAAACACCCTTCCAGCTAGTTCCCAAATGTCAGGCAGAATTTTAAAAATCCTTTCACACACATTGTATACAGATTATCGGTGGTGTTTTTTTTTTTAAAGCCTTAGCATCCAGATCTTTCCAATGTAAAAATGGTTAGCTAAGTTTTTCAGGGGAAAAAAACTTATTTTCTATATTTACATATCTGTATATCTGTTGGGGTGTGTTTGTGTGTGCACGTGTGCATGCACAAGCAATTTCTTATGTTTTTAAAAGTAAGGGGTTTTATTTATTTATATTAAATTTCTATAGCACTTATCTATGAAATAGTACTTAAAGTGGTGTACAATCAAAAGAGTAACTAGTTCTAAGAAGAACTAATTAAGTCTACTTTCCACTTCCTATAACATTGTGGGCTACCTTTAAGGTAGCCCACCTCATGTGCTTCAGATTTGGTTTGCATCCAACTGTCAGCACATAGGTTTCAAAGTATAGGCAACACTCCTATAAGTGACCGCTATCTTGAAACAACATGAAGAATCGGGGGGGAGCCCCCCATTGGGTCCTACAATGTGCTGTGAATTTTATTTGTAACTGATTGTCTACACAAATGTTACAAAGGTGCATTGCCTATATTCTGAGAAGCCAGTATAACGAAAGCAGCTTAACTCTCTGCCAAGGCCACTCTTCACTATGTTTCCCCTCCTTTCACAAAAGGATAGCAGCCAACTAATGTGCCAATTAGCTCAACAGGAAGAACATAGATAAGGCTTGCAGAGGTAAATCTCTCCCCCACCACCACCCCGACCAAACACACACAAAGGAGGTTGAGCAAGTGATACAGACCTAAGAGATGCACCCACCAAAAGTACTGATTGGATTACTGGACTTTCCGTCTATGCAGATTCCCCTTCTCACATCTATGCACTCTGTTTTCATGACAAAAGCCTTGGCATACCTCGGCAATTCCCACATTGTTACACTCAGGAAAAAAGATCAGCAACAATGGGAGCCCTGCCGTTCCCTTCCAACACACACACACACACACACACACACACACACACACACACACACACACACCTGTCAGACAGCAACAGTCAGTTGTAATTTTTTCTGCCCAGGATATGTATTTGGGTATAAGAACCCTCAATTACATGATCCAGTGTGCTCCCTTGTATGCTTCACTTGGGACTCCACTGCATGCTCCTTGTGATCTGCATGCTCTCTACACACTGGCTACCTGCCATCAGCTTTGTGGGGGATTTATTGCAAGGTGGTGTTCAGTACTTTGTGCCACTATCCAGATCAGCTGTCTTGTCCAGCCTGATCTGCGCAGTCTTCCTAGCTAACATAGGAAGCTGGGTCCAAGGAGGAAGCACCCTCCTGGAATCACCTCTACCAACTAATCTCTCCAACCTTCCTGCACCTGCCTTGGCCTGACCTATTCCTGAGGAACAAAGTTCATTGGTGGTCCCCGGAGCCATCCGTCCAGACCAGGTGATATGAGCCTTTGCCCCTTCTTGGACCCAAATTCTATCTCTACCCCACTTTCTTAAATCCACCCGCCTGCTTCTCTAAAAGCCTCTTTCTCTTGCCTACCTGGGAGCTTACACAATTAGGACTCTAAGCTAAAACGCCTCATTGCAGTTAAATGTATTTTTTACAATAATATTATCTCTACTCTGTACCTCTCCCTACAATAAATATATTTTTAAAAAAACTTAAATTGAGTCTGCTCTAGGTCTCTGTTGGGGTAACAGCTCGTGTGAAGCTGTCATTGGGTCTGCTTTGTTTAGCCACCCTTTGGTTTACAACCCTGGTTTGACCTTGGCCTGTCTGACTCTGCCTACCCTGCTGTACCTGCTCCTTACTGGTTTGACTTTGGCCTTCCTGATTCTGCTTTGCCTAGCTCTTGTATCTGTTGAGAGGTGTGAGGAGAAACAATAAAATCCTCACACAACAGAGTATGCTCTGGTGGTAAAGATGTTCAGCCCTAGAGAGGAGAGCTGGTCTTGTGGTAGCAAGCATGACTTGTCCCCATAGCTAAGCAGGGTCTGTCCTGGTTGCATATAAATGGGAGACTTGATGTGTGAGCACTGCAAGATATTCCCCTCAGGGGATGAAGCCACTCTGGGCAGAGCAGAAGGTTTCAAGTTCCCTCCCTGGCTTCTCCAAGATAGGGCTGAGAGAGATTCCTGCCTGCAACCTTGGAGAAGCCGCTGCCAGTCTGTGAAGACAATACTGAGCTAGATAGACCAATAGTCTGACTTAGTATATGGCAGTTTCCTATGTTCCTATGATCCTAAGAAGTTATCTGGAGACATTGGTTGAGTAAAATAAAAATAAAAATTAAAGATTTATTAAGAAACTAAAACATCACATACTGAGAGAGAGAGTCATTGAATAACATACCCAAACAGGCATTAGCCTTCAACAACAACAGAATCTCACTGACTCTAACTGACTGAGACAGACCTATTAACATCTTGTGATGCCTCTAGTAGGTGTGTACAAACAGGTTCAACCATTCAGGGTCAAACTGAACCACCCCCTGTTCGGTCCAACTTCGAACCGAACCCTTCTGGGGGTTCACGGGGGTGGTGGTGGTTGTTTTTTGTTTTTAATGTAAGCACTTACCCCCTCCAGGGGAGTTGTTTGAGGCGGTGGGTGCAGGGGTCTGCGGAGGTTCTCCCTCCCCCCACCAGCCCCCCTCATGCTTCTAATTGGCTGCTCTTCAGCCACTCTTTAGCCTCCCCCCTTGGCACGGCAGCCATTTTGGAGGCCAGCACACCTGCGCAATGGGCCTCTGTGTGATGACCTGGGTGTGTGATGACCTGGGTCATCATGAGGGAGGCCAGCAGGGGGAGGGGGAACATTCGCAGACACACACACACCCCACGACCTCAAGCAACTCCCCCGGAGGTGGTAAGTGCTTAAATTTTTTAAAAAACACCAAAAAATCACAAAAAAACCCCAAACAGAACAAAACCGTGGGGGAGGGGTGTTTGAAGGGGTGCCAGACCGGACCAGCCGGTTCCGTGCACATCCCTAGCCTCTAGTGGCCAGAAGAGGTTACTGTGGTGCTAAGAGCAATGCTTTGAATGAGTATCTGCCATACTGGTAGGTCTCTGCCTGCTTGAATTGGTGCTGCCTAGCCTTCTGCATCTGCTGCTTACTGGCTTAACAGGGAAGTATCTGCCTGCCTTCTACCTGGCCCTCAGTATGACCAATGCCACTTACATATCTCCCTGAAAGATGTGATGCAGTGTGTGTTGGTATGGACCACAGCAGCTAGGTAGTGGGACCCAGAGCAGAGACCTCACTACACATCTCAGTGTTCAGGCAGGTTCCTATAGGAGAAAGGAAGTCCTTTTTAAATTGACTGAGAATTTAAAATGGAACAGATATATCTAATGATATTTTAATTATGCATGGTTTCTGTTTAAGCACTTGTCTGTGAATGTTTTATTGCATTCCCCTAGAGCTATTGGAGATTTTCCAAAAGGTGATTTACTTCTGCTTCACAACACTTAGGGTAGGGGTGAGTTCATATGAGGATCGTATTTACAGTGCCTTCAATACAGTGCTTTCATACAGTCAGTGGCATTTATTGCCTCTTTTCATTATGATTGGCCCTTAATGCATAACATAAGCATCTTTTACAAGTTGCACTTTGCTGGAGTGTTGAAAATGGTTGTGTGGTGTACTCCAGCATTTTTGCACAGTCATGTGGAGAGACATAAGAAGAACAGCCCTGCTGGATCAGGCCCAAGGACTATTTAGTGTAGTATCTTGCTTCACACCGTGGCCCACTACAGGCAAGAGGTGAGGGCACGTCCTCTCTTTTGTTGTTGCTCCCCTGCAACTGGTATTTAGAGGCATTTTGCCTCTGAGGCTGGAGGTGGCCTATAGCCACCAGACTAGTAGCCACTGACAGACCCGTCCTCAACAAATTTGTCTAAGCTCCTTTTAAAGCCATCCAAGCTAGTGGCCATCTCCACATTCCATACATTAACTATGCACTGTGTGGAAAAGTACTTCCTTTTGTTGGTCCTAAAATTCCTGGCCTTCAGTTTCTAGTGGCGTGAGAGAAGGAGAAAAAATTATCTCTGTCCACTCTCTCTACTCCATGCATAATTTTATACACCTCTATCATGTCTCCCCATAGTCTTTTCCAAACTAAAAAGCCCCAGATGCTGTAGCTTGCCTCATAAGAAAGGTGCTCCAGGCCCCTGATCATCTTGGTTGCCCTGTTCTGCACTTTTTCCAGTTCTACAATGTCTTTCTTAAGATCTACAAAGATCGAAAATCTACAATTAAGTTCTACAATGTCCTTCTTAAAACCCTGCAGATAAAGTGGATAAACAAACAGATGGAGGTGTGGCTACCTGCCTGAAAGTGACTTTGGAGGGTGTCAACTCCACCTGCCACCCCTCTCAATGGGACAGACTCCCCCCCCCCCCGCCCTACAGTTTACTGCTGGTCTACAATATTAGATAGATAGAGATAGAGATGATATAGATATATAAATTTCCCATGGTGCTCTCACCCACTAGCAGTACACTAGAGCAATGGACATGCACACCACATGGGTAAATCCAAAATCCATAGCAGCTTTCATGCTCTGTACTATGCCTGTGCAGTTGGACATATTCAATAGTGATATTGGGTCTGTCACTGGTAATATTGGGCATATCAGGAATAATTCCAATCCAATATAGGAAAGCCTCTATTAGGGATGTGCACAAATCACATTTTCATATTAGATTCTAATTCAAATCAAAACTGGCTGATTCAATTTGAATTTGAAGCAGGCTGATTCAAATTCAAATTGATTTGATTTGAATCAATTCAACCTATTTTACCACCTTTTTTGACCAATCAAGGTGCATGTATAGTTTTTTAAAGGTGCCAAAATGTCCCTAAACTGTCATCGAATTGATTCAAATTGAAATTTGGCTAATTTGATTTGAATTCATATCAAATTACCCCTTTTAGGGGTGATTTGGTTTAGATTAGAATCATTTGAATTGCCCAGATTCAAGTCGAATTGACTTGAATTTGAATCGATTCACACATCCCTAGCGTATATCAGATCAGAATTATTGGAATGGCTCTCAGAATATCAGTACTAACATCAGAACAGAAAATGGTGGTGGAAATATAAAATGGCATCCACAGCCACTTTCCACAGTTATAGTACTTCCCCACTCCACTCATAGCAGCTGCAATACTATGAGTCCCCCCCTCTCGATTTGGCAAGGTGGTCTTGCATGTCTCCACTATTGCAAAAGGAAGAAAACCAGTCAGAAATCCTTTTGAAGTAGCACTGTTGTGAAAGAGCACCTTCTCATAACCATCTATGGGGGAAAGAGAAAAACATCAGAATGCGGTAATGGCTGCGTAGAGAGCTCTGAAAATTGGCACAAAGTTAGTGGAGGAAAAGCAATACTACTTGATCCATACATATATTGATTTCTTACACAGATAACAAGAAAGGCTGTCCTTGGCACATTTTAACTTGTCTTTCTCACCATCTTTATATAGCCCTGATCTTGTGCCTTTAAAAGCAGTCTGATACAGGGGAATTGAGTAGCTGAAGGTTTTCCCCAGTTATTTCTGTGTTGCAAAAAGCTTCATTTGTTATGTGAGGCAATTGTAAGGCAAAGAAGCAGGGGCAGCAAATAGGTTACCTCAGAATAGAATCTTATTTATCACAGTTTATTTATTTATTTATCATATTTTATACCACCTAATATGTACATCTCTAGGAGGTGTACAAATTTTAATATTGAAATCACAAATTAAAATACATAAAAGACAATAAAAACAATATACAACAAGTTATTAAAATTATTAAAATTAATTCTAATTAAAAGCTTGCGAGAATCTTGAGGGTTTTCCTGAAAACAAACAGAGAAGGAGATGCCCTTATTTCATCAGAGAGCATATTCCAAAGCCCTGGGGCAGCCACAGAGAAAGCCCCTTACATATTGATTTGTGTAACTGGTAACCTCACCAGAAGATCACTTGCCAGCAGCAGATGGAGAGGTGGCCCTCAGTTTTCTATTGGATTATTATGATGTCCATAAAATACTCTTATTTTTATTCTTATCATTTTGTCTTGATTTAGTACAACAGCTTTACAATGTTGATTGTGTTAGCTGCTCTGAGCATGCAAATGGAAAGGCAGGATATAGATTTAATAACCAAACAGACCCAGGAGCCATTTCAAGTTTTGCTTAGTATAGGGAGTGGGGTGGGGGTTTAAAGACCTGCTCTGGGATCTATTCAAGATTATACTGAAGAAGGAGAAGAGGAGGAGGAGGAGGAATTCAGCAGGGCTGGACAAGCAGCGTCTCCTGATTGTCTGCTGCCATGTAGCACTTAAATGAGAGGAAACCTGCTGGGGGAAAGAGATGGCAATCCTAAGTCAGAGCTCTGTCTATTAAAAACTAGGAGAGCTGGTCTTGTGATAGCAAGCATGAACCCTTTGCTAAGCAAGTCCTTGGTCCAGAACCATAACATTGTTAGGTCCAGACTCTGAAATTATCTAGCTGTGCCCTGGACCTCATTGCTGGAGACAGTGACTAAGGAATCATGCAAGGTTATTTAAGACAGGGATTCTCAACGTTGGGTCCCCAGATGTTATTGGACTCCACCTCCCATAATCCCCAGGCCCAGTAGCCTCTGGTTGGGGATTATGGGAGTTGAAGTCCAATAACATCTGGGGACCCAATGTTGAGGATCCCTGATCTAAGACACTGAGCCTTCCCTGAGGAAAGGACAGAGTTAATTCCCTCTGCCTGGGCAGCAGCCATAATAACTAACAGTCTGCTTCAGAAAGCTGCTGGAGCAACATTCTATTAGTGCTGCATTGATTGTTGAGATTTTGCCATAGACATTGTCTCAGTTCTTTGTATGGAGCATGCTTCTCTATGTGGATATCTCTATGTACTGACACTGGGTTATGGGCCCAGCATGCTTCCCTATGTGAATGTCCCTATATACTGTCATTGGGTTATGGGCTCAGTGGTGAAGCAATAAGTTATGAGATAACAAAGAGTTTGTAGGCAAAAAAAGCTGGACAAGATTACAACTTTTGCATCTGTGGGGAGGCATCACACTGTGAAGCTGCTCAATGGAACAAACTTCAGAAGTTGTCCTTCAGAGCGAAGATGTTGCTGAATATACTTAGACTATCCTATGTTCTGGAGGAATAAAGTCCAACAGAGAATGAAGAGAAACAACAAGAATGGGATTCTGCAAACAAGCAAGCCATGGGACACATATCTCTGATTGTAAGTGATCCATTGATCTATCACATAGAAGACAAAAATGGAGCAAGAGAGATGTGGGAAAGATTGAAGGAGGCCTTTCAACAAAAAACCATGAATGGTCAAGTTTCTCTTATGCTGCAGTTGTGTAATAAAGGATTCAAAGAGGGAGAGTTTGCAAGAGCACATATGCTCATTTTTGGGGTTACTAAAGAGTTGGAACTGCAGGAGATAAATATGACTGAAGCAGTAAACATTGGACTTTTGCTTAATTCCTTGCCTAAAAAAATGATAATATTGTCAATTTTCTGCAAATTAAAGAAAATGTGACTTTGAGTTTTGTGCTGGAGCATTTGCAAGAATTTAATTTGAAAAGGCAAACAGAAAGGGAGGAATCACTTTAAAATCAAACCTACAAAGTTGGGGATAGTAGGCAATGTTTTATATATGGGAGCACCTTTAACATAAGAACAGCCTTGCTGGATCAGGCCCAAGGCCCATCTAGTACAGCATCCTGTTTCACACAGTGGCCCACCAGATGCTCCTGGGATGCCCACAGACAAAAGCTTGCATTTAAGGAATGCATGTACTCATAAAAACCAAGGAGGTTATTCTTAACAGAGAGAGGGGAATAAGACTAAATTCTAGAAAAAATTGACTTTTTAACAAACTTTCGTATGCAAAAGTGAAAGCAATGAAAATAATGCTGAGTGATGAAAATTGTGTGCTGCAAAAGAAATCATCTTCAGGGCTGATGCAGAAACAAAATAAGAAAGTCAAAAGCAGAAAGTCAAAAGCAGAAACAAAGTCAAAGCAGAAAAAAAATATATTTGGATAGTGGAAGTATTTCTAGGGGTGTGTAGAACCAGTTCAAATTGAACCAGGTTCGATTCAAACTGGCCCACTTCGACCGGTTCTAACTTGAGCCAGACTGGCCTTTAAAAAAAGTTGACCAGTCCAAGTTTGAACCAGATCAGGTCCAGTCCAATATGGATTGGTTCGACCTGGTTCGAGGCTATGCTTGTAAAGGGGAATCTGGTGAGGATTCCCCTTTACAACCAAAGGGATGGGGAAATTCTTTAAAAGTGTTCTAAGGGCAGCCAGCGGGGGCAGCAAGAGGGCACCTTACTGGTTTCAGCGGTGGTGCGGCAGCTCTAAACCCACCTGACATTCCCCTCCAGCAGTGCCTCTGCAAATCTGCGGAGGCCATTTGCGTAACCTCTGTGTATGCTGAGTGTTTTGTATGGGGCATGCTTCTCTGCATGAATGTCTTTATGTACTGACATTGATTACTCAGCTACTGTTACCCTGCTTAGCTTTAGTAGGGGTGTTGACTCTCTGCACTTGGAGCTGTCCAAGGTCCATGGTGCTCCAGCATCCCTTCCTTGGTGCAGAACCCAGCTTAGCCCAGAACAGGATAGGCTGGCACTCACTACCAGCAATAAAGACAAGCACTCTACCCAAGTTTAGGAGCTGGGCACACTCCCATTTTGTGATTGTATGCTTGTAAAAAGCAAGATAGGACGCATGGTAAGTTATCATCTGTAAGGCTTATGCTGGGTAGGAGGGCTCTGTCCTAACCAGCAGCTGTAACCATCCATTTAATGAGATAGGAAGAAAAGCTCTCCTATCCAGTTGGAGCCTTGCAGATGATCACTTCCCCCCACCCAATATCTACCTTACTTTTTACAAGTATATGATCACAAAACAGGAGCACACACAGCTCCTGAACTTGGGTAGGGTGCTTGTCCTACCCAAATAATGATCATGTGAACTAACCTCTTACATACACCATTTTCATAGTTTCACAGAATATGAGAGCAGAGATATTGGTATGAGCTTCTGGTAGGATTGATGCATTCTCATATGATCCTACCTGGACCTGGACCCTGCTGAAGCCCCGATCTCTGGCCCACCTTTGACACAAATCCTGTTCTAGGTACAAGGGATAGGGTTTTTTCTATAGTGCCACCTCATCTTCAGAATGTCCTCCCCAAGGATATCTGACAAAGCCCCTGCTCTCACTGCTTTTGAATAAGCAGTTAGAACTCTGCTGTTCCTCAGGTTGCTGGTGACTTGTGATGTTCTGCTGTTTTTTTATTGTTTTGATTTTGCAGCCATTACTTTATCAATTGTTAGCCACTCTGGGAGAACTCCTAAAGGGTGGGATATGAATATTTTAAATAAATAAATTCCCTTGCCTAATACAATCACTAATAAACACTTTTGAAATGCAGTGATACATTCATTGGGTTTCTAGCCTTTTCATACTTCCATAGTCATACAAAAATAAATAATGGTAGAAAACTTTGCAGAGGGGAGGAAGGAATCATTTAGCACACAATCGATTTCAGTATGTTAAGAGTATATTAAGACTACTGTGTTTATCATCCAGACTGAATTTTCAATATTGACATTTCAGGAGAGTTATGTCTGTGAAGCAATAAATCTCAGATATCCAGGCAAATTATGTATTACCAGTCCCTATAATTAATTGTCATTCTCAGGGTAGAAGACCATGCTAGCTATTTAAATCCAATTTCACATTCAGGCAAAGGCAGTTAATTGCTGGTATGTAACCATTGGGGGGGAAAGAAGATATATGTACTTTGGAAGCCGGCCACTGAGTTTCTAATCAATATAAATTTAATGGGATTCTGTATAGCTCTAAGAAAAATTAATTTCAATACTTCGTGTGGCATTCCAGGAATCCCTCAATATGTGGCAATCTTTTAAATCATTCCAGCACCATCTTTCAAGAAATGGGAGTCACTTGATCCATCTGTGCAAAGCACGTCCCTAGGAATACAAGGAACTGTAGTTCTGCAGTACAAATAGACTGAGCCCTGTTTTCCTCAGAATACACATTTCATACAGAGGCTGTTCTCATAAGCAGCCAAGACCGGGCTCGGGCAGCTAAGCCTGGGCTTGGCTGCCCATGAGAACCAGCAGGAGCAGTGTGGCATCCACTGGCACCACAGCAGCAAACCCACCTACAGAGCCCACTGGTTAGCCAAGGTTAAGGGTGCGAGTGTGCTTTTAACTCAGGCAACTACTTGTGCTGAGCGCCGGCTGCTCCCAGCCAGCGCTGGCACAGAAGTGGGCTCATCACAATGCACTATGGGATTTCTGGGGGCTGGGACCATGAGTCTTGACCCCCACACCTCCATGCTGCCTGGAGCAGCAGCTGACTGTCTGAGCACATGATCCCTACACCTTGACCCGCCCTGACCCAGCAGCTGGATCATCTGGGGGAAGGTGAGCTTCTGCCCTCTCATGCAAATGTGAGAAAGGGCTCATAACGTATAACTCATATAAGTTATAACTCATAACTTGTAAGCTCATAACTTTTTTTGACGCAATCAATTAAAAGTGTTACCTTTTAAGGGCTACAAGCAGAAGGCTACAACCCTGTACACCCTTACAAGAAAAGAAATTCCATTGAACATGGCAAGATTTACTTCCAAGTGAACATGCACAGCATAGCACGATCACTTTAACTCAGGGGTGGCAGCCTTGGCTAGTTCTCTCCTGAACTACAACTCCTATCACCCCTAACAGCGATGATGGGAGTTGTAGTTCAACACCAGCTGGAGAGCCAAGGTTTACCCTTGCTTTAACTGGTAGTTACACTACCATATATAATCCAAATACCATGTATAATACCAAAATAATCCACTTGTGGAATTCTCTGCCTCAAGATGTGGTGACAGCCAACAACCTGGATGGCATTAAGAAGGGTTTGGATAACTTCATGGAGGAGAGGTCTATCAACAGCTACTAGTCAGAGGGCTGTGGGCCACCTCCAGCCTCAAAGGCAGGATGCCTCTGAGTACCAGTTGCAGGAGAGTGACAGCAGGAGGAAGGGCACGCCCTCAACTCCTGCCTGTGGCTTCCGGCGGCATCTGGTGGGCCACTGTGCGAAACAGGATGCTAGACTTGATGGGCCTTGGGCCTGATCCAGCAGGACTGTTCTTATGTTCTTATGTTACATCAGGAAGCTGGTTCCAGAGCTTAGGTGTTGTTTGTTGTTGTTGTTGTTGTTGCTATCTATCTATCTATCTATCTATCTATCTATCTATCTATCTATCTATCGAAATTTTTATACTACCTGATATGTATATCTCTAGGCGGTGTACAAAATTTAAAAAAACATTAAAAAGTCAACACAGATTAGAACAAAACACAACAACAAAAATTGCATAGAACAGTTATTAAAACAAGTCATTACAATTATGAAAAGCCTGAGAGAACAGGTGAGTCTTGAGGGTCTTCCTGAAAACAAGCAGAGAAGGACATGCTCTTATTTCAGCAGGGAGCATATTCTAAATCCCCAGGGCAGCCACAGAGAAAGTCCAGTTCTGGGTCACCAGCAAACAAGCCGGTGGCAAAAGGCGTTATGACTTAAGAAGCTCCTGCATCAGTGGCTACCAGCCTAATAGGTGGTCACATTGCCCTGTCTTCTCTGGTTTACACTGCCCTCAGCGTCCAGTCCTAAAGAGCAGGGTGGCATATTTGGAAGAAGATACCCCATCCCTCAATGTTATACTTCCTTCTGTGTGTCGCAAACTGAGGCTTTGGTAATATATTATGCAAAAGCATGTAACTACTTAATTGAATTTGATTTTTTATTTGAATAATGAAAAGATGGATTGTTGATCATCTAAACATTATTTACTCATTTGCCCTATTCAGACATTATATTGTACGAGTGTACAGATGTCTGTTCACTTGTACATGTTTTGTTTGAATGAATGCACCTGCATTCATTTTAAAAGCAAAGCTGGGTACAGACCCCTCAAATGCAGTGTATAGATAGGAAGTGTGTTGGTGTACCTGTGTTTAACATAACTTGTGAATAATTGTACTTGCTTACAGATCTGTACCTGTGTGCATTGTACACTCGTTGTACAAATGTTGAACATTATTTGTGAATCGGCCTGTTGTCTGAATAAAGCTATTGACTGCCCTACTGTTTTTGTTTTAAAAAAAGCAAGTGAAGTCCAAGGTAAGGGTCCTACCGCACCCTCCAATCATGTCAATGTTACATCCAACCAAGAGGTGAATAATGGAGGCACCAGAAAAAATATTGAGGAGGGGTATAGAAGGGGCGAAACGCATTTCTGGGTGGTGGAGCTGTATCCCACAGGTCAGATTTCTGAAACAGAAATAGGGACACGGGTGGGGGGTGGGGAATGATGACTGCTTTTCTGAAGGGGTGCTTGAACCCCTTGTCCCTGTCTGAAGCCACCCTTACACGTGAACCTTTTTTAAAAAATTGTTTGTTATACTCACTGATATACAGAGAAAGTGTGCTTACAATGCCTTTGGGGAGGTGGGTGTGAAGCATTTGACTGATCTTCTCTTCTGGTTTTTAAGTTATACTCTTGTATTCAATGTAATTATTTCTGACAATAATGATTTACCTTTTATGCCACCAGTTGCAAATAGAGCGTCCCCTTCGTCTGCAGGCTAAGCACCAGTTACACAAATCAATATGTAAGGGGCACACACTCCTAATTACTGAACACAGATTAATTGCCCTTTCACGCCCTGTCAAATCCAGCTTGCAAAAGGGTTTCTTTCCCCACTTTTTGGATAAAATTAGGCATGACTTTAATCATGTCATTTGCTCTGGCGTGCTGGCCTCCCCCCTCCCCCAGTAAATAGTAATAGTATGCGCAGACCAGTCTGGAGTGGACTGGGACCATGGGGTGTGTGTGGGTGAGTGGGGCCTTTAACTCTACCCACTACCACAGTCCTGTTCTGGATTGTGGCCTGCATGTGCACTATTAAGGGTGGGGGAGCAATAGGGTTGTCATGTTCAAGCTCTTAAAATCTGGGTACCCTAATTTGCATATTGCACAAATTGGCTTGAAGATCATGTGCATATTATGTAAATTTTGAAAAATTAATTGATGCACTGTCCAGTTGACTTGAATTTGCTTTGGATACCTGCCAACAATAATCGGAGAAGATCTTTTAACCTGATCACTTCATGCAGCATTAAACACCCAGACTTTATATCCCAACCCATTTCAAACTAGTTTTCAGGTAGGCTATGGGGTGGACTGATGGATGATCTCCAATTGGGAATTGACAGAGGGAGTGTGACTCTGTTGGTCCTTTTGGATCTCTCAGGGGCTTTCTATACTATCGACCATAGTATCCTTCTGGAACGTCTGAGAGTGTTTGGGGTGGGAGGCACTCTTTTACAGTGGTTCCGCTCCTACCTCTCGGACAGATTCCAGATGGTGTCGATTGGAGACTGTTGATTTTCGAGATCTGAGCTTAAGTATGGTGTCCCTCAAGGCTCCATACTTTCTCCAATGCTTTTTAACATCTACATGAAACCGCTGGGAGAGATCATCAGGGGATTTAGAGCTGGGTGTTACCAGTATGCTGATGAAACCCAGATTTACTTCTCCATGTCAACTTCTTCAGGAGCTGGCATATCCTCCCTAAATGCCTGGAAGCAGTAATAGGCTGGATGATGGAGAATAAACTGAAGCTGAATTCAGATAAGATGGAGGTACTTATTGTGCAGGGTCAGAACTCCAGAGACTATTTTGATCTCCCTGTTCTATATGGGGTCACACTTCCTCAAAAGGAACAGGTTCGCAGTCTGGTAGTACTTCTGCATCCACACTTCTCTTTGGTTTCTCAGGTTGAGGCGATGGCCAGGGGTGCTTTCTATCAGCTTCTGCTGATATGCCAGCTGCACCGTTTCTCGAGATCAATGACCTCAAAAACAGTGGTAGATTTGTTGCTAAGTTCCAGACTTGACTTTTGTAATGCGCTCTATGTGGGGCTGCCTTTGTATGTAGTCCAGAAACTTCAGTTGGTTCAGAATGCAGCAGCCAGTTTGGTCTCTGGGTTATCTCGGGGAGACCACATAACTCCTTTGCTGATGGAGCTTCACTGGCTGCCACCAGGTTTCCGGGCAAAATACAAAGTGCTAGTTACAAAGTCCTAAACGGCTTAGGCCCTGGGTATTTAAGAGCATCTTCTTCACTATGATCCACACTACCCATTGAGGTCATCTGAGGAGGTCTGTCTCCAGTTACTGCCAACTCGTCTGGTGGCTACACAGAGACGGGCCTTCTCGGTCGCTGCCCCGAGATGGTGGAATGTGCTCCCTGTTGAGATACGATCCTCCCCATCTCTGGCAATTTTTAAAAAACATCTGAAAACCCATCTTTTCACCCAAGCTTTCCTAGCTTTTAAAAATGGTTTTAATTTTATGGTTGATTTTAAATTGTTGAATTGTTTTAACTTCACACATAATTTTAATTGTTTTATGTTAACTGCCCGGAGACGAAAGTTTGGGTGGTAGAGAAGTTTGATAGATAAACAAACAAACAAACAAACACTTTCTAATGTACAAGTCCAGTTTTTAACCTATCTAATTAGCTGTGCATGCAGTGCTGCCATGGATTCCTCACCAACTGCAGACTACCCCCCCCCCTCTATTTTCCAAAACCTGAATATGCCATTTATTGGTGAAGATACCCAACCAAAGCTCATGCCAAGGAGCAGTGCTGAGCAAATCCAGTTTGTCCTTTCAATGCATACCTAGGAAGGTCAGGAGGAGTTCTTTATCCACACTTGTGCTTGCAAGTTGTGGACTAAAGGGTGGTACTTCCAGATTAATTAGATGCTACTATTGCTACCTCAAGCCTCCTCAAGGGCCAAACTACATATAGTGTCTAAGCATCATTGGCCCTCATGAACTTCATTTTTCCTTAGTAAATAGGAGTTGCATCAAGGCCTCCCACAGATTATGATTGCATTTGAGAGGGGGGATATAGGAAACTGCCTTATACTGAGTCTGACTATTGGTCCTTCTAGTTCAGTACTTCCTGCACTGACTGGCAGTGGCTCTCCCAGGCTTCAAGTAGGAGTATTTCCCAGCCCTACGTGGAGATCCCAGGGATTGAACCTGGGACCTTCTGCATGCGAAGCAGATGCTCTGCCGCTGAGCTACAGCCCCCACTATGTGCCATGGTCCTGATCTGCACAGGGCTGCAATCTGGCTGCTCTTTATCCTGGTAAAAACTCCACTAGTGCCAAGAAGCACAGGCATCTATTCTCCTCGCTCTTTGAGCTGCCAATCTCGTTCACGGAGCACTCAGCAAACGAGACAGCTTGTCAAACTCATCATCAACTCATCACTGGCAACAAGTTCTATTTCCAGGCCCAAAATGCTTCTTCTGAAGAGAGGAAAAGGATGGTTTCGGTGGGGCGGGGGAATGACGGGCAGGGAATAGATAACACGTTCTGCTGAAAATTAAGAAATAGCTACATGAAGTTGCAAGGGTAAGGTCTGGTTTGTGGCAAGGGTTGGAGACAAGTTTCTTTCTCCAGTTCACACCTCGGTCACTTGGCCAAAGGACAGAGTCCAAAATAGAAGGTGGGCAGAAGGGCAGAACAACAGGGAGTCAATCTCACAGTCATTACTCAGGCACAATTGTTACCACTAGCCAGCCTTCCGTGAATAATCATTCCCATGGAGATCAATGGCAATCATACACACAATGAGCCCATCAGCAATGACAATACTGGAAAAAATTGCAGAGACACAGTGGGGAATATCATTCACATCACACTAAGGTGCCTCTTTATCTTGCTCATACTTTCAAGAGCCCTGCAAAGTCAGCCATCACTGTAACTATTTTAACTGAGGCCACTTCCATGTGGCCATGAAGTGTGGGATATTCCAAGCTTTTGCACAAGTTTCAAGTCCTGGTGGCGAGCCCCTGGTGGTGCAGTGGTAAAACTGCCGCCCTGTCACCAGAAGGTCACAAGTTCGATCCTGACCAGGGGCTCAAGGTTGACTCAGCCTTCCATCCTTCCGAGGTCGGTAAAATGAGTACCCAGAATGTTGGGGGCAATATGCTACATCATTGTAAACCGCTTAGAGAGCTTCGGCTGTAGAGCGGTATATAAATGTAAGTGCTATTGCTATTGCTATTGCTAAGTGCAGTCTTACTCTCCGTACACACACTGCTGCAGGCTGCCATGCTACTTCCTTACTTTCTGTACACACGCTGATCAGTGACCTTGTGTGGTTTTCATAGCTCCACCTGCTGCCTAGATCTTGCATTCCGAGAAGAAACCATATTTTTTAATTGTCATGTGTAGAGAATGGGGAGACAGGTGGGCTCTCCTCAGAATGCAAGATCTGGCCAGCAGATGGTGCTGTGAAAATCATACAAGGCCCCTGAACAGTGTGTGTGCAGAAAATAAAGAAGTAGCATGGAAGCCTGCAGCAGTGTGCCTATTTATGGAGCATAAGACTGCACTTGGAACTTGTGCAAAAACTTGGACTATCCTGCACTTTCTTCCATAAAGTAACAACCAAAGGCTAAGAAAGTACTCAGTGAGTCTGGCTGAACTGGGTTTAGGATAAGCTGGTACCCTCCTCTGATGTGGTACTAGAGTGCCACCCAAAGCCCTATCCACCATAACCACCAGTTCTGTTGGTACCTCACTTGCCCAGTTGTTTACCTCTTTGATGTGGAATGATTCCGAATGAACCTTGCATAAAGGATCTTCCCAACCTCTTCCTTCCCACAACAGCCCCAGCGGCGGCTTCTCCTCGGCCGGCCTACCCACCCGCCTGGCGGCAGCCGCTGCTTCTCCTCAGCCCGCATGCCTGCACGCCCGGCGGCGGCCGCTTCTCCTCAGCCCGCACACCCAGCGGCGGCCACTTCTCCTCGGCCCGCACGCACTCCCGGCAGCGGCCACCATGGCCGCCCACAGCCTGGCCCGCTGGTTCTCCTGGGTGCGCCTTACCCAATCAGGCGCCCCGCAGCCCAGCCAATCAGCTGGGCTGCCGGGACACACATTTGAAAGGCACCCAGGAGAATTAAATTCTAAAGCATTGCTATTCGCACTGCAGTAACCTCTTATGGCCACTAGAGGCATGATACGACAGATATTATGACAGATATTTATATGCTGCTTTTCAACAAAAGTTCCCAAAGCAGTTTACATAGATATAAATGAATAAATAAAATGGCTCCCAGTCCCCAATGGGCTCACAATCTAAAAAAGAAACATAAGACAGACCCCAGCAACAGCCATTGGAGGGATGCTGTGCTGGGGATGGGTAGGGCCAGTTGCTCTCCCCCTGCTAAATAAAGAGAATCACCATGTTAAAAAGGTGCCTCTTTGCTCAGTTAGCAGGGGCAGATGAGATGTTAACAGGTCTGTCTTGGTCAGTAAGAGTCAGTGAGAACTGTTCAATTGTCAAAGGTTAGTGCCTGTTTGTGTATGTTGTTCTATGGCTCTCTCTCAGTATGTGATGTTCTAGTTTCTTAATAAATCTTTATTAGTTTTTGTTTTTAACTCAACCTAATGCCTCCAGACAATTTCTTGTGCTGAATGTCTTTACCGCCAGAGCATACTCTACTGTGTGAGGATTTTAATGTTTCTCCGCACACCCGTCAATAGTATCTGGGACTGGTTTCCTAACAACTACTTAGCAGACTTTGGCTGTGATCCAGAGTCCCTCGTTCATGGCTACTCAACTTTGGCCTTCCTGCAGATGTTGGCTGACAACTCCTATCAGCCCTGACTGACTATTGGCCACTGTAGCTGTGGATGATGAGAGATGTAGTTCAAAAACAGCTGGAATGCCACAGTTAAGCAGCCTTGCCCTAGTGGTTCATTCAACCAGATGCTCTCATCCCCGCCCCCACTTTCTCCCCTCGACAACAACTAGCTATGTGTCAAACTATCTTAAGGTTTACTGTTTTGTGGTGACAGTTGTCATAGACACATGAATGAAATGCCATGGCTCTACATGGAGATTTCATAGATGGGCACACATACAAAGTTGCCTTATTACTGGCTCAGACCATATTGTTCCAGGATAAATTTGAGCAAGATTGAGGCCCCTCACAGATTGAGACAATGGCAGGGCACTTCTCTCTCCCACTGTCAGGTAGGGGTGTGTGTGTGTGTGTGTGTGTGTGTGTGTGTGTGTGTGTGTGTGTGTGTGATCCAACTCCTATTTACTAAGCACAGAAACATAGGAAGCTGTCTTATATCGAGTCATACCATGGGCCCATCCTCTAGCTCAGTACTGTCTACACCAGGGATTCTCAACGTTGGGTCCCCAGATGTTATTGGACTTCAACTCTCATAATCCCCAGCCAAAGGCCACTGGGCCTGGGGATTATGGGAGTTGCAGTCCAATAACATCTGGGCACCCAACGTTGAGAATCACTGGTCTACACAGACTATAACTTGTCTTCAAGTCTACAGGCAGGAGTGTCTCTCAGCCCTAACTTGGAGGTGCCAGGAAGGGAACTTGGAACCTTCTGCATGCAGATGCTCTTCCCAGAATGGCCCCCATCCCCAAAGGGGAAATATCTTAAAGTGCTTGCACATGTAGTCTCCCATTTCAGTGCAAATCAGGGTGCATCCAACTTAGCAAAGGGGACAATTCATGCTTGCTACCACAAGACCAGTTTTAATATTTTTTAAAAAATTGTTTTAATAATTTTATTGTTTTTATTGTCATGTATTTTTATCTGTGACTTGCAAATATTTTAAATTTTGTACACCACCTAGAGATATACATATCAGGCAGTACAGAAATATGGCAGACAGACAGACAGACAGACAGACAGGACCAGCTCTCCTCCCACAATCTAATCCTATTTATGAAAAAGCAAACACTAGACTCATCAGAGCAAATGATGCTTTAAATGTCACATCTAGTTTGTACCTTTAGGAGGATTCAGGTAGCAAAAGTAGCCCCTATTCAGGTAGTAATAGTAGCATCAATCCCCTGCTAACTGAGCAATGAGGCATCTTTTAAAAGTGGTGGTTATCTTTATTTAGCAGGGGGAGAGCAACTGACCCTATCCATCCCCAGCACAGCATCCCTGCAGTGGCTGCTGCTGGTGTCTATCTTATGTTTCTTTCCCCCCTCTTTTTTTTCAGATTGTGAGCCCTTGGGGGACAGGAGCCATTTTATTTATTTATTTATATCTGTGTAAACCACTTTGGAAACTTTAGTTGAAAAGTGGTATATAAATATTCATTGTATTGTATTGTATTGTATCTATCATAATTTCTCAACATGTGCTATGCACACCCCTAGGGGCAAGCAAGACTCAGGGAGGAAGTATAGGATGAGGGGAAGACAGGAAAGAAGCATGGCAAGGAGGATGGAGAGAAACGTGCCTGCTTGCTTTTGCTGCTCAAGCAGAGCTGTTGGTTAACTGCCTAAAATCTCTCTACCTATCTTTCTCCCTCTTTTCCATCTCTCTATCTTCCTCCTCTCAAAATGGCAGTCACAAATTTGATGTTCTTTGATGAACCCAATTGTCGGAATTTATGTTTTGATGCAAAGTATCATGCAGTATTTTTAGATTTGGTGTGAACCCAATTTTGGTGAACCCAATTGTCGGAGTTTATGTTTTGATGCGAAGTATCATGTGGTATTTTTAGATTGAGGTACAGGCCCCATTTGCACATAATGGGAAACCGGAGCTAATGTTCTGCTGACATCGGCTCTAGATCAGGGCTTTTGCCCCCCCGCCCCCCAGCTGTTGTTGAACTACAGCTCCCATCAACCCTGACTATTGGCCCCTGTGGCTGGGGATGACCGGAGTTGTAGTCCCACAACAGCTAGGGGTCCAGATTTGTGCAGCCCTGCTCTAGATGCATGGAATAATCTTTGAACTGATTGCATGTGTGAAACAAGTTCTCTGCCCACTGATCTGCAGTCCCTCACTTGTCCATCGCAACAAGAACCGATAGCATGGGGCAAACGTAAGACCGCAAAGCACAGAATAATGACAGGATTACTAATTGAAGAGCTCTCTAATTCATGAATAAACATCCTTTGGAAGGCCTTCCAGGCAGGAGGGCCCATTTATCGGCTCTAGTAATCAGTCCAAAACCTCAATTATTTGCTTGCCTTATCGACATTTGGCAAAAGATTGCAGCTTTATTGGACATCTTTGTCATAATTAATAATCTGGAAAGCCATGAAAAAGCCCTGAGGATTTCCATGAATAAAAGCTGCCTAGTGGATACAGGAAATCCATCTAAACTAGTCTGTGGGGTTTAGAGTGGGGGAAGTGGCAGGTCAATACAGGAGAATGAATGAGCTCTCATAGTTGCTCATGATCCTGTTGGCAACGTGCCCAGAGCAAGAGATATGAATGCATCTTTAACATGTCATCTCTCACTTGGCTATAATTCCTTGACAGCTCACTTGACTTCTTAGTTTAAAAGGTGGACATTAATTAATGGGCTCATCCATATTCATAATTATTGGCTAAATACAGAGACCCAGCTGTGGGAGGTTGATGACAAAGGGGCAAATGAGTTTGTCTAAATGTGCCTTAAGCAGTTTGAGCATGATGGATGGCAAATGAAGAACAGGACATGGCTTTATTAAATAATTAATCTAGGGTGGATGCAAAATTAGCATCAAGGCCATCTAATCCTTACTTTGAAATCTGTATGGGAGCAGGGGAAGGGCAGTTGCTAACTTGATAATAAAGAGTAATTGTAAAGCACCACACAAATGCATGCACTCTGATTTATTCTCTACATACCTGAGAGACTGCATCCTGCATCACAGTCACATTAAGCAAGAGCATCCTCTAGATGGCACCATCTAGTCCCTGGATGGGACCCTTGCGAAGTGATCAAAGAGGCACCTTTCAAAGTAGGGATTCTCCTATATTTAACAAGGGGAGAGCAACAGGCTCTATCCAACCTCAGCACAGCACCCCTCCCGTGGCTGTTGTTGGTGTTTACCTTATATTTCATTTTTTAGATTGTGAGCCCTTTGGGGACAGGGAACCATCTTATTTATTTATTCTTTATTTTTCTATGTAAACTGCTTTGGAAACTTTGTTGGAAAGCGGTATATAAATGATAGTAGCAGTAGTAGTAGTAGTACGTCCACATGGTGTGGACACACCAAGACCTCTTTACCAGCTGGCATAAAGAGCAAGGATGCACCAGCGAGAGAGCAGCCTAATAGAACTTCCCAACTAACTGCATTGGTGCGGCAGAAAAGCAGCAGTGTTTGATGCCCTCCCTTCCCCCAGGAAGCCCTCTGTGCCCCCTGAAAATATGTCCCTGAGAGTCGTGCAGCCCTTGTGGACATCTTTTCAGGTGGCACAGACGGCTTTCTGGGGAAGCAGCCAAACCTTGCTGCTTCTGCCCTGCATTAGTGCAGTTAGTTGGGAAGTGCTGTTTAGCTGCTCTCTCACTGTACCGGTGCATCCTTGCTCTGTATGTCAGCCAGTGTTTGTATAATTCTTCACTTTGTTCCTTCCCAGGGTAAATATGGGGACTATCAGCAAAGCAGACTCAGAGACAAATGTCTACAAGTGACTCATATTCCACTTTATGAAAGCAACTGTTACAATTTCTTGTAATTACAAATATATTTATTGATTTATACTTTCTCCTACATTCAGAATCAATGATACAAAGTTCTCAACTCTTCAATCATTTCTCTTTCTTGGTATCCATTCAGATGATACAGGACTTCTTATCATTCAGGAAGACTTGATATCAGCCCGTGGCAATTTTTCCCAAAGTTTCAGTTTCCAGAAACACAGTCCAACATAGAAGTGCTATGGCATCTTCAAGAGCAAAAAATGTATTAGCAGGGGTTCCCAATCCCAACCTTCAATCCCAAAATGTTGTTAGACTACAACTCTCATCATCCCAAAAGCAATAAGCTTTAGCCAAAGGGCTTTGTGGCTAAGGATGATGGGATTTGTAGTCCAACAGCATCTAGTGGCCCAAGGCTGAGAACCCTTGGATTATAGTACAGTGGTCCCTTGACTTACGAAGTACTCGACATCCAAAGATTTCGACATACGAACGACAAAAAATACTGGAAGTCGTTGCCGGTTTAGATGCGGCTTCCTCGACCTACGAATTTTTAGATGCGGTTTCCTCGACTTACGAATGTTTCCGGACCTCCGTGGATGCGCTTTTCGACTTACAAAAATTCTGACCTATGAACGTGCGTTCGGAACGGATTATCTTCGTAAGTCGAGGGACCACTGTATGAGCTTTTGTGGACTAGAGTCTGCTTCATCAGATGCATGCAATGTTATCCTCAGTTGGTATATAAATACAAGTGGGTATGGTGGGGAAAGACAGGGATTTGTTTTCTTTTGTTTGTTTATCTAAAAGGGGGAGGGGCTCGAGAAATGGAATGGGTTTGTATATATTATATAAAGTTAAAAGAGAGAAATATTATACTATGCTGCATGGGCGTAACTACGATTAGGCAAGGGGAGACAGTAGTCTTGGTGACCCCTGCCTTGAGGGCCCGCCCGAGACATGTCACATGACTCCCCATTGCCCGCCTGCTGAGCCCCAAGGCCCCTCAGCCACTTGCCCTGTTCTCCTGCTTGCCCTCCTGACTGGCAATCTAAGCAGCCTGCAAGCTGCTAGAGCTCCTTCTCTCTCCGCCTCTCAGCTGATCAGCAGGTGGGCGGGGCTTCCAGACAGGCCTCCAGGTAGGCCTGGCAGAAGCCTGAAGCCCTCCAGGTAGCAAATAAGCAAGGAAGGAAGGAGGCAGGCAGAGTGGCCAGCCCTGGCTGCCCTTACCCACCACAGTTCTCTGCAGACCCTCTGCCCAGGCCAGCCAGCCCAGCCTTTGCCAGGAATGGAGGTAGAATGTGAATTCCTTTTTGTGGTTACCCTCCCCCGCCCCGATATATAGGGATCTGCTTGCCATAGGGCTTTGAGATGTGGGGGGAAGACTGAGAAGTCTCTGAATATTTAATTTAAAACAGATTGGAAAATTTGCTGGCTTTAAAAAAAAAACAACTATCTAAAAAGTCCTATAAGTGGCTTGTTTCATGGCAGAAAATTACAAAAACTTCAGGAACAAACAATATTCTATTTATATTCATTCATTCATTCATTCATAAATGCACTTATGTCCAAGTTGTTTCGCAACCCATAAGGTCTGAGTGAGAACTGTGAAGCATGTGTTGTGCTTTTATTTTATTTTATTTTTCATTTGAAATGCCAAGCTGGTTGGGCATGTCCAAAAACCTCACTCACAGTATTTACACTGTATGTCATCAGTCAGTATGATTCTGTAATGATATGAAATGTTAAGGAGGCCCTGCACATGCTGATTTTCCCCCCAGCCCCGCACTGCTCTAGGGATGACCCTGCTTCTGAGCACCTGCAGAGAGTGTTTTTTATCTCAGTACAGTGAGAGACCACAACCAGCCCTACTTCCACATTGGGGAGCAGGGAGAACGACTTTTAGGACAGACTAGGGTGTAACTTCAGGAGCTCCTTGAGCCCCGGCATGTCTCATCTATCTTAAAATTTTACCAAGAAGAGGCAGATTCCTCATTCTCCCCCACCCTCTTTTTCTCCTGAGGAATAGTGCTAATTCTTGCTCTTTTTTCTATTTCTCCCCACCTATCTTCCTTGTTTCAGTGGGACTTACTGGTCTTCTATAGGGAGCAAAATATGCTGGGAGCACAAATTAGTTTGGTTTGGGTTACATCCCTGAGCATGTGCAATCCTATATGCACTTACCGGGAAAGGATCTCAGACAGTTGAATGTAATGGAGTTTATTTTTAAATAGACATGCTTTCCTTGCTAGTAAGTCCTTTAGGTTTCAATGAAATGTGCTTCCAGAGAAATGTGGTTAGATTTGCTGCCTGAGGCTGCAATTCTCCACACACTTACCTGGGGCTTGTACACACAGCAGGCTTTACTGTGAAACTGAAGTTGTCCCAAAGAACCAACGCAAAATAGTGGATTTTTTTAAACTCCAGATATAAATCAGGCTACACTCTAACGAGCAGTGAAAAACCTGAATTGCGTGTGAACTGCTCCCCAATAACTCGCAGGGACTTCAGGGTAAATCTGGCCAACATGTGAATGCAGCACCTCCATTCCAGAGGAGATGTGTTTTAAAGGGCTTTAAAAGCCCCATGTGAAAAACCTCCTGGAATCAAACTTTACTGAATTTGTTCAGAATTCTGAGTAAACAGACATAGGCTCACACTCCATGGTTGAAAGTCTCCTTTGCTAATCTGCAGCAAGGGGGCCATTTTAATAATTAGTGTTTCCAGTGTGTTCTAGGCATTAAAAGTAGCACAAATATATAGTACTCAATGTATATCACTATATACTGTGAAGTGTGCATGTGTGTATTCAGTGAAATGTATTTCCAAGCAGCATACTTATTTTGAAATATCAGACTTAAATCCTTGGGGGCCTGGGGTGTGTGGAGGCCCTGGACTTTGAGGGGGGGCATTTTAAAATCTCATCTCTGGGCCCACTCCAACCTTGTTACACCACTGAAATATGTAGTTTTTTAAATCAGTTATGTTTCTTTATCTTAATGTATGTTTATTAAAATTGTTCATCCTGTCTGAAAAATTAACATTTTTTTAAAGAAGTCAATCAACATATATCATTAGGGACAATCAGTCAAAGGAAGTAGAAGATAGAAGAAGGCAGGAAACTCCAAGCCTAACTGTTCAGGGTTTTAAATAGCTCTCCGGCAAAAGAATATCTCTCTTCCTGGCTAGGTTGTTTTTCAGAAACAAGGCCTGCCACTCCAAAAGCCATGTATACAAAAGTGAGCAATAAAATACAGAAAAAACCCACTGAGCATGTGCAATTCCAGGGTGCTCCTTCTCCCTCCTCTATCTGATCTTCCTCCTTCTTTAAAGAAGAGGCCAAACTTTAAAAGGGGCCATAATACAGGAGTACCTTTTTAAAGAGCTCAGAATGGATGGGGAACCAAGAATTTTGCAGCAGGTACATCAATGCACTCTCCAATTAATACCAATAATAATTATGCAGAGCTCTCTGGCCTCCCACTGCAGCACCAAAAACATCACATGACTGTTGCTAGTCCTGCTTTCGGCAGGCTCCCAGGAGCCTCTCTGCCTATGTTTGAGACTGCAGGCGTACGGGTCTCACTTTTGACATGCTCAGGAGCCTCACAGCATCATGAGCTCTCCATTTGTTGGCATATTGGGGAACAGTCACTAAGTTGGCAATGGCAAAGTTACCCCTAGATTTAGCAGCTACAAAAGAGCAGAGGCGTTCTTATCCCCGGACCTTGGGGCCCCAGTCTGTGGTCTCCAAGGTCCAAGAGGGCCTCCTGCCACCACCCCAGCCCATGCCTGCCCCGCCACTGCCCCGAAGGGCCAAAAACTTCAATAATTATAGCCACCATGTGCACTGCTGGGGTGTGGGGAGGGTGAGCCAAGCAGGCCTCCCCCACCCCCATGGTGATGATGGCAATGGCGGGTGGAGCAGGAGCGGCCACTGGGCCTGACTGTTTGGCCCAGAGGCCCTTGAGAACTGCGAGGCACTCCAGCATGCCTGTGAAGTTGGAAGAGCCGAATTGAAAGGGAGCTCACCTTGCGCCTTCCCCATGCTGGGACACCTGAGTAGACTTCCAAAGTTAACTCACAACAGTTAACTCTCTGTTCAAGGTCTCTCTGCATGATTGACTTTCCTTTGGTTTACCTCCCCTCCATAGATGCCTCCAATGAGCTGAAAAGCCAATTATCCCAGCAGGGAAGTCAGATAAGGCTCCTGAATGCACATTCTCTCCTTATCAACAGAAGGCTGGAGTGGGCAATAAGAACTCAGAGATGTACCCGTTAAAACACTGATTAGCTTGCTAGGTGTTTCTGACCCCCGAAAAGAGTTCCGGAGTTTGCACATTCAAACACTGCATCATCCTATTCACACATTGTGCTGGTAGTGCAGCACAGCAGACAAAACAATGGGATCTTTTGAGATTCCCCGGAAGTGCCCTAGTCAAGAAAGAAGGTCAATTGGGATGTCCCCTCAGGACACGTTTTGGGCTTTATCTGCCCCTAGATTCTTGAGCCAGTGAGCCCCCCTTGGTCTCCAGTGCTACCCACTTGGTTACCACCTTGTGGAGTCACCCGTTATTTTGACGCGGCAATGAACACTTGCCACTGAGCTGTGTTTTGATCTGCTTCAAGGCCTTAGATTGGCTCCCTTGCTAGATCCGATCTGCGCTGCCTCCTCCCTAACACCTGGAGCTGGCTTCATGAGAACAGATCCCCTTTGGATCCATCCCTGCTATCTAACCCCCTTGATTCTTCGCTACTTGCTGCTTCCTCGGACCACCTCCGAGGAAAGGGGTCCATTGATTGCTCCCAAGCCACAAAAGTCCACCCGCTACTGAAGGAAGACTGAAGGTTGTATGATAACTGCTGGGCCCCAATCTGGGCCCCCTGTCTCTTCCCTGTCTCTATCCCTGTCTCCTCTCCAAAATCCAAGAACCTGTCTCTCTGAGCCTCCTTTCTCAGACCAGCCTAGAAGCTACTTTATTCTGACGTGGAACTGCTCCACTCTGAGCTGATTTCCCCACACAAAGCTCCAATGCAATTTTTCAGATGTTTACCAATCACCCTGGGGCAGTTCCATTAACATGACATGAACAGAAGACATCCTTAGTGCAACTAAAGAGCTGCAAATGTACTATCAACATTCAAGAAAATGAAATGTGTGTGTGCTGTATGCAGGCACAACATGAGCACTGTCCCCTTAAATAAAATTCAGCTTCTAGAGGAGAGGTCCCTAGCGGTGATCCCCCAGGTGGTGTTGGACTTCAACTCCCATCATTCCCACCCACAATGGCCTACATTGCAGGTGGGGATGATGGGAGTTTAGTCCAACAACATCTGGAGACTCATGGTCAGGAATTACTGTTCTAGAGCTCCTCTTCCTCTTTTTCTTTGACCCAGAAGAAATGTTGCTGCAGACCTATGTTTAAAGCACCCTGTCAAAGAGTTGTATATGACTCTATGAATAAGCCGATTACATTACCAGCACCTGTGTGAAGCACATGTCTCAGAAAAAGGAAAGTCTCATTTTCTCCTTTATGTCATTTGTAACACAGCTTTATTGTTCTCCTGGCATCATCCCACCTAAGATGGAAGGTTTCATTGGAGCCAAATGCTTCAGTTCCAGCTGACATGCCTGGCAACTGTGTTATTGATGGGGGGGCACGTGAGGGTGTTGCGGGGGGGGGCGGTTTCTTCCCTAGGACAAAGGCCAGCTGCTTCCCAGCAGAACTCTACAAGGAAACAAGATACAAATATTGGAGAGACTGTGCACTCCACAAGATTATCTCTTGCAGAAATGCCATCTGTGGTTGTGTTCTCATCCAAATACCCAGGTAACCTTTCTTATTCTTTGTCTACTTTCATCCAATGAAAGAAGAGAGACTAAGAAAGGAATGAGATTATAGCAAGCCTCCCCCTTCCTCCTTCCTAAGTAGCTTTCTAAGGAAATATTTCTCCTAATGATAATATCATGTTTGTCAGGCCAAAGGCAGCGGCAACATCTTGGCAGAGGCAGTTTAAGAGCTCTCTTTCTTCCAATCTGCAGCCATGAGTGATTTAGGGCCAAATGACTAGTTTGTAGGGATGTGCGGACCAGTCCGGCAGTCCGGTCCGGAGGTTCGAGGTCGAACCGAACCACCACCACCCCGGTTCCATCGGACCAGAACCGGACCACCGGGTCTGGTTTGGCAGGTCCGTGAATTTTTTAAAAAAATTAAAACCAGCCTCGAACCGAACTGGGCCAGTTTGGTCCGGCCCCCCATTCAACTCCCCCGGCTCGGTCCATTTCCCAGACCAGTCCGCAATTTTTTAAAAAAATAAAAGTATTTTTAAAGTACCTTTAGCCCCTTCGGGGGGCTTGCTGAGGCCACGGGGGGGGGGGGAGTCAGTGCGGGTTCCCTCTCCCCCCACCAGCCTTCTTCATCACCGCCGTGGCCCGCCACAGCCGGGTAACTGAACATTTTTGACCCTTTTGGGCCTCCGTAGGAGTGTGCGGCTGCTCCGTAGGAGCACACGTGCAGCAGAGGCGCGCTCTGCCTCTGCGAGGCAGAGGGCATTGGCGCATGTGCAGCGGCTGCCAAAATGGCGGCTGCGCGCTCCTACGGAGGCCCCAAAGGGCCCAAAAGGTTCAGTTACCCAGCCGCGGCAGTGATGAAGAAGGCCGGTGGGGGGAGAGGGAACCCGCACCGACCCCCGCGGCCTCAGCAAGCCCCCGAAGGGGCTAAGGTACTTTAAAAATACTTTAATTTTTTAAAAAAATTGCGGACTGGTCCAGGAAATGGACCAAACCGGGGGAGTTGAATGGGGGGCCGGACCAAACTGGCCCAGTTTGGTTCGAGGCTGGTCCGGCCTCGAACCGAACCAGGCCAGACGGTTCCATGCACACCCCCACTAGTTTGCACCTAAATGCATTTTTAAGAGGTGTACTTAAAAACCAGTAGTGTCTCTTCTTTCACCAAAAACACCACACAAAAAACCCCGCCATGAGCCAGGCCAAAAAATTTTGGCCATTGGTAAGAACATAAGAACACAAGAACAGCACTGCAGTATCAGGCCCTTGGCCCATCTAGTCCAGCATTCTGTTTCACACAGTGGCCCACCGGAAGCCAACACTGGAAGCCCACAGGCAGGGGCTGAGGGCATGCTGTCTCTCCTGCTGTTCCTCCCCTGCAACTGGTATTCAGAGGCATCTGGCCTTTGAGGCTGGCGGTGGCCTTTAGCCCTCCAACTAGTAGCCATTGATAGACCTCTCCTCCATGAAGTTATCCAAACCCCTCTTAAAGCCATCCAGGTTGTTGGCTGTCACCACATCTTGTGGCAGAGAATTCCACAAATTGATTATCCGTTGTGTGAAAAAATACTTCCGTTTGTTGGTCCTAAGTTTCCTGGCAATCAATTTCATGGGATGACCCCTGGTTCTAGTGTTATGTGAGAGGGAGAAGAATGTCTCTCTATCCACTTTCTCCACACCATGCAAGATTTTATAGCCCTCCATCATGTCTCCCCACAGTCGTCTTTTTTCTAAACTAAAAAGCCCCAGCTGTTGTAGCCTTGCCTCATAAGAAAGGTGCTCTAGGCCCCTAATCATCTTGGTTGCCCTCTTCTGCACCTTTTCCAGTTCTATAATGTCCTTCCTTAGATGGTACTACCTCAAGGGGTAAATTCTCGCAGCGATTTTTGGCAATGTCTACCCCCACCTAGGTCACTTTAAGTGGTGCAGCAGGGAAATGCTTGACTAGCAAGCCAGAAGTTGCTGGTTCGAATCCCCGCTGGTATGTTTCCCAGACTATGGGAATGTTTCCCAGACTATGGGCAACACCTATGTCGGGCAGCTGCGATATAGGAAGATGCTGAAAGGCATCATCTCATACTGCGTGGGAGAAGGCAATGGTAAACCCCTTCTGTATTATACCAAAGACAACCACAGGGCTCTGTGGGCTCCAGGAGTCGAAATCAACTTGACGGCACATTTTACTTTACCCCCACCTAGAGATGGGAAATAAGCTATAGCATTATTGCTCTTACAATTTTATCTGGGTTATCACCCTTTCTTTATACCTGTCCCCAAACAATTAGGGTAAAATTACCATCAATTTGCACAGAGGGAAAGATTAGGGTAAGAATGAACAAGTAACTGTTGTACACTCCAAGGAGTAATCTGTGGAGAACATTCCTGTCATTTTTCGTTTCCATTCCTCTGACAACATCGATTAAATTTTATAGCAGTTTTTGTATTTTAAAAACTTTTTACAGCACCATTGCAAATTTGACTGCTGCAAGTCTGGTGTCAGGACAATAAAGCATGAAAACACCCTGAAAGCTGAAGGTATTGCAGTGCTATCACCTATTTTCCATCTCTAGGGGTGTAGTAGACCTTGCCAAAAAGCACAATGAGCATTCCTCCCCCCAGATGGTACCAACCACCCCTGCTGGCTCATGTACCACAGTGGCAAGTGGGTAGGAGAGGATTAATTCTCCCCCCACCCCACCCAATCATTTTCCCATTGAAAAATCTCTCCCTCCCCTCCACCAAGCTGCTATTTGCAGCAAACAACTGCTTTAGGGGAAGTTGGGGGGGGGGTTTCCAGTCGGGAAATGGCTCGCATGTCTGTGTAGGAGACATGTCCCAGGCCCCATCAGAAACAGGCTTTGTCTGAAATTTGCTTGTTTGTTTCTTTGTTTGATGTTTATACTGCCCTTCCAAAATGGCTCAGGGCGGTTTACAGCTAAAACAAAACCATTAAAACCAATAACAGTTAAAACAGAAATATAAACAATTTAAAACATCAACTAACAATTAAAACATCATAAAAAAACAATTAAACAACCAGAACAATTTTTAAAAGACCTGGAAACCAAAGAAGAGGCATTTCCTGTTTAAGCATCCCTCCTGAAGATGCACATAAGCAAAAGTGTAGATTGCTCCTTAGGCTGAAAACGTAAGCACACTGGCTGACAGCCTGACTAAATTTACTCATGGAAGTCCCATTGAAATTAAAATAACAAGATAGATACCTCTTTTTAACTTTTTAAAATGCTAATTCATTCAACATAAATTCATAATATAATCAAATTAATTTGAAAAAGAATATATGTGTATGTATACATATGCACAGCCACCTAATGGCTCAGTGGGGAAGTAACTTGCCTAGTGAGCAAGAGGTTGCTGGTTTGAATCCCTGCTGGTATGTTTCCCTGAATATGGGAAACTCCTATATCGGGCAGCAGTGATACAGGAAGATGCCGAAAGGCATCATCTCACACTGTGCGGAAGGAGGCAATGGTAAACCCCTCCTGTATTCTACCAAAGAAAACCACAGGGCTCTGTGGTCACCAGGAGTCAACACCAACTTGGTGGCACAACTTTACCTTTATGCATATGCACACACTTGCAAACCTTCCGCCACCCCCTGCCAAATTCTTAAAACTTGGAATACACACATACACACACACCACTTTGCCCAAAAGGAGTAACAAAACAAACTTCTTCTAATGATGCAACGCTTTACAATGCATACAATAAGTTAGGTATGTCGAACTTATTGTATGTCCTTTTAATTTCATTAGAACTTTGAATAAATTAGTCAGAATGTCAGCCACCAACTCCAAGGAAGCACCATTGAACTCAGTGGGGCTTAACTTCTGAAGAGACATGCACAGGGTCACATATATGGTGAAACTCCTGTACACATTTGACTGACTCAGGGGTAAATCCGAGTGAACACACTTCTGAGAAAACATGCATAGGATTGTGCTGTTAAGACTGCAATCCTACCCACTCTTAACTGGGAAGAGTCTTAGTAGAACACAATGTAACTCATGTCCAAATAAACATGCACAGGCTTGCACTAGCCCAACTATGTGGATAGGCTTACAGATACAGCAGCACCTGAGGTTTGTGTGATTATCCTCAGCCCTAGGAGTGTGAGATCCCCACCTGAGCCTCTACTTCCTGTCCAGGTTCCAAGATAAGAAAGGGTGCACATGACCACATGGGTGGACAGGCTGTCAGAGGGCAAGCTTTGACAGTTACTTGGCGGCAATCACCAAGAAGTGACTGGTCTTGTGGTAGCAAGCATGACTTGTCCCCTTAGCTAAGCAGGGTCCACCCTGGTTGCATATAAATGGGAGACTAGAAGTGTGAGCACTGTAAGATCTTCCCCTCAGGCAATGGAACCACTCTGGGAACAGCAGAAGGTTTCAAGTTCCCTCCCTGGCTTCTCCAAGATAGGGCTGAGAAAGATTCCTGCCTGCAACCTTGGAGACAGGGGCGTAACTATCATAGGGCAAGGGGAGACCGTTGTCTCGGGGGTCCATGCCTTGCCCCCCCCCGAGACATGTCTCCCCCACCCAATGCCCACCCGAGCTTCCTTGAATGTTGGGGTTTTTTGTTTTTTGTTTTTAGAGGAAGGCAGTGATGGAGGCCGCCCATTTTAAATTTTTGTCTCTGGGCCCACTCCAACCTTGTTATGCCCCTACTTGGAGAAGCCGCTGCCAGTCTGTGAAGACAATACCGAGCTAGATGGACCAATGGTCTGACTCGGTGTAAGGCAGCTTCCTATGTGCCTATCTCCCAACATCTTTCTTTTGAGCTTTAAAAGAAGTCATAGAAGGAAGCTGCAGGAGGGTTTAATCCTTTTCCTTATTCCATTTCCTAAGTTAGATGGCCTTCCCCGAAGCTGCCCTTAGCCCTGTGTGTGTATTGAGGGGAAGAATATTTGTACAATACAGGAGCCTCTCTTCTCCCCCACCCTCCTTGGCTAATAGCAGTTTTGTGAATGCAGTGTAATGCCAGGATATGATCCTGGAGGGAAAGGATTAAAGCCTCCCTCTGCCACACTGCAGCCCCCCTGATCCAAATTCCCTTCTGGGTTTAAAAACAAACAAACTGAGAGAACCAATTGGGATCTCCCACATCACATATGGCTTGGCCCTTCCCACATCGGGCATCAGTGAATTAGGCCAGGAGGTTCGAGGTTCAAGTCTCAGCTGATTCTGACAGCAATTTGAAAACCCTGCACCATATAGTGTGTTGCAGTTAATGTTTCAGGCAAGATGTTTGCCATGTCTTTAGTGCAATCAGAACTTAGAAGGAAATGGGCTGACCATCTGGAACTCAACCACCATTGAACAGATTATTATTTAAAATCACCACTGAGATAGCATTTTTTAGTGTTTTAAGTATTTAAGTTACATCCCTTAGCTGTAACACTTGCAATAGCCCTATGAGATATGTGGGCTGGTTCTATTGTTCTTTTAAAATTTAAAGCAAGCATTACAAGCACACAGAGCTTGTTTTTAGGACCAAGTCTGGCAAACGTTGCTGGCATCTCTAATGTAAAGAAATCTCTTGATTTCACTGGGACAGACTTCCACCCAAGAAGGCTTAGGATAGCAGCCAGCACCCACCTTTGGGAAAGGTGGAATGATGCCATCCATCTTAGCATTGGCTCTTGCAGACTGCAGTAAATATTCAGGAAACCAGGCTTTATCAAGATTTCATTAAACCTCACGTGATAGATTGATGCCTGCTTGTAAACCCTTTTTGCTATTTATTCTTTATTTAAACTGCTTTCTCTTCTGAGCTGATGTTTAGATTGGATATTATGATGGCTTGGGTATAAACAAGGAAGTCTCTTTAGCCTTGCAGGCAAGTTAATTTATATCAGAGTTATCACTGTAACAAATTGCTTCTATTTATCATTGTTTCCCTATTCTCCCCTGCCCCTCCACTATGCTTCAGTGAATTTTCATTATCAATGCCCTTCCTTTTGGATTGTTTTAAAGAGTTGCGTTTCCTGTTATAGGCACTGCAATAACACCTTCCTAAGGTTCAAAAGGGATTTCAGGTTTTTTAACTGGACAATTCTACATCAGCTGGTTTTCTAACAGCCACCTTGGTCCACAGAATACTCCTGGACAGCCAATTTGACCTTACCATACTAATAGGTATATGCCGGTCAACTTTTTCCATATTACCATCCTATTATTTATTATGTATTTATTTATTTTATTTCTATACCGCCCTTCCAAAAATGGCTCAGGGTGGTTTACATTAAAACAATCCTAATAGGTATATTTTCATTCATTCATTCATTCATTCATTTATCAAATTTGTACACCGCCCCAAACTTTCATCTCTGGGTGTCTTACAATAGCATAAAACAAGTTAAAAACCTATACAAAAATCTTAAAACAATTTAACAATTTAAAAATAAACCAGAGATTAAAACCTAAAAAATTTAGTAAGCTGAGAAAGCTTGGGCGAAAAGATGGGTTTTCAGGTGTTTTTTGAAAATTGCCAGAGATGGGGAGGATCGTTTCTCAACAGGGAGCACATTCCACAATCTCGGGGCAGCGACCAAGAAGGCCCGTCTCTGTGCAGCCACCAAACGACTTGGCAGTAACTGGAGACGGACCTCCTCAGATGACCTCAATGGGTGGTGGGGCTCGTAGTGGGTATCTCTTAGATACCCAGGGCCTAAGCCATTTAGGGCTTTATAAGATATAACTAGCACTTTGTATTTTGTCCGGAAACCTATTGGCAGCCAGTGTTGCTCCATCAGCCTGCCAACTTACAGGGAGGGGCAGTAACTCATTGTTAGTGCACATGTTTTGCATATGAAAAGTCCCAGAATCAATCCCTCACATTTCCAGGTAAGGGAGGAACCTTGATTGAAACCTTGGTGAGTCTCTGCCAGCAGAGGCATATCTAGGGAAAATAGTGCCTAGGGCAAGCACTGAAATTGCACCCCCTGTCCAAACATCTGACACCCATCTTTCAGATAACTTTACCATAATATCAGCTCAAAAATGCAACTCAAGCTCGTTAATCTTTTAATAGTTCAAAAACTATTTAGCAGTGGATGTAGCCAGACCAAAAAATGCTGGAAAACTACAAATTTCAGTATGCTGGGGCTCATGAAATACCCAAATACTAAGATGTACTTGGAAAACTGAACAGAAGTACCTGTCTAATTCTCTACTATGCATTGTAGCATCACTATTAGATAAGTTTTAAAAATAAATGGAGAATTTGACTTTTCCCAGATACTCTGAAAATAATTAAAGGATATGCAGAGTAAACTGTGTCACTGCTTGGAATATATTCTAGTATTTCAGAAAGACAGTTAAAATGTGAGAAAGAGAGCAAGAAACTCCCAGTGGGCCTTAATACTAAGGATTTCACACTGATTCAAAGATAAACTCACCATTAATAGCCTTGTGCTGGTCAACGACCGTAATAAAGATGATTATTATTATTATTATTATTATTATTATTATTAATAGCCATATTATTAAGACATCACATTTAACTCACTTATCACAAGAAGCAAAGTAAGAGCAAATGAATACAATCCTAGTTCATAAGCTTCAGCTCAGTATTTACAAGCCCTGATTCTCTGTACTTAGTGCCAAATTAAATATGTCTACAGTGACTTATACTATAGATATTTTTTAAATATATTACCTGTAGCCCCTTTGAGGGGGCTTCCTAAAGGCCATGTGTGGAGGGTCTGCAAATGTTCCCCCTCCCCCCGATGGCCTCTAGGGCCTCTCAGGGACCATTCGAGCATGTGCGGTGGCCGTTTTTAAAAATATTTTTTTTAATGGCCTCTGAAAACAAAATGGCTGCCGTGCATGCTCAAATGGCCTCTGCAAGGCCTGGCATGGCCTAGAGCCTCACAGAGGCCATTTGAGCATGCACGATGGCCATTTTGTTTTTGGCAGCCATTTTTTTAAAATTTAATTTTTAAGAATGGCGCCCCCCTTCAAGTGGTGCCCAGGGCACGTGCCCTGCCTGCCTCACCCTAGATACACCCCTGTCTGCCAGTCAATACTGAGTAACATGAATTAATGGTATGACTCAATATTAGGCAGATTCGTACATTCAAAAATAATGAGAATCAAATATTTTCCTCTCCATAGCTATAAGGAATGATGCAAGAATAAGGGGGATAAATCTCACAAATCTCACAACAGTGACAGGTGTCTCACCCCGTCTTTTAATGTAAATTTTATTTTAAGAACATAAGAAAAAGGCCCATCTAGTCTAGCATCCTGCTTCACACAGTGGTCAGCCAGGTTCATCTGGGAAGCCCTTGAGTGGGGCAAAGAGGGCAATGCCCCCTCTTGTTAGTGTTCCCTAGCACCTGATGGAAATATACAGCTATCAGGCCATTGATAGCCACATCCTCAGTGGAGTTGTCTAATCTTTTAAACCCATCTAGACTGGTGGCCATCACCACATCCAGCAGCACTGAGTTCCATAGTTTAACTACATGTTGTGTAAAGAAGTACTTCCTTTTGTCTGTCCTGAATCTCCCAGCATTTCACTTTAACAGATGACTCTGGGTTCTAATATTATAACAGAGGAAGAGACACTTCTCTGTATCCATAAATAGATTTAAAATTTATATAATATAACACAACACAACACAAAACATTAACTTTAAAAAAACCAACTGTAAAATATCAGCAATTTTGTGTAGGTGTTTCTGAAGAACAGGCCATCCCTAAACAAAAAATGTGGGGTGAGGAATGCACCTACAAGAGCACCATTTTCTATTCCTGACTTTGACCAGTAAGAACAGTTCTTTCCACCACCAGCACCCTTCCTTGGGCAACATGGTTATGTTTAGAAATGGCCCAGAGGAGCCATTTTGTCTATTTCTTTTTCGTTTTGGAATATTTATTTATTATTTATTTATTTTTGCATTTATATACCGCCTTTCGTTAAAAGACAACCCCAAGGCGGTTTACAAAAGTTAAAACATACAATAATATCATGCAATACTTCTCCAAACTCACCCTGCCATCCCAAACAATAGGAGTTATTCCATGTGGCGATTTTGCTAGGATGCACTGCCACCACCTTTCCAGGTCTTTGTGTAAAGTAGGCAGACTGACTCCACCCTCTGGACTCACCAATGAGCATAGGAGTGTACCTTGCACCTGTGCTTATATGAGCTCATGCTGTTTCACAGTGTGCACTTGATTTAACAGTGTGCACTTTAACAGTGTGCACTTGATCCACGGAATCATTCAGTGACACCCTGCAAGGCTTCTCCAGCTTAATAAAGAGCTTCCTGGGACAATGGCAAAGTGTAACAATGCCACCACTCCTGAAAGGTTTTTTCAAGGTAACAAAGATGCTGCCATACCATCAGAAGAGGATGGAGGTTCTGTAATGCATGAAGCTGTTGGAAGCTGTTATTTCCAGTGGGCTTACTCTTGTGTGCAAATGCATTTGCATACATACAGTATTACTGGGCTGACATACCCTTCTGTGGTATGTCAGCCCAGAGGCGTAACTATAGGGGGGGCAGGGGGGGCACGTGCCCCGGGCGCCATCTTTTTTGGTCACATGGGGGGCGCCGCCATGACAAAAAAAATTTTTTTTTAAATTTTTTTGTTAATACAAATGTTTCCTGCTCAGTGCAGCAGCACTGCAGCAGTCAAGGGAGCGCGTCGGCGCCCCCCCCCCACGAGCGGTCCCTTCCGCGCCGCCCGCGCCCCCCCATTGCTTTGCTGGCGCCTGGCGGCCAGTCAGTGGCCTGGCTTGGTGGCGGTGGTGGGCGCTTGTGAGGAAAAACCTAAGGATAATGTAGTATGTTGGGGGCCTGGGGGGCGCCATTTCAATGCTTGCCCCGGGCGCCGTTTTCCCTAGTTACGCCTCTGTGTCAGCCACTGACCGTTATAGGCTGTTGTGTGACGCCATCACTGAAAATTCTGATTCAAAATCTTATAAGTACCTTCGAGCTCATCGCTTTGCAAAGCCAAACCATATTGCTGCTAAATTGCTTACTGGCCTGAGCTGCTGGAAGCCAGACACTTATTTTCCCAAGGAGGATGAGGATGATTCCTCCGAAGATGAGTCCCCCAACCCACTCCATGATGTAAACATTCACATACAAAGAGTTACATACATACATGCAGCTTAGCAAATAACTATGCTCACAGTTAATGGCTGGCAAATCTTTTTTAAATCACCGCCCATAATAGTTCATCCTTCGAAACTTGTGTTTTGACATATTTTAAAACAGTAGCATTGCTGCAATAACATGCAACATAAAAGCAAGTTTACGGAGACGCTGTCATGTTGCTTCTGTCACAAAGCTCCATTAATTGAAATCCACAGGGAGCAATCCATGCTTGGTGGCTGACATAAAGTGAATCTGATGAGCATCCAAGGAAACTTGCTTAAAATGTCAAGAAGATGTCAAAATAATATCTATTTCCTATAGGTAAAGGTGCAGCAATATCACTGTAAGGCTTTGAAAGCACCCACTGTGTTGCTGTATTGCAGGAGTAGGCAACCGTTGGCAATCCAGCTGTTGTTGAACTGCAACTCCCATCATCTCCGGCCACGATTTATTGTGGCTGGGGATGATGGGAGTTGTAGTTCAACAATAGCTGGCAAATGAATGCCAACGGTTGCCTACCCCTACTCTATTGTGCATGCTACTACTATTACCACTACATACAAGACTAAACTACATTAGTTTAGTCTACTACATACATGCATGCATGCATACATACATACAAGACTAAAATTAAAAAGTTTATCTAAATGGGACAGAAGCCCAAAGTGTGCTTATGTTTGCAAAGCAAAACCTTAAACTGATATGCTGTAAATGAACATATGCTAGCCTGGCATTGAATTGTGAATCTTAGCTTTGAACTCAGCTTGTGGATCCTGGTAAAATGCCAGTTTGCCACAGCACAGATCTGGGATTGGAGAAAATGTCTGGGTTCTCATTACACACTTCATGCAAGTGCATGCCCTGAGAGGATCTGGGATTTCATTATTACCTGGCAACATTGTGATCATCATTGTGATCCACTATGAGCCTCCTTAAGAATCCTTGTGTCGAAGAGGTCATCATAAATATAAATAAAGAAATATATACATAACAATATTTTCTTCTTAGTGTCATCCAGAATACGACAGATCTGAAAGGTTACTTTTACTATTTAAGAAGGAGAGCTGGTCTTGTGGTAGCAAGCATGACTTGTCCCCTTAGCTAAGCAGGGTCTGCCCTGGTTGCAAATGAAAGGGAGACTTGATGTGTGAGCACGGTAGGATATTCCCCTCAGGGGATGGAGTGGCTCTGGGAAGAGGATCAGAAGGTTCCAGGTTCCCTCCCTGGCATCTCCAAGATAGGGCTGAGAGAGATTCCTGCCTGCAACCTTGGAGAAGCCGCTGCCAGTCTGTGAAGACAATACTGAGCTAGATAGACCAGTGGTCTGAGTCAATATATGGTAGCTTCCTATGTTCCTATTTGAGGATGGTTTTAAAAGACCTAATTCTAGCATAGATTCATAATTTGCAAAAGTATATATGACTAGCATTGCCAGCCTCTCGTGCAAATATGAAGCCCACGGCTTTGACAAATGCATAATGAGAAGAAATTTGGCAAATTATTCTTCTCCCAGAACATAATGACTGTAAAAGGTGTGTGGGGGGGTGTGGTCATTAAAATATATAGGCATCATCTCTAAGTGAAGAACTGGCAGACCTAAATACAGCTGTCATCTAACATTTTAAGAAGTCCTGCTTGCGGTGAGATGGAAAAATGCCCCCCCCCCATGTGTGCATATGTGTTCACCTACTGTATTTAACTGAATCCAAGACTAGGTTTTCCCACGTTCCTTAATGTTAGAAATTGGGGGACCATCTTAAATTTAGGGTCCTCTTCCTTTTGGGTAAATAATATAACCTATATTTCACAAGACAACCCAAAAGAACTCACCACCATCTAATAACCTGGACACTTAAGCATTAAAAAGTTTTATGGAAAATACAAGCTACCTTAAGTTGCGCAGCGGGGAAATGCTTGACTAACAAGCAGAAGGTTGCCAGTTCGAATCCCCGCTAGTATGTTTTCCCAGACTATGGGAAACACCTATATTGGGCAGCAGCGATATAGGAAGATGCTGAAAGGCATCATCTCACACTGTGCGGGAGGAGGCAATGGTAAACCCCTCCTGTATTCTACCAGAAAAACCCCACAGGGCTCTGTGGGCACCAGAAGTCGAAAGTGACTTGACGGCACACTTTATGGAAGATACAAAAGCTATCAAAGTTATAAATAGTGGAAATATACAGTACCTCTAAAAACCATGGGATGGAAACATAACATAGAAAAATATTTAATGGACACTCTCTTATGGCATATAAATGTAGACATGTATAAAATAGTAAAAGTGCATAAGTAACATAAATATAAAACCACAGATTTAAAGGATAAAAGTTAACCATCAGCCTTGCTGCCAAGATCCCCAAAATGAATATACAAAGAATATCATGACTTGTGGGTCAGTCTTCCATGAGTCAAACTTCCCAGTGGCTAGAACTCCAGTACAACCTGAAGAAAAGTCCAATTGTCCTTAAATCAGACACTCATATGACATTGAAATCCTATGGGACACAGATTCACAGCAAGCTGCAGATGGGGGATATCCTTCCTTTTTCCTCCAAATGTGTTTTGGCCTATAGTAAGCCTTCCTCAGGGGCACTATTACAGGAATCCTTGTAGTCCCCAAGCAGCAGCTATGCTCTCATGTGGAGCCAGTTGTTTAATTTGCAGACAATACGCTTTCGAACTATCTTATAGATTTGGATATTCTGCCAGCATGGCCATTTACTTATGTCCCAAGTATTTAAAACCTTTTCCTACTAGGGTGGAAGCATTATTTTGAAACTGGAGGAAACCTTCAAGGGAAACAAAGGAAAATGCCCCTTGTGCAAATGATCTATCTGCTGTTTGTAGGACTGCTGGTCAGGCTGCTGTCCATTGCAGAAATCTCTTTATTTTCTGCTGTATGGTACATTCAGTTAAAAAGGTAAAGTGTGCCGTCAAGTCGATTTCAACTCCTGGAGCCCACAGAGCCCTGTGGTTTTCTTTGGTAAAATACAGGAGGGGGTTACCATTGCCTCCTCCTGTGCAGTATGAGATGATGACTTTCAGCATCTTCCTGTATCCCTGCTCCCCGATATAGGTGTTTCCTATAATCTGGGAAACATACCAGCGGGGATTCGAACAGGCAACCTTCTGCTTGTTAGTCAAGCATTTCCCTGCTGCACCATTCTGCTGCAATTTGTCCTCAGTTGACTCTAATGCCAAGGGACATGAGAGCTAGCAGTAGCGAGCATGAATTGCCCCCTTGGCTAAGCAGTGTCCACCCTGGTTAGAATTTGGATGCGTGACTACATGTGTGAGCGATGTCTGCTGTAAGATAATCCTCTTAGGGGATGGGCTTTATCACTCAGTGATAGAGCATCTGCTTGTATGCAGAAGGTCCCAGGTTCAATCCCTGGCATTTCCAGCTGGGACTGAGAAAGACTCCTGCCTGAAACCTTGAGGAGCTAGATGGGCCAATGGTGGTCTGACTCAGTAGAAGGAAGCTTTCTATGTCCCTGCATTCATAATTTTGTTAAAGACATACTAGGGAAGCATAATTATCCTCCAATGTGATATATGCTCACCTTTTAACAATGCCCTTCTGCTGTCTGCCTAGGACAAAGCCAAGCAGGTCAGTCTGTATGTAAAAAGAATAAATGAATGCAAATCTGCCATAAAAAATATCAACATTCAGAAACCAGTGAGAGAACATTTCAGTCTCCTAGGATACTCTGCTGTTAACCTGAAAGAAACAATTCCACAGCCAAGGAACTTCAAAATGTGACTCCACTGTGAAACGGGTGGATTAGAATTTAGCAGGGTATTTGATTCTATCAATTTGAGCTTAAGTAGCCACAGTGATTTCCTGTCTCACTACTTACTTAGCTTAGCAGCTGAGTGGTTGGTCACCAATTACTGCTAGTTTAATATAAATAATTTTTGTCCATATCTCATACTTTTAAGCTTTAGATAAGAACATCACAGACTGTCTCTGTGGCATTCCATGGCCAATGGGCCCTTTCATTTAGACTTAATAGGTACAACCATCTCTTCAGTAGACTCAGATCTCACACAGAACCATGGTTAGAGCTTCTTTCTAGGGATGTGCGAATTGATTCAGGTACAAATCTATTTGTACCCAAATAAGCTGATTTGGAGACAGAACAAATCATCCCTCTGGTCCATTGGCTAGATTCGGGTCCAAATCAAATCGTTTCAAGATTTGGATTCCTTCTATTAATTCCCCCAGATTCCCAGTTTTCATTAAAAAAAAAAAAAAAAAAAACTAAGCTCCCTTGAAGAAGTAGAGTTGTGGAGCTAAATGTGTGATCACTATTTTTCAAATTTTGGATTCTTTGGTGTATAATAACTTTTCCTCAATGAAGATTCTTTGGTGTATAATAACTTTTCCTCAATGAATTCCTATGAGGGATTCTAACCCTAACCCTAACCCTATGAGGATTCATTACACACCTTCATTTCTTCTATTCATTTTAACTGTCTTTTCAACAGTGCCAACTATCAACTGCCATGTGCCAACTACACCCCACTCCCACCCACAAGACAGTGGGGTACTACTCAGTTTATGTTCTAGGATTTCCCCCCAAGCGTTTAGGCTCGTTGGTGTCTAATAACCTTTCTTCATAATGAATCCCTATGAGTATTCATTACACACCAAAGAGTCTAAACATCTCAAAAATTCCTAAAATATAAACTGAGTACCCAGTGGCTTGTGAGTTGGGGGTTAGTTGGCACATGGGATGCCACTAATTCCCCACCCCCACCTGCAAAGCAGTGGGGTCAAAATGAACAGAGGAAATGAAGCTGTGTTATGAAGACACTAAAGAATCTAAACACTTCAAAAATTCCTAACAAAAATAAACTGAGTACCCAGTGTGTGTGTGGTGGGGGTGTAGTTGACACATGGCAGTTGACAGGTGGCACTGTCCAATGACAGTCAAAATGAACAGAAGAAATTGTGTAATGAACCCTCATAGGAGATTCATTATGAGGAAAAGTTATTATACACCAAAGAATCTAAACACTTCAATATTCCTATAGAATAAAATGAATACTCCAATGCCTTGCAGGTGTGGGAGGAGTAGCTGGCATATGGCAGCTGACAGTTTGCACTGTCCAATGACAGTCAAAATGAACAGAAGAAATGAAAGTGTGTAATGAATCCTTATAGAGATGATTCTACAAGGGCTAGAGCATAGCTTTTTTTTTTTTTTTTAAGGAAAGCTGGGGATCCATGTTAGGGTTATGATAGGGCAGCTTCAAATCCCCATTATTTCCTATGGCAGAAATATACAAAATCAGTAAAAACTAAAGAAAATAATTAAAAATAGACTAGGTGCCTCACTGCCTTGAAATTTGGCTGGTAGGTAGCACCAATGGGGAGCTACGCACCACCCATATTTGGTGCCCCAGGACCTTTATAAGTGGTCCAAATCCAAAATCAAATCAAATCCAAATCAAATCTGGGGTGATTCAGGGGGACAGATTCTGACACAAAACAAATCAGGGGTGATTTGATTCTGGCACAAATCAAATCAAAAAACTAATTTGTGCACATCCCTACTTGGTTCTGCCCATGTCCCCAAACTTCAGGTGCATACACTCCCCCACTCCCTTGCCTGTGTGATCCTCGAAGAAGTCCTACTTCTAATTTAGGTTAGAAACAAACTAAGATTAGCAGTGATATTTGAACCAAGCAATCTTGGTTTATTCTAATCAACTTCCCTGAACTACATCAAGATCTGAACCCAAGTGAGTTTCATATCTCAGTTTATTTTAGAGAAGTTGGTTAGAATAAAGCAAGATTGGTCAATTTGGATGTCATGATTGATCGTGGTTTGTTTCTAACCTAAATTGGGAGTGGAATTCTTTGGAGGCTCACACAGGCAAGGGAAGGGGAAATGCACACTTTAAGCTTTAAACCAAGCTTTAATTGTGGTTCCCTGTGACATCTGAACCAACTCTCCACCCCACTACATGGGTTAATTGTAGATAACAGCCAGGAAGGATGTATCAACCATTATGGTTGCATACCATACCTCTTATATTCCAGAGTAGTTCTTTGGAACATAGGAAGCTGCCTTATACCGAGTCAGGCCACTGGTCCATCTAGCTCAATGTTGCTTATACTGATTGGCAGCAGTTCTCGAAGATTTCAGGCAGGAGTCTTTCCCAGCCCTAGCTTGAGGTGTCAGGGACTGCACCTGGGACCTTCTGCATGCAAAAATGCTCTACCACTGAGCTATGGCCCCACTGTTTACCATTTCCTTCTTTTGTTCTCTATACCCAAGTAACCTTCCAGATAATATGTTATGCTTTTGAAGAAGTGGTTTCTAGTCCATGAAAGGCCTTGGGATGTGGTGACAGCCACCAGCTTGTGTGGCTTTAAAAAGGGCTTAGATAAATTCATGGAGGACAGGTCTATCAATGGCTACTAGTTTGATGGCTATAGGCCACCTCCAGGTTCAGAGACAGGATGCCTCTAAATACCAGTTGCAGGGGAGCAACTGCAAGAGAGAGGGCACAACTTCATCTCTTGCCTGTGGGCTTCCCAGAGGCATCTGGTGGGCCACTGTGTGAAACAGGATGGTGGACTAGACAGGTCTTGGGCCTGATCCAGCAGGTTTGTTCTCATTTTCTTAAAACTTATGCTACAATCCATTTTTAAGTTTTTAAAAAGCCACAAGACTCCATGTTGTTTTCACCTCACACTGGCAATTCTTAATGCCACCCATGTTCTTCTTTACTGAAATTGTAGATATTGTACTTCTACACAGATTTGTTTACATAGAAGGATATGTGAGCTAAATCTGGAGATGACTAACCTTGGCTTTATTTTTAGTTTTCACTGTTTTCGTCATGCATAGAACACACTTTGTTGTGTCATCAGAGGTAGCTAAAGGTGAGATACAGAGAACTTTCTCTTGCCACCAGATTGCTAAAGCAACAGTTCCGGTGTTCTAAATAAACACAGCTGTTCTTTTCTCTGCTCTGTTTTATTTTCTCCTTCCTTCAGAACTCAAAACTCAGCCAAATGTCGCCTTTTAACATAGGTTCAGTTCAGGCATACATAATGGAAAATTTCTGGGTTTACACAATTGTTCTTTGTGGGAATCTCTAGATTCCCACAGAGCTAACATTATATTGATTCTGAAAAGCAGCCAATAGTAGGAAACCCTGGTTTCCTGTTTCATCTGAACCAGGACAGAGGGTCTGAAACAGCCAAAATGTCCAAACAATTAGAAGTATGAATAAAAGGCAATGCTTTTTATGGAGGTCGGCCATGACCTCAGTTTACACAGAGGACAAACGCTGGATTCTGAGAATCAGAAATGTGAAATAAAATGGAAAGAAAGTTTTGTATGAATACAACATTCGGCAACATTTCAAACATGGATTCAAATGTTTACAGTTCAAAATATTTCCATGTTTACTTTTGAAACTGATGGAATACAGAGGGATATTTTGATGGCCTGATTGGTGATTTTTGAAGCAAGCATATTATATACCAGCTTGCCAGATTCAATATTTTTCTTAAACCTCCTAAATTAGAATGTGGTGAACAAAATTAATTGGGAGAATATACATTAACAGCTTTTTCAAGGAAATTTGAATCAGGAGGATTTTCCTTTTTAAAAAATTAGAATTTCTACCCAAAAATGTTCAAACTGATATAATAAAGACTCACGTTGACTGTGGTGAAGCCCTTCAGAGCCTTCTTAATGGAGAACCATTGCTTAATGTGTCTCAAACATTAGTTTTCCTGCAACAATAAAACAAAAATTGACATGACAACTGACATGATACAGAACACTCTGTGCCACATAGTACTACTACTACTACTATTACTAGAATAAAATATAGAATATAGAAAAGTGCATTCACCCATTAGCACGCTGCATAAACAGGCACCCACTTTTCTGTCACTTTCAATTTTCCCTTTAGAGTAATAGATGGAAGTGACAACTGAGGGAATTAGTATAGACAGATCAAACTACACACACACTCCTACATGTAAGGCAGAGGAAGTCAAAATCAAGAGCACAACCCACATGGCCTATTAAAGATTATATCATCAGTATTCCAGCGTATACCTTGCTTCGTGGGTTTTTTTACTAGCTATGATGAGTCGTAACACAATGTCTTGTCTGTTCAGCTTCCATGTGGGCTGTAACAAAGCCAGCTTCAGAACAGTCTAGGAAAGAACACTAGGATTATTTTCACCACTCTTGAACATTTTGTGATGTGTCATTGCAAGGCGATGCCTGCACTGCGACATCCAAAGGAGGGAGGTGGAAACTCAGGGCAGGTTCACATAACCATTATCTCACCACATGGTGATCCATCTGTGCAGTTTTGCCATATAATGATGCTTTGAAAACTGAGAGTTGCTTCAGACATTCCATCGAAGCTGCAAGAAAAGAAACACAACAGACTTGTGTGCTTCCACTCTCTTCATATTCAGGTCTTGTCTGATGAAGAAGAAGAAGGAGATGAATATATCCCCTTCAAGGCGATACACATTCTGTCCCAGCTTTGAGAAAGCATCTTCCCAAGAGGGATAAATACATTTATTTAGAAAATGTGTTCTCTGCCTTTCTTCCAAAAGAAGCCCAAGGTGACTTAACAACAATATGTTGTTTTATTAATATTAACAACAACAACAACAACAACTATAGAACACAATTGAAAAACTTCATAAAAATCAGAAAAGTGCTGCATAATAAAGGAAGATAAGATCAGATATAAAACAAAATAGGAAACAACTAACCTCTGCAAACCAGGCCGATTCAAACAGTTCAATTACAAACCACTTCAAAACGGTTCGAGCTGGTCCATCATATCAACTGGCCCAGCCAATCGGTTTGACTGAACCAGTTCGCTTTGTGGCGAACTGATATGCACACCCTCGATATATCCACCTTTTGGACAAGACTTGGAAGTTTAAGGAAAGGAAATACAAGTCATCGAACCACACCAGATGGTCCATGCACATCCTAGATATATACACCTTTGGGACAAGACTCGGAAGTTTAAGGAAAGGAAAAACAAGTCACTCATGCTTCCTCTCTCATGTTTTTTCTGGGGTGGGGTGGGGTGGGGTGGGGGATATAGCTTGGTGGTAGATTACAAGCCCTGCATGCAGAAGGTCCTAGATTCAACCTCCAGTATCTGCACTTAAGGATCCTAGGCAGCAGGCCTGAAAAAGACCCTTGCTTGAGGCTTGGGAGACTTGCTGCCAACCAAAGCAGACAACCCTTTGGCAATCTGCTGATATTAGATGGGTTGATAGCAATATGCTGATATTGGATGGCCAATGACGTGACTCAGTTTCAAATAGAATGTCCACAGCAGCCCTCAACATTGTGAAAGGGTCTGTTACCTCTTTGGCTCAAAGCCACCACCAGATGACTTTGTGTGGCATACCAGTAACAAAAGTTCTGTCTGGCTGCTTTCACAAGACCGAATGCCATTGAGGTATTATCATCACAGGGTGATATCCATGCAAAAATCATTGTTCAAACCACCTTGTATTCACCAAAAGAAAGGCGGGATATAAATGAAATAAGCATAAACTCAAAAGCATACATTTCAGAACGAGTCAGGGATAAGAGGAATGTTTATTGCACTCGAGTGCAAAGATTTCAAGTACAAAACACACAATGATACAGGGGAACTGTTGAATATTGCAGTTAAAAATATTCCTGGACCCACACAGCTTCCTTTTTGAGTCATTACCTGGCCTTATTTAGGTCGCTATTAAAGCAACATGTTATAATCTTTCTCTGATCCTTAACATATTCCTCTGCCACAAGCTCCCCTGTAGCTACTGAGTGCAATTTGGCCAGAGAGACACACAAAGCAAAAGGAAACTGAGCAAGCATCCAATGAGACAGGAGAGTGTGATCCAGCAGCCCAGACTTAGGTATTGTTTCTAATTTCATTACTATCTAATTGCGTGGATTTTGAAGATGCTCTCTAGGTTGGGTTTGTCTGTCACTCATTTAAAGAAATCTTGGTCAATTCATTGTGTGAGTTTTAATCGGTTAATAAATTAATTCTACCTATTCAATCCACATAAATTTGCGCATGAATAACCAATGCAGGGAAGCATTTTCTTCATCAGAGGATGCATGTATGTGTTGCAGCTAGGATTGCCAACTAGGGACTTTTATAAAGGACATGCAACTATTTTGGGAACCAAACAACTTTTTTGGTATGTGTTGTGGTATCCAAAGTTCTGGGGAGCTGCTGGGACATTTTGTTGGCTCAGAACACTTTGCTCTCACGAGTCACAAGCAGCTTGTCTCTTTCCCCTTCCTATTGACCATCCATCCAATGGGGAAGCAAGAGGGGAGGTCCTGCTTCAGCGGCAAGTTGCAGAGCCATGTGATGCATGAATAGGTGGGCCCGGCAGGTGCAGCCTCCTTCCTTCATGTGCTGGCAGTGGTGGCGGCAGCGAGAAGTTAGTAGTTAGCTAGCTAACTTTATTCAGTTATCAGCTACCTCTGCTAACTGAATAAAATGGCAACTCTTAAAGTGGCGAATTTCTTCTATTTATCACGGGGAAAGCAACTGGCCCTATCCAACCCCAGCAAAGCATTCCTTCAATGGCTGATGCTGGTGTTTTTTATTTTATTTTATTTTATTTTATAACATATTTGTATACCACCCAAAACACAAGTCTTACTTTGCTTTTTTAATATAGATTGTGAGCCCTTTGGGGACAGGGAAGTGTCTTATTATCTATTTTATCCCAAGGGTTTCTGCCTTCCCAACAAGTCATCGGTGGGGTGGGGTGGGGTGGGGTGGGGGAGCTTTTGCTCCATGTGCCAAAATTGACAGAGGCTAAATTGTCATGCACCTGGGACAGAGGCTTCTCTGTTATTGCCCCCAGGCTTTGGAATGCTCTCCCAGTGAAGGTCCACTCTTTGACATCGGTGGCTGCAGATATCATGCCCCCGATGCAGCCAAGGGCCCAAACAGGCTGCATCAGAGGGGTGCACTCATTTGGGAGGGAGGAGGGGAGCTGGAAGGAGCTTTCCCTTGCTGTTGTTCCACATGCTCCAGCAGGCAGCGGATGGACACACCTTTAAGGTAAACGGGGGACTTCCTCCCCCAACACACACAACCCTGCCCTCTGCAACCAATGCTGCCCATTGGCATTTTAATGTAAAAGGGCAGGGGAGACTTTCCCTTCATCGCCCGCTCCCCACAGCAGCCATGAATTGCTTGCAGTGCCCCCCATCCCACCGTTGTGGAGGCATTTAGAAGAAAGATGGGAGGACTTCCTTCCTCCTCACCACCCCTACCATCCTTGCTGCGGTGCTGGGGGCAGAAAAGCCTTGGCTGCCTAAGGGCAGCAAAAGGCTTAATCCACTCCTGCTAGTACAGGGATACCCAAGTTTGGGTCCCCAGATGTTGGTGGACTACAACTCCCATTGATGTGCTCTAGTACATCAAGCCATGGAGTACGGGGGAGGGGGGTTAACCCTTTGTTTCCACCACAGTTCTGTCTCAAACCCTTTGAGCACTTAGATGCAAGGGCCAATCAGTAATTTAGGTAAATGATTAAAAAAGAAATAATAATCTATCTTGCATTTTGCTAAATCAGGGCAAGTGCCACCCATTTCCCCATCAGAAAGCCAGTGACAACTGCTGTTTTTCCTAATAAAACCAGAATTAGCATGCTTTTACCTCGAATGACCATGTTTCTGAGCATGCAAAGATCTGTTGCTTGCAGGGTCAGAAATCTTTTGAAACAAGGACCAACACAGCTTCATTACCTGGTCTCCTTATAACAGAGGATATGTTGCACAACAAGACTTACATCCTTTACCATTTTAGTGCCCCTTGTAGCAATTTCATGCATTGGCCTGGCTGAGATAAACAATAGTGACACCCTGGCAGGACTATTCTGCCTTTAACAATTGTGTAACAATCAGAAAATCCAAAAGCTTCAGGCTTACTGGCTGATGCTCTTATATGCCAGGAAATGTTGAATTTCTGCCTGTTTTTCAACTGTTAAAGGCACAAGAGGCCTGCTAGGAAAAAAGCCAAGGTAGCCAAGGTGACCCCTCTATTTGCATCTTGCTGCATAAGCCTTCCCTTTTTTTTGCTGCCATACCACTCAATGCAATTGTCCTGTTTGATACTCCCACCTACTCCTGCCATTAACGGAAGAGGGGATGTACTATAGAACTGGAAGCCATTCTGACTCTGGTGTTTTGGCAGGGAATGGATCCCCAGGAGGATGGCAAAAAGCAGCTGCATAATGGACTTTCTCCAAACCATTGTGTGTGCATCACCCTCACTCCCACCCACCCCTGGCATGTCATAATCTGTCAAGTTGCATTCATGATAAAATCTTTACAGGACAATAAGGTTAATTTTCTGACATTTGGCTGCTGGCAGAAATTCTAACTGCATTAGCTGAAAATTCACCTTATAACATTTATTTTGAAGGACTCTCTACAAACACAGACGAGTAGCAGAATAAGAAGAGAGCAGCCAAGTACCTGACTTCACAAGTGTTGTGATCCCATTCCAGACTAAATTATTCAATAGTACTACTCAGGATTACTCTACAGAGCTTCTAAATTTCAGTAGGACTACTCAGGAGCAATTTAGTCTGGATGTCAGCCACTAATGATCAACTAAGAAACTGATGGGACTTACTTTTGAATAAGCATGATTACTAATACTAAATTATTACTATTATTATTATTATTAGTAGTAGTAGTAGTAGTAGTAGTATGGGTGACTCACAAAGTAAATTCCATAGATGGGGTGCCACCACTGAAAAGAACCTCTCCCTGGTAATCACCTTCCTCATCTCATCTGGCAGGAGTACTCAGAGCACAAATTCTGAAGAAGATCGCAAGGTCTGGGTAGATGTTAAACAGCATTGTAAGGCTGCAAACCTATATTTGCTCACTTAGGAGTAAATTCCATTGAAATGAATGGGAATTACTTCAGAGCAGATGTGCAAAGACTCTGGCTGTAAATCAGGGCTGCACAACTTCAGCCCTCCTGAAGATGTTGGACTACAACCCCCAGAATCCTTGACTATTGACCACTGTGGCTGGGGATGATGAAGGTTTTAGTCCAACATCTGCGGGATAGCCGAGGCTGTGCAGCCCTGCTGTAAATCATACAGGCAAATTCTGTCAGTCAAAAGTTGCTTCCATGACTGGATGGAGCATTGTCCTAACACAAGAAGCCTTTCTGCTAGCACATTGCCCCTTGCACTGAGAAGGCCAGGGGTGCTGCTAGGTTCAGGGGCTGGGTCCACAGCCCCATTTTGATAATTAAACTCAATCACACCCCTCCAAGAATAATTGCATATGTGTTTTCTAAGTCTCCAATATTACAATACAGCTCCTAGGAGGATGGCAGGAGCAGAGAGCTGAGTGAGGTTAGGAACTCTTTCCCCCATGCTCTGTGCAAGTGCCTCCACGGCTACCCTTCCTTTCTGGAGGAGGTCATGGAAGAGGGAGGTGGCTCATAAGATTCAGGACTCTGAGCAATTAATTGGGGGCCTGTGCTCCATGGGCCAACCCCTAATGACGCCCCTTATGGAGGCCATGTTCCGCTGATGGAACATTAGCCTGAATACCAGGCACTAATCCTTCTTGTGTTAGGGGCACAATTATACAATATATAATTGTATAATTATATACAACTTAAAATTTGAGGTGTTATTATCAAGAGCCAAAACCAAGAAGAATTACACTAAAGGATGGCGAATCATTTTTCTTCTTAAAAAATCCAGGTGCAATGAAGTCTGACATTCTTCAGTGCCTTTCGATATAATTCCTCTTGTTTTAGACACTGGTTTGGTGCAGCTCTGTTGTCTTGAGGGAAATGAAAAAAGCAGGTCAGTTTGCTCTCATAACAGGTGTGACAGGCTTCACTGTAATGCAAGGCACAAAATCCATACTGTGTGTGTGTGTGTGTGTGTGTGTGTGTGTGTGAGAGAGAGAGAGAGAGAGAGAGAGAGAGAGAGAGAGAGAGAGAGAGAGAGAGAGAGAGAGATTCTGTACATTTTAAATTAATGCAGTCTTCTGCTCCACAGCAAGAGATTTCCCATGACTGCCATTTCCGATGGCTTTTGTTCTACTGAGAGGAAGCACCATAGTTCAGTTCTTGCCAGAGAAATGCGTCCTTTTCTACACTTAAAATCCCCAGGCATACCTATTATAGTTGCTCTGATTTCCCTGATGAGCCTTTTCCAACCAACCAACCAACAGCACAACAGCACATTGAACAGAGGCATGTAGCCACCAGACTAAAAGACACAGAGCTCATTGCTATGTAATCTGATAAATTCTTGGGCTTCTCTCTGCCCCCTTTCCCTCTGAGGAAAAATATATGGACCATTAAAAAAAAAAAAACCCACCAAAGAATGTCATGGGGAAGTTGCTACAATAGATACACTTAATGGAAATATTATCAGAATTTCAGGCTAAATAAATGCACAAGGCTATAGCACATACATATACAGCGGCCTGCATCCTGACTAACAGCGCACTGGCACAAGGATGTTGGGCAGGTGAGTTCTGCTATGTCAGGAGCTTGGATTCCAGACTAGTGTTGTGCTAGCTATAATGCTATTGTGCTAGCTTAAGAATGTAGCACAAAGATGTTGCACAAGAAAGGAATATCTGTTTGAGACTAATCATTGGTAGGGATGTGCATGTATGTTTTGGTGGGACAGCGAGTGGTACCTTTAGGCATGAATAAAACAGGTACTTACCTGCTCCTCCGCCCCCACCACTTTTCCAGGCGCTGCACTGCACCACTCGGAAGTCCGCGCCCAATCGATTCATGCACATCCCTAGCCATCAGAGGGCTGCAGTTCATGGCAGCCATTAATAAGATGGTTCCCTGCCTCAAAGGGCTCAGAGTCTAAAAGTAAACACCATCAACAGTCACTAGGATGCTGTGCAAGGGTTGAATAGGGCCAATACTCAACTAATATTCAGTGTAGTATGTTTAATACTTATTACATACACCTTTCCTCCAAGGAAGCATAGCTGAGGGGTTCCCATTTTGGCTTGACTACCAAGCCAGAGGTTGCCGGTCTGTATCCCCGCTGGTATGTTTCCCAGACTATGGGAAACTCCTATATCAGGCAGCAGTGATATAGGAAGATGCTGAAAGTCATCATCTCATACTGCGCAGGAGGAGGCAATGGTAAACCCTTCTTGTATTCTACCAAAGACAACCACAGGGCTCTGTGCTCACCAAGAGTTGACAACGACTCAATGGCACACTTTACCTTTAGCTTGTGGGGTAGATATGACTGGGAGAAAGCAACTGCCACTGGATCACCAAATGACCTGCATGGCTTAACAGGCATTTGAACCCAGGTCTCCCAGTCCAAGTGTCTGTCCACCCACTACATTGGCTCACTGGAATTAGGCGGGAGCAACTCAGAGAAATTCATGTGCACTTAAAGTGTTATTGAAAACAATGAGGCTCCAAGCATTCTAGTATTCCACTGATTTTAGTGTGACTTGCACATTTAACTTCCCTTGGATTGCATACAACAGAGAACAAATACAAAGATCAGGTAGCAATGAAAAAGATCCATAGCAAAAAATATGCTACGATTTAGATAATACACATTTTACACTATTATTTATTTACTAAATACATTGCTGTTTATTCAGATAATACACATTTAACAGTTCCCACATATTCATCTCAGTGGTGATTTGGCATCAAGAACCAGAAAGCAAATATATTAATATGAACTGGACTTTGCAATTAAGGAGATCACAAGTTTCAGAAGTGTTAGTATCCAGAGTCTGACCAGAACCAGCCTTTACTAGGGTCATAAAGTGATGCATGTTCTTGACTCAGTGATCCATGGAAATGCTTTCAGTGCAAATGCAGCCTGCCAACATGTCATGCAGGGAAATCTGAATGGCAGGTTTGTCCAATTCCGTAGAGAAATGAAACAAAAAAACCAAAAGCTTCTGTCATGTCAGCTTGTACTATGTCAACATACATATGTATAGTGGAAGCACAAGGAAAAAAATATTGAAGAAGGGCAGAGAAGGGCAAAGAGCATTTCTGAGGTGTGGTTTATTCCATATATTAGATTGAAAGAGAAAGTATAATTTTCATGAACAATCCCATCCTAAACAACATATTCAGATTCTGGCTTCCTTTGGAGGAGAGAACAATGGAATTTTATGGTGCAATTGAAATATTTGGTTTATTCACAAATACAAAGGTAAAACTAGTGGTATCTTCAGGAGTACTGGGATTTCTTGATTATTTTTCCCCGATGAAGAGTGCATACTCAATATGCATTGGCCCCTTGCCTTTCCTGTTATAGACTAATGTATAAGCTGAGCTGACATGATTGCTACCAGACCCAAAGGAAGAATGGGGAGTTCACGGGGGTAAATCCTTGACTGAAAGGGACTCAAGTAGGCTGCCACTATCTACTTTATTTTTATGTGGGACAAACCACTCTTTCCACAAAAGATTCCTGAGGGAGGTTAAAGTGGCAAAACCTTTCCTAGAAGGGCTGAAGCCTCCAAAGACATGTAGCACACTCCACCAACAAGGATTTATTATTAGATTAAAAGAAAAACAGTATACAATAACAATTGTCTCTTCCTAAAGCAGATTGTAAGAGCGAAAGTTTTCACTAAACCAGGCAACTCAGATTCCAAGCAATACAGTAAAGAAAAATAAGCTCCCTCACGTGTCTAACTGAACTGGTCCTAACTTATCACACAGAGGCTATTCTCACGACCATGCAGAACAAGGCTAGGGGAGGCCAGCCCAGTTCTGTGCAGTTGTGTGCTGCAACGGGAGCTGTTCGGCTCCTGGCAGCAAACCTTCTAAAATATTCCTCCCCTTAAATGAAGTTAGTAGAGTGAGCACTACACTAAACCTGTCCTTCTGATCGTGAGATGCCACGGTGCAGCTCCACACAACTCCATGCCACAGTAACTCATGAGGAAACCCCTGACTGGGAGGTTCCAACAAGTCTCCCAGCCTCAGAGGTCTCCCCAGGATGCCGCACACACTTGCGCAGGGCATAGGAACATAGGAACATAGGAAACTGCCATATACTGAGTCAGACCATTGGTCTATCAAGCTCAGTATTGTCTTCACAGACTGGCAGCGGCTTCTCCAAGGTTGCAGGCAGGAATCTCTCTTAGCCCTATCTTGGAGAAGCCAGGGAGGGAACTTGAAACCTTCTGCTCTTCCCAGAGCGGTTTCATCCCCTGAGGGGAAGATCTTGCAGTGCTTACACATCAAGTCTCCCATTCATATGCAACCAGGGCAGACCCTGCTTAGGTATGGGGACAAGTCATGCTTGCTACCACAAGACCAGCTCTCCTCTCCTTAAACCAGCTCTCCTCTCCTTGGGAGTTCTGGGGGCCAGGCGGCCCCCCATTCATATCACCCCTACCAGCTCTGTGACAGAGTCAGTAATTGTCTGGACAGCTGATCCAGCCGCCCAGGGACGGCTCCTTGCTTGTCTGCGGGGAGAGTGCACTAGTTAAGAGATGGAATAGCAGTGCACTCCTACAAGTCAGCATTAGGTTGCATCAGTTCCTCAGAGAGTGGCTCCATACCTGAAGGTGATTTAGCTCCCTGCCCATTTCTCTATTCCAGCCTCTTCAAAACTCAGTCTGTGTCTGCCTCACAGAGACACTGTCTTAAGCTGCTATTTCTTTTCACTGACCACACACATACCTAGCTGGAGGGAGGGGAAGACAGGAACTTAGGAAGCCGCCCAATACCGAGTCAGACCACTGGTCCATCTAGCTCAGTATAGTCTACACTGACTGGCAGTGGCTCTCCAGGTTACAAGCAGGAGTCTTTCCCAGCCCCACCTGGAGTGAACCTGGGATGGCCCCACCCCTAAGGGGAGTATCTTACAGCGTTCTTACAGCATCTTCCATCCAAATGCAAACCAAGGTGGACCCAGATTAGCAAGGGGACAATTCATGCTTGCCACCACAAGACCAGCTCTCCTCCTTGAGATGAGCCATCTTACACTCTCATATCAGCTCTTCCCATCAGGCAGAAAGGAGGTGCCATTTTACAAAATAGGCTCCCCTATGAAAGTACTTAAGGGCCAGGGGTGGTTGTCTCATGAAGCTCCTTATTATTCTTTTTCTACATACACCACTTTGAGAACTTCTTTATTTAAAAGCACAATAATAACAATAACGATAATTCTTCTTTATAGACCTCCTTCATTGTGTCTAAAAGGGGGGTTATTCCAACAGGATTCTGTTAAAAACATTTCGACATAAAGACATCATTTTCAATGCTAGATGTTTAACAGTGTTTAAACCCGCATTCCTATATAGCACAGCTGAAACTCTCCCAGCTGATCACCTGAAGCTGATGAAAAGCACAGAGAGGAAGAGATAAAAACACTTTCCCGGAGCTCAGCACTAACAAGGAGAGGGGAGGAAAAAGGAACACAAGTTAGACAGTACACCCTTTAGAGGCCAATATATCTCAGAATTTCCTTAAGTTCCTCTTTAACATTAACCCCAGGTTTCAGTTTATCAATGTACAACTAGCAGTCCCGGCGCATAGCATCTGCACCACTAGTTTGTCTCTGCCCAGCCGGGCACTGCCACTTTCTCGCCCCGCCGCTCCCGCCCCCTTCCGCCCCAGTCTGTTCCCCGTCCTTCCCCAGTTGTTCCCCGCTGCTTCACCCCTCCCTTCTGCCCCAGTCTGTTTCCCATCGTTCCGGAGGTCTCCGTCTTCCTCCTGCCACAGGCAGATTTCCCTCCCCACCCCCAGGTGGCGCTTTCTCTCCCTGCCGGGCTCCCTCCTTCCCCACCATTTTCACCTACCCGCCCGCCTCCTCTGCCAGGGCACGCCACTGCCGGACTCCCTCGTGGGGCCACCATCCGCCGCTGCCATTATTTCTCCCTGCTGCCGCCTCCTGCCTCCTCCGCCCACCTCCTCACCGCCGCCATTTTTTCTCATTGTCACCGCCACAGCTGGTGGCAGTCCCAGCCGGCGGTCTCCCTCTCTGGGCCCACAACTGGTCATGGCTTCAGCACGAGCGTGGCTTGCCACATCCCTACGCACCCCCCTGGTCTGTCTACAGGAATTAATAATATAGATGCTTCTCTGGTTTGTTTTTGTTTTTAATGTTGTGTGCGCAATGTCCTAGAACATAAGAATAGCCCTGCTGGATCAGGCCCAAGGCCCATCTAGTCCATCATCTAGTCCAGTGGCCCACCAGATGCCACTGGAAGCCACAGGCAGGAGTTGAGGGCATGCCCTCTCTCCTGCTGCTACTCCCCTGCAACTGGTTCTATCTCCAAAATAGACACTTTAAGTGGCAATGTTTTTCCATTGTGCCTATCTCTCATATATATTGACCAAAGTCTTTCTCTATTAATATAATTTGAGTCTTCAAGATAATCTTTAAATCTAGCCAATAGAGGCCATCCAGTTTCTCCTGCATAACATTCACCACAATCCGCACAAGTAATCTTTAGTACACCAGCCAGCGTGGTGTAGTGGTTAGAATGTTGGACTAGGACCGGGGAGACCTGAGTTCAAATCCCCATTCAGCCATGATATTTGCTGGGTGACTCTGGGCCAGTCACTTCTCTCTCAGCCTAACCTACTTCACAGGGTTGTTGTGAGGAGATACCTAGGTATGTAGTACACTGCTCTGGGCTCCTTGGAGGGAGAGCAGGATATAAAATGTAAAAAAAATAAATAAATGAAAATAAACAACACCCAATAACAGTAACAACAATAATAATCCCACCACTTTTGAATACTACTTTTTGGGTGAATGGGGGAAAGGGTGGGTTAATTTTGGAAAGCAAAAACTGGCTGACAGCTTTCCCTGGTGCCTGGGAAAGGCAACAGAAGTCTGTGGGAGTGTGTGGGTGTTGAGTACGCTCCCGCCTAGAACTTCCGCACAAGCTCTTCACAATGCAGTTTATTGCTGTCTGGAAGAGCCCCAGTGATGCTTCCTGTGTTAACTGCTGCTAGTCCACACAGAGTCATAACTACAATGCTGCACCAACAGCACCAAATGCCATGCTAGTGGGCACTTCTTTGAGAGCAGAGATGTAAAATTTCTGGAAATTTTGAGGGGCGGGGGACGGACTGGGTTTTTTTCTGCCCCCCAACCCGAGAGAGTTATCTGTTCTTCTACAGCCCTTCTCATAGAGTTACACTGTCCTTCGGGTTCGCTGGAAAGAGGGAATGACTATCAATAAGCACTTTAAGTCTGTGGTGTAGATAATTATGTCCCCTCCCCTCAGTGCCACTGTAATAATATTGGCCCAGATTTTTAGCAATAGTAGTAGATCAGATAGAAAGGAAAGACACACTGGAACCTGCAGCCTCAGGGCTGTACCCAGCCTAGATGGGATGATATGAGTTTTTAAATCATACTTGAGCTTTCTTTTCCTTTCTTTTCCTTTCTTTTCCAACCCTCAGGGAGCTGTAAGCAAGATGCTAATTTAGCATATGGTATAGGCATACTAATTTGCACACTTAATTGCATATTATGTAAGCGGTGCTGCCTGGATTTCTGGGGGTGGTGTAATTGAGCACCCTAGATACAGAGAGATGGGGGCAGTGCCTAATTTCCAAAATGGGAGGTGTTTGGGTCTAGGGTTGCCAACTCTGACTCAAGCTATTGCTGGAGATTTCCCCCCCCCCCAATAGTTTTCACAATATCAAGCCATGACAATCGCCAGGGATTGCTTTCACTAATTCCCCAGGGGAATTTATGCTGATTCCTGGAGACAGTCCAGACCCATCCTGAAGGTTTGGCAACTGAGCCAAAATCACCTTTCTGACCTAGAAAACCCTCCTTCTGTATGTGCAGGGTGGGGGTGCTTGTGACTACTCAGTGGAGAGCGGAGGGCACTCTGCACATGCTCAACACAGCACCCTCTCAGTCCTCACACCACACACTACATGAGGCAGGGCTGATTCCGAATCGGGCTTTTGAAAAAACGCTCCGACACAAGACAGAGGAGCTAACTGGGCAATAATGAGGTAACCAACCATTGCATGGGTTGGGGGTTTTTTTATGGTGAGGTAAGAAAGTGTGAAGAAGAGCGGTGGGGACCAGGCGTTAAAGGGGAGGGGTGATTCCGAGATGGGTGGGGGCAGTGAAGCAGAGGCAGTGGATGCCTTGTCTTCCTCGCTGGGGAGACGAGGGTGGGCGAGGCAATGGTGCACCGGACCACGCTGGAAAGGTCGCCTGGGTCCAAGAGCTGCTGCCTCCGCGCTTGCGCACCAGAGCGCAGCAGGTGTTCCCCCATCCGCTCTCGCAGCGCGCGCACCTCTGCGCCCCCCTCCGACTCCCCTGTGCGAGCTCCGATCACACCAGCCTACCTTTGGGGCTCACGTGGTCCCACACGCTGCCCGCGCGGCGCTGCCAGGCGAGCCGAGGCGCGCCCTCCTCCCTCCTTGCCTCCCTCCGCCGCTTAGCCCTCCTTGGTGCGAGTGCTTGTGCCTCCCCACCCCCGCCCCGATGCTCCAGGGCGCCGCATGCACCGGGCCGGAGAGGAAGGTCCTCCTGCGTTCCCTTTCTGCAAAGCCCGAGCCTGGAGCTGTGGCGCGGGAACCGCTTCCCTGGGGCTGTGCCTGCGCTGTGCAAACAATGAGCATGCAAGAAGCAGCAGCAGCAGCCGCAGCAGCAGCTAGGCTTGCTGCCTAGGAAGGAAACGCAGATCTTCCTCCTCCTCTTCCTCCAGAGGAGAAGCCAAGGTGACCGACGCTAAGAGGTCTAGTCCCGCTGTTCTGGCTGTTGTGATCGTCTCTCTGTCTGTCCATTCATTTCCTCCATGTGTCTGAATGTGGGAGGTTATGCGGGTAACCGCCACCATCACCCTGCATGGCATTTCCCCCTGTTTACCTGCCCCTTCGCCGCCGCCACTGATGCTAATTCAGTGCCGAAGAGGCTCTGCTGCCGCATCAGTGGCCCCGAGATCTATTTAGCTGAAGCTGCTGATAGGGCATTGCCACCGTATTGGGAGTTGCAAGACTTTTGCTTTATTTAATGGAGGTTAAACACAAAAGCAAAAAAAAAAAAAAAAAAGCTTACAACAGCGGGCTCTTCCGACTGTTTACAGGGCTGTGGTTTAATTAATTCCATAAGCTCGGAAATGGTGGATGAGGATTTCATGCTTTGGGCACCATGCTGCTTCCAGGATCTAAACTCAGTTGGTGAGATGTGTGTGCTTTGAAAATCCTCCCTAAGAAAAAGTCTTTCAAACAGTTCTAGCTGCTGCGTGTCATATTATTGTAAGGGCAGTACCCTACATCCCCAGTCAATTCATCACCCCCTTTTATTTTTTCATGTGGTGGGGGGTGGGGGGGAGTCGTGCTCTTTGCTTATTTATTTTCTAAGCAAGGGACATTTTCAAAGGAAGTGTTTTTACTCATCCTTTTGTTTGATCACGTCTCTGTAACGAGTGCCTGCCAGTTTGTTTAGATAGCTAAGGTGAATTGCATGCTCCTGAACAATGCTTGCATTAAAATAAAAAAATTGTCTTTTCATTGAAGAAGACGGGTTTAAATATGAATGAAGACCTGACGGTTAATTTAACGTGGCTGCCTCAGGATCACTTAGAAGCCAGTCCGACAGAGAATGTCTCGGCTGCTGTCACCTCTCTGATTCCTGTCAATGACCCAGAGCCTGGGTTTATAGTAAACCCTTGGGATATTGTGTTGTGTACTTCGGGAACCCTTATCTCCTGTGAGAATGCCGTGGTCGTCCTTATTATCTTCCATAATCCTAGTCTTCGTGCCCCTATGTTCCTCCTGATAGGCAGCCTGGCCCTGGCCGACCTCTTGGCAGGAATTGGATTGATCTTCAATTTTATTTTTGCCTATCTTCTCCAGTCGGAATCTACTAAACTGGTCACTGTTGGACTGATAGTTGCTTCTTTCTCGGCCTCTATCGGCAGCTTGCTGGCCATCACTGTTGACCGTTACCTCTCTCTCTATTATGCGTTGACTTACAATTCTGAGAGGACTGTCACTTTTACCTATATCATGCTCATTTTGCTCTGGGGAGCCTCTATCTGTGTTGGACTGTTGCCTATCATGGGCTGGAACTGTCTCAAGGACGAATCCACCTGCAGTGTGATCAGACCACTCACTAAAAATAATGCTGCTGCCCTCTCTGTCTCTTTCTTGCTTATGTTTGCTCTCATGCTCCAGCTGTACATTCAGATCTGTAAAATTGTGATGCGCCATGCCCATCAGATTGCCTTGCAACACCATTTCCTGGCCACCTCCCACTACGTGACCACCCGGAAAGGAGTGTCAACTTTAGCCATTATCCTGGGAACCTTTGCTGCTTGCTGGATGCCTTTTACACTCTATTCCTTAATAGCTGATTACACCTATCCTTCCATCTATACCTATGCTACCCTCCTTCCGGCCACCTATAATTCCATCATCAACCCCGTCATATACGCTTTCCGGAATCAAGAAATACAAAAGGCACTTTGGCTCATCTGCTGTGGCTGCATTCCTTCTAACCTCTCTGCCAGAGCAAGATCACCCAGTGATGTTTGATTGGGAGATGGAGGGCATTTGTTCCTTTACCGTTGTGTTATCTGGCTTTGCTACTTGCATTAAATTGTACATAACAGATTCACACTCAAGCCACGGGGAGTCTTGACCTTCTCAGAAAGAGAAATCCTGTTGACCAAAGTGAACCATGTTGTGCAGTTTGGGGAACATCCCTGGAAGCAAAAAATTGTCAACTGTAAGTGTTGCTCAGGTTCTGTTCTGGTTGTGTAACAAGACCAATCCCCCTTGATCTAGCAGTTTCTCACGGGCTTTGCCATTCTTTCAGAGTAAGGGGCATTTCTCTCCATTGAATGGGTAGCTTTGCAGATTTGCTTTCTCCGTTTGAATAGATGGGAAGCCCACTTGCACAGGAGCTAATGAGTGCATAGGAATGCACATGGAGTTCCAGATCAGGGCACTCTGTAACCCACAACCAACTTTCTGTGGAGCAGTTCCATTGTCTTTACTAAGACTACTCCAGAGTTAATTCTCTGTGTATTACAGTCTGCTTTCTGATATTTTTAGGGATATATACCTTAAGGCCCACATTTTTGGACACATGCAAATGATGCTTAAGAAGAGGTAGGTGTGGTTGTTGAGATGTATAATCCAGAGCAAGTCATGCATAATATGGCCTTGTGCGCAACCAGTAGCCTTAGATTGGGATGCACATTCTTGTCTGGATTACAAGAGGGAGAGAAATGCACATCCCCAGTTGGGGGATTGTACTGGATGATTTGCTTCCAGCTGCAATGTGATCATGATGTGTCACTCCTGATGCAGCAAAAGACGTCTGGGAGTTCTTTTCCTAGAAGGGCAGGTCAGAAGGGCATCCTTGCTTGGGCTGCGCTTCTGGGCTGCCCCTCTAGGAAAGGAAACACATACATTTGCTTAAAATGTAGCTCCTCTACATAGTTTCCCATCATTTTCTCAGCCAAGCAAAAATCTAGCTTCTTTTCAAATTGTTTACATAATTGAGACCAATTATGCTGCATTTTTTATGTTGTCAAAGAAAAATACCATTTTCAATCTCAATAGAAAGAGTGAACGAGGACCATAACTCAGTTTCTCTTGACATCAGCCAAACTGTAAATCCAAGACCAAGCAAAATCTTTAATAGCCCTGTTAGTATTGCCTAATGTGCTGTTTATGATGATACATTCTGAGCAACTCATTTGCAATAAATGATTGTTATGCAGTAATAAAGCTCAGAACATTCTTTTTAAAACAGATTAAGTTTTTCCGTTGGCCTTGCAGTTAACCACTTGCCCATGTACTTTGGGTTGATAATGGTGTCTTTTGGCCATGTTGCTTGCCAGATCTGCTACTCAAAGTCACTCTGTGGCATTTTGATACACAATAGCAGGCAAGCAGGTTGGTGCAAAACAAAAACACACACACCATTTTGTGTGCTGGTAATTCTTTTTTTCATACTAATCCTCCAGGCTGCAAGAACAATTTAATGAAATAACCTACTTGCATTCTGCATTTATCTTCAGCGCCAACATGGAAGAACTTCTGTAAGATTTGTCACTGACATTTGTGTGTTACATGGCATTCTCTTTGTTCTGCTCTACCCTCGAATTCTGAAGTTTGACATTTTCAGATCTGAGCACATTTGGTCGCAATTCCACACAGCAAACTGCCTATGAAACACGTTTTCTACTTTTCTAGCAACTCCTCTTCTCTTTCAAAGCACAATACTGTATACATATCATTCAATTTCATCCTTGGATATTAGTGCTAGCATGAAAGATGAAGGCACTTCTTGTGAATAGTTAAACAGTGTGACAAACTTTCAATTCTGTAATCGAGAGTCTTTTTTCCCCCCTTTTGGACAAAGGTAAATTTTACTGGGGACAATATTGGAAGATGATATTTTTAAAATCTCTCTTCTATAAAATGTAAAATTTAAGGGGCATTTTCATGCTACCCCATTAGTGGAAATTTGACTCATTCTTATGAACTGTAAGCATGTATATTGCTGTCTGAGCCATGGAAGGGAGGCACCAGCAGGATTCCCAGCTGCAGGCTATTCTGCCTTGTTTGTCAGAGTAGTATGAACTGGAGACTGCGGGAAGGGGTGGGGGCAGCGTATATCTGAAGGTTTCTGGGAAACACACAGGATTGCCTCTTTTCTCTTTGAGACTCTGTGCCTTTAATGGTTGCAAAGCAGGCAGAAATTCATCCAGGTGGTGCTTGCCTCATTAGTGCATCTCCATGCCAGGCAAAGCAGCACCTATTGAATTTCTGCCAGTTGTGGCCCTATTAAAAGCAACAAAACTTTGTCAGTAAAAAGGTGGCAACTCTTGAGCGTAGGAAAAGAGCTGACTCCAGAACCAGGAACTGTTGGAGGGAGAGGCAGGGTGAGGACCTGCTTGGAGGGAGAACAATGTGGGGACACAGACACCTAGGAACTTGGAGCCAGAATGTCCCAGAGTGTGATTGCTATGCATTGCCACCAGTTTACACATCTTCTGAATGTTAAAGAAATCTGCTATATTGTTTCACTGATAATGTTCTGTATAAATCAGTTAAAATGTTGAATTGTAAAAACAGAGATATTGAAAGTTATATTTACAAAAAAGAATCCTGTATAGTATATAGATGGAAGAAGTTGCTGTATAGCTGACACTCAATCTTACTAATGAAGGGCTGATTCAATATTACAGGTTTGTCATTAGTCTTCTAATTCAGTGGGGTCAATTGCTTCATTTTTCAAATGGAGAGTCTTCTAGCCTAGCCTAGCCTCCCCTGTGGATTACTAAATTTCTCATGTGTTTCGCTACGTTTTGAAAGGGATCACTTTCAAACAAACAACTCTCCACCTAAACGTTGAGGTGGTACAGTCCCTCTGTAAGGGCTGTACCTCCTCGGTTAATGAATTTATCTCCAATCCCTGTCTTTTCATGTGGCTATTCCAATTATTGTGGCTTTTGTGGTAAGTTCCTGTGATTTTAACAATTCGTAAGCTACACAAAAACAAGGAAATTTCATGTTTGCATAGATTTCTTTTTTTAAAAAAGATCTTAGGGGTTTAAACTGCAATAATTTAGTTTTTATGCCAAATTCAGCTCAACTAGTTTGAAGTTTTCTTCTGTAAAACTGTTAGGACATAACCAGAATAGTGTGATGTACCTACAGTTCCTTCTGGATTCATCAGATGGGTTGCTCTGAACAACAATCCATGTCTCAAAATACTATAAGGTATTTATTTGTCTACATTTGTATATTAAGGCAGTTCTGATAATATCCAGTCTCCCGTTATTAACAATGAAGTATGATTTAATAATGTGGTCGAATGCCGTTGATTTTAATACAAAAGTGTATAATGTATGAAATATAACAAATGACATGTTAGGCTCATTTGCTAAAGTTAAAACAGTAGATTTTATTTTAAAGTTGTATTGTCCTGATAAGGCAAGCAAAGAATATTGTTAAAATGTTCTAGAAAACATCCTGTTCTCTCTGTCTCTCTCTGACATGTCCAGGAATCTTTTTCTCTCACTAGCTAAACAGCCACCTGCCTCGTTGCCTATGGGCAATAAACATCTTTCAGGTGACCGGGCAGGGAAGCTTTTGTAAAGAGAATTTATCCCCGCCCCGCCCCCCGCCCATTTTCAGATCATCATGGCTTGGTTTATACGTATCAATAAACCATGAACTGGAGTTAACATCAATGAGTTTCAGGCTCACATGTTCCTTTCTTCCCTCACATGTTCCATTGGTTACATAGGAAGCTACCTTATGCTGAGTCAGATTATTGGTCCATCTAGCTCAGTTTTGGTTAAAGGAGGGGCTCCCCAACCTAGGACCCCAGATATGGGATTACAACTTCCATAATCTTCAGCCACAAAAGCCTTTGGCCTGTGTAATCATTGTACAGTTTTGTGTACAGTTCTGGTCACCATATCCTAAGGAGGACATTGTAGAACTGGAACAGGTGCAAAAGAGGGCAACCAAGATGATCAGGGGCCTGGAAAACCTTCCTTATGAGACAAGGCCATGGTATCTGGGGCTTTTTAGTTTGGAAAAGAGGCGACTATGGGGAGAAATGATCAAGGTGCATAACATTATGCATGGAGTAGAGAAAGTGAACAGAGATTAAAAAAATTTTTCTCCCTCTCACAACACTAGAACCAGGGGTCATACCACAAAACTGATTGCCGGGAAATTTAGGACCAACAAAAGGAAGTACTTTTTCACACAGTATATAACTACTCTGTGGAATTATCTGCCACAGGATATGGCGATGGCCACTAGCTTGGTTGGCTTTAAAAGGGGCCTACACAAATTCATGGAGGACAGGTCTATCAATGGCTACTAGTCTGATGGCTATAAGCTACCTCCAGCTTGGGAGGCAAGATGACTCTAAATACCAGCTGCAAGAGAGCAGCAGCAGGGGAGGGGGCATGCCCTCATCTCCAGCTTGTGGGCTTCTCAAAGGCATCTGGTGGGCCACTGTGGAAAAGAGGATGCTGGAATAGATAAGCTTTGGGCCTGATCCAGCAGGAAATTTCTTAGGTTTTTAACCATTCCGATCGGTTACAGAGTAGGAAGCTGCCTTATACCAAGTCATACCATTTGTCCATGCAGCTCAGTAATGTCTACAGCAGGGGTTCCTGACGTTGGGTCCTCAGATGTCGTTGGACTATAGCTCCCATCCTTGGCCTTTGACCATTGTGGGTGGGGATGATGGTAGTTGAGGTAGACCAGCAACATCTGGGGAACCAATTTTTGGAACTTATCATCAACACTAACTCTCCAGAGTTGGATATATCCCTGCGAATGCAGAGGTTGAACCTGGGACCTTCTGCATGTAAAGCACATGCTCTTTCACTGAGCTACAGCCCTCCTCTCCTGCACATGTCCCACTTCTAAGCTTCCGAGGGGTGTCTGATTGGCCACTGGTCTAGTTGGGCTGTAGTCTGATCCAGCAAGACTCTTCTTATGTTCTTATCATCCTGGTTCTCAGTAAACCGTAGTTTGCCTTTTCATATGGACCAGGCTAATTTGTGCAAAGCATGGTTTTCTTGCCAACCAGAACACCATCAAACCATGGTTTTTCATTCTTGCTCGCAGGGACACCATAGTTTCCCCAGTTCTTATGCAGTGGGAAACAATGTGGCTGGGGATGATGGGAGTTGTAGTCCAAAAATCATTTGGAGACCCAGGACTGGGAAACCCTGCTGTATGGTAGGATCACCTGGTGCAAAGGGACATCCTCTTTTTTCCTTCTTAATCTGGACATGATGTGAGCTGGCTGAGGCATGTTGTCAGGAGGCATCTTTCGTGGGCTGCATTCCAGGGCGGAATCAAAGCAAACACGTGAAGCTGCCTTATACCAGGCCAGACCCTTGGCCCACCTAACTTAGTACTGTATACTAGGTATGTGCAAACAGGTTTGATGTCGAACCAGTTCGGTTTGACTGTTTGGGGTTGAGCCAAACCACCCCCTGTTCAGTCTGACCCCAGACTGAAACACCTCCCTCCCCCGGCCAGTTCGGGGGGGTTGCGATTTAAAAACAACAACATTATTTTATAAATTCAAACGTACCCTCTCGGGGGGAGTTATCCAAGGCGGCAGCAGCGGCGGGGTGTGTGTGTGTGTCCATGGAGGTTCTCCCTTCCCCCGCCGGCCTCCCTTATTTGCAAAATTGGCTATTCTTCAGCCTATTTGGGGGCCTTCCCCCCACATTGTGGCCATTTTGGAGGTCGCTGCACCTGCACAGTGGGCCTCTGTGTGGCCTCCAAAATGACCACTGTGCTGGGGTGAAGGAAGGCCCCAAAACGGGCTGAAAATGGCCGATCTTGCAACTAAGGGAGGCCGGTGGGGAGAGAGGGAACCTCTGCAGACATGCACCACCGCCCTGGATAACTCCTCCAGAGGGGGTAAGTTGGGGGAGATTTAAAAAAATAAAAATAAAAAGCTCGCAAACCACCACCCCTGGACCGGACCGAACTGGGGAGAAGGTTCGAGGCGGTGTGAGACCGAACTGGCCCAGTCCAGTTTGGGTCCGGTTTGTACTCAAACCGAACTGGACCAGCTGGTTCCATGCACACCCCTACTGTCTGCACTGACTGGCAGCAACTTCTCCAGGACTAAAGGCAGGAGCCTTCCCAGCCCCACACGGAGATGACAGGGGTTGGACCTGGGACAATCTGTCTGCAAATCAGATGCTCTGCCACTGAGCTGTAGCTCCATCCCCCATATGGCAGCTCCTGTTTTGCTTTTGTGTGCTTGGGCATGAGTGGGGCAACCACACTGTGCCCGGCTGCTCTGGGAGGGTCATTTACCCCGTATAACATGAGCTTGGCTAGAGCAATGTATCTCTCATTGATATGAGCAGGGGCTTTAGCACTCTGGTTTCCGTGTGAAGACAAGTGTCATACTGAACGAACCCACAGTCCCCTCCTGAGTTATAGGGTGAGCTCAGCTTCACAGCTGAAATGATGGACATCCATATCAGCAAATGTGAACTCCGCTCAGGCATCAGATGTGCTGTCCTTGCTCCTGGCAGACTGATGGCCTTTTTAATTTTTAAAATCCCTGCCTGCATGTTTGTTCTTTAATTCATTGCCTTATTAATTTTTTAAATGTCAGCTTTTTTCTTTTTCTTTTTTCACAAAGTGTCAATTCGCCCTAGGGACTGTGGGGGCCCCTTCCTGCTGACATTACAGAAGGCAAGCCTATCAGTATGACACAGATAAGCCTTCTCATACAAACTTGCATAACCCTCCTTCTGCCCCACCCCACAAGATTAACCCTGTACACCAGGGCTACTCAACTTTGGCCCTCCGGCTGTTTTTGGACTACAACTCCCATCATCCCCAGCCACAATGGTCAATAGGCAGGAATGGTTGGAGCTGTAGTTCAACATCTGCAGGAGGACTAAATTTGTTCAACACTGCTGTACACAATGTGGAAGTGCTTCCAGTTCAGTGCTGCCACTCTATAAATCTTAGGTCTGTTTTCTACCTCAATTCAGTGGATCAAGTTTTGCATCTTTGCTATTAGGATGTATCCTTCACCTTCGTCTCTTCTTGTAAAGTTGTTTTGCCTTCTACTGTACCTGTCTATATACACCTGGCACATTATTTGACTGTTTCATGTATCTGATGAAATACACATTTGCCTACAAAGGTCATGTTACAATGAGTTCACCTTTAATTAAGGTGCAACAGGTCTGGTCTTTTTTTGCTATTTCTCCAGGTATTCTTTGCCCACAGGCTGACTCTGGCAGAGGGGCCTCAAGCCATTCTTGTTCTCTGAATTGTCTTGAAGATAGGAGTTAGTCTGTAGGAGGTTGATGAGCAAATGCACCTGGAGGAGGACAGGTGGTTGATGGATGGTTGACCCTCTGATGATCCCATTCTGCTCTATGATCCCATGAAACATGATCCCCCTCCTTCCCATGATAAAATAATAGATATGAGGCAGGGGTCCAAAAGTCCTGACTTGGCTTCTGAGCCAAGGTACTCTTTGTAGTAACCAAAGATCCATCTCCAAGCACTGTGGAATGTGCAGAGAACTCTGGGAACATTTGGCTTTGGTGCTGAGTTTTCACAGAAGGTGAAAGTAAGTCACCAGTCACACCCCGCAGTTGTTGCCGAGGAGAGAGAGAGAGAGCTGGTCTTGTGGTAGCAAGCATGACTTGTCACCTTAGCTAAGTGTGGTCTGCCCTGGTTGCATATGAAAGGGAGACTAGAAGTGTGAGCACTGTGAGATACTCCCTTCAGGAGATGAAGCCACTCTGGGAAGAGCAGAAGGTTTCAAGTTCCCTCCCTGGCTTCTCCAAGATAGGGCTGAGAGAGATTCCTGCCTGCAACCTTGGAGAAGCCGCTGCCAGTCTGTGAAGACAATACTGAGCTAGATAGACCAATGGTCTGACTCAGTATATGGCAGCTTCCTATGTTCCTATGTTCCTATGCCTTCTGCAAACACAGAGCAGGACACAAGAGGAAACCAAACCATCCACATTTAAGCCCCCAACGTTCAGTGGAGAGGTTTGTTTGGAAGGTATATCTGTACATCTGTCTGTCTATCATAATCTACCACCCTTCATCAAGATCCCAGGACACTCCACAAGATAAAAATGATGATAAAATTTCAGTAAAAACAACCTGAACATAAAACACAGCTATGCAGAGAAATGACTTGATTAGCAAGCCAGAGGTTGCCGGTTGGATTCCCCGCTGGTATGTTTCCCAGACTATGGGAAACACCTATATCAGGCAGCAGCGATATAAGGAAGATGCCGAAAGGCATGATCTCATACTGCGCGGAAGATGGCAATGGTAAGCCCCTCCTTTATTCTACCAAAGCAAACCACAGGGCTCTGTGGTCGCCAGGAGTTGGCACTGACTCAACGGCACAACTTTACCTGTTATGTGCTAAAAAGAGAGCTGGGGGCAACTCATTGGCCAAAAGCCTGAATAAAAAGAGCAGTTTCTTCCAACAAAAGGCTGGGAGAGAAGGAGCCGTGTGGATCTCCAACAGAGATGCAGAAAGACACCAGAGATGTAAGATCTCTGGCTTCTTTCCCAATACCAAGGCTTTTGCAAAAAAAAAAAAAAAAACCACACAGGCAACACTTTGCAGTTCTGGAACATTCCATGAAGATTTGTTTGGTCGTTTTCAAAAGTGCTTGTAAGATTTGACAAGTACCCAAAGACTGTCCCTCCCCATGGGGGAGAGAGCGCAAGGACTGCTGGGATTTTGCTTGCTGCTTTCACTGCAGCAGTGCTCATAGCTAAAGGAACAAGCTGTTGTTTCAAAAGGCCGCTTTGGCAGCGGGAGACTGCTGCAATGAATGCAGCAAGCAAAAGCACCAGCTGCTAGTGCACGTCCCTTCCATCTTGTGCTCGTCCCTTCTGTGGGTCATGGCCTTTATTATTTGAAGTGGGTTATTACAGCAGTCAGCGGAACTCAGTTGCATGTGAAATGTCACCATGGTTTGCCTTTCAGTATGTTTTAAGTCCAAATTAGTTGCCCACTTAGGATTCTCAAGATGGATGCACAAATAAACGAAAGAATGAAAAAGAAAGAAAGAAAGCTTTCTGCAGTTGTCCTCAGGCCTAGTAAAGGGATTACTTAGAAAACAGACATTGGCAACCATGTTTATTTCCCTTCATGATACTTCTCTTGCCTGTTATTTCCTTGACTTGCTCTTGCTAGATTCTAGCCTATCCTCTGAGTCCAGGCCCCAGATCTGCAGAATGTTCAGGGGGAGTGAGGAACTATCGGAAATGCAGGTGTCCTTTTCCACTGCATGCAGGATTGCGAAGATTTGCATGCACAGTGCTTCTGTTCTTTCAGGAACAGTTCTGGAGATATTATGTGGATAAGTTTTAAAGCAGAAAGAGAATTAAAAGACTGAGGCTCTCTTCACTAGCAATGTGGTTTTTGCATTCCCAGATTCTATAACTTGAGTGGGGAAAGCTACATTGACTGGAAGAGCTCCTCCATTTAAAGGGGGCTATTTCTGCTCTGTATTTCACATTAAGAGCCAAATTATGCAGGGAGGAAGATGTACTTTTCTGCCTGCTGTTTTGTCACTCCAGATTGGCCCATCAACTAGTACACCCACCCACGTGCCAAGGTTTCAAACACATGTCTCCCCCCAACATTTCCACATGTTGCATTCCACATTAAAATGAAAGGCTTAACATCGCTTGTATTGGATTATAGCTGTAATGGAAAAATTCTGTCCCTAAAGGAATAATGCATGATTATTGCCACCTAATGGCACAGCAGGGAAATGACTTGACTAGCAAGCCAGAGGTTGCTGATTCAAATCCCCACTGATATGTTTCCCAGATTATGGGAAACTCCTATATCGGGCAGCAGCGATATAGGAAGATGCTGAAAGGCATAATCTCACACTGCGCTGGAGGAGGCAATGGTAAACCCCTCCTGTGTTCTACCAAAGAAAACCAGATGGCTCTGTGATCGCCAGGTGTCAACACTGACTCGATGGCACAACTTTACTGCATAGAGTACTATTTGAAAAGGGACATGATCAGTATCCATGATATTACCCTTGATCATGTTTAGGGGAACTTTTCAGCACTGAAACCCACCAAATATCATGAGCTGGAGGATTGCAGTGATTGTACATATTCTGTTTAAACATAACTTGCATATAACTTGCATGAATTAGCAAATATGTATGCCCTTTTCTGTTTGAGACCTGAAGTGACAGTTCTTAGCTTTCTTTCTGAGAGGTGATAATCAATGAATTGATACATCACTCCAAAAACTTGTAAGATCTAGCTGAGAAAGTTTTCTGTTCATGAATTTATGTAGTCCCTCAACTACAGAAATACTGAACCGTGTTTTTTTCTTTTAATCCAGAGTTTTTCAAACTTCGGTCCTCATATGTTGTTGGATCACAATTCCCATCGTCCCCAGCCACAACAGCCAAAGGCTGATGATGGGAGTTGTGGTCCAACATCTGGGGACCCAAGTCTGGGAACTTTTTCTCACATCTGGGAACAACGTCTGATCAATGCAAAGAAGTTTGATGGAATTCTGGTACAAGATGTTCTAGATATCCATGTACCAGTGTACCTTCATGTACCTTCTTTGTTTCTATGGTTCAGTTTTAGTGGGATCAGTTTATATGTGTCTTTTAAAAGTAGCACTTTGGTGTAGTGCTCAGAATGGCTTGACTGTAGGCACTTCCTGCCACAGTAAAGCCATGCATCTGCAAAAGCTCCTGGCCATAGTGAAAAAGACTATGAATGGAGCATGTTATTGGCATTTATGCATGTAGGTTCCCATTTTATTTTATTTTATTTTATTTTATTGTGCTGTTTTTATACCACCTTTCATAATGCATCTCAAGGCAGTTTACAAAAGTTAAAAAACAATAACATTCCATAAAAGTTACATTTAAAACCTTAAAATCAATCATACATGAAAAGCATAAACCACCAAGAAACAATTGGAAACAAATGCAACTGGAGCCTCTAGGAAGTAAAAGCTTGAGTAAATAAAAAAAAGTATTTAGTTTCTTAAAAGCAGCCACAGTTGTCACAGAGTGAATGTTTACTGGGAGAGCATTCCAGAGTCTGGGAGCAACAACAAAGAAGGTCCTGAGCCGTGTGCACAACAATCAACCCTCTCTCATTGTCAACACATGAAGCAAAGGCCTGCCTGAAGATCTTTTTGGGCAGGCAGAAACCCTTGGAAGTAGGCAGTCCAGGTATCCAGGGCCCAAGCCACTAACGGCTTTAAAAGTAATAACCAGCACCTTGAATTGGATTTGGAAACAAATTGGCAACCAGTGCCTCTCTTTCAGAATAGGTATAATATGCTCTGAGCAAGCACTTCCAGAGAAAACCCTGGCAACTGCATCCTGTACCAACTGAAGCTTCTGAATATTTTTCATGGGCAGCCCCACCTAAAGTGGGGGTAACCCAGCTGCAACATGAGTAGAGCATGTGTAACCATGGACAGATCTGCCTTCTCAAGAAAGGGCACACTAGCCGAAGCTGTGAAAGGGCACACCTGGCCACCGCCTCCACCTGACATCCAAAAGCAGAGCCGGGTCCAGCAACACCCCCAAGCTACACACTTGTTCTTTCAAGGAGAGGACAGCCACACCCAGAGCTAGTTGAATCACCCTATCCCAATTGGCTTTACTACTGACCAACAGCACTGGCATCTTGTCTGGATTCAACCTCAGTTTGCTAGTCCACATCCAGCCAATCACAGCCTCCAGCCCCTGGTTCAGGACATCCATTGCATCCCTAGGATCTGATATCAGGGAAAGGTAGAGCTGAGTGTCATCTGCTTACTAATGATACGTCAGCCCAAACCTCCTGATGACCTCTCCCAGTGGTTTCATGTAGAGGTTAAACAGCATGGGGGACAATACTGAACCTTGTGGGATTCCAGAGGCCAAGGAGTCAAGCAGAAGTCCCCCAGGACCATCTTCTGGAACCTCCCCCCAAGAAAGGACCAGAACCATTCCAATGCATGACCCCCTATCCCTATACCTGAGAAGGATACCATGGTTGATGGTATCAAATGCCACTGAGAGGTCCAGCAGAACCACCAGCGACACACTCCCCCTGTCTAGTTCCCAGCATAGGTCATCTGCCAGGGTGACCAAAGCAGTTTCAGTCCCAAACCAAGGGCGAAAGCCAGATTGAAAAGGGTCTAGATCAGGGCTGCACAACCCAAATAACCCTGTGGGCCAGAACCACCTATGACATAGTGTGTGGGAGCCAAGGTCAATGTTCAGCACATTAATGATTACATTAACATTAATTCTTAAATATAAAGGAAAACATTGAAAATATTAATGAAGGGAATTATTGGTTATCCACAGCACGCGAGAAGAGGAAGCTACTAGCAACCCTCCTGCCTGCCTGCCTGTCTTTCGTGCACTTTCAAAGTTTGCAAAGGTTAATTTGGAAGGGGTCTCACCCCCACCAGGGCCGCAGGGCAAAATAGCATTGTGCACCTCACCTCGGTCACCACAAAACTTTGGACCACCGCTGGGGCCAGAAAAAAAAGTCTCTGCGGGCCAGATCTGGCCCACGGGGCCTTATGTTCTGCAGGCCTGGTCTCGATCATCTATATCGTCCAAGACCCTTTGCAGCTGCATAGACACCACAGGCTCTATCACCTTGCTTAAAAGGGGAAGGTTAGAAACAGGCTGATAGCTATCAAAATTGGTGGAATCAAGGGAGGGCTTCACACTGAGCACCTGCCTGCCCCATGATGTGTATTGTCCACTTTAGGACTTCAACATTTAGTTGATTAATTGTAAGGTTAATTGATTTTAAAAACCTTAACTGAATTAAAAGGTGCCCCACTTACTGTAGCTGAGCAACAATTTTTTTTAAAAAAAAAGTACTGAAAACAAGTTGAATACGAGTGCTGATCAGTATTCTGATTAAAATATTATCTCTAATTTTTTTCATCTGTGTGTGGAATGAGTTTTGTTCTGGGCGGCAGTATCAAGGCAGTATGTGCACACGTACATGCAGAGTGGGACCTTCCTGATTCATCTGAGTGGGATCTAAAATTAACTGAGTGGACATGTAGTGTGCATGTGCACACACTTGCACAGCACATGCCTTAGAGGGAACACTGGTGCTGATAAAGACTGCAGGTGACAACCACTAGCTGTCATTCTGTGCAGTGGGATGCCAGTCTTGGGGTCCAGCCAGGGCTGCTGCCCAGCATGAAAAGCAGCCCCAGTCACGGTGCAGAGGTGGGAAGTTTGCAATGAGCTAAAATGTACATGGGCACTTCTGCAGCACTACTTGCATTCCTTCCAATGGAAGTCGTGCAACACAAGTGCCCAGTTTTTGCCCTGTGCCACTTCCAACCTCTGCAACCACGCCAGGTCTGCCAACCACATGGCTCTGCAGCCCCAGCAGGTCCCAGATGCCAGCGTTCTGATATGCAGGATGTTGGCCACCATCTTGAAAGAAGCACCTTCCCTTTTCTCTCACACAGGAGAAAATGCCTCTTTTGAGGATCAAGTTAGACAGTTAAGCAAACACACTTTTAAGAGATGTACTTACCACTGAAAATGCCTCCTCCCCCCCCCAACAAAAAAAACCAGCCATGGGGGATTAATCCTAATTGGCATCTCAGTGTATGGGAAGGGGGAGCTTAACTCTTTCCTCTTGCTCTGTTTTCCTAACTGTAGCTGCCATTTCCCCCTGAACCTAGGTAATTTTGGAGCCTGAACCTAAAGGCCTTTGAGGGCCGCCCCCCTGCAAGTTAAGCATCATCCCCCTACACACACTGTGACACATACATTATTTTAATACACGGGTTCTTGAGGGCACAAACAGTAACTGAACTGAACTGAATGTAAGAATTTAAAACAGGTATATTTATGCAAATATACATTAGCAGAAACATTTCCACACGCAACTTAGCATATTCCCATCCCACATATTTCTTTTCCCACTCCCCCACTCTGTCTCTAAATCAAAGATCATGCTCGGCCACCTGGCACAGGTAACAGTCATGCTTGGCCGCCAGGCACACCATGACCTGGTGCTGTGGCAACCACACCACCTGGGACAGACTAAAGAGGATTTGGGGGCCCCCGGGGGTGTGGAGTCCCTGGACTTTAGCCAGGAAGTCCAGGGGTAAGAGCACCTCTGCCCCTGAAGGGAATATTTTCTCCAAACAGCTGCTTCAAGGGCAAAAAACAGCTATTAGGGTAATTTTCAGTAGGGAAAATTACGTAAGGAGTAAATTTTTTCCTCTCTATGCACCACAATCCTGATCAGCACCCGCATGGGAAGACAGTTGTCTGGGGCCCCACTGCCTTGGGGGGGCCCCAGAGGCAAGTCACATGACTGACTCCCCCAACCGCACACCCGCCCGGGCTTCCTTGAGTTGTATTCATCCTCTGAAATTGATGTGAGTGTTAAGACCTGGAGCTACCAGAACTGCATGTCTTTCTCTAGTACCATGAAATGACTTGCATCGTCCACAGTTTACAAAACTGTTTGCACTATTCAGCCTCATTTAAGATTTCCTTACTTCATGAGCTGAGCTTCAGTGAGGGGGGGCCAATTTTAAAATCTTGTCTCTGGGCCCACTCCAACCTTGCTATGCCCCTGAACTGGATTTTGTTGTTGTTTAGAAAGAGGTTCTAGCGGGAATGCTCACAGCCCCAATGAAAAGGTTCTATACATAGTGGTGGATTGCAAGAGCTAGTCTAGGTCTCCCACATCTTGTAAAACCTTTACTACAAATTAGCAATCAGGCCATTAAAAAGTGTGTTTAGCTGAACATCTAGTTTGACTCTAAGATGATACCTTTTGTGGCATGTGTGTGCATCACCTAAACAAAACAAAATAAATAAAAACAGCAACTAAGGGGAGACAGGATATAGTTTTATAAAATTATGCATGGTATGGAGAGAGAGTGGATACAGATAAGTTTTTCTTCCTCTCTCACAGTACTAGGAATCATCCCATGAAACTGATAACCAGGAAATTTAGGACTGACAAAAGGAAGTACTTTTTCATGCAGCACAGCACATAATTAATCTATGGAATTTTCTGCCACAGGATGTGGTGATGGCCACCAGCTTGGCTGGCTTTAAAGTTCTTAGAGGACAGGTCTATCCACTAGGCAAGAGGGGGGGTATGCCTTCATCTCGTGTTCATGGGCTTCCTAGAGGCATCTGTGGGAAACAGGATGCTAGCCTAGATAGGCCTTGGGCCTGATCCAAAGGGCTCTCCTTATGTCCCAATATGCTTCTTGCATCAGAACTATTGTTTTTACCTCTGTGTGAATTGATGCAAATTTAATTGGTCAATTAATTGATAAATTGCCTGACACTCATGCAGTTAATTGACCGAGATTTCATTCATCAGTGGCAGCTCTAGTTTATATGACCAGCTGCATGTGAACTACCCCTGTGTGTGTACCCCTTGGAGAAGTCACTGCCAATCTATGTAGACAATACTGAGCTAGATAGACCAATGGTCTGACTCAATATATGGCAGCTTCCTATGTTCCTGTATCATTAACAGTGTGCTAGAGTATGTCATTTTCAAGAGAGAGAAAATCCTGGCATAGTGGGAAGTGGTAACTCTTCCTCTTTCCACCAGCTGAGTCTTTCAGGCTGTGGTAAGTGACTAACAGCCTTTTCAGTGCTATGCGTCCCCAGATGTTCAAAACCATGAGTCACAGCATGGTTTTTAAAGCCTTATAAATGTGGGCTCTTCCCCCCCACCATCCCCCAGTGGCACTTTGGTTTTTTGTCAGGGCTGCTTTTAAAGTTCCCTTTGTGTCTTTGCCTCCTCAGACATACTTTAGGGAAGCCAGTGGGCACCGATGTGCATTGCTCTGGCACAAATGGTTGAAATCAAGCCTAAGATGTATTTATTTGTCAAGATGTTTATAATCTGGCTTTCAATTAGAAGTCCCCAAGGGGGTTCACAATGCATATTAAAAGCCATATAGGAGTCATATTAAAACATGTCAAAAAAAATTTTAAGCTCATAGGAACATAGGAAGCTGCCTTATAACTAAGTCAGAACATCGGATCATCTAGTTCAGTACAGTAGAATGATTGGAAGAATCTCTCCAAGGTTTCAGTCAGGAGTCTCTCCCAGTCTTACCTGGAGATGCTAGGGAGTGAACCTGGAACTTCCTGCATGCTCTTTCTGCATGCTCTTCCATTGAGCTATGGTCCCATACCCTAAGGGATGGGACCATAGCTCAATAAATAAATAAATGAACAATAAAATAAGGGGAATGTCTTCCAGTACTCATATATATCCACCCATCCAAATGTAAACCAAGGTAGACCCTGCTTAGCGAGGGGGCAATCCATGCTTGCTACCACAAGAGCAACTCTCCTCCCTCGAATCATTCCTGCATTTTGACAAGAAAAATCAAATGCACAGGTAGAGGACAGGGAAGACCTGGTTTGACAGCAGTACATGTGTGCCAGAGACCATGGTATCTTCATGGAGCAACAAAGATGGCGAGGAAGCTGGAAACCAAGTCCTATGAGGAATGGTTGAAGGAGCTGGGTATGGTTATCCTAGGGGAAAGAACACTGAGAGTAGTTGTTGTGATAAAGTTGTGCCGTCGAGTCAGTGTCGACTCCAGGCGACCACAGAGACCTGTGGTTGTCTCTGGTAGAATACAGGAGGGGTAGTTACCTTTGCCATCTCCTGAGCTGTATAAGATGATGCCTTGCAGCATCTTCCTATATCGCTGTTGCTCAATATAGGTGTTTCCCATAGTCTGGGAAACATAACAGCTGGGATTTGAACTGGCAATCTCTGGCTTGCTAGTCAAGTCATTTCCCCGCTGCGCCATTAGGTGGCTCCCAGATATGATAGCTGCCTTAAAATATCTGAAGGGCTGTTGTATGCGAAGACATCCCCTTCAAAGACTTCCCCTTCAAAAAAAATTAATTATTTATTCTAAGAACCCCCCCCCCATTTTTTAATACAGTGATTACTTACTTACTTACTTATTTATTGCATGTATAGACTGCCCCATCCAAAGGCTCTGGGCAGTGTACAGCAAATTTAATGATAAAGAGAAAAGCAAGGATTACAAGAGCAAAAAGGTAATTACCCATATTCTCCTTCCTGCTCCTTATAGTGTTCATCCTGTAATGTGCTTTATACAATCTATAAAATGTTTTCTCCCAAAATTAAATAGCCACAGAAGCTTTGATGTGTTCATGGAGTTAACCTCCTTCTGTTTTGCTAGAAGCAGTGTGTGTGCACGGGGAATTCCTTGGCACTCCTAGTGTGTTTCCCTTCCTCTGGAACAAGAGTTCCCTCCCCAGCCTTGGATCCCTGGGTGGTGTTGGACTACAACTCCCATCATTCTCGGCCGCAGTGACCAAAGACCTTTATGGCAGGGGGTGATGGGAATTTTAGTCCAACAATGACTTAGGACTCAAGCTTGGGAACTCTGTTCTAGAAGACTGTGGGAGGTCCCACACACTGAGGACTTTAAATTGTGGCCATACTGGTTCTAACAATATGTCTGTATCAGACAGGTAGAATCACCAGACTACCTGGTGGAGGAGCACTGGGATTTGTCTCAGTCCCAGTGTTCCACACGACCAGGTCTACCCAGGTAGGGCTATGCTTGCCCAGGTAGACCTGGTTGTGTGAACGACCTTATAACGTTGAAGCCTCTTCCCCTTAGACCAATGCAAAAATTGTCCTTTTAGGACTATGCAAACTTCTCCAACGTTTAGGATGATGCAAAATTAAATTTTGGAATTCACTACCCCGAGATATGGCAATAGCCACTAGCTTAGATTCCTTTGGACAGGGATTATACACATTCATATAGGAGAGGACTATCAATTGGTTATTTGCATGCTGGCAATATGAACATCCAAATTCAGAGGCAGTATGACAATGACTCCCAACGTCTGGATGGAGCAAAAGTAGACGAGAGCTATTGCCTTCAAGTCCTGCTTGTGGGCTTCCTGGGGGCATCTGGTTGGCCACTTGGGATGCAGGATGCTGGACCATTGTTTTGATGGTTTTGATCATAGTTTTGACCATTGGCAAGGATATCCTTAGCCATGTTTTGCACCAGTTGACCTGTTCACCAGAAACCTTACTAGTCTCATTTCTGTTCATTCCCTTCGGAAACATTTCTGGCTTTGCACTACCATGATATAATGCGGACCACTTGAGGTTTCTTCCTTCCTTTGCACACTGCATAGTAATTGGCTCATGGGTGGGCTGATATCATTGCACAAAGCCGATAACTCTCAGAGGATATGGATATATGAACTACATAGAGATTAGTATTGGGACAAGAAGGAACAGAATGAAATGAGAGCTGGTGTGATATTTACCGAGGTGGTTTGAACAGCTCTAGGAAATATTAATTGAACCTAGCTTAAGGCATTAAGGTTTCCTCCTGTTGACATACAAGCCTTCCATGACACAGAGAACTGCAATGGTTTACTCATAATTTTAATGAGTAATTTTTAGGTTGTGCTTCTCAGATGTAGGAGATTCAGAAATACATGTATGATTTTCACACAGAAAGATAGGAATGACGTTAGCATGTAACTATCTTTTTATTGCCTGCCTGACTTTTACATATGTGTTACCTCTGAGCTATGGTCCCATTCCCAGTCCAACAGCACAATAAAATGCAGCATCCCTGGAGAAAGAAACAACATCCAGAGGATTGTTGCACTAAAAGCACTAAAGGCTCTCCTAAACAGCCAGAGTTAGCAATGACCAAGCACCATTGAAATCAATGAAACAAGTTAGTTATGAATAACTTAAGTCCCATTAATTCTAATACGACTTAATAACAACTAACTTAGTCTGGATCCTGCCCCAGGTTTTCACCATACACCAAAAGGCATATCATATGGGGACTTGTCTGGCCTTTATGGGGAAAGTGTTCCAAAGAACTGGCAACACCATCAAAGAGACCCCCGGCTGGCATGATGTACAGCACTGTGAAGCTATAACACTGTACCCTGAGGCTGCTGCAGATTTCAAAGGCAGCCCCAACACTGTTTGGGGGCACCAACTGCAGAAGCAGCATTTCTGCAGGTTTCCTCATTGTTGCAAATGGGGGACCCTCTGGAAATGCTGGTTCCACACTTGCTTCTCCAGGACAGGATCAGGGCTTCCGTAGAAGTCTGCAGAAGCCTTGTTGGGGCTTCATGATGTTAGGGCTTCATGATGCTGTGCCTCACATGGGCCCCAGCTCTAAGCCCACTGAAACCCAGACGACCACTGCTAGTAAAAAGCCTGACCACTCACAAAGGGTCAGGTTGTGCTCTTAAACTACTGGCTGACTTACCCACAAGGGTATGTCAGCCCAGTAACATTGTGTGTATGCAAGTTGCACAAACATAAAAATTGCACAAATCATGTTGCACAAGAGTAAGCCCAGTGGAAATTATGAGAGGCTCAAGAGTTCATAGCAGACATGACGACTGTGGGCCTATCCCAGTTGGTCTTTGGACTATCAGAGAGGGTCTGGTAAATATTATAAATGCTTCTCTGAGGGAGGGCAAGATGCCTCCTTGTCTTAAGGAGGCTATTATTAAACCACTGTTGAAGAAAGCTACGCTGGATCCCTCAGAGTTAGCTAATTACAGACCTGTTTCTAATCTTCTATGGCTGGGCAAGGTGATTGAGCAGGTGGTGGCCTCTCAGCTCCAGGCAGTTTTGGATGATACAGATTATCTAGACACATTTCAAACTGGCTTTCATGTGGGCTATGGGGTTGAGACTGACTTGGTCAGCATGATGGGTGATCTCCAACTGGTTATCGACAGAGGGAGTGTGACTCTGCTGATCCTTTTGGATCTCTCTGTGGCTTTCAGTACCATCAACCATGGTATCCTTCTGGACCACATGAGGGAGGTGGGATTGGGTGGCACTGTTTTACAATGGTTCCGCTCCTACCTCTCCAGTAGATTCCAGATGGTGTTGCTTAGAGACCGTTATTCTTTAAAACGAGAACTGAATTGTGGAGTTCCGCAAGGCTCCATACTGTCCCCCACGCTCTTTAATGTCTATATGAAACCACTAGAAGATATCATCAGGAGGTTGGGTGCAGGGTGTTATCAATATGCTGATGACACCATGATCTACTTCTCCATGTCAGCCTCATCAGGAAATGGCATATCTTCCCTAAATGCCTGCCTGGAGGCGGTAATGCGCTGGATGAGGGAAAACAAACTGAAGTTGAATCCAAATAAGACAGAGGTACTGACTGTGGGGTGTTGGGACCCGAGAGATGGTTTAGATCTGCCTGTCCTGGATGGGGTTACACTCCCCCTGAAAGAACAGGTACGTAGCTTGGGTGTGCTCCTGAACCCAAAGCTCTCCCTGGTTTCTCAGGTTGAGGCAGTGGCCAGGAGCGCTTTTTATCAACTTTGGCTGATAAGTCAGCTAGATCCATTTCTAGAGGTCAATGATCTTAAAAGAGTGGTACTTATGGTGGTAACCTCCAGACTTGACTACTGTAATGCGCTCTACATGAGGCTGCCTTTGTACGTAGTCTGGACACTACAATTATTACAGAATGTGGCAGCCAGATTGGTCTCTGGGACAACACAAAGGGAGCATATAACACTGGTTTTTAAAGAACTGCACAGGCTGCTGATATGTTTCCAGGTGATATACAAAGTGCTGGTTATTACCTATAAAGCCCTTAGCGGCTTGGGTCCAGGCTATTTAAGAGGGCACTTCCTTTGTCATCAACCCTGCCACCTGTTATGATATTCTGGAGAGGTCTGCTTACGGTTGCCCAGCTTGTCTGGTGGTGACTCAGGACCGGGCTTTCTCCATGGCTGCCTCAGGGCTTTGGAATATGCTCTCTGCTGAAATAGGAGCATCTCCTTCTCTGTTTTTGTTTTCAGGGAGACCCTCAAGACTCTCCTGTTCTTGGAAGCTTTTAATGAGAAGTAATTTTAACTAGCTGACCACGCACAGAGCATCTGTGCAGTTGTGCACTGAGCCTGTGGCATCCCCCCGCGGCGCACTCACTTGCACTCACACTCGATCGCTCCCCCCCCCCGCGGTGTGCTCGCTCGCTCCCCCCCCTCAGCATGCTCACTCACTCTCCCCCCCGCAGCGTGCTCGCTCGCTCTCCCCCCCGTGCTGCACTTGCTTGCTCTCCCCCCCGCGGCGTGCGCACACGCTCTCCCTCCCCCGCAGCTCTCTCCCCCCACAGCTCTCCCCATTGGGCGGGCCAGGCCATCCCGCTGCCACCTCCCACCTCCTCCTCCCCACTGGTAGGTAGGGCTTTACCCTCCGTCTGCCCACCTCCTCACCACCGCCATCATTTCTCCCCACCACCGCCTCCTCTTCCTGGCCAGAGGGGCTTCGCCCACCGTCCACCCACCTCTTTTGGCTGGAGGGGCTTTGCCTGCCAGCCCTCCACCTCTGCATCCTGACCACAGCCATTCTTTTTCTCCGCTTCAATGCTGGAACTCTGGCACGCTCTAGAGTATCTGCGTGTTAGTACTTGATTGCGCCCCTCACCTCAGAGATCTCCCCACCCTCACCTGAGCTGCACTCCTGGTCCTCCTCCATCCCATTGCTTCCATCCTCCTCACCCTTCTTGGTCGTGGCTGCAGCATTGCTGCCACCTATTGGCCAAGCTGCAGCCCCCTATCCCCAGAGACCTCCCCACCCTCACCCAAACCCCGTTCCTGCTCCTCCCCCCAGGAGCAGCAACAGTGGTTGACCGGGCCATTCCTCGCTGCTGCCACCACCATGGCCGCTCGTTCCCCTCAGGCTGCTGACAGGCCCGGGCCCATCCCTTGCCTGCCTGCCTCCCTCTAACAATGGCCTCCGTAGCCCCAAACGGCAGCAGTGGTTGACTGGGCCCTTCCTTGCTGCTAGTGCTGCCATGGCCGCTCATTCCCCTCAGGCTGCTGACAGGCTCAGGCCCGTCATAGGAACATAGGAAACTGCCATATACTGAGTCAGACCATTGGTCTATCTAGCTCAGTATTGTCTTCACAGACTAGCAGCGGCTTGTCCAAGGTTGCAGGCAGGAATCTCTCTCAGCCCTATCTTGGAGAAGCCAGGGAGGGAACTTGAAACCTTCTGCTCTTCCCAGAGCGGCTTCATCCCCCTAAGGGGAATATATTACAGAGCTCACACATCAAGTCTCCCATTCATATGCAACCAGGGCAGACCCTGCTTAGCTATGGGGACAAGTCATGCTTGCTACCACAAGACCAGCTCTCCTCTCCTCTCCATCCCTTGACCTTCCTTCTGTCTCTTCCTCCTCCCTTCTTTTCTCTCTTTCTGTCTCCTCCACTCGCTCTTCCCCACTCACTCTTCCCCCTCCCTTCATGTTTTTTTTTACTCTCTCCCTCCCCGAGTTAACAGATTTTGTTCATCTTGTTTCCTCACTTAATTCATACAACGGCATCCTCCTTCTCCTGAAGGGGCTTCTTCCTCTCTCATGACCCGTCTTTTTGCAGAGCCCTGCCTGCTAACCTTTTATATTTATAGACTAGTGTTTTTAAGCCCGTTAAATTAACGGGCGCTAGTTGGGTTACGTTTTCCCCCTCTCCTCCACCCGGCTGGGCCCACCGCCTCCTCTGGCCCCACACTCTTGCCTCTTTTCCCCTCCCTCCCACCCCAATCTCTTGCCCTCCCTCCCCCTCCCACCCCTCTCTCTCGCCCTCCATCCTCCTCCCACCCCTCTCTCTCGCCCTCCCCTCCCTCTCATCCTCCTGTCACAGTCCTTCTTGCCCTTCCCCCTCGCCCACTCCCACTTGCCCTTCCCCCCACCCACTCCCACTTGCCCTTCCCCCTCACCCACTTCCTCTTGCCCTTCCCCCCTGGCCCACTCCCTCTTGCCCTTGCCCCTCCCCCCTGCCACACTCCCTCTTGCCGTTGCCCCTCCCCCCTGCCCCACTCCCTCTTGCCCTTGCCCCTCCCCCTGCCCCACTCCCTCTTGCCCTTGCCTCTCCCCCCTGCCCCACTCCCTCTTGCCCTTGCCCCTCCCCCTGGCCCACTCCCTCTTGCCCTTGCCCCTCCCCCCGGCCCACTCCCTCTTGCCCCTCCCCCCTGCCCTTCCCCCCCGTGTTTTTTTCCCCCTTACCGGACCACCGTTCCTCCTCCCGGGCGGCAAACAGTTTATTTTGGAAGCGGCGACGAAGCAGCAGCAGGAGGCGGCGACTGGGTCCGATGCCGGCCACGGCGGGCCCGCGACGCCACACGGCCTTCTGTGGCCGCTACCGCCGCTTGTTCGTCGTTGCAGGCGGCTGTCGGACAGCCACCGCTCCCCCCATTCCCACCTTCAGCCCCTGGTTTCGGGGCCCACTGCGGGCTGCCCTTCCGCTGCCGGGCCGGCCCCGCCACCACCAGCCGTCGTCCTGCCGCGGCCGTCGCCGCCATGGGCCTCACTCACCGCCGCAGCCATCCAAACCTCAGCTCCTCAATCATTTTAGCGGTAGGGCTGGCTGTATCTTCTAGGCCCATTGTGAGAGACGATAGGGAAGCGAAGCAATGAGAGTGGAGAGGAGGTTGCAGTAACGGGGGGCAGAGAGGAGCGGGGTGCGGCCCTGGATGAGTTCAGGGGGGTGAAAACAAACAGCAAGGGCAAGGCGGTGCTGCTAAAAGCAATCGTAGCCACTATCTGCACACCTCTACAAGACAGCACGAAGATATCCAGATTTAAATAGGAAGGGGGAGGCGTGAATGAATGGGATCGAGGGGGCCTCTGAATCCGCGGCACTCCATTTCGAGCACCCTTCTACGTGAAGGAAAGGGGCGATACAACACAGCGCCTCTATTGCTGGGGAGCAACAGAGGGCGTGCTGGCCGCTTGAAGAAGTGGACGGAGCATTGAGCATACAGCTCATTTTGCCCGTGCTCCGAGAAGCGCCTAGCGCACCGCAGGGAATGAAAAGGGAGCGTGTGGGCAGCATAGGCATGGAGCTGCCTCAGCCCTGGAGAGCTGCGCAGCGATGCCAACCATCTCCTCTGAGGGGCCGCCGCGGCGCTCCGTCTTTGTCTGCGGCTGCCCAGGCTTTGCCTCCCTCCCTCCCTCCCCTCTATGGCAGTGAGCCGTTCACGAAAGTGAGCCAGCCTCCTCGGTGGGTACAAAGGCCCCGGGCTGCAACCTTTTCAATGCCGTTTCATCTTATTTTTAGCCAGCCTCGCTTGGAGCCTTCTGGCGTCACCTTCCTCCTCAGTCTTGTGCTCAGTCAGTCCAACAGACTGACATCCCTCGAGACTTGCTCTTCAAGAACTCGGCCCTTCTCCGCACCATCCGCCGCCCCCCTGCCAAAGCCCGGAGAGATAAGAGACGCCGCTCCCCAAGGCGCGTGGCTATTTATTTTTCCACTCCCGGGGGACCCCTGCCGCTGCCGCTTCTGCCCTGGTTCCTGTGGCCGTTTCTCCCTCATCTGGCCGCCTCTGCCCTCCCTGGTCCCCGCTTCTCCTCCCCGTAGTCAGCTCTCGGCCCGCCACTGATCAACATGGCCACCCGTGTCTGGGCGGCCGTATCTTTCTCGGCTGTTCTGGGCATGCGCTCCGCGCATGCCCAGAACAGCCGAGAAAGACACGGGCCGGAAAAGGACACGGGATCATGCTCAAGGCTTTTATTATAGAGGATTCCTCTCCTCTACAATCAAGAACATCTTCTGACCAGTAACAGTTGCATTCCAACTGACCTTGACCATCACAGGCTCCTCCTCTTAACTGCATAGGGAATCCCCACTGCCCAATCACTACAGTGCCACAGGCTCCTCCTCCCTATCTGCATATGGAATCCCCACTGCCCAATCACCATGGTGCTTCTGCTCTCACAGGCTCCTTCTCCCTATCTGCATATGGAATCCCCACTGCCCATTCAGGTGCTTCTGCTTGCAAACTCTGTCAGCCAATTGCCTCCTTTCTACCACGTCCCCACACTTGGCCCGTCTTGGACAATTAATAATATAGATAATTTTAATAATTTGTTTTAATAATGTTTTTATACTATTGTTTTTATTGTGTCTTGTGTATTTTAATTGGTGTTGATTTGTTAATATTTAAAATCTTGTACACCACCTAGATATGTACATATCAGGCGGTATATGATAGATAGATAGATAGATAGATAGATAGATAGATAGATAGATAGATAGATAGATAATGTCATCTGTGCAATTTTTGCATTGGACCAGTTTGCATATACACAAAACTATTGGGGTGACATAAGCCACTGTCTGGACTCAAACTGGCTCCCCCCAAATACAGATGTTAGCCATCCAGCTACAGAATTTGAGGCCTATGGGGGGGGGTTAACATGAGAAGGATATTACCCCTGCTAACTTGGCAAAGAGGCACCTTTTAACGTGTTGATTCTCTTTATTTAGCAGGGAGAGAGTAACTGGACCTATCCATCCTCAGCACAGTATCTCCAGTGACTGTTGCTGGTGTATATCTTATGTTTCTTTTTAGATTGTGAGCCTTTGGGGACAGGGATCCATCTTATTTATTTGTTATTTCTCTGTGTAAACCGCCCTGAGCCATTTTTGGAAGGGCGGTATAGAAATCGAATGAATGAATGAATGAATGAATGAATGAATAATATTAAGTGAAATTTTGTTCTTTATTTTTAAATTCTTACTTTCTCTCAGTGAGCCTTTTCCTATAACTGGGATGTGTGCTGAATCCATTATTCCGCATAGTTTAAAATTTAGCTTAGTCACTATCTTAGTAATGTTTTAATTATACACCCAGTGTGTGTCTTCACATTTGCGCTAACAGTCAAATTGACAGAGCAAACGTTGAATATATAACAAGGCAGTCCTTGCAATTTGCAGCCCTTGTAGCTATGAGAAACCTGCCAATACATACAGAATTACAAAACCCAATAGATGCATTTATCCCACCATATCCTTTTTAACACAAGTAATAAAATAAACAAATGAAACATAACCCTCCGAGTCAGCTTCCCCACAGAGGGATGGGGCCGTAGCTCAGTGGGAGAGCATCTACTTTGCATGCAGAATGTCCTGGGTTTGATCCCTGGCATCTCCGGGTAGGTTGAGGGAAATTCTTGTTGATTACAACTCTCGTAATCCCCAGTCAGAGTCCATTGCAATGGGGGATGCTGGCAGTTGTAGTCAACAACATCTGGAAATCCTGGTTACAGGGAACACTGTTTGCAATGTAATGTTCATACAGTTTCTACCACAGAACTGTGGAATTCTCTGCCACAAGATGTGGTGACAGCCAACAATCCAGCAGGGCTGTTCTTATGTTCTTAGTTGTGCAAGAGCACTGTTGCACAGAATGCAAGAATTATGCAGAATTGTGAGTCGAGCAATTCACAGTCATTGTGGCCACTAGTTTGTGCAATTTTTATTTTTTATTTTATTTATATATCATATTTATATACTGCTTGATATATATATTTCTGGGTGGTGTACATAATTCTAGCATTTGGTGCAATAGTGCTCTTGGACAGCTGTGCAAATGTTGCATTGCGATGCACATGTAACATTGCTCCGTATGTCAGGGAACATTTTTAATAATGGAGCAGTATCCCCACTGGTATGTTTCCCAGACTATGGGAAACACCTATATTGGGCAGCAGCGATATAGAAAGATGCTGAAAGGCATCATCTCATACTGCGCAGGAGATAGCAATGGTAAACCCCTCCTGTATTCTACCAAAGAAAACCACTTGGCTCTGTGGTCGCCTAGAATTGAAAGCGACTTGACAGCACAATTTTACTTTACTTTACAGAAAAAGCTCTTGATGCTGGATGAGGCTGTTTTTAGGGAAGGCATCTTGTAGCTGCCTTACCAAGTATCATACTGTGTGATTTCAGTTTTTTGGACCTCATCCATTATTTTGGTCTGGTTCACATCCAAATGTGCAGGGCTTTGTGACTAGGGCCAAGTGACTAGAGCAGCTTCCACCAACCTAAATCTGCACTACAGACCAAGCAATAGAGACCAAATAGGCAGAAAATCTAGCATTAATATCCTACAGTGCAGGCATGGCTTTTTAACTGCGCGTAATTGTCTTGCATTTTTATTAACGAATTGATTAACCTCGGTAACAGCTGAGCTATTTTGTTTTCTTGGGAAATTGTTCTTAAATGAATTAACTGAACAAAGAGAGTAGCACAGATTGCTTTCTACAAAGCCATCAGTGCTGGGCACCCTTTCAAAGGGTTTCAGAATCATGCAGCTTGGTTAAACATTCAGGTTTTCAGGGCGCGATCCAACCAGTTAGGCACTTTTGTCCCATTGCTGTCAGTGGGATAATTAAAGTTAACTTCCCCTACTTACATTAATGGGGTTCATGAGGCATGTCAAAAGAGCTAGATTCAGAGCATACAGCCCTTCCGAAGCTGACTTCTCCACTCACTGCAGCAGCAGCAGCTTGCATAGGAGTTCCCAACCTTGGCTGTCCTGGGGCAGTTGGCTTACAACCAGGTCAGTCCAAAGTTGGCAGTCCAAGACATTTTACTGCCTGAAACAAAGGACAATGATGCCTCCTCCCCCCAAAAAATCTGCAGGTGGGTGCTCAGAATCCTTGGGCCATGTTAAGGTGGCAGCAGCAGCATGCAAACATTGTCAGACCATGCTACCAAGCCAGGAAGGGGCAGCTGAGGTTTTCCTGGCCCACATTGGTAGGGAGAGGAGGAGGAGATGAGGATGGGGCCACAGCTCAGTGGAAGAGCACATACATTTATTTATTCATTCATTCATTTATTACATTTATAAACCACCCCCTCTGACGGTGTACAACAACTTTAAAAAGACCTAAAATCACACAATTCAAAACACAGTGCTAAAAACAATATTAAAACAATTCAAAAACCATTAAAACCATTTAAAACCAATTAAAATACATTTTAAAACAACAACACTTTACCAGCCTTGGAAGGCCAGGCCAAACAAATAAGTTTTTAGGGCTCTCTTAAAGGCTGATAGCGAGCCTAAAGTGCGAATACCTACCGGGAGTGCATTCCATAGACCAGGAGCAGCTACAGAAAAGGCCCAGTTCCAGGTAGTTCTAGCAGCTACAGAAAAGGCCACTAGACGCACTGGTGGTAACTGGAGACGGACCTCTCCAGATGACCTCAACGAGCGATGGGGATCATACCAAAGGCGGCGCTCTCTAAGGTAGCCCGGACCCAAGCTGTTCAGAGCTTTAAAGGTAATAACCAGCACTTTGCATTTTGCCTGGAGATATATCAGCAGCCAGTGCAACTGTTTTAAGACTGCCATAATATGGTCTCTCCGGGTCACCCCAGAGACCATTCTAGCTGCCACATTTTGAACTAATTGAAGTTTCTGAACTACATACAAAGGCAGCATTGCAGTAGTCAAGCCTGGAGGTTACTGTTGGTAGTGAAGGACTCTGCACTGTCTCATGTCTCAATGACAGAGGGGGGCAGACTAGTGAGTCAGAGGGCTAGAGGGGTCAAGACACTGGTCATCCTTCTCTACTGCTCTATCCCTTTGATATGTAGATTGCTACTCTTAGGGACCTCCTTCCTTCCTGCCACTTCTTCTGCCTCTTTCCCTTTCTTCTCCCTTGCAACACATGGGCTCTTCTCTCCCTGCACCATATGTGCAGAGATGCAGAATCCATCCCTCTGCATCCAGCTAGCTAGCTAGATTAGAGATCCTATCTCTCCATTTTACTATCTAGAATGGAGTTCACTAATAAAGACTCCTTATATTGATTTGAAACTATGAACTGGCTCCAAGTTTCTTTTACTCTCAGCATACACGCATGCCTAGGCAGACTCCGCTGTGTTGTGCTTCAGTGCACTCTGCTGTAATAGAAGGGTATCTCTTACCAGAGATAATTCCCAACAGTTACCAGCTGATGCACCACTCTTTTGAGATCGTTCTCATGCAAAACAATCATGCATGATCATTCTCATGCAAAAAGTCCCACGTTCAATCCCTGGCATCTCCAGGTGAGGCTGGGGCAGACTCTTGCCTGAAACCTTGGAAAGCCACTGCCAGTCAGTGTAGACAATACTGAGCTAGATAGACCAATCGTCTGGCTTGTTATAAGTATAGGTATACCAAAAAGGAACCCACCACAATACAATAATCTAAGAGAAAACTATAGTCTAGAAGTATGCATGAGCCTCCAAAGAATGATAAAGCCTGTGGATTATAAAAATTTGCCAACTTCTGAACACCATAAAGTCTGTAAATAATATAAAAGCAATTTAATAAAAGGTCTTCACTAATATGTCAGTATAGAGACAGTATATATAGAAAACCATAGATCCTCTTAATGAATACATGAATTAATCTAAAGCATGAGTCAAACAATTCCTATATAGTATATGTTGAAAACGGATTTCACTGCTGGCATCTTCAAAGTGAATGTAGAAAAAGTGCCACAACTTGCAATCCAATCTCTCATGAGGTTTCCTTCTAAGTTTCTGGATGTCAGGTTTAATAGATGAAAAGTCCAATCAACTATAAATGAATTGGAAATGCAAGCTCTATATCTTGTAAAGAGCCGAAATCAGCCACTGAACATACAAGGAGAACATTCTTCCAGTACTTTTCTGATGTTGCCAAATGTGTTTCGGCCCTAGCAAGACCTTCCTCAGTGCCATTACTTCAATAGTAGAATCCTTGTTATTCTCAAAATAGTAGCTATACAGTCATATTAAACCAGGTGTTTATTCCTGGTTTGTATAGTTTCCAAGCTTTTCTTGCTTCTGATATCTTACTCAAATGGCTATCAGTTCATATTGTCTGTTCGGTTGTTTCAGCTCTTTCTATGTTCAATTTGAAGTGGTGAAGTCCGTTTTGAACATATACTATATAGGAATTGTTTGGACTCGTGCTTTAGATTGCTTCATGTATTCATGAAGAGCGTGATGTGTTCCTGTGGCTTCTGGAAGAGGCCTTGAGCACGCATTCCAGTTGTTTCTTTCCAAATGTGACACCTACCAACAGCACTGAAGTTAATTATTACAATGCGTTATCACAAACCTAATGAGCCATTGCATTCCAAATGGAAAATAAGCATATATTGTGCTACTTTGTGAACCCTTCAGTGGCAGAAGACCATGGCATAAAGCAGATCAGAGATTTAGGTTAGAACATACTCATAAGAAAGAGGTAACTATTCTACTGGATGTCCTAGTATGGGAGTGAGCCGGGAAGAGACCTAGGCTGCATCAGAAGGAGAAGTGGAAGGGCCTCCCTGCATTGGCTATCTGCCATTTGGCTCCTCCCCTCCATACCTGGCCACTCCATGTGGATGAGGGAGAGGCAAGACGTGTGTGTGTGTGTGTGTGTGTGTGTGTGTGTGTGTGTGTGTGTGTGTATGTGTTTGTGTGTGTGAAATATGAGGACTGTTCTCATGATCAGAACAGTTGGCAGTGATTGTGTGCTAAGCAGCAGCTGGCTGGCTGGGTGGGCTCCCTCCTACCCAGCAGCTGTAACCAGGTCTTTAACAAGGTAGGGTGAAAATCCAATTGACCCACCTGCTGCTTAGCACCTGATCACTGCCAGTGCCTCTGACCTTGTCTTCCCCTCACAGACGAGCAAGAAACGGGAGTATGCACAGCTCTTGTACGAGGGCAGGGGGCTTCTCACTTTGTTCTTCTACTTGGTCACTTTGCTCTTCTAGACTCCAGGTGAAGGCCTGTTCACTCAGGCCTTTTCAAATAGGGTTTTAAAAACGTTTTAACATTGTATTTTTCATGTTCTATTTTGTGTTTTGCTGCAATTTTTTTGTTTTGTTCTGTGCGTTTTAGTTTTACATTTTATTCCATTGTTGTATTGTGAGCCACCCAGAGAACAACTTGATATGGGACGGCTAACAAATAAAGTTATTATTCCCCTACCCTCTTTCTGATCACGAGAAGAGCCCTATTGTGTCATGCCATGAAGCCTCGAGTGGCAGAAGACATCGAAGAACAATAAATGTGGGATTTAGGTTAGAAAAGACTTGAAATAAGATGCCATTAAACTTGTCCATCTGGATGTCTTGGTATGGGCTGAGAGACCCAAAATGCCCCTTGATCTACCGGGGAGTGCATCTAACTATCAAAGTGTGGGATACTTGGAGGCCAAAATGAATGCCTGACTTCTATCTACTAGCACCTATTAACTTGCATATTGAGTTTTACTGATCCTCAGATCTTTATTAGATGGAGGGGAAGCATGACTTAAAGCACCTGAGCTGTTAGATCAAGAAAAAATGCCTTCTTTTCAAGCACTAACATAAAAGGGTTTGAGGGATTTTCAATGCAATTCCCCCCTCCAGTGCCTTTTGACCGGACAACAGTTACTGCCATTCTTGCTCTTGCCATTTTATTTAGCAGAGCTCATCCTGCCCTCTCTGTCCTTTGAAGGGGCAAGGAACAGAGCAGCCAGAAGTATGGAGGAGGCTGCACTCCCAGCTGCTCCATTCCATTGCTGCCAGTGCCGCCACCATGTTAGGTGGAGATGGCCCAGCAGAGTGGCCATTGGCTGGCAGAGGCAGGGTATGTCCACCATTTCACTGCCCGAGGCAGTCACCTTGCCCCACCTCATTGGTGGAATGCCCCTGCTGCCAGATTGGTGGGTTGTCCATTCACCATGGAGCCCTCCCCGCCACTTCTGGGCTCCTTACTTGGCAGACAAGGATGCATGCAAGTAACCTGTTTAGCCGCAGAGGCCCAAAGAGCAGCAGCAGACAGACTCAGCCCTGCAGCTGCCTATCTACAGCACTATCCAAACGTATGTTATAGACTCCAACACTCCCTGTTTTCAGGGACAGTTTCTATTTTCTGGAATGTATCCTGAATAAACCTTACTTTACTGTAATTTTTATAGCATTCCATGCAGTAAACTGATTTTACACCTTTTAGAGGGTATTACAGGGAAGATCAATGGATTTTTATGTAAGCTATCTTCTTGCCGATAAGAGTATATGTGTTACCTCTTGTGTTGCCCAATTTTGTGCCATTGTATATAAGATTCATCAAGTAATGGTGAAGGTTCCTCCTTTTGGTTTGGAAAGGATGTGTTCCCAGTTTGGGTAAACTCGTTTTATCTAAGTGTAACTATGACTATTGCCAGACTGACTGTACCAAGTAGATTGAGTGCAGATATTGGACTACAGTGATGTGATCTGATCAAGTACCACAATAAAGAACTTTGAGATATACCCTAATAAACCACTGTCCCTGTTTTTGCCTCTTGGGGATGCCTTTTGTTCAATTGTTTTTTTCAATTCAATTCCATTCAGTTAGTTTATTACCATCCAAGACCAGCAGAATACAAGGTATACTACAGAGTCAAACCCAATCAAAGATATATCATTTTTTCCCATATAACCGTAGAGCCATCATAGGTTTCAGTTTCCTCCTCAAGTGTTTCTAGAAATTAAATCTCCAAGTGGATGTCTCTAGAGCACCCGTATGTCAATGGCTTCACACAACACTAAGGCACCACACAGTGCACAACATAAAGGGGGTGGAATCCAGTCTTCAGCAAAGTGTGTGAGGGCACTCATGGTATGAGAATTAATCTGTTATCTAATTGTTACAAATACATCCCTATTTTTATCTGTGAAATGTTGGAAGGTATGAGCTCAGTTGATCTGCTTTGGTAACCTGAAACAATCTGCTCTGTGAGCACTTGATTGCTTGCTTTTGATCTGTGGCAAGCTTGTAGTCAGAACTGAACACCACACCGGCCAACTTGCTTGGCCAGGCTGCTACAACTTCACAGGCATGTCCCTGTCTAGGGATGTGCGAACCGGTTCGGATCCGAACCGGTTCGGGTCTGAACCGGTTCCGGTTTGGAGGTTCGGATCGAACCGAACCACCCCTGGTTCGGTTCGAATCCGAACCGAACTGGGGGTGGTTCGTTTCGAACCGGTTCGGACCGGTTCGGATCGGTTCGGAAAGCTGAAAGTTGGTCAGATGGTAGCTGGCACCCAGGGGTACCTGTCATCCAAACCCCAAAGCAATCGGACACTCGTGCGATTTTTTATGAATTTTTGAAAAATATTTTTATTTTTCTCTCATAGGATATAATGGGACCCGAACCAGGCCATTATTTCTTATTGTGGAGCACTCATGGGTGCCAACAACCATGCAAACCCTGAAGCAATCAGACACCCCTATGATTTTTTATGAATATTTGAAATATTTTAAATTATTTTTCTCATTGAGTATAATGGGACCCGAACCAGTCCATATCCCCTGTTGTGGAGGACCTAGGAGCACAAAAGCAGGGTGGGTGGTAGACAGGCATGGGTGCCTACCACCCAAAAAATCTCAAGGCAATTGGACACTCCTCTGATTATTGGTGAATTGTTAAGTGTTTTTGAATTCCTCATAGAGAATAATTAGGATTGCAGCAAATGTATAGCTTCACGTCGGGGGGAAAGGGGTGTCGTAGAGTGCAGTGTGGTGGGTGGTAGTTCCTAGGGTGGGCAAGGAAGCTATCAGAATTATTTGAAAGGAATTGGGCAAAGAGGTGATTTTTAAGTGATTTTTGAAGTTTACGCGTCTTTAAGGTTTTTCCTCATAATAAGTTATAATGGAGCTTTCAGCAGCCCTATAAGTGCACATGGGGGTGCTGGGGTGGCCCAGAGCAAGTGGTGGTGTAGTGCACATAGGGTGCCAACCACCCCCATGGGTTTCTAACCCATGGGGTACAGGGATCTCTGGTAGGGGCACCCCCATGGGTACAGGGTTCTCTTGTTTCTGAGGTATTGAGTGTGGATTCTATGATAGCAAATGAGATTTTCAATGAGACACCATCAATCCACTCTAATATGCTATCATAGAATCCACACTCCGCCTCCTGCTTCTTCTCTGTGTGTGTGCTTAGTAGGGGTGTGCAATTTGGGATTTCAGGTGATTTGGCTCGGACCCAAACCGAATCACCCCTGTTCTGTTTTGTGCCCAAATCTGGGTCACCCGAATCACCCTTGATTTGGTTCGGATTCGGATTTAATCCAAATCCGAATCCGAATTGATTCGGGGGGGTAAAAAGGGGCCCAGGGGCAAAATTTTGGGGTGGGGTGGTAGTGCCCAATGGGTAGAGTCTACCACCCCAATTTCAGGGGGATTGGGCAAAGGGCTGATTTTTGGTGAATTTTTAAAGTTTTAGTGACTTTGGGGCAGTTCGGGGGCATAGCATGGGATCTGGGCAAAAAGAGTGGGGTGGGGTGGTAGTGCCTAATGGGTGCAGGCTACCACCCCAATTTCAGGGGGATTGGGCAAAGGGCTGATTTTTGGTAAATTTCTGAAAATTTCATATCTTTGGGGCATATTGGGGCATATTGGGGCAGAAAGTGGGGCCTGGGGCAGAATAGTGGGGTGTGATGGTAGTGCCTAATGGGTGGAGGCTACCACCCCAATTTCAGGGGGTTTGGACAAAGGGCTGATTTTTTGAGAATTTTTGAAGTTTTAGTGACTTTGGGGCAGTTTGGGGGCAGAAAGTGGATCTGCCCCAAAATAGTGGGGTGGGGTGGTAGTGCCTAATGGGTGGAGGCTACCACCCCAATTTCAGGGGGATTGGGCAGAGGGCTGATTTTTTGAGAATTTTTGAAGTTTGGGTGTCTTTGGGGCAGATTGGGGGCAGAAAGTGGATCTGCCCCAAAGGAGTGGGGTGGGCTGGTAGATAGTGCCTAATGGGTGGAGGCTACCACCCATCCCCAATTTAAGAGTGATTGGGCAGAGGGGTGAATTATGGTGAATTTATTTGTATGAGGTTTGTCTTCATAAGGTGAAGTGTGCTAAATTGATTACTTCCTCATATTATTCATAGTAAAGGAAAGTGTGAAAAAGTGAAAGTGGGGTCATGAGAGTTGTTTAATTGAAAAATATCTCATTTGCTATGATAGAATGAGAATTCACACCTTTTCTATTCACCATAATTCACCCCTCTGCCCAATCACTCTTAAATTGGGGATGGGTGGTAGCCTCCACCCATTAGGCACTATCTACCAGCCCACCCCACTCCTTTGGGGCAGATCCACTTTCTGCCCCCTATCTGCCCCAAAGACCCCCAAACTTCAAAAATTCTCAAAAAATCAGCCCTCTGTCCAATCCCCCTGAAATTGGGGTGGTAGCCTCCACCCATTAGGCACTACCACCCCACCCCACTATTTTGGGGCAGATCCACTTTCTGCCCCCAAACTGCCCCAAAGTCACTAAAACTTCAAAAATTCTCAAAAAATCACCCCTTTGTCCAAATCCCCTGAAATTGGGGTGGTAGCCTCCACCCATTAGGCACTACCACCACACCCCACTATTCTGCCCCAGCCCCCACTTTCTGCCCCAATATGCCCCAATCTGCCCCAAAGACATGAAATTTTCAGAAATTTACCAAAAATCAGCCCTTTGCCCAATCCCCCTGAAATTGGGGTGGTAGCCTGCACCCATTAGGCACTACCACCCCACCCCACTCCTTTTGCCCAGATCCCATGCTATGCCCCCGAACTGCCCCAAAGTCACTAAAACTTTAAAAAATCGCCAAAAATCAGAGGAAGGTCCAATTGACTTGAAATTTGGGTGGCAGGTAGAACACAAGGTCCCCTTTCAAACCAGCTATTTTTTGAGATCCGAACCGGTTCGGTTCGGATCCGAACCGGTTCGGATCCGAACCGAACCGGGGGGGTGGTTCGGCAAAACCAAAACCGAACCACCCTGGTCCGGTTCGGACCCGGTTCGGATCCGAACCGAACTGGGAGAACCGGTTTTATGCACATCCCTATCCCTGTCTTCATCAGTGAAAGGCTGCAGGGTATAGATAGACTATCATGCTAAGAAATGCTGCCGGAATTTAGATCAGCAGCAAAGGTGAGGCTAGCAGGGAGAGAGGGTAGAATTTCCGCTCGGTTACTGGCACACAGAGCAAGTATATACCAGCGCAGCAAGAGAGCAGCCTAACTTCCCGACCAACTGCACCAGTGCAGGAGGGAAGCACCAATTTTTATACCCCACCTTCCACAGGAAACTCTCTGTGCCACGTGAAAATAAGTCACTGAGGGCTGTGCAACCCTCAGGGACATATTTTTGAGTGGCACGGAGGGTTTCCTGGGGAAGGGGAGGGCTGCACCAGTGCAGTTAGTTAGGAAGTGCTGTTAGGTTGCTGTCTCGCTGTGATGGTGCATCCCTGCTGTATATGTCAGCCAGTATCTTCACACATTCAGGTAATCAAGTTATAGTTGCAATTATATTGTGAATGATATCAACAAGTAAACATCCCCTCAGCCCAGGGCTTCACAACTTTGGCCCTCCAGCTGTTTTTGGAGTACCACTCTCCCCATCCCCAGCCACAGTGGCTAATAATGAGGGGTGATGGAAGTTGTAGTCCGACATCTGCAAGAGGGCCAAACCTGTGCAGCCCAGTCTTAGCCCGTTATATCTTGTGTGGGGCCTGTCAACACATATATCTTTCCTGCACCACTCAGGTAATGTTGGAAGTAATGCTGAAAGCCTAAGATCTGGAAGCCTAAGATTAATGAGGAGAGCTGGTCTTGTGGTAGCAAGCATGACTTGTCCCCTTAGCTAAGCAGGGTCCACCCTGGTTGCATATGAATGGGAGACCAGAAGTGTGAGCACTGCAAGATATTCCCCTCAGGGGATGGGAAGAGCAGAAGGTTCGCTCTGGGAAGAGCAGAAGGTTCCAAACTCCCTCCCTGGCAGCATCTCCAAGACAGGGCTGAGAGAGATTCCTGCCTGCAACCTTGGAGAAGCTGCTGCCAGTCTGTGTAGACAATACTGAGCTAGATGGACCTCTGGTCTTCTCAGTATATGGCAGCTTCCTATGTTCCTGTCACATGAAGGGAGCCTAACCCAGGCTAGGGCAGTCCACCCTGGGTCAGGCTGCTTGTGTGCAGCACTGGGATCTGCGTGGATCCCAGTGCTGCCCGCTCACCTAACCCAACTCCGAAGCCTGGCCTTTAGCCAAGCTTAAAGGCATGAGTGTACCCTTAACCCCAGTGCTGGGAATGGGATTGTGTGTGTGCTCGGATTGCTTGCCGCCTGAATGCACACAGAGATGGGTGCCTAGAACGCCTGTCTCACAGAGGTATCCCCCAATGCACCGCGGTCATCCTGCAGTGCATTGTGGGATAGGTGGAGGCCAGGACACATCATCCCAGCCTCCAGAGATCCACACTGATCATGTGGGAGCACAGTCCACACTTCCCACCAACTTTGTTGTATTGTCGGAGGAGGGGGGGATAGTTTCTACGCAGCCTTTCCTCCGCCTGCCCCGCCTTCTAATCATATGAATATCCTTTACGTCTGTTTCTTCTTCTTCTTCTTCTTCTTGGATTTTTCTTTGTTTTTTATGCTGGTTGGGTTTGTTGTATTGGTAATGAAACTGGCTGATGTAGGTGTGTGGATCATTTTTTAAAAAATATTTCTAGTCCCTTAGGGCAGTGCTTCTCAACCACCGATCTGTGGACCGGTGCCAGTCCGAGAAGCATTGGGTCTGTGAGGCATCACTAATAAAAATCATACACACACACACACCGAAAAAACAAAATCAATTTTGGGCTGGCAGGGGCCACCGGGAGCTCTCCGGAGCTCATTTCCAGGCAGCCCTTGCTGCTGGATAACGTTCATTTCACTTCCTTGAAATGAAGATTATCCAGCAGAGAGGGCTGCCTGGAAATGAGCTCCAGAGAACTGCCCAAAATTCTTTGGGGTGGGGGTGCCTGGGGGTGGGGGTGAGGGGGTGACCTCCTTACTAACTGCTGGTCCAGGAAACTGCGCATGAATAATGTAGCAGTCCATGACTCCAAAAACGTTGAGAAACACTGCCCTAGGGCACCCCATGGCACTAAGGTAATGCCAGAACAGGCCCTTGTTATAACCACATGTGACAGCAAAAGAGAACATGTGGATTTAGAGTACTGAAGCAACACATATATTAGCTCTGTTTAGAACAGCTAATATTTAAATGTTGTATGCATTTCAGTCTTTCAGAAATCTGCCTTAGGATGGATGCTTAGCAAAGAGAGGGGGGGAAGGTGGGTGAAAATTTATGTTTTATGTCACAGTTTAACAGACCATGGCTTGTAGTCTCTTGCTTTCTGATTTCTGGTTTGCGATGCTCTGCGATATCCCACTCTTGGTATGTGAGTCATGCTAGCTGACATTCAGCAAGCTAGATTCAGAGGTGATGTGTCAGCAGAAGCCTCCAACTACAAAATACAGCTTTGAGATGCAATTCTCAGATGCTCTTCAGTTGTTATACCTTTGAGCAAGAGGCTCAAGAATCACACCATTGCATGGTTCTGCATAAAATGTTCCCTTTTGCTGCAAAGAATGAGCAAACTCACATATGTTGTCTTGATCTGCATATCACAGAAATGTGTTCAGTTGAAAAGCTTTGAAGTGACTGCATTTTGCAAAGCAGAGGGGAAAATGCGTTATTTTGCTTTACATCCCTCTAACAAATGCAGTCAAACAAGAAGCTGCTTCCTTTTGTTATAGGAAAGGTAGTTTAAAGTGGCATAAGGTAGCCCAGTATCCCTGATGCCAGGTCCCCTTATGGAAATGAGTGTCAAAAGTTGCATGCATCCAGTGCAAATTACCTAGTCAACTCCACGAATGTTACCAGCCCTCCAACAGATGTTTATAATGTGCCACAATTCAACTACAAAATTACTTTAGCAACCCACTGACAGCAGTTGTTCACAAACATGTGCCTTTACAGTCTCCCATGATGCTATATAGGCTGTTTTTATTACAGCTGTATGTCAGTGTGTCAGATTGAGACCTGAGTCAAAGCAGTGCTTTAATTCGGACCTGAACTGGCAGCCATCCAAATTGGATAGAAGTGAAGTAGAGCTGGCTGAAACACCCTGCTTTGATTCAGATCCAGTTTGGCACTTTGGAGGGTTTTTCCCTTTTTTAGTATCAAAATGGGAAGGAAAAGTCTCAGGTTTTAACAGGTCCCTGCCTAGAAAATTGGGTAGGCTTTATGTCCTCTGAAGGTGATTGCCACTAGTTTGGATGGCTTTAAAAGAGGCTTAGACAAATTCATGGAAGACAGGTCTATCAATGGCTACTAGTCTAGTGGCTATAGGCCATCTCCAGCCTCAGAGGCAAGATGCCTCGAATACCAGTTGCAGGGGAGCAGCAGCAAGAGACCAGGCATGCCCTCACCTCTTGCCTGTGGGTTCCTCAGAGACATCTGGTGGGCCACTGTGTATTTTCAGTAAACTGAAGCCAAATCTAAGGTCTCTTGTTTGTCTGGAACCAGAACCTAACTTCTAAACACAAAAAGTAACCACCGGTTCAAAATACATGGTTCAGCCATCAGATCCTCAGCTTTCAATTGTGTGATTAAGTTCTTTATTCTTATCCTGCTAACATGTATTGTATTGTATTTTTAAAAACCCTTTCAAAACATTCAAAAATTAACCATTTAAAAACAACACTTTTCTCAAGTTAAATAGTTATTTTGCTACAATTGCAAGTCAAGTACTTTTATATTATTCTACATAAAATGTATCAGACACCCTGGTTCAAAGGGTCTGAACCAGTTGCTGAACGACTTTTTAAAGTTAGCATTGGAACTGCAGAGTTACTGGTCGGCATCCTAAGACTGCACGTGTGATGGGTGAGATACACCCATGGAATTGAAAGCTTCTACTAATGCAGCAAAGGCACTTGTGTGGAGATTGGTGTAATTTCCACCAATCTCCCCTCCCCCTGTAAGTGCCCAATGCACCTGAGAATGCATCTCTGAGGGCCACACAACCCACAAGCCTATAGTAGTGGGTTGTATAGGGCAGGGAAAGGGGAGAGAGGTGAAAATCGCATGAGCACCGGTGCTGCAGTAGTCAGGCAGCCTTCTGCAGCACGAGTGCTTCTTCCTGCTATATGCACACAGCCTTCATCAAGATGTGAGCTGCTAATGACCCAAAAGCCGGAAACAGATCCCACAGTTTTAATGGTTCAACTCCCTCCCTGGGCCATCACCAGTGGATTAACATAACTGCCCCAAGAACTTTTTAGACGTTCCAGAATCCTTTAGAGGCTGTGGGTTCTCCTGCTGTAGCCCTCGGAATTTAATGTAGCAAATGAGCATCTTCAGTTCAGTAACAGTCTCAGCCTTCTAAAACTACAACACCAGTTCCATTCTTCCAGCATTGAATCAGTGTTGCACTGAAAGTTCTTCTGTGGGTGGCGCTCAGTTTTAATTGTATTTCATGTTGTGACAGGTTCTTGTAAGATGGTGCTTCCTATGATGGAAATGTTTTATTTCAGCAGCAATTTCTACCACCACCACCTCCACCCTTGCATAAAAACAAACTGCTATAAAGAGACAGACAGACAGACACACTCAAAAAGGCTGTTGCTGGAGCAGCACTGCAGAGAGAATAATGTCACTGGCAGAAGAAGATTGCAAATGCACAGCTGGAGAGAGAGAGAGAGAGAGAGAGAGAGAGAGAGAGAGAGAAACACAAGTACCATTTCCCACACCAGGTTAATCGACAGCATGAGCCCATTGCTGCTGCTGCTGCCTGTCTTAAAAGTAAGGTAAAGTGTGCCATCGAGTCGGTGTTGACTCCTGGCAACCACAGAGACATGTGGTTGTCTTTGGTAGAATACAGGAGGTGTTTACCATTGCCTCCTCCTGTGCAGTATGAGATGATGCATTTCAGCATCTTCTTATATTGCTGCTACCCGATATAGGTGTTTCCTATTGTCTGGGAAACATACCAGTGGGGATTCAAACCGGCAACCTCTGGCTTGCTAGTCAAGTCATTCCCCGCTGTGCCATTAGTTCCCCTTAAAAGAAAAAAATATTTATTTATTTTATTGTTAGATTTATATACCGCCATTCATTAAAAACAATCACAAGGTGGTTTACAAAAGTTAAAACACATAATAAAAATGAATTAAAAGTATCTAGCTAAAAATATAAAAACAATCTGATATTAAAATATACAATATACAAATACAAAAAACTATACATGGATAAAAACATGCAGAAGCAGCAATAAAACAATCATGTAAAGGCCTGGATAAAAACCAAGATTTAACCAGCTTCCTAAAAACTGTGATGGAGTGTGAGAAGCGAATGGCCACTGGGAGAGCATTCCAAAGCCTGGGGGCAGCAACAGAGAAGGCCCTGTCCCAAGTGCACAACAACCTAGCCTCCCTCATTGTCGGCACCTGGACCAGAGCCCCTTCAGATGATCTCGTCAAGCAGGCACAAACCCTTGGGAGCAGGCGGTCCCTCAGGTATCTCGGGCCCAAATCGTTAAGGGCTTTAAAGGTCAAAACCAGCACCTTGAATTGGACCCGGAAACACACTGGTAACCAGTGCAGCTCTTTCAAAATAGGTGTGATGTGATCCAGCTCCAGACAGAACCCTAGCTGCCGCATTTTGTACAAGCTGCAGTTTCCGGATATTCTTCAAGGGCAGCCCCACGTAGAGCGCATTGCAGTAATCCAGCCGTGACGTGACTAAGGCATGGGTAACTGTGGCCAGATCTGCCTTCTTGAGAAAGGGACGCAGCTGGTGCACTAGCCAAAGCCGTGCAAAAGCACCCCTGGCCACCGCCTCCACCTGAGCTTCCAAAAGCAGAGCCCGGTCCAGTAGTACCCCCAAGCTGCATACTTGCTCCTTCAAGGGGAGTGCAACCCCATCCAGAACTGGTAAAATCTCCTCAGCCCGATTGGCTCTCCTACTGACCAACATTACCTCAGTCTTGTATGGATTCAATCTCAGTTTATTAGCCCACATCCAGCCCATCACGGCCTCCAATCCCCGATTCAGGACATCCACCGCCTCCCTAGGATCCAGTGACAAGGAAAGATAGAGCTGAGTGTCATCTGCATATTGTTGACAACTCAGTCCAAGTCTCCGGATGACCAAAAGCCCTGCTTTCTTTTTTTAAAAGAGGAGTGACATCTAGAAGTGGCAGCAACAGAGCAATTATCTTGCCTGAGAACACCCTTCCAGCATTGGAGCATCCAGGCCTCTTTCCCATCTGAAAATTGGAACTTTCCCCAGAGGTGCCTGGCTCAATGGAAGGACCTCTGGACAAATGCCCATTTTCAAATGTGGGAAAAGAGGACCACATGTCTTTTATGCTCCTTTCATGCTCTGTTGATCTGGAGGGGAGGAAAGGAGTCTGGAGGGGAGGAAGGGAGTCCATTGAGGGGAGGGGAGAAGAGGAAGGGGAGGGGCTTTGCCAGTTATGGAAGCAGGACACAACCCCATCCCCAACAATGCTAAGGTAAGCCCCACCAGTGGAACCTGAAGGGGGCCACTCATGTAGGAAGGGGCCCAACAAACCTGGAGCTGGGCCAAGCCCCCCATTATGGTTCCCAACCATGAATCCAGGAGTGGATCTACAATTGAGCAGATGTGTGCAGAGCATGTGGACATCTAGGAGAGGAGAGCTGGTCTTGTGGTAGCAAGTATGACTTGTCCCCTTAGCTAAGCAGGGTCCACCAGCCTCCCCCACCCCAAGTCTCCCTGGGCTCTTTTGGCCCATTTCGACCCTCTCTGCATACCATGCATGTGCACAGGCAATTTGCATCACCATGCAACTGCACAATGATGCAAATTGCCCACACGCATTTGTGGCAGCCAAAAAAATGGCCACCACATGCACAGAGGGCCAAATCGGCCCTGGGATACTCAGGGGGTAGGCCCAGGGTGGGGGGAGCCACCAGAGACCACCACCCCTATGGCCACAGAAGCACCCCTGAGGCTGCCATAGCCTTTGGCATTGGTAAGTCAACCTTTTTAAAAAATGATTTTACCACCACTCGGCACCCCCAAACCAGGCCTGAACCAGTTCAAAATCGAACTGAATGGGGCCCCATACGAAGGGGGCAAACCTGAACATGCCCGGTCCAGTCCGAATTCAAACTGAACTTGGCAAACTAGTTTTGTGCACATCACTAAAGCAAAACTGTAGAGCAAACAACCACCTACACTATAATAAAAATTCCCATATCCATCAGCCTGACTTTCTGCACACCAAAGGAGCATGAATGAGTACTGAGACAGGCTTCTGGGAGAGCGCAGAGCATGCAGCTGTCATGATGAGCCCTGTTCACACATTATGGTCAACACTTGTACAATAGGTGTGTACAGTGTACAAGGCTACAGATCTGCACACAATTAGTTATTCACATGTTATGCTGAACACAGGTATACTTTCTACTTGTACTATGCATTTGAGAAAGCTCGACCCAGGTTCACTTTTTAAATGAATGCGGGTACAGTTATTCACACAAACACATGTATGAGTGCACAGATGTCTGCACACTCATACAATATAATGTCTGAATAGGGCTATACAGTAGTTATGACAGAACAACAACAAATATTTATATACCACTTTTCAACAAAAGTTTCTAAAACAGTTTACATAGAGAAATAGCAAATAAATAAGATGGTTCCCTGTCCCCAAAGGGCTCACAATATACAAGAAATGTAAGACGGACACCAGCAAGAGTCACTGAAGGGACAACTCTCCATCTCTCCACCCTGAGACACACAGTTGAACATCTAAAAACATGAATTTTTAATAGAAAATCTGGTACACTACTAAGCATACAAACAAAACACAGAATTTAAGATACATTTATTTATTTTTATTTTTTTATTGATTAGAACATTTCTATACCGCCCAAAACTTACGTCTCTAGGCAGTTTACAACAGAATAAAATCAAAGTAAAACATTCGTTAAGACAAAAATGGGGGACACACACACACATTATACAACAATTTAAAAATTTTAAAATAATATTTTTAAACAGCATTAAAACCATTAAAACAACATTAATTAAAAGCCTGGGTGAAGAAATGTGTTTTCAAAGACTTTTTAAAAGCTGTCAGAGATCGGGAGGCTCTTATTTCACTAGGGAGCACATTCCCAAGCCTCGGGACAGCAGAGGAGAAGGCCCGTCCCTGATTGGCCACCAGACGAGCCGGTGGCAGCTGCAGACGGAACTCTCCAGCAGATCTCAGTGGGCAGTGGGGTTCATGAATACAAGATACATGAATGTACTATATAATGTTTGAGGGTTTTTTAAAAAGAGCTCTTCAGAACATGGGCTTGTGCACACTAGATCTACATTGGTTATGTGTAATAGTACCAATACATAGATTGGGGGACTGGAAAATAATTTTTAAAAGGGTATATAAATAAAATAACTTCATTGTTGGAGTTAAAGAAAAACTCCCCATTTGGAGCAATTTTTCAGCACTCCTTGCAAAAATGTTTACTTCATTTGAATTGCTATCCCTTGCCATCACTCCTCGTTCCCCTCAGGGACATCATCACATAGTCAAACCTGATTTACTGAGATGTTTTAAATATATTGACATCAGGAGACATCACAGCTGAAGTAGTATCTTAACATCACTATGTGATCCCTGATTGGGTGCAATCACCCATGTGACTAAACAGCAACTTTGACGGGAAAGAACGTAAGAACAGCCCTGCTGGATCTGCCCAAGGCCCATCTAGTCCAGCATCCTGTTTCGCACAGTGGCCCACCAGATGCCACTGGAAGCCTCCTGCTGTTACTCCTCTCCAACTGGTAGTCAGAGGCATCCTGCCCTTGAGGCTGGAGGTGGCCCACAGCCCTCTGACTAGTAGCTTTTGATAGACCTCTCCTCCATGAAGTTATCCAAGCCCCTCTTAAAGTACTAGAGATGTGTTCCTTTTCCTTCTGCTGACTCTGGGCAAACAGGTGGGTTTTGTTTGTTTTTTAGCATGGAGAGAGGAAATGGACCCTGCCATTTCTCCTTCCCTGGCTGGTAGATGGTGCAAGGAAACTGTTAAGGGGTGCATGGAGAAACTTTAAAATCCTCACGGCAGAATATGCTCTGGTGGTAAAGAAGTTTAGCCCAAGAGATTTTTGCACGGTCCCATCCCCAATAAAATAGCCCTTTAAAAAGGAAAGCTTCCCCAACCCCTTTAAAGCAGAAGAGAGCAGGTCCATACCTGCTCCTCCAATCACCACCATTGATGTACTCCTGATGCTCCCCCCAGGATTAACTGCACACCAGCAGGGCATCTCCCAGCTTCCCCTGTACCCGCTGCAGGCACGCACATAGTCTCTGCGCATGCGCGCTGGCCATTTCCATGGTCATATCCCTAATAAAAATATAAATCTAATTTAAAAGTTTTAACAATATACACAATAAAACTTTAAAATACAGATTTACTTGTGTTGTGATTTTGAGATGGTCTAAGACTGTCCTCCTACCACACCCTGGAATGAAAATTCATGAAAATGAAAGTTTAATTTTATTGTCTCTCTTCATGGAACAGTTGTGTTATTCATTGGTGTGTGTTTTTGTTTCCTATTGCCTGCACCTGCCTCCTCCAACAACAAGGAAATGGAAAGCAAACCTATTACGAAGTGCCTAAGCTAAGCCCTAATTAATGACAGAGGAAAATGCATTTGAAAAAGCGAAAGACATCTAAGCAATTTATTCCCTATGGGGAAAGAATTGAGATTGCAATTTTCTTGCACAACCTTTACAGCTTTCTGGTCCCTAACCCCACGATACACATCTTTGTTCTCATTCAGGCCTACAGTTTATTGCCTATTAATGTTGATATGTGAAGCAAAAGGGGAAATTGGTCTGTTTTTGTTCCCTAAGTTGCCCTTCATTTCTGAGTGCAAATAACTTCTTTATGCTTGGTGCATTGCATGAAGAAAAAGTTCTTTTTTCTTCTCTTCTAGCTGCCTCAGGAGACAGGATGCGGCTCTAGATTTATTTATTTAAAGGATGTCTACTCTGCCTCTTGACCGTATGGTCCCCAAGGCAGCTTACAAAAGATTGCCGTAATTTAAAAGAACATGTACAGCTTAGCAGACCATTTATTTATTTAACTGATCCAGTCTTCCTCCAAGGAGCCCAGAGCAGAGCAAATAGTTTAAAAAAAACAAAACAAAATTCATCACAATAATCCTGTGAGGTAGGTTAGGCCGAAACATAAGTGACTGGCCCAGATTCATCCAAGAAGTTTCATGGCTGAACGGGGATTTGAGTCTCACCGGTCCTAGGCCACTACTCGAATCACTACTACACTGGTTACTTACTTATTTTATTTATTTTATTTCTATACCGCCCTTCCAAAAATGGCTCAGGGCAGTTCACACAGAGAAATAATAAATAAATAAGATGGTTCTCCTTAGCTCTTTGGTGGATGGCAGAGGCCAGTGGGTGCTTTCTTTTGCTTATGTTGTCCCTAGGCAACTAGCAGCTGTGTTGTAATTTGTGATTGTTTAGCAAAGCACCAAGAGGGAGCTGCCCACTCCAGTTACAAAGTAGTGCAGAGCCTTATTGTTGCCGTTAGTCAAGAACAAGCATGGAGATTGTAGTGCAGTATAAAGTAAATAAGATTTATTAGGTCAAGTACATTTGAGATAGGAAAGACCTATCCTATGAGCTACATAGTGAATAGGAGGGGGCGGGGAGAGAGAGATGCTCCCATCTGCTCTCCAAGGAGAAAGGAAGTCAGACTGACTTGCTACAGGAAATACCTCAGGAGTCAAGGCAGGGGTCATAGAGTAGAGGCAAAGCAGGGACAGGTAAAGGGACCCTCACTAACTACCTCTACCCCCAATGCCCCTTGTGGTCATTAGGACAGTTGGTGCGAAAGCTCGATGCACTGGGACCCCCATCTCCAACAAGCTGGACCAGGGAGGAGTTCTTTGACAGGGAGGCAAAGAAACAGGCCGCTGGGCGAACATGGCCACCGCACAGGCAGCTGGGAACAGGGAAGTAGCTGTGCGTGGTCTTTTGCACTCCAGCACCAGTCACGGATGAGCAGTGGGGTGTGGAGGGGCAGGTAAACACCTGCATCCCTCCTTTTTAAAGGAACCAATCTCCATCCCACCGGAACCGTGCACCCGCCTGAACTGGTTCAACACTTCCATCCTGAGGTGCCAAACTGGTTCATGCCTGCAGCTCTCTGGCTGATAACAGAGCCCACTGAGTGCTTCCCTTTCCCCACAGAGAGGCAGTTGCACTCCCTGCCTGCCAGGAAGACACCATGAGAAGAGTGTTTCTGCCAGAAGCGAGAATTCGAAAGCATTGCTCTTAACACCACAGTACCCTCTTCTGGCCACTAGAGGCATGATGAGATGTTAATACCTCTGTCTTGGTCAGAACTGTTCAGTTGTTGTTGAAGAATAGTGCCTGTTCGGGTATGTTGCTCAGTGATTATCTCTCAGTATATGATATTTTTGTTTCTTATTAAATCTTTATTTTTTGAACTCAACCTAATGCCTCCGGCGCACATGCGCAGAGACCATATGCTTGCTGGCATCAGGTGCAGGGGCAGCATGGAGACGCCCTGCCGACGTGCAGTTAATCCTAGGAGGAGTGCTGGGAGTACAGCAATGGCAGCAATCGGAGGAGCAGGTATGGACCTGTTCTTCCCCACTTTAAAGGGGATGAAGCCCTTGTTTTTAAAATGGAGGTGCCCCACGATCCGGCTTCTTCTGAATCACATTTCGGCACATCCCTAATTGTTATATCTGCCCCCCAGGACTGGCTGCTGGACTGTGGGGAGGCTTTTCAGGACTGGGGCCCACAGGTGGTGACTTGGCATTTCCCTGGTTTCCATCTGCCAGAGCTTACTGCTCAGGGCTATTTGGGGTGCTGCCAGGGGCAGTGGGCCCACCATCGAAGTGGCTACTCCAAAGGGGGTTACCCCTTTGGGGGAGCCACTTCAGGGGATGGTGAGGGCCAGGCCTCCTGGCCCAGGTATTTGCATGGGAGGAGCATTTAATAGTGGGTCTTCTGTTTTAATTAGTCCTGGGTGAGATTGTTTTAGACTGTGTCTGGGCTTACCTGGAGATGGGGAGACGAGGGCGTGTCCACTGACTGTGGGGCGGCAATTCCGGTCGTGGTGGGGAACAGAAGAAGTAACGTTGGCAGGTCAGTGAGCCGTTACAGGGGAAGGGGACTTGAAAATCTATTAGCAGTTCCCCCTTCTGGCTGTCCTGCCAGCTCTTTGACCTTGGGGAGCAGTGCCGACCACCCTTGGAACCTCACCTTGTTCCTCTGTAATGCCAGGTTGGTCCAGAAGAAATCAGAAACCATCCATGATTTATTTATTATTTATTTATTCATTCAATTTCTATACCACCCTTCCAAAAGTGGCTCAGGACAGTTTGATTCTGGATGAAGGCGCCATCTGTATTACAGAGATCTGGTTGCGGGAGGCTGGTGGCCCAGTCTGGTCACAGCTTCTTCCTCCAGAGTACTCTGTTGAGGAGCCGGTGAGGGACCATGGGTGGGGATGGTGGAGTGGCTGTGGTCTATGAGAACAATATCTCTCTTACCAGGATCCCTGTTGAGGTGTCCAACCATATCGAATGTGTGTACTTAAGTTTGGGGACCAGGGATTGACTGGGACTTCTGTTGGTGTACCAATCACCCTGCTGCTCAACAGAGTCCCTAAATGAGCTGACGGTCTTGGTCTCAAGCTTGGTGTTGGAGTCCCCCAGGCTTGTGGTGCTCATTTCGGGACCAATTTGTCTGGGGCAGCTTAGAAGTTAATAGCGGCCATGACAGTGGTCATGGGCATATCCTAAGTGGTCTCAGGATCAACCCACATTGCTGGTCACATGCTTGATTTGGTCTTTCACTCTGATCCAGGGTGGTGTTCCATGGCTGGGGACTCCTGTGATTCCCCCATTGTCATGGACGGACCACCATCTGGTTAAGGTTGGACTCAGTGTCACTTCCCACCTTCACAGGGGTGAGGGATATATTAGGATGGTCTGCCCAAGAAGGTTATTGGATCCAATAGGATTTCAAGAAGCCTTGGAGGGATTTAGTGTTGGCTCTGCTGGTGATCCTGTTGATGCCCTGGTGGAAAACTGGAACAGCAAACTCACCAGGGCAGTAGACATGATCACTCCTAAGCGTCCTCTCCGACCTGCTTCAAAATTGGCCCCTTGGTATACGGAAGAACTACGGGGGCTGAAGCGGCTAGGTAGACGACTGGAGCCAAAGTTACATATGCTGGTAACCTCCAGACTGGATTACTGCAATGCGCTCTATGTGGGGCTGCCCTTGTGTGTAGTCCGGAAACTACAGCTGGTTCAGACTGCAGCATACCTCTGGGTCATCTTGGAGAGACCATATTACTCCTGTATTGAAAGATCTACACTGGCTGCCGGTAAGTTTCCAGGAAAAATACAAGGTGTTGGTTATAACCTATAAAGCCCTAAATGGCTTGGGCTCTGGGTATTTAAGAGAACGTCTTCTTCGTTATGAACCCCACCACCCATTGAGATCATCAGGAGAGGTCCATCTGCAGTTGCCACCGACTCGTTTGATGGCTACTCGGGGACGGGCCTTCTCTGCTGCTGCCCCAAAGCTTTGGAATGCGCTCCCTGCTGGAATAAGAGCCTCCCCATCTCTAACAGCTTTTAAAAAGTCTTTAAAGACACATTTATTCACCCAGGCTTTTAATTGTTGTTTTAACAGTTTTAACATCATTTTACAATTTAAATTGTTTTAATGTTTTAACTTTTACTATATCATTTATTTTGTTGTAACTACTGTTTTAAGTTTTTTGTTATTTATTTTAACTAATTTTTTTACTTTTTGTTTGCTTGTTGTAAACTGCCCAGACACGTGAGTTTGGGTGGTATAGAAATTAATTAATTAATTATCCTAACTTGATATTTGTATTGTTTAACTGTTTAATAGTTGTATACTTTAAATGTTTGAGATTGTTTTAATGCAAGGCGGTATAAAAATATAAATAAGTAAGTAAATCTAAAGCTTTATGGGGTGGGTGGGATGACAGGCTTCAAGATGGACACAACTAGGAAACAACTTTATACAAGGCAAGGAGCAGGGACAGCAAGAGGATAGACCTGTGTTCAGTGTGCAGGTGTGCTATAGCAACGTGTACATATAAAAGAAGCTCTCAGCACTTTATATTTCACTTATGCAGACCAATGTTTTCTGTACTTATTGGAAGTAGTAGGGTGTTTGTGGGTTTTTTTAATTGCTTATTCTTTGGTTGAATCATTATTACCCTAACTGGCCACCAGAGGTCAATGTCTTTCTTCAGAAATGCAGCTATCTTGTCTCCAGCACACATGTTGGCCCATATAATATCCCTGAGTAGATGCTGTTTAGAAGTGCGTGCTCATAACAGGCATGGTGTTTAAAGATCCCTTACCATAGACTGATCCACACACGCTACTTGACAATCCAGGGTAGACTGATCCACATAGACTGATCCACACAGGCTACCTGACAATCAAAGGACAACCAAGATTGCTTTAATATGTATGAACTAATAAATTTGCATGTATTGTGTAGATTCTGTCCTCTAAACTTACTGGTTCAAGCAATTGTACCATGGTTGTCAACTTCTGACCATTTTCTGTGTTTGCACAATCCATTGAAAATATACCAAACATATTGAATAATTCCTTCTCCTATTTGTAGCTAGTATGGACACAATCCAGATGAAGTTAAGCATCTGCGTGCCCTGCTTATTTTAATGGTGAGAATTAAACATGTGCTTAATTCTTTCCCACGGAAATAGCTGGGAGTTAAAAGTACTTTACCATGGCTGAACTGTACCATTTAATTTTACATTTTGTAGTGCACCATTAGGTGGATAAAAATAGTCCAGTGAAGACAACAATTCTCTGTCAAGAGAAATAAAGAACAAAAAGAGCCATCATTAACAAGAGCTCAAGTATAGTAAGAGTTTCCATTGCCAGAATAAAATAAAATCAAGGAAAATCTATTGAAATACAAAGACAAAGTTCAAAAGTGAGCTTTATTCATAACTATTACAGGATAAGATATACAAAAAAAAATGGAAATTATCTAAAGAGTAAATTTAATCAGTAAACAATTTACATTTTAATTGATAAAATACTGAAAGGAGATGACATAATCCTTCATGTTTAAGAAAAACCATCAAAAATTGGCCAGCTAACTATGCAATCTTGTCAACTATAAATCACTTGTAGTCTAAAATTAATTCAGTTAATTCAAAATACAAATATTCTGTGATTTACTTTCTGTGCTCCTAAAATATATCAAATTTCTTACAATGGAAATAACTGTGACGTCAATGTTTCAATACACATCAAAAGAAAACCCTCTGAGAAAACCATTTCACACCCTGGCCTGATGCTAATGCAGGAAGCATTGCAGCATTACATGTGTTCAACCACAGGAACATAGCGAACCATATCCTTACAACCAACACTGTGATGCATGATGGAGGACTTCCACCACCATGTGATGAATGCATAAGTGCTACTTCTACTGTTTCCCCCAAACAGTACAATACTTAACTATAGGAAGAAGTACAGGAGACCCTCATTATCCACGGTTTTGCAGATCATGGTTTCATGTATCCATGGATGGGTGTAGAGACAGTTTCTTTATCTGCAGCATGAAATATAGGCAATTTTCACCTATCATTTTTGGCTGCCATTTTGAAGCATGGACCCATTTTGTGGCTCTTTTTTGTTTAAAAAAAAGATTTAAAATGAAAAATAAGTGGACTGGGGGGGCATTCCTGGAGACCAAGGTACTATACTCTTCTACCCTTATTTCTTTCCCCCTCCCTTTTTTAGTTGTTTTTTTAAGCTCAAGGGAGCTAACCTCTCAATCCTCATAGAGTTAAGTTCTCTTTTTGTGCAGTTTCGTTATCTCCAGAAATTGACAGGAATGGAACCCCTGTGAATAACGAGGGCCACCTATACTAACTACTGGCAAACCCTGTATTGGATACTCATTACAGTACTGGTACATGGAAATTGAACCAACTGGATTTACCAGTAACCATTTTAGTTTCCTAAAATTCAACACTGTGGATTTCTGAGAAAACAGTAGAAAGAGGAACTAACCTCCGACACACACAAAAGATCAAGATCCTTTCTGTATAAGCAATGCATACAAGCTCCCTCACTTCCAATACAAGGCCAAGAGCAGAGCTTCTCTTCATATTTTAAGGCAAATAATGAGTACAAGAGTGTTGGTGTTGAGTGACCTCAAGCTCTTCATATAAAGATGGAGGCTGTGCTTTATGTAGGTACTACTACCTTACTTGCAGGTTACTTACTACAGTACTTTATCTGAATGGGAATCTATTGAGGAAAAGTAATCTATGAAATATATTGTCAATTACAAAGCTATGAAATGCACAAGGCAACAGAAGGTTGTATTTGGTCAATTGTGAAAGAATATGCAAATCTGACATAGATAACTTGTCAGGAAAAATCAAAAAGTAACTTAATCGCAGATTCAAAAGCTTTAGGACCAAGAAGTGGCTGATGGAGAGCTCTTCTGTAACTTTAAAACCTGCATAATTTGAAGCAAATAATGACCCCATTTAGCAGTGAGTGCATGAGTAGCCCTAGCACCTGCTTGGGAGAGCCAGAGTTACTGACCTCGATAAGCAAAGCTTCAAGCTGCTTACATTGAAATGAAAGCCTTGTTCATTAGCTTGGTGGCTCCAGAGACAGTGCAGGGGGAGATCAGCAGAAGCAGCTGCCCTGACTGACTAGCATGGTGTTTTGCACAGCATGCAGGGTAGAGGTGCTATTTTTGTTTGTCTGGGAACTGTAGTTAAGTGGGGGAAAGGAACTTTTGCAGGCTCATACTGTTTCTCTTGTTTAATCAGACCAGAGTTTCAGCTCAACCTGCCGCCCACAGCCAAGCAAGCACTTTTCTCAGCAGGCAGCCACCACAGTGTAGTTAGTTATCCAAGTTGTTCCAGGAGGTGAGCCATGTTAGTCTGTTACAGAACACACACAGCGTCCTGTGGCAGCCTAATGACCAAGAGACCAGTTGTGGCACACACTTTTGTGGACTCTAAGACACTTCTGGTATGAAGCATGCAGCACCTTTGTTGTGCTTTAACTGGATGTAGCTTTGCAAATAAGCCAAGTGAGGTGGTGGCATTCGTAGCGGTCTGTACTAAGAAGCTGGAGGGGCAGAAAGTGTGCCCCAGCTGCTCATTTCTCTTGGCAGCCACCCTCTCACTACCTTCTGGCCCTGGCCCAGCTGCAATGGCAACATGTGGGCTGGCTTTTTGCTTGGCTGGGGATTTCTCTCTCCTACCAGACAAAGGGCCAGCCTGCACAGCTCAATTGCAGCCGGATTGGGGCCAGAAGGTAACGAGAGAGCTGCTACCAATATGCAAGCAGCAAAGACTCATTTTCTGCCCCTCCAGCTTGTTAGAACAGGGCACTACTGAGTGGCATCGTATTTTATTGCCTGTGATTTTTCTTCTTCAAGAAAACCCGCTAGTTCTAATCTACCCCAGTGCTTATGGTAAAACAAAACATTGGCTCTGAGCTGTTTCTGGCTCTGATGAGGCAAACTGAACTTGTTTATAAGGAAGCTGACAGTAATGGGAAGCTGCCATTCTGAGCAGAGAAGCAGTTGTGGGAGTGCTTAACACTTCCTCAGCTGCTTTTTTTCTGCTTGAAATCCACTCCAGATGCTCCTTCTCACCACCAGTGTTCCAGCAGTATGCTTGCAAGGGCTGGAATCGTGCAGGGGAACAAGTATCTCACAGAGGAAAGCAGAAAGCAGAAAAACAACTGTCAGGGAAGGGTTAGGCACACACATCCCATCATTCAAATTATAACCTCCCGAGGCTTCATTTCATTAAGAAAACAAACCTATTTAAGCTTTGTTACACACAATTGTGTGCAACTTATTGTTTGCCCTTGGGGAAACCCCAGCTGATACACACCACAAATTATTCATTACATTTCAGGAGCAGGGAGTTGTGCTTATTTTAAGTTTTCCCTGGCAACTCCATTACAACCCTTGTAACTGGTCCACATGGACCACATCCTTGGAACCAATTTTCATAATGTGCAAAGTAATCAGAAAAGAATGCCTCTGAGCATATATAATGTGCCTTTCCATGAACTACTAATAAGCACAGTCAGCCCTCACATATCTGAGCTCAGACTAAAGGTACAAAAAGACCACATTACCCACCAACTGACATCTTTCTAGCTGTCCTTAAGCCAAAGGGCTTGAGAAAGGTCTTTCATTGTTGCTGTTGTGTTTACTATGCATTTAGCTCACCCTTCTTCCAAGCAACTCAGGACAGCATGTAAGGTCCCTTCCCCATTGTATCCTCACAACAACTCTGTAAGGGTTTAGGCTCAGTGAGAAGGACTACCCCAAAACACACTAGGCCAGTGAGCTTCATGCCCAAGTTGGGATTTGAACCTGGATCTAATTACAGAAGAATGCTACCAATCACACAAGCCAGGGGTGGGATGGGTGGCAGATTTTCAGCAACCCCTCCTCTCCTTGGCAGCTGCCTGTGCATCTGAACCATTTATCCCCGAGATTTGTAGAATGCTCAGGAAAACGTTTTCAGGAGATACCGGCAGCTGCAGAGGGCATGAGGCGATTGCCTACCCGCTCTGCAAAGGTAAATGCTGCCAGCACAGCATTAGTGTGGATGTCTGCCACTGTGCTGCTCAGATCTCAAAGTAGCAGAACCCAAAAGAAGATATTTGTGTGACTGAATGCCCCTTACAGAGAAAAGGCAGTTACATTTCACATTATACATTAAATGACTAAAATACTCTCATTAAATTGTAATGAAAAACAAAATTTATGACAGCATCATAGCCTGGCTGGGGGAGGGAATCTCGCTTAGGGCAGCAAAATTCCTTGGGCAAGCCTGGCTACAAGATTTCTTTTTCTTCACATTGGACAAATGTGATAATTTTTAATATCAAGGCCAAATTTAAGGCCAAGTAGCCAATAATGCAGTTTGTGAGCATTCTGGGACAAACACAAATAGCAAGCTTTCTTGAAGAAAACTCCAAGGTTTTTCATTTGGTAGGATCCAGGAATGAAGGTTCCAAGAGGATATGAATAAACACTACTGTACTTGTTCAAAAACAAAGCACGTAACACATCAGATGTGGATTCTAAATTTTTCCTCCACTCTGAAGATGTAAAAGTGAGGTGCAAAGCACACCATGTACAAATCTCATTAATTACAGGCATTTCTGTAGCAGCAGTTGTCAAAAGATTGCATCCAAACTTGCACTCCTATGAAACATGACCACACATAACAGTATCCTAAATCATAACCAATAAAGAAAATATGTCAGTACATTAGAACATTAACAACTTTAAAGTAACTGAAAATATGAACATCCTCTTAAATGGAATGTGGTATAAACTAAACAAGATGGAAATGACTGCCAATTTTTTTAAAAAAGAAAGGGCACATAAGAATAAAAATAAGACACAAGTGCACCCTTAAGTCAACAAAGGCAGGCATTACTGTCTACTTAAAATATGCAGCACTTGAACCATACAGGGATAAGAGAATTATCTATATGACCAACTTGAGTTGAAATAGGAGTTCAATATTTAGAAGATGTATTTGAGTACTAGCACCAGAAAGAAACTGTTCCAGTCACCCACAATGCAGGCATGAAATGGACAAACTACTCTCATAACCTCACTTTTCAAACTCAACTCTTCTAAGAAGAATAAGTTCTATTTTCGCTTTTACTCAGTCAGAGGCTTCAGTATGCCTGATGTAAGTTAAAAGATTTACAAATATGATCATACAAAAAAAAAAAACCACACACAAAAGGGGAGGAAAATTCAATATTCCAATATTTAATTTGATGTAACCAAATTTCTCCAGCCTGAACAAAATACTACCTGCGTTTCTACTACAAGAAGGCTCTGATATGACATAATTAGTTGATGGGAAATAATCACTCCAGACACACATGCAAGATGGGAGAGACATTAAATGAGAGACATTTAGCTGCTGTCTGCTTTATGTATTTTGTGAAAGTGGACCAAACATGGTGACATTTTACAACCTGGGGATATTGCCCTGTCATGTAGAAAACTAACCTCCAAGATAGAAACAATGGTCCCAGTTTAAAAGTATCAAAAGGAGACTGGAAATTATAAACAAAATGTTACAGATGGCCACAGTCAAGAAAAATCACTGCCTTCTCTTGGGATAAAATATGATTTGCTACAATTAGTGACACTTGTGTATTATGCTTAAATACTGAAGAGAGGTTTTTGGATCTGCACAATAATAATAGTTTGACCAAGTTGCTAGGTTATCATCATTTTAGGTTACTTGTTCCAATATGCATTGGTGCTCACATGGCATGGATTATTTTCCAACAAAATTCATAGATTGCTTTGGTACTGTGTTCTTCAGGTCTCAATCTGACCAGTCATTTTCATCACATTCTGAATCATCATCTGAATCGCTGTACTCCACAGCAATCCGCCTAGAAAGAATGGTGGCCACATCATTTCCAACTGGCTCGCGCTTAGCTTCTTGTTCACGCTGCTCTTGTACTTTTTTCAACTGAATTCCTATTGAAGGAGGGACGATAAGTAATAACAGATTATGGGCAAATTTTTTCTTTTAACAAAATACCTTTTAGGCACTCCAAACTTGGAAGTTAATGAAAATATCCTAGGGCTTATTTTTACACAATGAAGTTGTTACCTTGATTGTTCTGGTTTACTGACAGGTCAGATTGTACTTTCAGTGGAAATGAGAATTTCATCAGAGAAATCAGTCACTCTTTCTTCAAGAGAAAAGAGGCAACTCAAGTGCCTCTCATGAAATTTTCAGCTGTTATATATATTGTAAGTAAGTAAAACTTTATTTCGGTCGTAGACCAGCAATACAACAATATTCAAATAATAATAATAATAATAATAATAATAATAAGATGATGATGATGATGATGATGATGATGATATAAAATCAACTACATTTATACGCATTTGGCATATTATATAACAATATTTGGCCACAATATGAATAACATCCAAATTAGAATTAGTGAGCAAATAGTTTAAATAAAAATCCTCTCCATGACCCGGAAAATTAATCAAAAGTGGGGCAATTTGTTGGCGTCTTATGTCTCTGTAATATTCACAATGCAGTAAAACGTGAGCAGTTGTTTCAGCGTTACCAGATCCACAAGGGCATAATCTTGATGCGTATGGTATACCCTGGAATCTCCCATGGAGCACAGCTGTTGGGAGGGCATTTACACGGGCAAGTGTTAGAGCTCGTCTAAATTTTGGAATTAAGATGCTACTTAAATATGTAGCAGGCTTGAGCTCGGTGCACTGACTACCTATGTAAATGCTACTCGGTAACTTTGCATGTTCCATCTGCAACTCCACATCATGGATAGGTTGCACAATTTCTCTTCTGGCCTGATCGAAACCTAATCTGATAAAATCATCATGAGAGAATCCGTATAATAGTAATTTTTCTGTAATTGCCAATTTCCATTTGGATTTAAAGGAGTCTTCCAAAATTAAATGTACTAAGTCGACTTTCGTGAAAACCAATTTTAACCAGTAAAGTATGATAGATCACCAATAGCATGATTCAAATCTAACCAGACCCACCTCCCTTCTAATAACAGTATTTGGGACACAACACGGCAGCTGTAATATAGTTCTTATGAACTTAGTTTGAAGTGTTTCTAATGGAGCAAAACTACTAAATGGGCCCAATTGTGCACCATACATTATCTGAGGACACACTTTGGCCAATAGTAATTTTATTGCAACAGGGATGTACAAAGCTCCCCATGAGAAATAAAATGATTAGATTAGATTAATTGATAATTGGGCACTCTGAATAATATGTTTTTGATGCGCAATACGGGAACCAGATGAATGGAATACAACGCCTAAGTATTTATAAGATTGAACTTGTTCAATTGTATTCCCATTCATGTGCCAAATATATCTCTTTGGCCGTTTAGCAAACACGAAATCGAAATAATAATAAATAATAAAATAATCCCCTAAGGGGAATATCTTACAGTGGTCACACTTCTAGTCTCCTATTCATATGCAACCGGGGCAGACCCTGCTTAGCTAAGTAGACAAGTTATGCTTGCTACCACAAGACCAGCTCTCCTCCCGTCTAGTGTGTTTAGTGCGTGTGTGTCTAGACATACGTTTATTCTACTGGCAAGATATTTGCTCCAAGCAACACTGAAATTAAAAACTGAAGCATTCTCTCCTACTTGCGGAGGAAATTCAGCACTTAAAAGTAACTATTTCCTAGCAAGCCTTACACCTTGCAAGTAGTTTCTGTCATCACCCCAGGATGCAACCTGTATGAACCTAGTCTTGTAAGAGATTCCAATAAGGTTCTCTTTCACCACAGAGTAACTTGCTTTTCCAAATATATTTGCCATTTGCACGGTGGGCCAAGAACCAAATGTGCTGGCTTCTTTCACGAGATCAAATCTCATGTTGATCTCACCATATTGTAGCTAAAGATCACTTACTGTAAGTCAGAAGAACAGAAAGCTGTGAATCCAACAGCAGTGACTGGAACACCACTACCTAGCTTTCAGCCAAGAAAACCCTACTTAAAGATTAATGATGTGGATTATGCACGGCTTAAAACACCAAACAATCTGATTGCTTGGAAACACGATGAGCAGTCTAAGAATTCTTAATATTATGCACATACCCATCCGAATAGCAGCCAGAAGATCGCTTCGAGCGTCACTGATAGGTGACTGTGTGGGCTCGTGTCGTTTTGTCTCAGCCACTACAGAAGCATGCATCGGAGAGGAGGAGAGAGAGGATCCTGCAGCAGGAGGGCCTGGAGGGGGAGGAGGCGGGCCTGGAGGAGGGGGAGCTGTAACAACAAGCCCAGTAGAAGGAGGATGAAGAGCAGCAGAATACATAGATCCAGTCACTAGTCCAGGATGGGAAGGTAGCACAGGGATTTGGAGAGGACAAACAAAAGCAGTCTGTGCAGAAGGAATCATGGGTGGAGGGGGAGGCGGCGGGGGTCCTGAAGGATTGTAATAATCCACCATCTGAGCTGCAAGCATCCTACACACAAAATAGAACACAATATTTGTTAACTGAAGTATCAGCTCACAGGTCTGCAGTGTGCACCCTTTAAATACATGCACCGTTTGGTTTTTTGCACAAACAATACTGAATTATATTGCACTGCTTTTCTTCATGTTCGAGTTAGATTTTTTTTCCAGGTTATGCTAGAACACGAACATACTACAGACTTTTCAAGTTGCATCATTCATTTAATCATGCACAAAAAACTGGAGAGATAACACTGAAACTGAGAAATGCATGCAATTTAACACATTTACTTTCACCTCAAGCAGTTTAAACGTACCACCTCCTTACCAACTTTCGGGGAATAGTTTTGTGTAAACAAACAAGCCTTAACACTGACCATGGTTTATTTAAATCCGGGTTTCTGGGCCAAAACAACAAAGCTGTTAAAACAAGGGTTTTACCCAAAATCTGCTGGTACCAGTTGTACAGTGCCATGTGGTCCATCCAAGGCCTGTGGTGGGGGTGGCGGCGGTTGCTGGGGCCTGTTTAAAGTAGCATGCCGCATTGTTGTCGAAGGTGGCCTATATTCTTGTTCAGGGCCCTGATTTGCAAGGATGTATGGAGGTCCATCTCCTGCTCCGTATGAAGGCATCACTGGTTGCTGGTGGAGGGAATGATTTGGAGTAGCAGGATATGAGTAGCTGGTAATGTCTGAGGCATGGGATCTAGAATACAAGGGGGATAAGAAAGAATGAAATATTAGTAGGGAATGTAAGAGGCATTCACATTACAACATTTCTTAGGAAGCACTTTCTTTGTGAAAGACTTCTAATTTAAAAATCCCCAGCGGATCACAAACATGGCAGTCACAGTTACTAATGTTAACAGCCAACTGTAGCACACATTCAGAGGACCTAAATTTTCAGACAGATAGATTTTCCTTTTATATAGATAAAGTTACAGGCTATCTATTTTCTCCCGTACTATGGGATATTAGTCCTATGGGGAAAATAGCAGACAAGCAATATTAACAAGGGAAGCAAAAGATGAAAGCCAAGCTGCTGAGGCAGATTGTCTTTTATCAAAACAAACTAACTCCAAGACTTTAATCTTTTGGAAGTTGCTTGTTTTCTGCAAATAAGCAACTGGATTAGAGACGCAGAAAAGAGAACTATTAGCTGAACACAAAGCTGCAAAGTCTGTAGTGCTTGTCAATTAAGGCCAACCGACGATCTCTTCACATCCCTGAGCTGCAAAAAGCTGCATTAGTAAGACAAAATGGCGCCATACTGTCATTTGGTTAAAAGAGGATGTCAGTAAAATTGGTGCTCATCATCTTATTCGGACTGGAAGCTAGGCAAGCAACAAAGCACCAGAGCTTTGAATAAAACAAAATGACAAACCCTTTGGGCATCTTGGCCTCTTTTGTGCTTCCTGCCTGCTCTTGTTTCTTTGTATCACTTATGAACTCAATGCCCATTTTCCTTCTCTCCCACTCTTCTCTTCTTGTCCTGACTTTCCTCACATTAATTTGCTGGTGCCGGCTTGGATTCAGCTTGTGTTTCTCTCTCTGGATCACAATGGGCACAGCATAAATGAATTGTAATGGGGAGTCTACAGTTTGGAAAAGCCACAGTTTCACAATTCCAACAGGTACGCGATACAAACAAGCTTTCTAATCAATATTTATTGTACGTGTTTAAAATAGAGTATCAAAATGATAACAAGGTATGCTTGTTTTTAATTCACCACTTGACATTTCAGTGCTCTTATCATTTATTCACAACAAAATTTGAATAAATTGGGAAGACTCTTTCCATGCTGCAGAAAAGGATACAAATCACCAACAAGAAATATAGTATAATCCTGGAACTAAAGAAGCGAATTAATCCAGTTAGCAGTGTTAGGGGATCTCCACCCCATAATTGTAGAGGAGAGCTTGCTGTTGATGTGACAGGAATATTTACATCTGCAGAAATATTATCCTTCTATAAAGTTCAATAAGAATTTTACCAAGGAAATGTCACACAATGTGGTCAGGATATCAATATACATATAGAGATAGATTTCTAAATATCAGAGAATACTTTCCTAGTATAGACAAAACATCACCATGAATTAAGAAAATTAGAAATAGTAGATAGCAATAGTTCTGTATTAAACTTGGCTTTCATGAAAGTCAGCTCTTGGATCCTTCTAGACCTGAAAATATCAATTCCATTTTGCTGTAGTGACTTTAAAATAGCTAGAAGAAGGCAAAAGCAAGCTGTAAGGGAGGTTAGTGGAATCATGAAGTAATGCTAGGCTGAACTATTTGTTGCACTTGCCCCTTTCTTCCAATTAAATTAACTTGCAAAACAAATCTGAACACACAAACTCTCTCTTTGAGGCTGCTTCACCAATCAACTTGAACATGCTGCTTGTCCTGTACATGCAGACCTCCCACTTAGCTCAAAAGCAGCAGAACACAGAGGGGAAGAATACCATTGGCAATTACTGCTGTGTACATTGGGAAGATTTTGTTCAAACCCATTTGTTTTAAACCAAAACAGTGTGTTCGGTTCTGCAGCTCCCATCTGAATGCAAACTGAATGCTGATTTTAAAAGGGAGCTGCTCACTATTCAGAGCAGGCTACTAATAACTCTCTCCTTGAGTGTTTAAGCTGTTACTTCTTTTAAAAAGAATTTTTAAAACCAAGTTTTTGAATCTCTCTCACGAAAGCTCTGTCCTAGAATGATCTGTAATTGTTTACCACAGGAAAGCATGTGTAGTAAATTGGCATAGTATAATGCCACATATAACCTAGAAAAGAAACACAGTCAACAACAAACATGCAAAGAAGATGTATAGCAAGTTGATAGTGACACATGGGCCTTTTAAATGCATTTGAAAATGCACTTTGAAACTTTCAGGGAGTATTTTGTTGAATGTTACAGCTACATTCCTAATCTGTAATACATCTAAGCATATCTAAAAACATAATACAACAAAGCAGCTTGTTGTAAACACACCTAGTATCAGGGGACAGAGATCCCTCGGATGATGCTCCGTGGTATACATTTTGAGACAACCTGTTGTCTGGTCTAAGCTCTTTGTCATATGCCATCATATTCCACTCCTGGCGCCTGTTCCTTGCTTTTCTAACTTTTTTCACCTCACGGGTTGTGCCATCTATACGTTTTTGCTCCTAATGTTATACAAAGAGAGAGAAAGAGAGAGAGAGCATGCAGGAGAGAGAAAAGGAAGGGAAGAGAGTAAGTCAAATGCGTTAAGAGTATGAAAATAAGTAGATATGCTGGTAAGCCAAGCAAAATTATAATGAGTGGACTAAGTATTAACATATCCTAAGGAGCTCCTAGAAGGTTATTTATCTGGCAGATATCAGCTGTGTTGTAAATCATTTATAGTGAACATACAAATTATATTTACCTATCACTGTTTTTCCACAGTAAGATTGCTGCTCATTTTAAAGTTTCCAAATCTTGCTTTATCACAATCGAATAGTAATTAAATGGTAATTAAACATCAGCACAATTGTGACAATCTCACAGTCAAACAATCAAATCAGAATTGTTCATAACACATTTCAGCAAGTAGCACAAATATTTCCCCACTCCAAAACCAAGGAGGGTACCGAAGTACCTAACAAACAAGGGTTGCTGCCATTTTTTCCTGCTTGGTTTCCTTTCAGCTTAACTGTTCAATCATCACACATATTCGCTCCAAAACCAACTCCAATTTCCTCTTCTGCTCCCCTGCCTGTACTTCAGGCAGACCGTCCATCTCTTTCCTGGATTTTTCAAGCACTTTGAGAGTTCAGTGCTTTCTTTTTGGCTTTTTACACCCAAGAAATTTTTCCAAGAGATGACTGGGGTGGGGTGGATAAGTGGATTTGTGATTTGTCACAAGGGTCAGACAGTCAGCCCTGTACCCTGCCCTCCATTCTAATTCCAGGAAAAGACTGTACAAAATACAGCAAATGTGCTTCAACAGGGGACCCACTGCTCAAATACGTACCTCTGGAAATACACTCACTTTCAAGCAGTCACCTTATAGCTGAAAGCTGCATCACACTTGTTATACAGCAGTCTTCTAAGGTAACTGTTTATGAATGAGTTCACAATTTACCTATGTGCTGATAGAATGAGTTCTATCAACACATGACCAAATTAGCTTTGCCATGCACTCAAGAGAAAGGATGGTCCACATTCTAAAATGACTCCTAAACACAGATCCTGCATAACTATGACAAAACAATTGCCTTTGGGAAAGTTTATGTGCATTGTCTTTTAATAAACCCAGTGACAGTACATATTTTACCATGAAACCATTAGAATGTATCCTTTAGTCATGCAATTACTAAGAAAGATTAAACATATTTCTTCAGCTTCTTTTCCTGCACAAAAGTACTGACTCCAGGCATTCTTGAATGATGCAGACTATCTAGACTAATAGTCTAGTTTCATGACCAAAAAGCTCCTTCATCACTGTGGTAGATCTCCTATGCCATCTATGCCAAGCGAGGAATGTGACTTAACTGTTCTAGACTTCTCAACAGCCTTTGATACCACTGACCATGGTATCGTTTAGGAATGTCTGTGTGCATGGTGTCTAGAGGCACACCTTAGCAATGCCTTTGCTCATCTCTTATGGGCTCAAGCCAAAAAGTGATGGTGCGAGACACCTGTTTTTCCACAGGTGACTTAAGCTTGCCAGCTCACAATACATATCTCTACAGCAGGGGGCAGGCAATGTGTGGCTCTCCAGATGTTCCTGAATGGCAACTCCCATCACCCCCAACCATATGTTATTACATCCAGAGAAGGGAGTTGTAGTTCAGCCACATCTGGAGAGCCACACATTGCCTGCCCCCTGCGCTACAGCAACTCTGTACAATATGACAGCACTATTAGCTGCAGGCTAGAGATACGGGGCCGAGGATAAGAAATAGGGTCTTGCTTAGGACAACCAAACAGCAGTGCAGATGTAATATTAAGAATGCTTTTAACAAAACTTTGGAAGCAAGCCTCAAGACGTGCTCCCTTTCCAACCCTTTGCCCTCTAAGGTTACATGTTATTGCTGGCACCTGCTAACTGGGCAAAGAGGCATCTTTTACCATGGTGATTCTCTTTATTTAGGAGGGGGAGAGTAACTGGCCTTATCCACCCACAGCACAGTACCTCCAGTGACTGTTGCTGGTGTTTCTTTTTAGATTGTGAGCCCTTTGGAGACAGGGAGCCATCTTGTTTATTTTTTTATTTCTCTGTGTAAACTGCCCTCAGCCATTTTTGAAAGGGCAATATAGAAATATCGCCAATTTAAATAAAATAAATTATTATTAGTAGTAGTAGTAGTAGTATTAACCATGGTTAATGGTAAATGTTGCAGAGTTGCTTCTTAATCAGGCTCTGAGACCAGCTTATTTATAAATAGATCTTTTCCCCTTTAACATACAGGTGAAACTCGGAAAATTAGAATATCGTGCAAAAGTCCATTAATTTCAGTAATGCAAATTAAAAGGTGAAACTGATATATGAGACAGATGCATTACATGCAAAGCGAGATAAGTCAAGCCTTAATTTGTTATAATTGTGATGATCATGGCATACAGCTCATGAAAACCCCAAATCCACAATCCCAGAAAATTAGAATATTACATGGAACCAAGAAGACAAGGATTGTAGAATAGAACAATATCGGACCTCTGAAAAGTATACAGTGTACTGTGCTTGACTGGCCAGCAAACTCACCTGACCTGACCCCATAGAGAATCTATGGGGCATTGCCAAGAGAAGGATGAGAGACATGAGACCAAACAATGCAGAAGAGCCGCTAATGAAGCATCCTGGTCTTCCATAACACCTCATCAGTGCCACAGGCTGATAGCATCCATGCCACGCCGCATTGAGGCAGTAATTGCTGCAAAAGGGGCCCAAACCAAGTACTGAATACATATGCATGCTTATACTTTTCAGAGGTCCAATATTGGTCCAATACAGAAATAATGTTTAGTTATGTAATACACAACAAAGTTGGAAATCTTGGTGTGTGTGTGCGTATGCGTGTATATGTGAACATGAGTGATGTTCAGTCTGTTCTCCGTGGCATTGCACTCCCCGTAAAGGACTGAGTTCGCAGTGTGAGGGTGCTCACTGATCCAACATCCTCACTAGAGGCTCAAGTGGCCTCTATGGCTCTGAGTGTCTACTTCAGCCGATACAACAGCTGTAACCTTACCTGGATGGAGATAGCTTGACTACAGCTACTCGTGCGCTGGTAACCTCAACGCTGAGATTACTGCAGTGTGTTGTATGTGGGCCCACCTTAAAAACGGTTCAGAAACTACAGTTGGTCCAAAACAGGTCCACAAGATTATTAACTGGGACTGAGTGTTTTGCTCATATGTCAGTGCTTCATGAGTTGCACCAGCTCCCAGTCCATTTCTGGGCCCAATCCAAAGAGCTGCTTTTAACCTTTAAAATCCTTAATGCCGTGATCTTCACTGTTTAGGCAACAGGGGCCACTAGTGAACACTCCTCTAGCTGCTGGTGTGCCCCTCATGCCTTCTTCTGCGGGCCTAAGGTTGGCTCAGTGGCACACACCCCAGTGGCAAGGGTGCTTACTAAAGGTGCTGGTCAAGCACCTTCTTGTCTTTCCTACTTCCTGCCACTACTCAGAAGACATGGCAGAAGATGTGGGACAGTGCATGTGTCCCTTCGGTGGGGAGGGATAGAGGCAATTCAGGGGTCACACAGTGAAGATCATTGCCTTAATGCCTTGGGACTAGGGTACCTGAAAAAGCACCTTGCCCCCCATGTCTCTACCCAGACCTTAAGATCTTCTTCAACGGCCTTGTTCTGAGCACCCCTGACAAACAAGGTGAGGTTGGTGGCTACTAGAGAGAGTGTCTTTTTGGTGGTGGCAACATGTATAGACACCAGGTAAAGATCTTTTTGTTACCCAGGCTTTTAAAATGCATGTTTTTAAATGCTTTTGTCTTTTAGTTATATTTGTTGGTAGTTTTCATTTTTGTTATGTTTTTAATTGTAAGTTTTATTTTACTAATTTATTGTCTTGCGAGCTGCCTAGAGTACAATTTGTTATGAGGCAGCCTTAGAAAGTTGTTGTTGGTTATTATTAATAATAATCAAATCTTTTTTTAAAAAAAAAATCAAGTAAGAACTACTGGGAAACACACCAGGCAGACACCTGATGGAAAATAAGCTTCAGAGGTCACAAAGGAACTTCAGAACATTCCCATTTTCCTAAGAATTCCCTGTCCTACAAAACCTGCAAACTACTCTCTAAATTCTTATAATTCTCAAACAGTGCCTGAGAATGTTAAAGCTAGTGTAATGCAAGTCTGTCTCATTGTACAAATGAGGGAAATTTTGAAGAACTTTATGGATGTTTCAACTGAAAGACACTTTAGCTACCCTATTAATATTCTGGAGATACAGAATTTTATGACCTGCTAGCCATGCTGCTTGTTTAGGGAATACTCTCTGAAAGTCATATGTTTGTGAGGAAAAGTTTTAGAAACTGCCATTGTAGAGCATCTAAGCTGCTATTTACTAAAAAAATAATAATAGTAAAAGTGAGTCACTGTGTTGAAAGAAAAATGGGGGGAGTTGGAGTGAGAGCATTCTTTCTGTTGCTAAGTTTGACATACCACAGGCACTACTACCATATATTGGTTTTCAATGAAAGTTCTCAAAGCAGTTTATGTAGAAAAATAATAAATATATAAACTAACAAACAAACATATATATATATATATATATATATATATATATATATATATATATATAGTATATGTATGTATGTATGTCTCCCTCCTGTCCCAAAAGGGTTCAAAATCTAAAAAAGGTAGACACCAGCAAGAGCCACTGGAGGCGTGTTGTGCTGAGGTTGGACCGGGATAGTCGTAAGCATAAGAGAATCACCACTATATATGGCACCATACTTTATTGCAGGAAAGGGCACACATCCAGGAGGATGGCTCAGACTGCTACTGAAAGCAACTTGAAACCCTGTAAGAGCTCACTTGTTCACAAATGCAGGTTAAGGTACAGTAACTAGTTCATCTATATATATATAATTCTCTAAGAAGTACCCATGGCTAATCTCATGTGTGGCAGCTCTCGTGAGGAAGCCTGTGATGGTTAAGGACAGTTGGAATGCAACTGTTACTGGTCGGGAGGTGTTCTTGATTGTAGAGAAGAAGAGTATATATATATATATATATATATATATATATATATATATATATACACACACACACACACACACACACACACACACACACACACATATATATAGAGAGAGAGTGTGTGTTAGTTAGTTAGTGGGCAGGGGTATGTGAAGAGAGAGGTTGTGAGGGAGGAAAGAGCCCATTCAAGTGAAGGAGACTGCCGCTGTGTGAATTAAATGACGAAACAAGATCTGTTAACTCAGGAAGGGGGAGGGGGGAAGAGCAAGTGGAGGAAAGCGAAAGAGAGAAAAAGAAGGGAGGGGAAGAGAGAAAGAAGGAAGGGCGAGGGACAGGCCCGAGCCTGTCAGTGGCCTGAGGGGAACAATTGGCCACGGCGGCGGCAGCAGCAAGGAAGGGCCCAGTCAGCCACTGCTGCTGTTTGGGGCTACCAAGACTATTTGGAAGGAGGCAGGAAAACAAGGGATGGCCCCAGGCTGTCAGCACCCTGAGGAGAACGAGCGGCCATGGTGGTGGCTGCAGCAAGGAAGGGCCTGGTCAACTGCTGCTGTTCTTGTAGGGAGGAGCAGGAGCGGGGCTCAGGTGAGGAGGTCTCTGGGGAAAGGAGGCTGCAACTTGGCCAATAGGTGCCAGCAACACTGCAGCCGCAACCAAGAGGGGCGAGGGGGATGGAAGCAACCGGATGGAGGAGGAGCAGGAGTGCAGTGAGTGTGGAGAGATCTCTTGAGGTGAGGGAGGCTGTGGCAGGGGGTGAGGGGAGCAATCAGTTACTAGCATGCAGATGCTCTGCACAGGTTAAGCTAGTATGGTTTAAATGACCAACATTTCTAGGCAATATTATTCAAATTAAAAATTTCATAAGTTCAAAAGTTGGGGGGGCATTTAACATGCAAGAGGCCTAAAAGTTTCCTGGGACCATGAGCCACAACCTGACATATTCTCCCACCCCCAGTACCATTGATCCCCACATCCTTCTCTCCTACAACTTCTGACTCCCCTTCACCATGCAACTCTTGCTTCTTCTCAGCACTCAGGGCAATGGTTCAGTCATTATCCTGCACAAACACATCACCCCTATCACTGGGAGTATGTGTGGTGTTAATAACTCTTTCCTTGGGACTCCTGGATCCAAGGAGGCCATAAAAAGGAATGAGGAGAAACAGGCCTATTGTCTTTCATGTACACACTAGAGCTTCTTCATGTAATCTTGCTCCTGTTTATTTCTGTACAATGCCCAGGAGCTTCAATCTGCAAGTTGTCTTGGGAGATCCAGTCTAGCCGCACCCACAACATGCTTCCAAAAATACTAGTTCATCCAATATAGAAACAAATGCCGGAAGTGCATTACTTAACTTTATGTCAGAATACGGTGAAATCAAGTGATTCTCCTCCATGAACTTCTATGCATTCGCAAGACAGCAAACATCATCATCCCTATACTGTGGTCCATTATAAAGGCTCATCCATGACACAGATATGCTGACAATTCACAAACTCAGCTACAAAATTACTATATTCTCAAAGCAAGAAAAATAAATTCTGCTAGTTGCATTTTATGGTGGAAGCAATTTACTGAAGAAAAACCCTCTAAAGCCAAATAACGTCAATGAAATTTTTTTATAATTCAAACTCTTTTTCAAACAAGCATTTAATTTTCTGAAGCTAGTAGCTTGTTTAGCTGGCATCCATAACATTATTTTTTTCCAAAAAATGCAGATCAGAATGTAAGGTTAAGAGGTAAAAAGATAACTGCAATATAGTACCAACCTATAGTTACTTTTACAGCCACTCCTATGTAGGGAAGAAAATGTTATAAACTATGAGCCATTTATGCCAAAACATGACTAATAAGCCATATAAACCTTCTTTCAATAAATTGCCTGTTTACCTTTTGCCGTCTTTTCTCCTTTCGTTTGTCTTCTGTATCCTGTAACATTTTTTCTTTCCAGAGGTCAAAAAAATAAGAGGGATCAGTATAGAACTTTAATCCATCTTTTTTATCATCTCTGTGAACAAAAACAGAGTATTGGAGAAATAGGAACCATTTGTTTAAAAAACAACACATTAAACTTAGTGATCCTAGAAGCAGCCTGGTCTACATGTAGATGTGTTAGCAGGAAGGGGTCCAACCTGCCATTATAGATGAAGCCATTTCTAGCCAAGAGATCGACTCCCAATGAACCATGAAGCAGATCTACTGACTGAATATATGAAGTTAGCGTAGGAATATTGTCCATACTGGACTAACCATTAATCCGTCCAGCCCAGTGCTGATTGCACTGACCAGCACCAGCAGCTCTCCAAGGTTTCTGGCAGGAGTGTTTCCCAGCCCTTGCCAGAGATGCTGGGGATGGAACCTGAGACCAAAGTGTTGCTCTATTATAGCCCACCCAAGCTATAGTCTAGCATGAGCTGCACTTCAAGCGGAAGGCCAAGGACTTCCTCACCAGCTGATGCATCGTGATTTCATCTGTGGCTTCACGTAACTTATTGGAGTGCTTGCTGAGGAACAAAGTGATGCACATTGGGATGAAAGGGCCTAGAGCACCTTTCTTACGAGGCAAGGCTACAACACCTGGGGCTATATAGTTTAGAAAAAAACCGACAACTGCGGGGGGACATGATAGAGGTCTATAAAATCATGCATGGTGTGGAGAAAGTGGAGAGAGAGAAATTCTTCTCCCTCTCACATAACACTAGAACCAGAGGTTATCTCATGAAATTGATTGCCAGGAAACTTAGGACCAACAGATGGAGGTACTTTTTCACACAACGCATAATCAACTTGTGGAATTCTCTGCCACAAGATGTGGTGACAGCCAACAACCTGGATGGCTTTAAGGGGGGTTTGGACAACTTCATGGAGGAGAGGTCTAGCAAAGGCTACTCCACCTCCAGCCTCAAAGGCAGGATGCCTCTGAGTACCAGTTGCAGGGGAGTAACAGCAGGAGAGAGGTCTTGTGGTAGTGAGCATGACTTGTCCCCTTAGCTAAGCAGGGTCTGCCCTGGTTGCATATGAAAGGGAGACTAGAAATGTGAGCACTGTAAGATATTCCCCTTAGGGGATGGAGCCACTCTGAGAAGAGCATCTAGGTTCGAAGTTCCCTCCCTGGCATCTCCAAGATAGAGTTGAGGGAGAGACTCCTGCCTGCAACCTTAGAGAAGCCACTGCCAGTCTGGGTCGACAATACTGAGCAAGATGGACCTATGATCTGACTCAGAACGTGGCAGCTTCCTATGTTCCTCCTACCTGTAGGCTTCCAATGGCATCTGGTGGGCCACTGTGTGAAACAGGATACTGGACTAGATGGGCCTTGGGCCTGATCCAGCAGGGCTATTCTTATGTTCTTAAAACTCAGTGCTCCTCAGGGCATTTGTTCATATTATCACAGGGAAGAGAGCTGGTTTTTAACAAGAAGATTGCTTTCCTGCAACCAAACCCAGAAGGGTAGCATTCATCAGCAGCTCCACTAACTTATCCCAAGACATCATCTGGGGGGAAAGCAGTTTTGAATGGGACCTTGAGGCAGGAACTAGGAGCAACACTTTAAAATTTGCATCTAACGAAGTGCATGTGTAGAGAGGTCCGCAGGGATGTGCTGGGGGTGCAACCCCCCACCCCAGCCCTCCTACATGCATGCTGTTGCACTGGGGCTAAGACTTCTGAATATTGCCCATGCTCTAGAAGTAGTCGGTAACACTAGAAACATTTCACTTGGGCCAGCAATGTGTTTGCAATCTTACAGAGGGCTTCCAGAGCACAGGCAGTGCTCCGAAGTCTTAGACCTCGGATGCAACAGCGCATTAAGAGGGGGCCTGGCGGCCTGCACATGGCCTCCCAGTGTATCCCTACAGAGCATCCTTACACACACACTCTCTCTCTCCATTAGTCAGGACATCAGTCTGTATCCATATAATGCCAAGTTTTCAAGAAGCAAGCCACATAATTTAACTGGACCAATCTATTCACTTAATAATGATTATTACAGATAACCTCAATGTGAGAGTTATCATAATCAACTACCCTATCAGTCATCATGGGCCACTGTCCCAGCTAATTACCCAGTGACAGGAACTGAACTGGAACATCATGAGCCTGTCCTGGATGTGTTGTTACCTACAAATATGCTGACTCTTACTTCAGTTGCACAAAGTTGCCCTTAATGCTGGACAATAAAAAGCAACAGAACTGAAATTCAGAATTTACTGCACTATTTAAATTCAGCCCGATAGCTCTTATTATTAGTCGTCTTCTGCATTATCATATTCAAGAGTAAGAACAAATGCTAGTACTCGACAAAAAACCATTAGAGCAAGCCAGTTTACCATTTCAAGTTACCATACCTATATGAAGTAAGAATATTCAATGGAGGTGGCTTGTCACTCCGATTATAAATATCAGCCACAGGGTTGGGAATGCTGCTCTTGGAAACAACCTGCTGGTCCTGTACTGTGGAACTTTTGAATGCTTTTTTCATGTTGATATCCTGTAGTGACACTGTTGGAGAAAAGTACAATTCAGTATAGACACAATAATAAAGATAGAGCCGCACTTACCAAATTTCACTTCTAAAACCAAATATATACACCATTTAATCTTTTTTTTAAAGGTGAAGAGAATTCATAGGTTTTAAAATACTGTCTGGCACTCAACTCACCAGAAGGTTGCAGGGTTCCCCTTTCCTCCGGACCAGAAGGCAAGCACCTGAGGCCAGCCACCAAGCTTCCTCAAACACCCGACAATGACATTGGGGAGAGCCCAGTTGCTGGCAAGGGATGGCCTGGTGGGTCTGTCTTGATGTGCAGCATTCTAGCTGGGCCAAGCAGAGAGGGCTCCCCTCTCTGAAGATGGAACGGCCCCCAAACTGGCAGCAAAACAGTGTGGAGTCACTGGGCAGGAGTGAGGGAGGTAGACTCCAGGGAGGAGCCGCACAGGCCACCAGGGAAGCAGCAGACTGGGGTGGTGGTAGGGAGTGTGGAGTGAGGATGGAGCAAGGAATGGGGTGGGACCGAAGGGAGTGTCCTGAATGTGCCAGACTATTTAGATGGGCCCGCATCACTGATGGAGGTCAGTGGAGACAAGCGATGTCAGAATCTGGATGTCCTGGTGAGAAGCCAGATGTTTACACTCCCTAGCCAATGGAGGAGGAAAGGGGTGATTTAACCCCTTCCACACCCTTCTGAAGGAGCCTGGAACCACCACCTGGGGGCTAGAGGCAAGCTGTTAAACCTGACAAATACCAATTTGAATCTAACTGAAATTCTAGAGTCTAATGCATTTGTTTAAAAATGGCTTCACTAATTTACATGAATTCTGGTGAAAGGCAGATGTATGTTGCATTTTAAACCAAGCAGAGTATTATGTCACAGTAACAACTTACAACTGAGATCAGAGGGATTCAGGACTCATGAATTCACAATTATAACTATATTTTGCTTCTAAGAATTACTCTGTTCCTTAGCTATAGATAAATATAATTATTTTAGCTAGATTTTCAAGAAGGCTTCCAGTGAAATATCAGTCATTTCTTACTCAAAGATCATTATTTTAGGGAGGAATGGGCAATGAGCTTACTTGGTAAATCATGGATAGACCCAGGATAGACCCCCCATTCCTTACACCACTAAGGCAGCTCTAAGGGTTTATCTTCAGGATGCTGCAGCACAACCCAAGTGATGGACAGAGAAGATGCTGCTGTTTATCATCCCAGCCAGGTCAGGAAAGCTGGAGAAGCCATAGGAACCTAGCTGGCCCTGAGGAAATCCTCCAAGCCCACTTTCTCCACATGCTATGTTTTGAGAACTTTCCTTTATTCTGCAAGTCATTACGATGGATTCCATTAGTGCTGGGTCTTAAATTAGACTGTTATGCCAATTTGTTTTTAACTGTCTGAAACTTTGCTGATTTTATATACTGTTTTATTGTTGAATGTGTTGCATTTTTGTTCTTTACGCTGCCTTGGCAAAACAAGTATATTTAAAGGCATGGTGTAAATGATGTATTTATTTATTTAGCAAATTTAGACTAAAATAATAATAAAATAATGAAATAAAATATAACTTGCTTCAAGTTTGGCTCCTTAGGCTGAGCAACTAGTCTCTCTAGGAGTTGCTAGGCTCACTTCTTACCTCCTACCCAACTGCCAGCTTTGAGAACAGAACGGCCTGCCTGATCTACCTGTACCTGCCTCTGCCCCCCTGCAAACCACCTGCCTTCCCCAGAACCTGTACCCACTGTGGCCCAACAGATACTGGCAATCTTAGTGTGCTACATCCACATCAATCTACAACAGATTACACTAATAATGGATGACACATATCCAAAACAGCAAAGCCAATTAAACATAAAAGTATCCTGTAAAGAGAAGCAAGAGCATGCACGCCTGGCTTCCTCCTAGCTAGAAATATTAAACAGTTCTAAAATATTTTCCACATTTTTGCTTCTCCTCCTCCTGGCCCTTCCTCCTCACCCCCACCCACAAAAAGGCCTTTTCCCAAAGCAACTACTTTTAAGAAACAGCAAGATGAAATATCACTCAATACCAACTCCAGAGAAAAAAAGTAGTGTGCTTGCTGAGCAATTAATTACTGTGCTCATCAATATCACTTCTGGCCCAATGCTCAAATGCAATTACTTACCTTCTTCCACAGTTGAATCCAGCTGGGTAACTTTGACAGCAAGCCGGTCAATTCTGTCTTGAAGGGAATTTGCTCGTATGTAGAAGTTGTTGGCCTCATTAAACAGCTCACCAAATATGTCTTCAGCATGCTTGCCTGTAGAGAAAGGGGAAGACATCTCCTTAAGACATTTTTTAAGTAGTACGATGTTTCTTTGAGAAAGGAACATTGGAAGGGTCCTTTTTCACTGTAACTGGAGCCCATCCTGTAGTTAAGGATATTTCCCACATGCCTCTAGGATCAACAGGAAGTTTCAACAGCCAAGATTTCCTGTGTGACTAGGCAGCTCCCAGATCCTCAGTTCCTTTTCCTGTCACCTCAGGATCAGCAGCAAACAGAGAGAGCTCCTCTAGCATTTTCCCAAAATCTTTACCACCTTTGCCTTGCACCCCTATTTTCAGGTATTTCTTTATCTCTGGGCTTCCTCTTCCACCCTCCCACCTCAGTCTCTCAACTACCTTTTCCTGCTCCTCCACTCTCAATTATTTTCCCCTGCTCCTCCGCTTCCTCTCTCGGTTGCACATGGAGCACACCCACGCCGCAGGAGCCCTGATGTAGCCAGCTTGCTTGTTGTCGGAGGGGGAGCAACGGGCTGAAGCCCACTCCCCAGATGAGGCTAAGATTGCCACCTTTAAGGGGGCTAGAGCCGTGCTGCACAAAACCCCCAAAAAATCAAAGAAAAAAGAGAAGCCCTGCACTTCCGGGAGCCGTCGGAGGATGCTCAAGCTGCTGGTCTCATGGCTCAGCGAGTGCTTGCTGCTCCAGGTGGTCTGCCAGCAGCAGCAGCCTCACCGGATCCCGTCCCCATGATTACTGGGCCACCAAGGAAGCCAAGGAGAAAATGTGGCTGCCACGGTGAGGAGCACACAAGCAGGACATGTGGCCGAAGTGGCGACAGGCACCATCTTGCCGCCCGTGAACTCTGTGAGTGCCATGCCTGTGGGGAATGGGGGCAATGTGGTCCTTCCCTTACCCACCACAATACCCGCCACTGAGGCCGCCACAGAGGAGCAACTGGAGGACATCAGGGACAACAACTCCTCTACTTTACTCGTGAGTAACTCCGGGAACGGGCAGAGCACGGTGGATCCTCCCTTCTCGGAGGACGGGGGCCGAGTGGCTCAGGGGGTTCATTGCCAGGGAATTTAGGGCACTGATCCCATTGCTGGCTACAGAGGGGAGAGCACTCCTGGCCCCCACTGAAACACAACTACAGGATGGGTTCCGATTACGGTGGAAAAAAATATGCTCACTATAGTGCTGATGCTGTATGCAGACTGTCAAGCAAATTAAAATGAACTACCACATTTATTCTGCAATTTGACTGAAGGCTGCTCAATTGGTGCACAAACAAACCCATCTCTACACAGGCAGAGTAGCTCCACTTCTCCAGCAAAGCCTGAGGAAATAAGTAGCTGGGAATAGCGTGGACACAGCTGTTTTAAGTCACCCAACCAAAAAATTAGAGTGTCTTCTCCGTTTTTCAGAACCCATAGTCAAAGCCCATAGTCCAGCCAAGATAATTTTTTTAAATGGCCAAGGCTTTCCCATAGATTTTTTTTTTAAAGAAGAAGAAGAAAAGGCTGTTCATAACCAAGTAGTGACTTACTTAGGCTGCTCAGCTGGCGTATAATAGCAGCAAGAGTACTATTGGTCACACATTCTAATTCACTAGTAATTCCCTCAGGCAGAGCTCCTCGGCAAAGGTGCCGAGGTTCAATGTTCCTTTTGACTAACGGCATGATTCAAAATCTCTGAAAGAAAAGAAGAGAATGTTAGACTTGCCAAATAAATAAAACTTGCCACTGTAGTACAAGAACAATGGAAAGTAGTGATCTTGTTTCTGCTTATCTCATAGCAGGGGAGAGATTAGGGATGCCTCTACCAGCTACTTTGGAAGTCTTTTGTACTTTTCTGCACTTGTGGAACTCCAAAAGAAAGAGGATGTATGGGAAGTGAATGAGATGACAATTGAGTTCAAGCATACATAGCTTGAGCAGTTGCATTTGAAGTTGTATTTGGTGTTTCTTGATCCTTAAGTCAAGTCACTGTTTTTAGAATATCTATATCTCACCTCCCACAATCAAGTCTTCACAAGCTAGCTACTGGCTAACATGCAATGCTTAATCAAAGTGAAGTTGCAATGTTTCTAGTATCAATTTAAACTAGGCTACTCACAAGTAGCAAGGTGTTTGTAAGTAAAGGCAAACCTTGTTACTCGCGGGGGTTCCATTCCTTGCCTACTGCCGCATGTAACGAAACAGCAAGTAATGATGAGGGATGCCTCTACCAGCTACAGAGGGTTGTCCCTTTGGGGGAGCCACTTCGGGGGATGGCGAGGGCCAGGTCTCTTGGCCTAGATATTTCTATATGGCGGGGGGGGGCATTTAATAGTGGAGCTTCTGTTTTAATTTGTCCTGGGTGAGACAATCTTAGAATGTGTCTGGGCTTAACTAGGGATGTGCACAAAACTGGTTTGCCCGGTTCGGATCAGATCCGAACCGGGTCTGAACCAGGAGGGGGTGGTTTGGTTTTGGTTTTGTTCGAACCACCCCCTGGTTCGGTTCGAATCCGAACCGGTTTGGACCAGTTTGGATGCCCAAAAATTGGTAGGATGGTAGCTGGCACCCAGGGGTACCTGTCACCCAAACCCCAAAGCAATTGGACACTCGTACAATTTTTAATGAATTTTTGGAAATTATTTTTATTTTTTTCTCATAGGATATAATGGGACTCTAACCAGGCCATTATTCCTTATTGTGGAGCACCCATGGGTGCCAACAACCATGCAAACCCTGAAGCAATCAGACACCCTATGATTTTTTATGAATATTTGAAATATTTTTAATTATTTTTCTCATAGAGTATAATGGGACCCGAACCAGTCCATATCCCCTATTGTGGAGCACCTAGGTGCACAAAAGCAGGGTGGGTGGTAGACAGACAGGGGTGCCTATCACCCAAAAAAATCCCAAGGCAATTGGACACTCCTCTGATTATTGGTGAATTGTTAAAGTATTTTTGAATTCCTCATAGAGAATAATTAGGATTGCAGCAAATGTATAGCTTCACGTCGGGGGGAAAGGGGTGTCATAGAGTGCAGTGTGGTGGCTGGTAGTTCCTAGGGTGGGCAAGGAAGCTATCAGAAATACTTGAAAGGAATTGGGTAAAGGGGTGATTTTTAAGTTATTTTTGAAGTTTACGCATCTTTAAGGTTTTTCTCCATAAAGAAGAATGGAGGTGTCAGCAAATGTATAGCTTCACATTGAGGGCAAAGCGGTGGCCTAGAGCAGTGTGGGGTTGGTGGTAGTGCCAGGTAGGGGCAAGGAAGCTACCTGAATTTTTTCAAAGGATTTGGGCAGAGGGCTGATTTTTGGTTAATTGTTGAAGTTTACACGTCTTTAAGGTTTTCCCTCATAATAATTTATAATGGAGCTTTCAGCAGCCCCATAAGTGCACTATGATAGCAAATGAGATTTTCAATGAGACACCATGAATCCACTCTAATATGCTATCATAGAATCCACACTCAGTACCTCAGAAACAACAGAACCCTGTACCCCATGGGTTAGAAACCCATGGGGGTGGTTGGCACCCTATGTGCACTACACCACCACTTGCTCTGGGCCACCCCAGCACCCCCCAAGTGCACTTATGGGGAATCCTGTGATTTCCCCATTGTCATGGACGGACCACCATCTGGTTATGGTTGGACTCACAATCACTTCCCACCTTCACAGGGGTGAGGGTCCTATTAGGATGATCCGCTCGAGAAGGTTATTGGATCCAATAGGATTTCAAGAAGCCTTGGAGGGATTTAGTGTTGGCTCTGCTGGTGATCCTGTTGATGCCCTGGTGGAGAATTGGAACAGCAAACTCACTGGCGCAGTAGACATGATTGCTCCTAAGCGTCCTCTCCTACCTGCTTCAAAATTGGCCCGTTGGTATACGGAAGAACTACGGGGGCTGAAGCGGCAAGGTAGACGACTGGAGTGCAAGTGGAGAAAGACTCGGCTTGAATCCGACAGATTGCAACATAGAGCTCATTTGAAGACCTATGCTCAGGCCATACGTGCGGCAAAGAAGCAATTCTTCTCTGCCCGTATTGCATCCACAAGTTCACGTCGGTGTGAGAGGGTTAGTGAGTGCCCCTCCTCCCTTGAATCAGAATCTGGAACCATCGATTACCCGCTGTGATGTGTTTAATGAATTCTTTGTGGGGGAAATCTCTCGTATTCGGGCCAACTTAGACTCCGTCTCCACAATTACCTCAGTGTCTGATGTGGAGGTGTTCAGCGACTCCTCTTGCGTGATTAGGTTGGATCAGTTCCAGTCTGTGACTCCTGAGGATGTGGACAAGCTGATTGGAATGGTGCAGCCTACCACCTGTTCTCTTGACCCTTGTCCGACATGGCTTATATTATCTGGCTGGGGAGATGTTATAGAAGGCCTGGTAGAGATTATAAATGCATCTCTGAGGGAAGGTAGGATGCCTCCTTGTCTTAAGGAGGCAATTATTAGACTGCTTCTGAAGAAGCCTACCCTAGGTCCCTCGGAGTTGAACAACTACAGGCCTGTCTTCAACCTTCCATGGCTGGGCAAGGTAATTGAGAGGGTGGTGGCCTCCCAACTCCAGACAGTCTTGGATTAAACTGATTATCTTGACCCATTTCAAACTGGCTTTCGGGCTGGCTATGGGGTGGAGACTGCCTTGGTCAGCCTGATGGATGCTCTCCAATTGGCAATTGACAGAAGAATTGTTGCAAACCAATATGTTTTAAGTGCTATACCAACTTGTTAGCACACATATTTGTCCAGAAAATATATTAATCCCCAACAGAAACTTTGAAAATTTATATCAGTCTTTTATCTTGATAATAATTTAAATCAGCACACTCTGTGGCCAAGCCATATAGATTTTGCCCCTGAGGAAAGCACTTCACTTTTGCCCCTAGGAATCAATGTCACTCTCTTGTACAGGAAAAGGACATACACTCAGGGGCATAATTAGGGTGGAAGTATACTTGCTCCTGGTGACCCCAGTGTGAAGTTAGAAGCAGGTTTTTCTCCCTCTCAGCCACATATACACAGCTGCCATAATCATGAGCATGTATTCCTCCAACTGTCCCAGATTCCAGTATCCCATCCTGCCATGTATACTGAAGGGACATCTGTGCAGGTGGGGGAGGGGGGCACAATGCAACTGTGTATGCTGTACACAAGTAAAGGAGTACATGAATGAGCAGAATGCTCAGTGGCGTACTGGGGGGAAACGGCGACCAGGGCAAGCTCTGCCCCTGAAATTGCGCCTCCCGCCCCCCCCCCCCCACATACCTGAGTGCGCCCCCCGCCCCGAGTGAGCGCGGCGGTGGCGGGAGTGAGCGCAGCGGCGGCGGGCGGCAGCAGGAGTGAGCCCGGCGGCGGTGGGAGTGAGCCCGGCGGTGGCGGGCAGCGGCGGATCATCACCCAGTGCAGCGGTGGTGGGTGGCGGCAGATCGCCCAGTGCGGCGGTGGTGGGTGGCGGGCGGCAGCAGCGGATCGAGTGCAGCAGAGCAACGCCGAGGCCTGCCTTCTGGCCCGGCGTCTCTTCCCAACTGCGAGGCGCGCCTGTGCAGTTGGGAAGCAATGCCGGGCCAGACTGCAGGCCTCGGCGTCGCTCTGCTGCACTCGATCCGCTGCTGCCGGCCGCCGCCCGCCACCGCCGCACTGGGCGAGCCGCCGCCGCCCGCCACCGCCGCACTGGGCGAGCCGCCGCCGCCGCCCGCCGCCGCCCGCCACCGCCGCACTGGGCGAGCTGCCGCCGCCCGCCACCGCCGCACTGGGCGAGCTGCCGCCGCCCGCCACCGCCGCACTGGGCGAGCTGCCGCCGCCCGCCGCCGCCCGCCACCGCCGCACTGGGCGAGCCGCCGCCGCCCGCCGCCGCCCGCCACCGCCGCACTGGGCGAGCCGCCGCCGCCCGCCGCCGCCTGCCACCGCCGCACTGGGCGAGCCGCCGCCGCCCGCCGCCCGCCGCCGCCCGCCGCCCGCCGCCGCCCGCCACCGCCGCACTGGGCGAGCCGCCGCCGCCGCCCGCCACCGCCGCACTGGGCGAGCCGCCGCCGCCGCCCGCCACCGCCGCACTGGGCGAGCCGCCGCCGCCGCCCGCCACCGCCGCACTGGGCGAGCCGCCGCCGCCGCCCGCCACCGCCGCACTGGGCGAGCCGCCGCCGCCGCCCGCCACCGCCGCACTGGGCGAGCCGCCGCCGCCGCCCGCCACCGCCGCACTGGGCGAGCCGCCGCCGCCGTCCGCCACCGCCGCACTGGGCGAGCCGCCGCCGCCGTCCGCCACCGCCGCACTGGGCGAGCCGCCGCCGCCGCCCGCCACCGCCGCACTGGGCGAGCCGCCGCCGCCGCCCGCCACCGCCGCACTGGGCGAGCCGCCGCCGCCGCCCGCCACCGCCGCACTGGGCGAGCCGCCGCCGCCGCCCGCCACCGCCGCACTGGGCGAGCCGCCGCCGCCCGCCACCGCCGCGGGGGTCGGGGGGCATGCCACTTTTTGGCGCCCCCCACATGACCCACCAGAGTGGTGCCCAGGGCACGTGCTCTGCCTGCCCCCCCTATCGTTATGCCCCTGAGAATGTTTCTCCTCTTGCACAGGGGTGGAACTGGGGGAGAGTAATTTTTGCCAGTCTCCCTTTCCCTCTGCAGCTTTGTGTCTACCAAAAATATGTTCTTAAAGATTGTGGGACAGAGACATATTTTCAGTGGGCACAGGGGGCTACAGAAAGAAAGTGGGGAATAGGGGAACATCATTCCAGTCCATCCCATGTGGGAAAAGAAGCATTTCACTTGCACACTTCTTACTCTGGATGATATCCACTGCGTCCCCACAATCAATGAAGGCTGCCTATTAGGCCTATGCATTTCCGGATATCAGATTTTGGAAATGGTTGCATTTAGGGGGATATCAGAGATTATTCCAGTCTAAAATAGGGAAGCCTATATCAGATTGGGATATCAAAAATGGTTTTGGGGATTTCAAAGCACAAAATGGCAGTGGAAATACAAAATTGAGTCCACTTTTTTTTTCATGATCACGGGGGTGGGGAGCCATCTTATACCTGCTGTCGTAAACCTGTCAGGCTAATCTAGAGCTAGAGCTAGAAGACGGAGCGTGAAGTAGGCAAAGGGTCAAAAGGAGAATGTCAGAGCCAAGCAGTAAGCAATTTCCAAACCAAAGCCAATCTGAGTTGTTACAATATCCTGTTGGTCAAACCAAGTCCAAGTAGAATTCCATGAACAGAGTCCAAACAGTCCAAAGTCAAAGCACAGTCAAAACAAGCAGGAACACAGCTGGGTAGCTCAGCAAAGTATGACGTTGCTACCAGCAATGCAGCTGAAGTGAAGCCATCTTAAATAGGCCAAAGCCATGTGCTTTCAATCATGGGTCCCTGACTCAGCAGCTCTTCTTGTCAGTTGAGCTGTTCTGCACGTGTGTCTCCTTATCGCCTACTGTCTCTTTGACTGACGCCTCCCTACAGCTGAGATCGGCTGCGCCTCCTCCACAGGAGCTGTCGTACTAGGCTCTGTTTATTTTTCAACATCCCGTGAGTCAGTCCCACTTGCCTCTGCAACTTCTTGCCTTTGAGGTTATAGCACTCCCTCCTCTGCTATCACACTGCCTGTCTCCTCCTCATCCTCAGAGTCTGATAGCATGCCCATGACACCTGCCCATGCATTTATCTCTTTATTTAGGTGATTTTTTACTTACAATTTAAAAATAAAATGGTAGATTTTCAGATGTTACATCACCTTCCCTGTGATTCTCTGATGTTACATCCCTTTTTGCCACAACTCTTGGATGTGAGTCCAATTTCCAAGTTACTTTAAAAAATAATTAAAAATCAGTACATGGACCAAGTAAACTCAAATTAAATACACAGGGCCCTGCCATTCTCAACTATGACTGTGCAAAAATCTCAGAGCTTCCTGCCCAGCCATTTTTTTAATCTTACCCAACCTCTCCATCTTTCTCCTGCCAATTTTTTTAAACTTCCCCATAGACATCTATGGGGATGTTTACCAAAAATTATCAGATTTCTGGAAGGAAATTAGATACTGAAAATGATATTCTGAAGGAACCCAGAAGTAAAATCTATTATTTCCAACCAGATACGGATCAGATCCAAAATTTGCGATCATGCACAGGCCTACTGCCTACTCAGGGCCTGAGGTGACAAGGATGTTAGTGGACAATTCCCCACTACAACCACCACCAACCAACCAACCAACCAACCAACTACAGAAACACAGCAACACTTATCCTCTGAAGGAACACTTTACTTTCTCTGATTTTACTGTATTTTACTTTTAATACAGTAAAATCAGTGTACTCTGGGATGCCACTGGAGCAGCAGCTAAATCTGCCCAAGCAGTGTCTGAGGTAGGGGCAGGTTTTACCACTTTCCACATTGCAGCCAGCTGATTTTGCCCCACAGAATTCAGTGGGAGCTATTATGAGCCAAGCCAAGCCTCCCTCCCTCCAGCTAGTTTCACCCTGAATTCCATTTCATCACCATGCTAAAGTGAGACAGTACCCAGGAGCAGACTTTTCTAAGTCTAATGGTATTTGTATGGAAGAACAAACAAAAAGTGTTAAGTGTATCCTGTTTTTTGTTTTAAATTAACATTTGAATATGCACCAGAATAAATAACTGGAAAAACAAAGAACAAAGGAAGAACAGCTACTATGACCCTAGTTTCAGAATTTATCCCTGAAGCCAAAGTGTAACATTTCAGAACAACATCTACAACATGCAAGGACAACTACAATACCATAGCATAACAAGACAAAGTTCAAAGAGAAGCCAAATGTAGAGTAAGAGGCATGGACACCTACCACATGCAATGGATAATCCCAGTTAACAACAGCATGGCTATTATTAGAGACTGGCCTCAAGTTGCCCTTAATTTCAACACAGAAGTGGCTGGCAAGAAATCAAATCAGTAGCAGCTGCTTCTAGAATAATTCTGTAGTGGAGATGGGTTCATCACCGTGGAGGCAGTGGCAAGCAAGTCTGAGTGAAACATCCAGCTCCCTGCTGGTTAAGGGTGAAGGGCTAAAACAAAGGCAATAGCTGATCCAAGACCAAAGACTGGACAATGTATTTTTGCTCGTTCTATGTCTTAGACCCTACAATGTCATGTTCTCAAGAAAAGGTGCAGGAAGGTTGAGCTCTCTTGCCAGGCTTTACCATGTTTAGGTTTCCCCCCCACTCCCCATAGACTCCCCGCCCCCGCAACTTAACAAGGTCTCCTTGCACACCATCACTGCTTCAAATGAATTTCTTCATTTTGCAATACACCTTGCCAAACAAACAAAAAAGTTCAGAGAACATTTGAATTGCTAGGAAGAGAAAGCAGCTGCAGCTGCATTTTCTCTTCCCATTTTTAAATATTTTTTTCTGAAAGCTTCAGAGGAGATTCCAATAATTATGATATAGGTTTCCCTATTTCAGATCAGAATTCTTCCCAATATATCTGATATCTGACCCAATATCGCTACTGGATATGTCCGACTACACAGACCTATTACTAACTATCAATTTCTCTTGACTCATTTGAATTTAGACCTCATTGATGAAGCTATTGTTTTGACTGTGAAGGAAAACTAGCAAAGATAAACTGGCATTCTTCATGAGTGTACCTTTGCCCTAATCCTATATGGAGTCATGAGTATACAACTATTCAGCTGCCCCCCACAGATATATTTGAATATGCATCCCATTTTGCACCGTTGTTCACTCAAATAGTGACCAGATTACAGAATTAACAGAAGATACTAACTTAATCCTGTTCTCAACTGCAAAGGCTGCTCATCTGCACAGAACAACTTCCAGATGGTTCACAATACATGAGTGGAGTATTCTATTTGAGAACTCTTCAAAGATTTTCATTTATTTAAACAACATATTTGACCTGCTTTTCTCACTTAGCATCCTATAGTGGCATCAAACAATATTTAATGATATACAACATGACATAGCAGCAGATAAATCCATAATTAGCCAGAACAGAAACAAATACCTGGCAAGTAGCCCACCTCAGCCAAAACCACAGATGTGAGTTTTCTATAAAATTTTGAGTTGGAGAATGTTCTGCGAAATTTCCCCATATACGTTTTTCCCTATTTGTGTAAAATTGGCATTAATTATTAGTAAATTTTATTGTGCACATTTCCCTGACCCTCTACATAGATTGTGAGTTATTTAGCATGCTATTTGACTTACTGATCTAGCTTTTTCTTTTAAAAAACAAAACAAAAACAAAAACCCACATTAATTTCCCACACTGCATCTCTAAAGATTTTCAAGTAGCCAAGTTGTTGAACTGAAATATTTAAAATGTATGTGTGGTGGTGGGGGTTGTTCAATAAAAACACTCAAGGTGATTTAAATGTTATACTGAAATTCAAAGCTTTAAGGAGAAAACATATTTTTATTGGTAAAAGTAGAGTGTGCCGTCGAGTCGGTGTCGGCTCCTGGCAACTACAGAGCCCTGTGGTTGTCTCTGGTAGAATACAGGAAGGGGAATATCCAATAAATCAATAAAACATATATGTACTCTCTCACACACTTCCTAGGGATCATCACATGAAAACCATCACGTTACAACTTTGAAATGGTCAAACTTGTGCAATATTGCACTGCAAGCAATTCATTACTGATGAATATTATGAAACAATGCTGCACATCCATGCATATTGTGCATGTGCAGCAGTACAAGTTCCAGATGACCACTGTGCTCTTGCTTGGGCAGGGAAGGGGCTATTTTCACCAATCACCACTTCCCTCTGAAGCCCATGTGTCACCAACAATAGGAATGATGAGGAAAGCATTGTTAGAGTGCTGACACCATTCTTAGTCACCATGGCTCCTCTCCACACTCAGTGGCAGCATGGAGAGAGATTGGAGATTCACAGAGCCAGTGCATGTACCCCACTGTTAGATCATCAGGGTGCACAGTACATGAGCCACTGAGCCTAGTGCAAGGAAGATTAAGCAGACAATTGATATCAGCTTATCACATGATTTCTAAATGCCTGTTGTAAAAACAGAAAACTATTGCTTATTTCTGAGGAAAGAACAAGTAGCAAAGAGTTCAAGTTGCAGAAAAGTGCTTCTTAGACTGATGATCCGAACACATTTCCAAGAAGATCTAGGTTCAGATTTCTGTTGGGTCATATAACAAAAAATTTTTCTCAGGCAACCCTTCCTCAGAGAGTAATTCTGAGGATGAAGGAGGATGACCTGCATGTGCTCTGAGCTCCCAGGAGGAAAGGCAGGATACACATGTAATAAAAATAAATTCAATTGGGCAACAGAGCAAATTGATCACAAAGGTTACAAATAAGAGGAAAAGTTTCAAAAAGAGACTTCATAAGCATTTGTGTTGTATAGGTGAAGTCTAAGGAATCTCTATGAGATGTGGTTATGGAAAGACAAACCAATGGATCTTTTCCAACCTTTTCAAATGTTCCATTCTTTACTTTGATGATCTCTCAAGATAATGTTGTTAGGAGAAATAATGTGTGCTAAGGGAAGTGCATCAACTTCTGCAAATTGCATTATGCTGTACTGTGAAGATCTATCCAGTTACTGTCTTGGCACTAATATGGTCAATTTTAAGGGATTATAACTCCAGCATATTTGAAAAAAAGTCCAGAATTTGCAAATCTCTAAACAAACTTGTTGATGTATAGCTTTGGAGATTTAGAACATACTTTTAAATGACAAAATGCATCCTAACAAAGTAAGAAAATGAATTGATCTTTTCTAAAAGAATCTGAGGTTGTTCTCAAGATCATTTTTTGTAGTAGAAGACAGTAAACAAGGTATACAGGCTCATGTGGCGCCACAGGAATCCCACAAATCCATCCCTGCATATGTGTGGACCCTGACTCTTGTACCCAGGTCTTAACCAATGTAGATGGAAAACAGCTGCTGTCCTACCTCAGAATTTGGTTATGAGGGTGCACGCACTGTTCTACACAGCAACCAGCAGTCAGCCATCATCTTTATCAGAGAGTTCTCAAGCAGAGGAGATTTGCTTGTGCAATGAGGGCTGCCTCTTTACTTGGAACACAATGCATTGTGAGATACTTGGAAATACCAACAAGTGTGTTACCAGATTCCTATGTAGAATTACTTTAATGGTAGACATTAGAAAGTTACTGGTAGTGCACCACAGGTTCACCTCCAATCATGTTTTTTCTGCAATTATCATGGCTGCAAGTTTTCATTAAACAGAAATATATTTCATTTCCATCTGAGTATTTGCATGACTGAATTTGAGGCTTCTTTAATATAAACAGTGCATGTGTGATTATTTATTCTGTGTTATATTAATGGCACTAGAACACAAATAAGGTCAATGGAATAGGTAGGATAGCAATGAAGTAGCATGTGAGTAGGAATTTCAGCAGGCTTCTGTGGCAGGCAGAAACAAGAAAGTAGTCTGAATTATCCAACAACATTTTAAAATGCTGTGCTCAAGGATAAAAACTTGCAAGGCATCAGCACATTTATTATTTTTGCACTAGTTATGAGGGACAGATAACACAAATAATGAGTGGGGTCAGACAATACAACTACTATAGTTCCTTGGGTTATGAGTGCAACGCATGTAAACTCTGAGCCTGCATGCTTCCTCCTTCATTTTCCTTCTGGATATCCTTCTAGCAGTGGTCTATAAACACCTATACACGGAGTCTCTCACCTGGTGTTGGTGTCTGCCATCTCCCTTACTGTCATTTGACCTTTTGACCAGCTGTCATGTTTTACTCCTGGTTCTACTGTGTCCCCTTCTGGTTTATCTGAAAAGTTTGCACCTTTGCACTTTAGGGGATTTTGCTTGCTGAACGAGATACTACCCACTTCCTGTCAGCAATCCCCCAGGCATCATTTTAAAAGCTGCTCTGCAACCTTTTTGATTTTAAGCAATAGTAGTCTGGTTCTATCTTGGTTCAAGTGGAGCCTTCCCCTTTTGTACAGGCTCTGCTTGCCCCAAAATGTATTCCAGTGCCTAACAAATCCAAACCCATCCTGCCAGCACCACTGTCTCATCCACGCATTGAGATCCCTCTCACTGGCCCTGTGTGTAGAATAGGTAACACTTCAGAGAACACTACCCTGGGGGTCCTGGACAATAAATTTGGCTTCTAGGAGCAACCCACTGCATTTCCCAACATCTTTGATGGCAATGTGCACCATGACAGCTGACACCTCCCCAGCCTATCTAGATGCCGCTTGACATCTGCAACCTTCGCACCAGGGAGGCAAGTCACCATGCAGCCTACACACTGGTTACAAATCCATCTCTCTATGCCCCTAATGATCGAAACACCCACTTATGTTTCTTTTTAGAATGTGAGCCCTTTGGGGACAGGGAGCCATCTTATTTGTTATTTCTCTTTGTAAACCGCCCTGAGCCATTTTTGGAAGGGCGGTATAGAAATTGAATTATTATTATTATTATTATTATTATTATTATTATTTATTATTTATTACTAGGAAGCCCCCAACTTCCGGGAAGAGTATCCTCTGTGCAACCGGATATGGGTGCATCATCCAAGAAAGCGATCCCTTTTAGGGAAGCATTCCCCTCTTCTTCAGACTGATGTCATCCTTCTTTCAGACATTCATTCTCCATAACATAAGAGGAGATGTCAGCCTTGGAGTGGGATGCTTCTACCACATCCCTGAGGGTCTCGTCCACATACTTCTCTGCCTCCCTGAGTTTCTCCAGGCAAGCCACCTAGATCACACCCATGATTTCTGCCCCTCGGGCAAATAGTGATATATACAACACTCTGTGCTTGCATATGGGAAGCACCCCCTCCCCTGCTGGCATTCTATCTTCATAACTGGTTTTATTGGCTATTTAGAATATACACAGCTTGTTTACTTGACAGCTGGGTCTTAGCTGCAGTTGTCAGCTAATCTTATTTATTTATTTATTTATTTATTTATTTATTTATTTATTTATTTTATACCCTACCCAAACTTACATCTCTGGGCGGCTAACAACAATTAAAACACATATAAAAGTTAAAACAGTTCAACATATAATACATATAAAAGTTAAAATAATACAATAATTTAAAAACCATAAAATTAACAAACAGTATTTTTTAATTAAAAACCTGAGAAGGCTTGGGTAAAAAATGGGTTTTCAAATGTTTTTTTAAAAATAGCCAGAGATGGGGAGGATCGTAACTCAGCAGGGAGCGCATTCCACAATCTTGAGGCAGCAGCCGAGAAGGCCTGTCTCTGTGTGACCACCAAATGAGTTGGCGGTAACTGGAGACCGACCTCCTCAGATGACCTCAATGGGCAGTGGGGTTCGTAGCGAAGAAGACGCTCTCTTAAATACCCAGGACCTAAGCCATTTAGGGCTTTATAAGTGATAACTAGTACTTTGTATTTTGCCTGGAAACCTATCGGCAGCCAGTGTAACTCCAACAGCAAAGGAGTAATGTGGTCTCTCCGAGATGACCCAGAGACCAACCTGGCTGCCTCATTCTGAACCAACTGAAGTTTCTGGACTACGTAGAAAGGCAGCCCCACATAGAGCACATTACAGAAGTCACGTCTGGAGGTTACCAACAAATGTACCACTGTTTTGAAGTCCTTGATCTCAAGAAATGGACGCAGCTGGCCTATCAGCCGAAGCTGATAGAAAGCACCCCTGGCCACCGCCTCAACCTGAGAAACCAAGAAGTGTGGATCCAGGAGTACTCCCAGACTGTGGACCTGTTCCTTTTGGGGAAGTGTGCAGCTAATCCCCACCCACTGTCTCTCTAGGCACAACTAAAACTGCCCTGTCAAAATTAAACCCCTAGCCAGCCAAAACACAAACCCTAGAAAAGACTAGTCATAACAAATTTACCTTGTCCTTTCCACCTTGTTTTCTTGTTCATTTATTTGCTTATTTGTTTGTTTTCTTGCTTCTTTAGGAAATAAAACAAAATTTGATGCCTCCCCTGGTCTGAGCCTTGACTTTTCAAGACTTGCTTCCAAACTAAGCCACCTCAAGAATGTGGGGTGCATACTGGAACATACCAACAGGACAGCCAGAATGCATACGTAAGCTGCTTCTCAAGCAGCTTCAAAATGTTTAAGAGGAAAATTTATCTGAAAGAGACTACCAACCATCTTTGGCTTTCACTGAAAGTTAACAGAGGATACAGCCAAAGATGACCAATGGGAAATGCCAGGTACAGATAGGGTTGCACTGATAAGAATGTAACATCTGAATGTGACCTTTGGGTAGCTAAGCTATCCAAACCAAGTTGATCACAAACTACTATCTTACAAATGCTGGCTGACATCCTGACTACCCAAGAATGCATGTAAATTAAATAGGTTTATTTTATGTTTATTCTTTCTGTCCTTCTATATCATACTTCCATCTTTAACATTTTGCGTATTTTTATTTTATTTTATCTATGATTAGCTCTTTCTCTCATTTTTTTTAAACATAAAGCCTGTGAGTTATCCAGAGATGTCTCTTTTCTGGCGGACAAAAAAGGACTGAGGAGAAGGGTGAGGGTCACATGACTAAGGTGTATGGAGGGGGTGGAGCCTAGCTACCTATCTGAAGGCAGAAAGAAAGGGGGGGGAAACAGCTTGTGAGGGTTCCAGATGCTTCTTCACGCAGGTGTGAAAGCCCATCTGTGTGATGGACAGAGATCACTTAAAAGAAATACAGTTGCAGGGGAAGCCTAATCCAGACCAGGACCATGGTACACCCAAAGAGGTCCTTTCCACCTGTGCTATTTTCTATCCAAAAGTAACTCCAAGATGCTATTTAGGCCACTTTGATGACATATAGCAGTTTTTGGATACAATTTTTTAAATATAAAAACAGCCAGTTCCTGTTTTTTCATTAGTCACTGAGTGGAGCACCAATGCGTAACACAAGGCAGAACTACCCACTTTTTTTCAATCTGTCCCTGTTGAGGCAGATAGGCCAGAGCAGTGAATCTGTTCAATCATCCAAAAACTTTCAGTTTAAGATCAGAGTCAAGACACTTTCAATTGTCACATGCTCTAAAAAGCATGGAGATTGCAAGTGAAGGTGCCAGTAACAAGTTAAGGTGCGAATCCCTCCCAACACTTTCCCTGTCAGGTCAGATTTGACTGGTTCAGACAATTTGGCACAGGCCTAACAGAGACAACAAAGGAGGAAGTACGACACAAGTATAGCAAGGAATGAATGGGTAGAAGATGCATTACACATGATTAAGCTTGGCTACAAATGGGGATGAGAAGATAAGCCAAGTGCTTCAAGGAACAGCTGGGTTTTGAAGAAGAATGGTGAAAGATGGGCAATGAGCAGCCTCCTCGCTAGGTGGGTACTCTGGGTTCCTGAGAACTGTACATTATTAGGTTTCTACTTAGAGACCTGCAGCAAGTGTTAAGATTCATAAATGCCAAGCCTTTCATGAAAATTCTTTTCCCCCAACTCCATCCACTACCTGATCAGCAAATTGAAGGAAACTTCATCTCCCTGCATACACTTTATCACTTGCCTTTTTCTCCCCCTACCTCCAGTCCCATCCCATCCCTCTCATGTTTGCACCACATGCATATTGCACCCACCAACTGATTGTCTCATTGACCACTTCTTTCATGTGCCTCCTCCCTTCTTTGCCCATCTCTAGTTCTTTCCTTCCCCTCTATCTCCCAGGATGATGAATGCATGGTTCAGGGAGTTTAACTGCCCTTAGCACAATACAAGAATAGTAATTTGTTTCTAGTGACACAATAGCAGTTTTCACAGTGTGCAAGCATGCCCTGGCACAGTTTGGGAATTACTGGCCTAGGGTAACAGATAAGACTAGTTTGTAGTCTGAACTAAAGACTTACAGAGAAAAAGAACTGGCATAGTGAATGCTGCTGTTTGACCAAGATATTTCAAGCTCACCTGAAGTAGCATTTGTGATCTCCTGAGACTTATTTGGAATAAAGTTGCAGTTGCAACTGTATTCAAGTTGTCACAGAGCCTGCACCAAATTGCTTGAAGGATCTGAAGGGAGTCTCCTCCACTGTAGTTTTATTATTGCTGTGAAATTCTCACAATCTCCTATTGTGAATTGATTGATTCAGCTCATAAGGACATGTGTTAAGTATCAGTAAAGTCACAATCAAAAAATAGGTTTATGGTGGCAAGTGTTCTGCAAGAATGTCTATAACCAAAAGGGAAACACAAATAAAGCTACATACCAATACATCATATTTCATAATTAAAATACTGGCCCTTTATGGGCCTCCCATCCAGTTTGAATGGTGACCGGTTCCACCGGTTCAAAGGCGGGTGGGGTGCTGCTTTAAGGGTGGGGGAGGGTGCAGTTACCCCTCCTGCCGCTCTTCCCCCACCAGCGCTACAGTTTCCTAAGTCCCTTGGGGCAGCAGCATACCTCCCTGCCATGCCATTGCCCCCATTTACTGGAACTATCCAGAAGTAGCCAATGTGCCAGTGTTGGGGCACGTCGGCATGCACACATGCAGGTGCATTGGCTATTTCCAGATACTTCCAGTAAGCAGGGGTAATGGGGCAGCAGGGACGTACGCTGCTGCCCCGAGGTACTTTAGAAAACCAGAGTAACCTGTTTCAGATATAATTTATTCAATAAATTTGTCTGCCCCTTTCAACAATGTTTACAGAAGAAAAAATTGTTAGAGGTTGTTAATTTTTACCCACAATAGGTAAAACAGCAGAGCACTAAGGAATGAGCACACACTCCAGTTACAGAGTAGGTAGCAGAGGATGGTTTGGATATTGCAGCTATTTAGAGAAAACACATGGAGATCCTTGTATGACTAAACACTAAATATTTATTGGTTAAATACACTTAGATAGGAAAGACCTATCTCTAATCTAAAGGACTACATAATGGATAGGTAAGGAGTGAGAGAGAGATTTTTTCCATCTGCTCTCTAGGAGGAAAGGAAGGATTGTGACTCAGCACAGGAAGTGCTGCAGAGTCAGTTCAGGGGTCATAGAGTAGGGACAGATAGGGAGACCCTTACTCACTGTCTCTACTCCCAATGCCCCTAGTGGTCATTAAGATAATTGGTGCAAAAGGTCGATGCACTGGAAGTTCATCTCCAACAAAAATATCCATTTCACAAATGAACAAATCATAGAACATTAAAAGTAACAAAGAATTCAACCCCCACTGCCATATTATCTGGGCATAGCTCTTGTGAAGGTAGGCAGTTCTCCTGCACAGTCAGTCCCACTGCCTGCTGAAAGGATATTCCCTGACAGTGATCAATCCTTGAACTTCCTTGTCATAACTAGTCCAGGCCCTCAGACTCTCTGCAGCTAGCTCTGGCTTCCTCCTCCATGGATCATACAGCAGAAATGCAGCAAAAGCTTCCTGCTTGTGTGTTTGTATTTTGATCCCACTCGTTTCCTAGAAATCTACCCTTTGTCAGTTATTGCTAAGGCACCCACCCAGTCCTGGCTCCACCTTCACAGCTGCCCACAATTGGCTCCACCTCTCACTACCTGTGGATCCACCCATCACCTGCCTGGCCTGTGGATCCACCCATCACCTGCCCGCCCACTCCCATCCCCATCCCAGGAATCACCAACTGCCACTGTGTTAAAGCTGGCTGCTTGCACAACAAAGAAAGTTCAGAGCTGGAGCTCTATGAAAAATCTTGAAACAGGCAAGACAGAAATGGTAAGGTAAGATTCCTCCCACTGAAGGGGATCAAGCATAAAGTCAATTGTATAGTTCTGCTCCTGAAGCAAGTAAGAGGGGTAACTGATTCCTGGATAGCCACCACTGCATGATAATTGCCTCTTCCACCATCCAGGAGGCCAACTGGAAGAAAGCAAGGCCAAAAATTAATCATCCAAAGCTGCAACAGGCATTCTCCTCTGTAGATGAGTACGCTGGGCTCAGAAGGGAAAGTTTCTCACAGCATGCTTACATTTATCATGCACCAAACTACTGTGCCCTGAAAACACCATATATGAATAACGATTACTGCAATATATTTCTGAAAATATTTTGGATCATAAGCTGCACAGATATTTAGAATCATCAGTAGACTATTCTCATGTTTGCATTATCTAGAGCTAGATGCCAATTCCAACTTGAAAAATACTTAATAAGTTATCCCCTAAATGTTCTCTGCCTGTTCTAAGAATATAAAATTTAAACATGTTAATCAGCCGCAGAGCCAGCCGAAAGGCAGCCTGGATCTGGCATCATCCGATGGCACCTCAAGCGACGTCCTGCGAGTGTTATGTCACATGAATGGGGCATGGCTCAGGCTCCGTAAGAGCCCCATGGGAACTCCCACCCACCCACCCACCCAGCCAGCTCTGCCCTTCCATTTCAGGCAGCATTTGCTGCCTGAAAGCCTCTACTTCCCTTTCTCTTCCTCCATCACGGGAGAGAAAGGGAAATAGCTGCTTCTAGGAAGTTCCAGGCAGCAAACACTGCCTGAAATGAAAGGGCAGAGCTGGCTCAGGGCTCGCTAGAGCCCAGGCAGTGGGAGTTTGTTTGGGGCTCTTATGGAGCCTATGCCATGCCCCCCTGCGGGCTTTGGCAGCCCCTACCATTGGCAGCCTGGGTTCTTTGAACCCATTTGTACAATAGTAGCTCTGCCCGTGATGTTAATATATTTATAAAAAATATAAAAAGTGGGATAGGAGGATACTTTCAAGCCCGTTCCTTTAAAAGCACAAAAAGCAATGAGCAGTCCAGTTATTCAGAGAGCACTGTACGTACTCTGAACACCTAGATTACTCATTGCTAAAGCTGAACATAGTAAAGATTAGATGTTTATTAAAATATTTTATACTGCTTTTCGGCAACAAAATCTGAAAGTGGTTAATTCTCAAAGGTTAATTTGTTTAACTTGCAATGAGAAAATTACCAGAAAGAAGCAGAGCTGAAACCAGGCAAGATATTTAATGAAGATGTTAATTGTGATCAATCAATATTAGTTGCTTATGGTTGCATTCTATTAGCTGTATATCAAGGATGGACAACCTATTGCTTGGATGAACAGTACTCTTTATTTGTGTTTATATGCCACTCTCTCCTTGGAGTTCAGGGTCACATCAAGCAGTAAATCTAGCTCTCAGAAAAAAGAAAGAGAAACACTAAATTCGAGTCTTGTAACCTTCCTACAAGTTGTTCTCAGACATATGCATAGGCCAAAAGAGATTGGGTGGGGGAGGAATTGAATGAAGAAGAAAGCAGCAGAACCAAATTCAGTCTGCTGATCCTCAGAACTGTGAAACTATGGTCATGTGGATTTATGGCCATAGTCCATAAATCATTTCCCCCTACATGCAACACAAAAAGTTATGAAGAGGCTAACATTCAGGTTAAATTACTCACAAGTGGTCGTATTAAAATCATAACCACCTTGGTGCACTAATTTCAATGGGACTACTCTTGAGTAATTTAGTCTGGATGTCAGCCAGAGTATAGGCCTTGGGACAGTTTTGCTATGTGCATCTTCCACTTACAGAATAAAAACCAAAATACATGGACAAACAGGAGTTGCACCTCCTCACTTTTAGAGCTTTTCAGAAGGCCTTTCCTTTAGTTTGCACAATTTAATACCATATGTGGGGCTGCAAAGAGCACCAAAACATACTGTTCTATCGATCAGGTAAGGACAAAAGCCTGGGCCCCTGATATGCATACTCTGCTTGGATGATCGAAAGCTTTTTACTGCCTTCCTATCAAAATGCTGACATCAGGAATTCCTGAGTACATATAGTTCCAGGTAGCACACCAGGGTAGCCGTGGAGGTCACTGGTTCCAACCGTGTATCCAACAAAGCAATAAAACTAGCCAGATACAGTAGCAGTTTCATGTTGTGATGTATCCTCTCTAGAACAAGAAGAGTTTTGTTTTGAAAGCTAAGCTGTGTCATTACCATTCAATTTAAGTTTGCAAAGCACTTAACTCTTGATTCAGCTGAAGATGAAATCCTACAGAATGTTTTGAAAGGAACTTCTATTAGAAAAATGCAGCAGTTACAACAGACAATATGGATGTTTTCAAACTGTTTTAAAAGGAAAATAAACACTGATCTTTCCTGCAAGAATAACATTTTGTAGCTGCATGAAATATGTAAGCAGCTGACTGATTGCATGATGATTTTATGGATGCAGCAATAATGTTCTGCATATCCCCCCATGTAGAACAATTTGCAGTCCTATGAAGGAAAAACATTGTATAAGTATACAGCTTGAGAAGTTCAAGATCTTTCAGGGCTCTCTAAGTCTTGGAGAGCACACAAAGAGCAAGGAGTAGGGGTGTGCATGGTCCGGAGTCCCCACAGGTCCGGCAGCGGGGGACTGTTACTTTAAGCAGGGGGGTGGTAGTACTTACCCCCCACACACACACCACTCTTCCCCCTCCGGCGCTGGTCCATGGAAAAATCTTCTTGGGGCGGCAGAGTTCCTCCCTGCCGCCCCTGCCCCCGTCGTTCTTTGTAAAGCCTTAAAAGAGACAGGCGCTAGTGGCGCGCATGTGCCCTGCATGGTGCGCGCGCTCATCTCTGACGCTGCCCCGTGTGTGCTGCATGACGTATGTGGCGCACGCGCGGCAGCGTCAGAGGCGAGTGCGCGTGCCGCGCAGGGCGCATGCGTGCCGCTAGCACTTGTCTCTTTTAAGGCTTTACAAACAACGAAGGGGGCAAGGGCGGCAGGGAGGAACTCTGCCGCCCCAAGAAGATTTTTCCATGGACCAGCGCCGGAGGGGGAAGAGTGGCGGGGGGGTAAGTACTACCACCACCACCCCCCGCTTAAAGTAACAGTCCATCACACATCCGGACCGCCGGACCTCCAGACCGGTCCGGCGGTCTTTCCCATGGCGCCGGACCAAAACCATGCACACTCCTAGCAAGGAGGATTGTTTTGGTACATGGCTATCTTTTGGAGCAAAAAAGGTAATTTGAAAGGGGAAGATAACAAGAGGTGTGGGGTATGAGAGAGAATCACAATCAAACAGAATACAGATGACTTAGTCATCTTAGTTATCACAAATCCACTGAAACCACAAATCTTGATCTAGTCTCAGATGAAATAAAAAGCAGAGTTTGGTCACTGAAAGAAACAGACCTGTATAGCATTCACCAGGGGCGTAGCAAGGTTGGAGTGGGCCCAGAGACAAGATCTTAAAATGCCCCCCCTCCCACTGAAGCTCAGCTCATGAAGTAAAGAAATCTTAAATGAGGCTGAATAGTGGTAACAAAAAGCATAGTATAATTTATATATATATATATATATATAAACCTATGTGCGACAATAGAACATCATCCTAAATTATTTTTTTAAGGTTTTGTAAATTGTGGATGATGCCAGTCATTTAATGGTACTAGAGAAAGACATGCTGTTCTGGTAGCTCCAGGTCTTAACACTCACATCAATTTTGGAGGATGAATACAACTGAAGGAAGCCCGGGCAGGTACGCAGCTGGGGGAGTCAGGCATGTGACTTGCCTCTGGGAGGCCCCCCCAAGGCAGTGGGCCCCCAGACAACTGTCTCCCGTTGTCCTGTTATAGTTACGCCCCTGGCGTGCACACACACACATACTCTTCCTCACACACTCCACACTCCTACTCCATCTCCCTCACACTCTCCCTCCCACACTAAACTAATATAATGACTGCTGGAAGAGAGCTTAAAAAAAAAAGATGATATGCCTCTTCTTGTTATTTACATAGGATCCATAAAATCCAACAAGCAGGGACTAGGACAGGACTCAAAAAGGAAGCAAAAGATGAACAGACCAAGGTAAAGATTTTTGTACTCAGTGCACTCCTTCCTCAGTTTCCTGAAAATGAAGCAGATACAGTGGCTTTTATGTTTTCTATTTTAAGCAAATATTAAAACCACTAAACTGTAATTTGCATCTGCTTGTTTAGAGTTGACATATTTATGCTATGAAATATTTTAGAACAGCAAGAGCTACTGGGTTATATGCAGGAATCACAATCTTCTGTTTACCATTGCTAACTGGGCAAAGAGACACCTTTTAACATGGTGATTCTCTTTATTTAGCAGGGGGAGAGTAACTGGCCCTATCCACCCCCAGCACAGTACCTCCAGTGACTGCTGCTGGTGTCTATCTTATGTTTCTTTTAGATTGTAGCCCTTTGGGGACAGGGATCCATCTTGTTTGTTTATTATTTCTCTGTGTAAACAGCCCTGAGCTGTTTTTTGAAGGGCGGTATAGAAATTGAATAAATAATAATACAAATACTAAATATTAGATCATATTAGTTTCCAATTTTGTCTTCATTGCTTTGTTCAGGCTTTTAAAGTCAATGCATAAGCATTTTTCTCAGCCACATGTTTTGCAACCTGATCTTTTCAAAGATTTCCATTATGGATTCAGGTATATAAGTGGTAATTCAGTTAAGAGCAATAAAAGGATGCAACCTTAATCAATATGACCAAGGTTAAAGAAAAATGAAAGCAATGACTCCTCCCAGAGTCAAAGACAAAAACTGATTGGGGAAAGTTACAATAGAAGCTAATTAGAGTCTAGAAAGGTACTTTTATATACAGAGTTTTCATTTTTCTTGTTGCTGTAGCATTCACACAGATGTATGTTTAATTGGGAGCTTAGACAACATATAACATCTATCTCCTCTATATATAATTCTCTAAGGTGTACCCGTGGCGAATCCCGTGTATGGCAGCTCTCGCCAGAGTTCGCAAGCAGAAGCACCATGGTGATTGGGCACTGGGGATCCCATATGCAGATAAAGGGAAGGAGCCTGTGGCACTGTGGTGATTGGACACAGACAGTGGGGATTCCATATCTAGATAGGGAGGAGGAACCTGTGATGGTTAAGGACAGTTGGAGTGAAACTGTTACTGGTCGGAAGATGTTACTGACTGTAGAGGAGAGGAATCTCTCTCTATATATATATATATAAGGATAGCGGGCAGGGGTCTGCGAAGAGTGGGGCTGTGGGGAAGGAAAGAGCCCTGTCAGGAGAAGGAGGCTACCGCTCTGTGTGAATTAGATGAGGAAACAAGATGAACAAGACCTGTTAACTCAGGAAGGAGTTAAGGAGAAAGAGAAATAAAAGAGAAGGAGAAAGAAAGAAGGGAGGGGAAGAGCAAGTGGAGGAGAGAGAAAGAGAAAAAGAAGGGAGGGGAAGAGAGAAAGAAGGAAGGGCGAGGGACAGGCCCAAGCCTGTCAGCTGCATGAGGGGAACGAGCAGCCATGGTGTTGCCTATTGGCAGCAATGCTGCAGCTGCAACCAAGAGGGGTGAGGGGGATGGAAGCAACCAAATGGAGTAGCAGCAGCAGTGTGGCTCAAGTGAGGGTGGAGAGCTCTCTGAGGTGAGAGGCCTGTGGCAGGGGGTGAAGGGAGCAATGAAGTACTAGCGTGCAGATGCTCTGCAAGGGTTAAGGTAGTTTTATATTTCCATTATTACTTAATCTTAACAGAGGCTGACACACAAAATATGCAAATTGAAATCTATATATTCCCCATAACTGTTTTTCCATGGAAACGTTCCAATTTCTAAAAATGTACTGACCAACATCCAGACTAACACTGCACATATGAAGCAGTGAAACTTCTAGTTAAATTTGCTGAGAGAAAAAAATAATGCAATGTTTATGCACAGAATATTTATGCATACATTTGTGCATTATGCATGGAATATTTTCCAGAAAAAAACCCAACTCTAAATTTTCCAGAAAACTCACATGTCTGCTAAACATATATCCTTCAGTATTGCTTTTGCTCATCAGTTGGGACTAAAGGGTTACAGAGTTTTGAAGGTTAGAGCACTCTATTTTTGCTGGAAAAGATGAGACAAGCATGAGAGGAAGTAATTCAGGCAAGCATGGAATGAACCTAAAGTCAGTGATATTATTGTTCATATGAATCATGTTATGTTACCTAACACATACACAATGGAGAACTTCCAAATACATGCAGAAAGCAGTGTTCAAAGGGTCTATTTTATATGCAGCCCATGTTTAAGACAAATTGTGAAGCTAATATGTAGCCAAATATGCACAAAGACAATTCAGCAGTGAGCATTTTATTCAAGTTCTTTTAGTTTATTCTGTAAAAGAACCAAGCACAAGCACCATAAAACTTGTTAATAGGAAAAAGTCCCCCTAATGAATAGAAGCGATGCACTTAATTTTGGTTATTTTTTGCCAACAATGTACACAGAACTTTATAGCAAACAAACAGTGAGGCCCCTACCAATAAGTATGACAATGTGCCAAAGTGCCAGGGACATGAAGAATGCTCTGTCTCAAACACGTTTCATGTTTTATAAATGTTACATCAGTATTTGAGTACAAGTGACTAGTAGGGATGTGCATGAAATGGAGTTTGCATTCTGTTTTGAGCTCGAAATGAAACACAAAGTGGCTGAAACATTTCATCAAAATAGCAGCCGAGACGGCTATTTCAAATAAACAACTCAAAACATTTCAAGTGTTTCAGCCATAGGGAACAATGGGGAAACTCAAAATACCCAATTGTTTCCCATGGGTAGCTCTTAGGGACACCAAAGCTTGTTGTGAAATGATGGGTGCTACCTAGCACCCAACCCACAAAATAAATGGGCAAGCAGGCAATTTAAAACAAATTCTTAACCTTTTCCCCAAAACCCCTTGGGATCCCTCACTCATCCTTGCTGACAAATAACATCATAATAAAACAGAAAATCTGTCACCTCCACAGTGGTATTCTTGATTTCATTGAATGTTTTTATTTGTGGACAGTTAGTCAACTGGACAGTCAAATTGCCAATGTGCAAATTCCACTCAGAGCAGCTCAACATAAGAACATCCCTGATGGATCAAGCCCCAGGCATATCTAGTCCAGACTTCTGTTTCACAGTGGCCCACTAGATGCATTTGAGAAGCCCACAGGCAAGAGCTGAAGGCATGCCCTCTCTTGCTGTTGATCCCCTGCAACAAAGCCAGCGTGGTATAATGGTTAGAGTGCTAGACTAGGACCTGGGAGACCTGAGTTCAAATCCCCATTCAGCCATGATATTTGCTGGGTGACTCTGGGCCAGTCACTTCTCTCTCAGCCTAACCTACTTCACAGGGTTGTTGTGAGGAGAAACCTAAGGATGTAGTTCACTGCTCTGGGCTCCTTGGAGGAAGAACGGGATATAAATAGGGATGGGCCCGGACCGGTCCGGAGGCCATTAAAAAAGCCTCCGGACTGGTCCGGACCTGGGCGGTCCGGTTCGGGTGGGGGGGTACCTTTAAGAGCGGCGGGAGGGTTTACTTACCCCTCCCGCCGCTTTCCCGCTCTGGCGCTGTAAAGTTACAAGTAATTGGGGTGGCAGGACACCTCCCTGCTGCCCCTTCTCCGACGTTGCTTTAAAAATTCCCAGCAGTCCTTTGCGCGCGCACGTCACAGAGACGTGCACGCACGCACAAAGGACTACTGGGAGTTTTTTTAAAGCAACGTCGGGGAAGGGGCGGCAGGGAGGTGTCCTGCCACCCCAATTACTCGTAACTTTATGGTGCCAGAGTGGGAAAGCGGCGGGAGGGGTAAGTAAACCCTCCCGCCGCTCTTAAAGGTAACCCCCCACCCCAGGGCCGGACCGCAGTTGGCGGTTCCGTGCACACCCCTAGATATAAAATGTAAATAAATAAATAAAACTGGTATTCACAGGCAGCTTGCCATTGAGGCTGGAGGTGGCCTATAGTCTCCAGGCTAGTAGCCACTGATAGACCTGTCTTCCACAAATTTGTCCAAGCCCCTTTTAAAACCACCCAAGCTAGCGGCCATCACCATATCTCATGGCAGAGAATTCCATAGATTAATTATGCACTGTGTGGGAAAGTACTTCCTTTTGTTGGTCCTAAATTTCCTGGCCTTCAGTTTCATGGGATGACTCCTGGTTCTAGTGTTGTGAGAGGAAGAAAAAAATTCTATGTCCTCTCTCTTCTCCATGCATAATTTTATACACCCCTATTATGTCTCCCCACAGTTGCCTCTTTTCCAAACTAAAAGGCCCTGATGCTGTAGCCAGGCCACTGATCAACTTGGTTGCCCTCTTCTGCACTTTTCCCAATTCTACAATATCCTTCTAAAGATATGGTGACAAGAATCATACGCAGTACTCCAAATGTGGCTACACCATAGATTTATAAAAAGGCATGATAATATTAGCATTTTTATTTTCAATCCCCTTCCTAATGATCTCTAGCATGGAGGTTCCCTTTTTCACAGCTGCCGCACAGAGTAGACCCTGTCCACCACGACTCCATCTCTCTCTGCTGGTCAGTCACTCAGGGGCGTATCTAGGATAGGGCAGGCAGGGTACATGCCCCGGGCGCCACTTGAAGGGGGGGGTGCCATTTTTTTTAATTAATTTTTTTTTTAATGGCTGCTGAAAACAAAATGGCCACCGTGCATGCTCAAATGGCCTCTGTGAGGCCCTAGGCCATGCCAGGCCTCACAGAGGCCATTTGAGTGTGCGTGGTGGCCATTTAGTTTTCAGTGGCCATTTTTTTAAAAAAAATTAAAAATGGCCACCGCATATGCTCATATGGTCCCTGTGAGGCCCTAGAGGCCAGCGGGACACAAAGAAAACCTTTGCAGACCCTCCATGGCCATTAGGAAGCCCCCTGAAGGGGCTACAGGTAATTTTTTTAAAAAAAATAATATAATATAAGTCAGTGTACACATATTCAGATATGTGACTTGTATGTGACCTTCAGACTTTTTTTCTCCCCCCCCCTTTAAAATTTTTATTGGTTTTTGCAATATCTTAACAATCTCATTACATCCAATTAAACAAATGCTGACTTCCCGCTCGCCAATCTGTGCGAATCACTAATTATACAATTCAACCATTGCTATAGTAATTCAAAACATATATCCTATACCTTACAAACTCGATTTTACTCTACTCAACCTGCTATTATTACTAAATTTCAAACCCTGCTGAAAAATCAATATTAGAAAAATAGTTCTTTAGGTATAGTAAGAATGGTTTCCAATCTTCTTTAAAACATTCCAGGTTTTCATCCCTTATCAGTACTGTAAGTTTTGCCATCTCAGCATATTCCAAAGTTTTTATCAACCAATCTTCTTTTGAGGGCATTTCATTGTTCTTCCATTTCTGCGCATATACTATTCTAGCCGCTGTGGTTGCATACATAAAGATTGTTAAATTCCTTCCGGAAAACTCTCCTTGAGTTATTCCCAGCAGGAAGGATTCTGGTTTCTTAGGAAATGTCATTTAAAAAATTTTCTTCAACTCATTATATATCATATCTCAAAAAGCCTTTGCCTTCCCGCAAGACCACCACATATGAAAAAAAGTTCCCTCACAGTGTCCACATTTCCAGCATTTGTTTGGAACATTTTTATACATTAATGCTAATTTTTTGGGTGTCAAATACCACCTGTACATCATCTTATAATAATTTTCTTTTAAGGTATAACATGCGGTAAACTTTAAATCCATTCAGACTTTTATTTTTCAGCTGATATTATCGTAAAGTTATCTGAAAGATGGGTGTCAGATGTTTGGACAGGGGGCGCAATTTCAGTGCTTGCCCTAGGCGCTATTTTCCCTAGATATGCCTCTGCAGTCACTGACAGCTATCAGTGTATATATGAAGTTGGGGTTTTTGCCCCAATGTGCATCACTTTACACTTGCTTACACTGAACCACATTTGACATTTTGTCACCCACTCCCCCCATTTGGAGAGATCCTTTTGGAGCTCCTCACAGTCTGTTTTGGTTTTATGCTTAGTTTCAGCATGATTTCTGTATCATGTGCATTCAGACTATGACATGAGACACTTCCTTTGTAGTACTTCTTATTGCACGTCATATTCACCACTGTCTTTGCTGGGGAAGTTGCCATCTGGAAGTTGCCATCTCTTTGCCACCATGAAAAGAAGTAGACACTATTTGGTTTCTTTAGCACAAGTTTTCATATGTAACTGCCTATGAAAGCTCACACTATAATAAACCAGCTGGATTCTCTGATCTCTCAGAATGTTTTTTCTTCTTTTTGTTGCTACAGTCACATAATTTCACTTTTCCTGGCCAAGTTGTTTCTCTTTCTCAAAAGCACAAAGTACACCAAGCCCTGACAATAGCCTTGAGAGTCTCCTAGCTTTAATTCAAATGATTTCAAAAATGAATGCAGTATTGACTTCTATGTTCTAGACATGCTCATAACCAAACAAAAAACCAAAGGAGGCAACAAAGAATGCACAATATGGCTAGTACCATAAGATATTGAAAAATGGAATATTTCCCAGATGGTTAAAAAAAATGTATATGCGGATTCTCCCCAAATTTTATTATTTAGAATTTATACCATAGAAACATAGGAAGCTGCCATATACGGAGTCAGACCATTGGTCTATCTAGCTCAGTATTGTCTTCACAGACTGGCAGCGGCTTCTCCAAGGTTGCAGGCAGGAATCTCTCTCAGTCCTATCTTGGAGAAGAGAGCGATCTTCCTCCAATCAGCCAAGACATGAATGGTTTCAATTCCTTCTGCCAGAAGACCCTCGTCAATCCATACTGGATCTGGGTGGGTTTCTGTGCTGTCATTACCTAATCATCCCAGCTGCTGCTTTGTTCCTAGGATGTTTCCCACATGTGTGCTTTTAGGGAGCTAAAGCTATCCCATTCTGTCCCTCTTCTAATACCAGCATTGGCTTAGTGCCACAACTGTGTGTGAGGATCTCTGCACTCACCTGTGAAAAGACGGTTGATGCTGGGTTGGAGCAGAACGCTGAGTAAATGTAGAATGGGGGCTGAGATTGTAAAGCAGTGAACTTTGAAACCACTAGTTAAGAAGTTACAAATTCACATATATATGCATCAAAAAATAGAGGTAGCATCACTGACATCTATTTGAAAGGTAAACTGGAAAGTAAGTCTTGCCTTACTGAACAGTTTTGCATATGATTTCCTGAAGCTTTCTAAAGTGCTGACCAACCAACTTGCATTTACTTTTTTTGAAAGTAAATCACCACCACCACCACAACTTTTTTTAGAAGAGAAAGATGAATGGGGCCCTGCTACACATGGGATCTGCCGCGGTGGAAGGAAGAGGTATTCCCCCAATCTTGCCATGCAAGAGCCAATCTGGAAACGGGGGAAAGGTGGGGGGCACCTTGGGACAGGAGCAGTAGCTGCAGGGGAACAGTAGGTGGGCAGTGGCGGTGGCAAAAGAGCAGACTCAGGAGCAGCAGCCATGGAGGAAGCAACACTGGGAGGACCGGGCAGAGGAATATTTGTGACGGCAAAAGAGTGGGAGGGGGGACTTCTCAGCAGCAGCAAGTGTGAGATTAAGTGAGTGGCTGTTTGTGTTCGCTGTGTGCGGGGGGGGGGGGGAGTTGGACTTTGTGCACGCACACACAGCTTAGAGGGAAGACTGCTCACAAGTTGCATCTGCCATCAGTCTGTGCTGTCTGCTACTGATGTCACCAACAGCTGCATCAACACAATGCTTTTACTACTAATAAGGAAGTGCAAATACTTTGAACTTTTATTATACTTCTGAGCACAACAGCATCAAACACACACATCATCAGGGGAGAGTTTGTCATCAGAGAGTAGGGTCAAATCAAGTGAAATTTATTACACCTATCTTATTCCATCTGGCCACCAATACACTTCCGGGCCCAATTTAAAATGCTGGCTTTAGCTTTAAAAGCTTTAAAATGGCTTGGGACTTGGTTACCTTAAAGACCACTTGCTCCTATCCAAATCTGTCCAGCGCTTGAGATTGACAACAGAAGCCCTGCTCTCTTTTGCCAGTAAGGGAAATTTGGTTGGCAGTTACCAAGGAAAGGGCCTTTTTGGTGTTGTTGGCGCCATGGCTATGAAATTCTTTCCCTAAGGAAATTAGACTGACCCCCCTCTTTCAACAACTTCAGACATTAAATACACTCTTAATTCAGAAAGTTTTTAGCCTTGTACAAAATCAACTTTATCTTGGTTTTATCTACTCTTCTAATGCTGTGAGTTTCTAATTCTTTAATGCATTTCAATTGTTTTCACTGTGAGTGTGTATTATCTTATTTGTTCTGTAAGCCATTTTAGGATTTTAAATTACTTTATTTACCTGAATCCAAGACTAGGTTTTTTCCAAGTCTTTTTAAAATTAGAAATCTAGTGGTTGTCTTGATTTCAGAGTCCTGTTCCTTTGGAGTAAAATACAGGTATAATTGTATTTAACCTCTACTTTTTAAAGGGGTCGCCTTAAATTCAGAGTTATCTTAGATTTGGGTAAATAAAGTAAAAGTGAGCTATAAATCTAGATATACACAACCAAACTACAACACACAGAGAGAACACAGAGAGTACTAAAAGGATGTTCATGTCCTTAGCTACTATGTATTTTATTGTAGGAAAGTGCATCTATTTTAAATGTATTGCTCAGTCCTGCAGTAAACTATACATAGAGCATTTTAAATAACTATGGGGTACCAGTGCAGATGCTAGAGTGTTGTGGCTCCTGACTCAGTTCAGACATCATAATAAAAATACCAGTTTAGAACCTAATGTCTGATTTCAATTTCTATCCACTCACTATCCAAATTCATAAAGTTAACAACAGAGACCAAGTTGCTAATGCTCTGCCATTTGAGATATGAGTGGCAACAACAGACAAAGCGTTCTCATTTTCAGCACCAACTTGTGGAATGCCGCCCCCAAAAGAGACCAAAAGTTTGTATGTTCACCTTACTGTTGGTTTTCCGTCAAGACTTGGCTTGCAGTAGACTTGACTTTTTAGGAAAAGCCTTTGGGTTTATTGATGCTAACTGTAGAATTATTTTCTGCTGCTATGACTGGATGTGTTGTTGTTGTTGTTTATCAATCTCTTTCATTGAAAGTCACAAACATTTTCCCATGGAAAGGTAGTGGGTGTACATTTTTAAAATAATACAGTCACTTCTATCTCTGTTGTTTCAGAAGCCTTTGTGTAATGGCCATAACTATAGTTTGTCAGTTCAGACATCACATCAAACCACAGTTTATACAGATCATCATTTGCGAACTATTTCAAGCCAGGGTGCTTTGGAGTTTACACACTACAACAGCGGTTGTTTACTTCGGCTTGGCAGGATCGTATTGCAATATTGAAATATCATACTGAGATGACTGTATGCGTATTGTGCAAAGCCACCAGCAGGGAGAGCAGTCTTTTCTAGGGATGTGCACAGAGCCAGTTCGGAAGCCCTTTATGGGCCTCTGAACCAGTTCAAAAGACCAGCGGTTTGGCTGGTTCAAAGGTGAGGGGGATAACTTAAAGTGGCCACTGTGCACACACATTGCACTTGCGCACATCACGGCATGTGCACATGCAGCAGCCACTTCTGGTCCGCAATGTACGGGGTGGCAAGGAGGTACACTGCCGTCCTGGCGGGACCGGTTTTAAGAACAGCACCAGTGGGGAAAATGCAGCGGAGGGAGGGCACCCTTCGCAGTCCTTAAAGTTATCCCCCCCACCCACTTCGAATCAGCAGTCGCTGGTTCTGCGTACATCCCTAGTCTTCTCTAGCTTATGCAAACCTCCTACAATGGGAAAATACTGCTATTTCTTGCAACACTGTAGCACTGTAACACAAAGATAAAACCTGAAAGAAGACATTGGAAATGTGAATGGCACCTTGCTGACAGCACAGGGATTGCGATGTCAAAGCACAGGGAGTACGGAAGCACACTTAACGGACAAGTAGTGACACTGTTGTAGCATGTAATCTGGAAGTGCCCAGGGGTGCGGAGGCTGCAAGCACCATCCCCCCACCTCCACAGGCATCATCATCCCAGGGGTCTTCCTGTCTCCGGCTACCACCACCTTTCCTCACCCCACTGGTGTTCATTTTCTCCTCCTTACCCTGCTGAGGCACAACTCTTCTTTCCCTGCTTCTTCTTTCCCTGCTTCACCCAACACGGTAGAAATGCCCCTGCAGCCACTGTCTGGTTTAGTGGCATCATCCAAGCATGCTTGTGTGTAGCTGTGACTGCCTCAGCAGCACGGCCTGAGAATGAAGAGCACCTGACCACACACAGATGAGGGCAGCATCATATATTTCTTTGCCTCAAGCAGCAAAATGTCTTGTACCCCTAGCTATTCTTACACACGCTCTGCATAAGTTCTTCTCCAATGTCCCAATGTTGGTTTAGGTCTCTTTCATATACTCTTCTCCATATTTCACTTCTTGTAGCATAACGATTGAGTTAGTATATCACTTTATTTGCCTCAGCACTAGTAGTTAAGCTTCTGCTTTGCCTACTGCAAAGGCAGGGTAACCAACTAAGATGTCAGCTTCTCATCCCCAACAACAATCAGTCAAGAGTTTAAAATACTTAACAGGAAACATAAGCACACTGTTTGCAGTCTTGCTTGGAATCGAAGAGGGACGCCTAAATTTAGACAGTCCCCTTTTCCACCCACCCACCCCACCCCCACTAATTTCTCTTTCTTACAAAATGAGAACTTTCCCCTTGAGCTCAATCCCACTCAAGCCAGAAAAGAAAAGAAAACACCCAAGGAAGAACTTTTAAAGATGTCCAGAGAGCACTTCTGTGCAAACCATCTTATTAAACAACTTGCCAAGTGAGGATTTACCTACTTTCCGCACTAGGGATCTGCAAACTGGTGACGCTCAGGAGAGATAGAGCAGCAGAGCATTTCGCCTGGTCGACGATGGCAAGGTTTCAGCACAAACAGGGGAAAGGGAACTCACAACAGGGGTGTGGGGTAGGTGGAGGGGAAGAAAGAAGAAGACCACGCAAAGAGGGAGGCAAATCTCTCCATGGGAGGGGGTGGGTCTGCCTCTGCTCCAGTCCAGTAAGAGAGAGGTCGTCTGCAAAGCGGGTCACAAAAGCCCCAGGGCGACCTAATGGGGAGGGGGTCGTGGGAGGAGGCTGGCGCACAGCCTCTCTGTCTCCCACGCACGCCCCCCTCCTTCCATCACTGTTAGGGGGAAAGGGGAGCGAAAGGAGCCCCAGCTCCATGGGAGACTCACCCCATCGATCAAGCCCCGAAAACTAAGCCTGCAGAAGCAGCAGCACCCGCTAGAGCTCGCATCCCACGTCTCGCCCGCCCCGCACAGAGGGGCTCTGACGGGCGCTAATCCCTTCCTCGGCGGGGGGGGGCTGGCGGGGGGGGGGAGAGAGAAAGAGATTAATGCGCTCTCTCTGGGCGGGAAGCATCAAATATAGGGAGAGACAGACAGACAGATACGCAATTTCTCCTCCTTAGACCCCTTCAGTCACTCTTGGGGCAGGAGGAGAGGAGTATAAAGCCGGGGGGTGGGGGGAGGAAAGGAACGACACGGGCTGCCGCTCCTCGAAGGAGGAGACGCGCTTCGAATTAAAAAGCTCCCTTCATTAGTACCATAAATTGCGGGGGTGGGGGGCGCGCGAGGGAGGTCTCGAAATAGCGGCTTCTTTTTTTTTTTAAGGGCGCGCGCTTCCCTCGCGCATTCCATTCGCCCCCCCCCCTTACCTCGCGCCACATTCCATCTGGCTCCTCTCCGCTTCTCTCCCGCTCACTGTCACACACGCGCGAGCGCGCCGCGGCTCCTACGAGGCTCTTCTCCTCGTCGCAGTCAGCGCGAGGAAAGAGTTAAAAAAAAGGGGGGGGAGCAGAAGGCTCCGCTTGGGATGGAATGGAACCCATCTATCCACCCAGCCTTCCCCCCCTCCCCTCGGACGCTCTCTAGTCTCGAGCGTGCACTATATAGCCCCGCCCACTCCCATAGAGAGGGACTAAAGAAAGGAGGTGGGCAAAGCGGGGGCGGGGGGGAGACGGAGTCAGGGTTTGTCCGCGCGACAAACCTGATTGGCGTTAGCTGGAGCCAGTGAGGGAGCAGGGCAGCCCTGTGCCTCGGGGACTTTTGATTTTTATTTATTTTATTTTATCTAAACCGGCGGTGGTGTTCTTATTGCAAGCAATGCCAGCCCTCCCTCCTTCCCCATCCTCTCCTCTCGCCCCGGCCCGCTGGCCTTTGCTCCGAATCCGTTTTCCCTCCCCAATTCTGTCTACTGTTCACCACTCCATCACTTCCTACGCAAGCTCTTACTATCTTCCTACCGGTTCGTTTTCTTAACCTGTGGGGATAATTTCCACATAACGCCAGCTCTCTCGCCTACATTGACACAGGGTTACATTGCAGCCCACACACCACTCCCCCGCCCCACCCCCAAAAAAGTTACGGATTTTTCCGTACCGTCCACCAGCGTCCCACTGAATACATCAAACAAGATTTAAAAATTATTTTTGAATTTAAAAAGAGTGGTTCGGGCTTCTTCTTTGGTTACTGTTATCACTTCGTAATGCACTAAACATTTGGGTTACACACAGTACTCATTTGGTATTAATGCACTAAAACATTTTGGTTTAACATAACACGCGAGCGCACACAAACATGCTGTATCCTACTAGCAACGAGAGCGCAGGCAGGGGTGCATTATTTCAGAAATCTCTACTCCGCCTTTCCCTTATAAAAGCCCTCGAGGTGGCTTACAATACCAATAAAAATCATATACATTATTTCTATATTTAAGACAAAATAAAAGATAACGTATAGGCGGGGCGGGGCGTCCCGTCTCAGGCAATAAATCGGGGTACGATTAAAAGACAGAAAACTGCACATTATTTTAACTTCGGTGGGCGCCACTTATTAGATTTGGGGTCACCTCCCCTACCAGCACATACAGAATGCACAATTCAAGGTGTCCTCACTTTCCTGTTCGTCAACCATGATGGCTATTGCAGTCAGCAAGGAATCCACCCCCTACAAACCTCTCTCCAAGGCGGCAATCCAAAGCATCTGTACTTGGTGAGAGCCAAGTCAGTCCCATTGAGAGCGATATACTTCTTTCCCATTACGCCACGTTTAGGATTAGAGAATGCTGATCTCCTCCCCACACTTCTACCGCATCCCCATCCATACCTCTATCACTGGAATTTAGCAAGGGTTTTATTTCCCCCTTCTTCTGTCGAGAGCAGACCTCTGCTTTGAATATATGAGGGGGGGGGGGTGGGATGTGAGTTAGGGAAGGGAAGGAGAGAGGACTGTGGAGGCCCCTACTGTGCCTACATTGTGAAAGCTAACGCCGTGTGAACAATGTGGCCTGCCCTGTTTTTTTCTTCTTCTCTCCCCCCTCCCCCGCTTTTCTTTTTCTTTTTGTCCTTAGCAGCTCGCCCTGTAACCGAGGCTTTTGTCTAGCACTTTTAAGACTCTTTGTGAAAGAAATTAAGTCAGACCTCATGAGAGTGAGATTTTTGTGAGGGGGAGGAGGAAAACCAACAGTCAGGTGATCTTCCATAGTTTGGGGCACTGGAATAAATATAGCAAAGAAAGAAAGAAAGAAAGGAAGGAAGGAAGGGAGGGCAATTAAGGCCACCTTAAATCAAATGGTAATCCGTCTTCCTAGGCCACTTGAGAAATTTTGTGGATGGTGCTATCCAGGGGTGTAGCTATAATTGAGCTGATGGGTTCAAAAAACCCAGGGCCCCAAACTCCAGAGGGCCTCCCAGCTCCAGCCCTCCCTATTTTCATCATTAACTCCCTCTGAGGGGCCATTGGGGAGAGGGGTGAACACAGCCCCCTCTCTTCCCTAGCTACGCCCACCCCGCTGCTATCCTATATGCTCACCACTTGTCACTGTCACCCATTTGTGAATGACAAGATAAAGGTAAAGTGTGCTGTCCAGTCGGTGTCGACTCCTGGCGACCACAGAGCCCTGTGGTTGTCTTTGGTAGACTACAGGAGACAGGGCTGGATTAAGCATATGTTATAAGGGGGACTTAAATTTTTAAAAATGCACAAAAATATTAAAACATAAATTATTTACTTGCATAGTAAAGTAATTCAATCTTTTCATTTGCTATATTTTGGAGTACGGGAGACCAAGCCACAAACTCACACTTACTACAACAACAGTGAACATTTATATACCGTTTTCCAATCAAAATTCTCAAAGTGGTTTACATAGAAAAATAAAGAGTGGATAGTTGATTCCCTGTCTCCAAGGGGCTCACACTCTAAAAAGAAAAATGTGGTCAGCACCAGCAACAGCCACTGGACAAATGCTATGCTGGGTCTTCTGTTAAAAGGCACATTTAGCAGAATAGGGATACTTTATTTAACATGGACCAAATAAAACAGGTAAAGTTTTAACTTTAATTCCCAGCTGGAAGACGGGCATGCGGGGCCTTCAAAAGACGCAGGGCCCGTAGCAAATGCTACATTTGCTACTATGTTAATCCGCCATAGACAGGAGAGGAAGATACACATCAGACAAGGAAGACAGGTAACAGAGTGACTGGATCCTCTGGAGAGCATTAAGACCCCTGTTGTGCCTGATTACAAGTAAGCAGCTTGACAGATTTGTTTGCATCACTATGCACAAAGCCTTTACCTGCTGGTGCCCCACTTCTTTATATATTTACTGATGCTTAGACCTCTTCCTTTAGCAGAGCTTGGTTACTTTATTTCACATCCAAATCTACATTCTGTATGTACATATAAGCAAGTTTATAAATAAGATTTTTCAGAGACATGCTTCTGGATCATCAAAATATGCATATTGTTTTCTTTACCAGTGCTTGTTTGCTTTGTGGTTCTGGTTGTTGTTGCTACCAATATTTATATATTGCTTCTCAACAAACAAACAAAAAGTTTTCAAAGCATTTTATGTAGCAAAAGGAATAAGAAGATGGTTCCCTGTCCCAAAGGGGCTCGCAATCTAAAACGAAACAAAAGAGATACAACAGCAGTCAGCAATAGCACTGAAGAGATGATATGCTGGGATGAATTGATCCAATTTCTCTTCCTCAGCTGAACTTAACAGAGCCATTACGTTAAGGTGCTTCTTTGTCCAGTTAGAAGGAATAAGTATAATTTGCTGTGTACCTTTAAAAAGAAAGCAGTTCTTCATTTCATTCTAATAATGCGTGGAAAAAAGAGTTGTATGTGAACCACTCAAGTTCTTTTTTTCCCCTTCTGTTTTTGCTAGGTGGGTTATAAAAAAAAATCAATAGAAGGGTTATAAAAAACAATCAATAGATCTGTCAGCATTCACAGAGTGAATGCATCAAACATCACAATGCTCAAAATGTTTGCTTTGTTTAGCACAGAACTCATCTATTGATAACTTGTCCCTTGACATGAAGGAAGACAACCTCACAAACACATTGCTGTCAGTCATGTCTACTGCAGCAGAGGAAATAAAATCTATTTTTAACCAAGGCAGGCACCTTTGCTTGACATGGTGTAATGTTATGTTTCCAAAATTATCAAGAAAGTGAATGGCCAAAGAAATGCAATAATCACATCTGATAACGTAAAGTTTACTGCATATCTTTCTACGGCACTTTCCATGTTTTGTCTAGTCTAATTTTAAATGGATTAAAAATTCTAATTTCCCCCCTAGAATGTTTTTCTGCAACCCAAGAAGTCACATTAATCTATAACAGATATATATGTCATGGAATGTAACTATTAAGAGAGAGGTTTCAAGGAGGATCACTGCAGTTTTGTTGCAGGTGCAGTTAGATAAAACCACCTATCTAGGTCCATTTCAAGGCTTTGGGACAGATTTTGGCATTGGAGACCATCTTACCCAAGTGGATGACTTACGTTGGGAGAAAATGTGTCATAGTCTTGATTCTACAGCATCTTTCAGTGTCTCCTATTACCATCAACCAAAACTATCTTTTGGGTGCTAGGAGAGGCATCATTTGCTATGGTTTCACTCAGGGGCAGAGCTATAATTGGGTGGATGGGTCCAAAGAACCTGAGCCCCTCAGCATCCAAGAGCCACCCAGCTGTCTGGGAGCCACCTCGTTCCCCTTTCCAGCCCTCTGGCTGGCTGGAGCTCCTGCCATTGCCTCTGCCACCAGCTGCCTCAGCCACTTACCCAGCTCTGAGGACCATCCTCCTTCATCAGCCATTGGCCTGCTTGAAGATGTGCATGCTCCCTTCTTCCCAGTGGCCTCTTGGCTGATGAAAGGAAGATGGGCCTGAGAGCTGGGTAGCAGGAGGCAGCCGGCAGATGAAGGAGCGACCAGCAGTGATGGTGGGGGTATTAGCTGAGTGGGTGGGTGGCCAGCAAGAGGGGGGAGGCAAGCATGGGGGGAGTCAATGGAGATGTACATATGCTCATGTGCACACCACTACAGGGGGCGCTGCCACAAGTGAGGAAGCCACCTGTGTTTACCATGTGAACACGGGCCCACTTTCTCCTCACTATGCCCCAGGCTCCACTTGAGGGTGTATTTCAGAAGCTGGTGCTGGAAAACTAATTTTCTCACCTTTGGCAGCTGCACCAACTGGACTGCTGTAGAGACCTCGAGATGAGACGAGATGAGACGAGACAAGACTAGAAGAGAAGAGACGAGAAGAGGCTATTGTAATGTGCTCCATGTGAGCCTGCTTATGACTTCAGTGCAGTACAGAGCTGGTCTTGTGGTAGCAAACATGAATTGTCCCTTTTGCTATGCAGGGTCCACCCTGGTTTGCATTTGAATGGGAGACTACATGTGAGTACTGTAAGATATTCCCCTTAGGGGATGCGCCTTCTCTGGGAAGAGCACCTGCATGCTTGCATGCAGAAGGTTTCATGTTTCCTCCCTGGCATCTCCAAGATAGGGCCAAGAGAAACTCCCAGCTGCAGAAGCTGCTGCCAGTCTGTAGACAATAGTGAGCTAGATGGACCAATGATCTGACTCAATATAAAGCAGCTTCCTATGTTCCTAGTGTTGTGTATACGTAGGCATGGTTATATCTCAGCTATGTTGAAACACTGACATTGGTTAACAGTATGCTTCCAGGCCCAAATTAGAACACTGACTTTGATCTATAAAACCCTAAATGGTCTCTGTAATAGATATCTCAAGGAGTACCTGCTATCTTATTAACCTTCCCTTAACAACCACAAGGCTCTGTGGTCACCAGGAGTCGACACCGACTCAATAGCACATTTTACCTTTAATTTAAGATTATCTGAGGTGGCCCTGCTTCAAGTTCCATTGTATTCAGGGACCAGATTGGTTTCCAAAAGAAGAAGGGCCTACTCCATTGCCATCCCAGAACTGCTGAATGATCTTCTACAGGCTGTGCATTTGGCTCCATTACTTCTGGCATTCCATAAGCAGGTTAAGATGCTTACTTTTCAGCATGCTGTTTTTTAGAAAAAAGTTTCTTGTTTACTAGTTTTTTTGTTTGGGGTTTGCTGCTGCTGCTGCTTTCTGTTGTCGGGATTTTTCATATGTTATCTTGCTGTATTTTTAATATTATTGCATGTTTTAATTTTAAATCACATTGAAACCACTTGATGAAAAGTGGTATTTAAATCTGGTAAAGTAAATAAATAATACATCCTGTGCTTACTTCGAATTAAGCCCCTTTGAATTCAGTGGGATATATATCAAAGTAAAGATGCTTAGGATTGGGCTACAATATCTCCATTTTATCTCATTGCTGTAGCATTTTTAACTTCATATATGTTATCAATATATATTCAAAAATCATGCTTGGCTCCCATTATATATTTCTATGTGAGCTATGTAAATTTTAATGTTATAATAATGGGAAACCTTTAAGTCGTAAAAGGGATATGCTTCTGCACATATTTTTATAACACAGCAAGATAAATTTAAAACAAAGGGAGAAACACATTTAGAGAACTACAGAGGTAGCTCACAGTAGTACTTCATGTTAAGATAAACACCAGAGAGCAATAATCACAATGAAGATAGAAAGTCTTTGTACAAGGTTTTGTTCAAGTTTTGTAAAATCTGAACACTTCAGACAACGCTATGAAAATATGTAGACCAAGAAGCACTTTGTAATTGTTCATTCCACTGATATGGGATCTAGTCTGTGTAAGTGTGTGAAAGATAAAGTGGCATGGGAGGCTTTATCTTTTGTATATCTCACAAATGATATACTATTGTAAAAATCAGAATGTAAACAGTGAATTTCTTGACCATTTGAAAGACAACGTGATAGACAAAGGGAGTACATGTCTGACAATATAATGCTGATCCAAGCAACTCAATAAGCTATTTAATTGTCATTGTTGATATATGTTCATCTACCAATAGTTCAAAGGGGTGGAAGGTTACAAGTAAATGCACTTTGCAGCTTAAATATTCATTACTCTAATTCCCCACTGTATTTTCTGACACTATAAATCAAAAATAATGTATTGTAATAAAGATTAGCTGCAAAAGATAGAAGAAATTATGAGCAATTATTATTCTGCAGGAAGATGGTCTTAACGTGCAGAATTTCAGAGCTGAATAATTATATCAAAAGTCTAAATATTTACTTGAATTTGTTATCATCAGAATTCTGCGGTGGGTGGGGTATGAAGTCTAGAAAGCTGTACTAATAGAAAAGGTGATATTTTGTTTGTCTAAAGATGTAATTGTTATAATATCCCCTGAGTTGCTTATGTGTTGTTATCCTTAAAGCAGGCAATAGCCAGAATGTAGATCACAATCCCCACATAAACCATCGACCAGTTTATGATAGACCAGTAGGTTCTGGGATTGTTGCAAGTAACACTTAATGAAGTGGCCCTAGTCTGATCCAGCAAGCTACTTAATGTTATTAAGCAACAGTACATACTCAGCTTAACTGGGTCAGGGCTATGATGTGAAAGCAGATGATGCAGTTGCCTTGCTGAAGCGAAGTAAGTCTGGGGCCCTAACTGGATGGGAAACCACATGGACCCTTATGTGTGCCTTCTTGAGTTCAAGAGGATGGTAAAAAGATAGCTATAATATCAATATCAATCTCTCTCTCTCTCTCTCTCTCTCTCTCTCTCTCTCTCGTACTTGTTGGGAAAATTTAAAACCTATCAGTGGGACACAAGATTTCTAGTAAAAACAAAGTAGGTTTTGCAAGACTGAAATCATCTCAGTACTTGTTTGAATTGTACTATTCCATTGGCAATAGTGCTTCCACCATCAGATGATGCTGTAAGGGTTTGCAAAATTTAATTCAGTCAAAATGTATACTTATGATTAAATCAAATACATGCTGTTCCACCATCTAGGTGATTTGTATGGAGTGTGCCATATGGTCACCAATTCACAAGACACCAGATTGCTCCGGGATTGCTTGGATACAAGGATGATTCAACAGAATCAGGAAAAGCATTTATTTGACTATACCACTTTGGTCTGAAGGTGGAGAAACATATAGAAAAATAGCATGTTGGGAGAAGACTAAGCTGAAACCTTGTCCCTGACATGCTAGTTTATATTACAAGTAGGAAATTTTGCGGGGGATCATTAAAAAGTGAAATCTGCAACCTGGATTTGTCCATTCCAGTAAAAATGTTATCACTTCAGTCTATTGAATGCATATTTAAACGACCCCTGTGTTGACACAAATGTTTAGCATAGGTCATTTTTACTTCAGTGAGACTTAAATTCAAGTACATATCCTTAGGTCCATACATTCACTGCTCAGGAGCAAACATGAATGCATGATGATTAGCAATTATTTTTAAAACAGGATTCAGAGTACAAAATACTTATCTCACTTATGTGTTGGACAGTCTTTGGGTACCCAAGGGCAATGCTTAATTAGGTCAATGGTTTGTTCAAGTCAAAGTTCAGCACTTTGAAAAATCACACCTAAGATGCAATCATTATGAAATGCAATATTCAATTCAATTATTCAAATATTTCTCTAATTAGTTAGGGTATGCCATTCACATAGCCCAAACATGAATGCAGAATTTGCAAATACACTAGTGAAAACCGACATAATTTATGCTGGTAGTCTTTATTATAAATCTCCTTACCTTTTTACTTCCGTTTGTCTAAACCAATCAGGATGCATAACCTTGTCACACAAATGTGTGGCAAGCTAGCAAATTAAATTAACATCTCTACATAGCATTCTTGTATGCAGGGAAAAAAGCACAAAGACATACTGAGTTAAAATAAATGTGAAGTATTGAATAGCAGATCGCTGATTTAGCTGATAACAAATATTAAATGTTAGAAAAATGATAACATTAGATTTTTTTTTACAAAGAGTCCATTAATTAAAATAATAATAAGACAGTGTGGCTGTCAAAACTGAAACTGAACATCTCTGAGACATAAACTACAGGTAGAAATCACACTAGAGAGAAGATTTAATCTATTGTAATTCTAGCTGGGTGTTTATTTTATTTTATTTTATTTTATTTTATTTTGCTACTGTAGTCCAGGCAATTCCTGGAATAAAATCAGTTCTGTAAAACCTGACTAATGTTAAGTGTTGTTCTACTTTTTAAATGCTTTTTATTTTGGGAAAATGGACTTTATGTCCCATGAGTTTAACAAAAAGTACTTTAGAAAGAACTGGTCTGTTTAGAACTTGGAGGAGGCAAAAGACAAAAAGATAACGGATTTGCTAATATTATTTTCTTTTATGTATCTTATTTCAGAAGGTTATGTTGAACATTAAAATGTGTCTGCTTACTTCTTGTTTAACCTTGCTTTCAGATTTTTATATTATTTATTGTAGCAGAAATCTTACACTCCTGCATGTTTGTATATTGAATATCACAAGTTGAGCTAATGCATGAAAATATTGTATTGTCTCCTTGTTTTCTAATATTTTGGTGCAGTTTCTATTTAGGTTTAATGCTACACTATTATTTTAAGTGCATTGAGCTTTTATATGTCTATATTCTTAAAGACATTTAATGGGAAGCATGACCCACATATTAGATGGAAATTACTTCCAAATACATGTGTTCACCATCACAGCTGGATGGCCTGATAAGATAGTAGCAGCAAATAAGTAGTTAGAAGAAGGTGCAACAACTGTTGCTACATCAAGAGCTGGTCATTACTTTGGCACACCATTATGGTTTGGCAGCCTAACCCAGCAGCATCCGCCGTAGCTAGACATGGCATTGCACAAAGCTTTTTAATGGGATAGAACTGGGTAGAGGCAAAATTAGGTAGGAATAATCTACAGGGCACCAGCAAACAACACAATAGGGAGGACTTGCACTACATGTTGAAAACTTAGACTGCCTATGGTATTCTGTGTACAGCTGAAGCTACCCATATCTTCAAGGCTAGGGTTCTCGAGTTTGGTGAAAGAAGCTGCCATGCTTCAATGAGTCAAACCTGCAGAATCCTGTCCAAAGGGATATGCCTTGAGAATCCTTGGGCTCCAATTAATTATACATTATTCAAGGTTGAATTTAAACGAAGGCAAACTATGTGGGTGCCTTTCTGCATGGTTTGCTACTTGTTTGAAGTGCCCCCCCTTGTGTGGTTCATGCCAGGGAACCCCCTCTTTTGGGGGAATTTCCTGTGGTTGGTTAAAAATTACTCCCAACCATGTGAACATTGCTTCATATACAGAGAATGCGCACAAGCAATTTACCTTCTGAGAGGCAAACATGCTTCCAGAGTGCCAACTGAATTCAACCAAAATGGAAAAAATTTGGCTTTGCAAGTTTATGATATGGCAGGTGGTTGTAAGGAAAAATGCAACAGCATTAGATGCATTCTGTTGCCATCAGCATTCTCAATTCTTTGAGTTAATATAGGCACACATGTTTAACAAAACACAAACCTAACAATAAAAACAACTTTGTTTAGTCAAATGAAGTGCCTGCCTAGACTCTCTTTTTCTTAGTAGCTCTTGCTGACTGCTACAGAAGAGCTGTTAGAAACTACAAAGGTATTGATGGGACTCAGTTCCTTAGCATTCAGCTCCATTGAAAGACTGAATGTTGAGGAGATATGCAGAGTGTGAATTAAAATATCATCAAGCTTGATGTTCCACCTCATGCTGCTTAAGACACTGTGTAAAGCTTCTGGAATTATGTTTTTCTAGTGGAAAGTTACACATTGCTAGACAAATCGCTTATGCTTCTCGGAGCAGTCCCAGGAATGTTGGTAATGGTTGCTGTGGCACTTTGCTAAGCCAGGGCTTTACTTGTGCCAACTTTTCTGAATCAAAAGAATTAAAAATTGCTGTATTCCAAGCACTTTTCTTTTATCACATCTTCAGAAGCTCCTCAGTGGCTTGAATATGCAACAAATGATGCAACCATTCCAATTAAGTGAGTAGCACAATTATCATGTATTTTTCATGGTGCTGGGTTGTACCCAAATCTGTTCGGTTTCTATGGTGAACACCTCTGTTGAATGGCCCAGTGAAATATAGCACTTCATGTGTGTTTTGTTACCCATTCCGTGATTAGTGTCTTTAATTTGTGGTGACCAATAAAAGATAAATACCTTTATGGCACTAAGGCTAATTACTTAGGAATCTCTGAGAATAGCACTAGGACTTTTCTGTGTTGTGTATTTCATTTGGATGTCTTTCTTTCATTTATCAACTGAGTGGTCATTCACTAGTATTACTAGCATCTATTCAGCACCATGGAGAGCACCTGCTTAACAGCCCTGCTGGATCGGGCCCAAGGCCTATCTAGTCCAGCATCCTGTTTCCCCCAGTGGCCCATTAGATGCCTCTGGGAAGCTCACAGACAATAGCTGAGGGCATGCCCTCTCTCCTGCTGTTTATTATGTTTTTTTTTAAATTTAACATATTTGTATACTGCCCACTACCGAAGTCTCTAGGCAGTTTACAACAATAAAACAAACCAAGAAATTTTAAAACAATTAAAACATATAACAAGTTCAAATTTAAAAGAGCTGCCCATAAAAACTACTAGATAGCTAAGAAGCTTGGCTGAAGAGATGTGTCTACAGCTGTTCCCTAAAAACCAACAGGGATGCAGCACCTCTAATCTCAGCAGGAGGTACCTTCAACAGCTCTGGGGCAACTACAGAAAAGGCTCACCTTTGAGTAATTACCAGACAAGCTGGCGGTACCCTCAGACAGACCTCCCCTGAATATCTCAATAGGTGGTGGGATTCATAACAAAGAAGGCGTTCTCTTAAATACCTTGGGCCCAAGCCATTAAGGGCTTTATAGGTAATAACCAGAACTTTGTATTTTGATTGGAAACCTATTTGTAGCCACTGTAGTTCTTTTAAAACCGGAGTAATATGGTCTCTTCAGACATTCTGGAGACCAATCTGGCAGCAGCATTCTGCACCAATTGCAGATTCTGGACTATGTGCAAAGGCAGCCCCACATAGAGTGCATTGAAGTAGTCAAGCCTGGAGGTTACCAGCATGTGCACCATTGTCTTAAGGTCACTCACTTCCAGGAAAGGACACAGTTGGCAAGCCTACCAAAGCTGATAGAAAGCACTCCTAGCCACCACCTCCACCTGAGGTGTCAGAGAGAAGGATGTTGCTCCCCTGCAACTGGTATGTAGAGACATTTTGCCTCTTAGACTAGAACCAATAACCTATAACCTTTAGACCAGTAACCATTGAAAGACTTGTCCTCTATGAATTTATCTAAGCCCTCCTTAAAGCCATCCAGGATGTGTCACCACATCTTGTGGCAGAGAAATCCATAGATTAATTATGGGTTGAAGGAAAAAGTACTTCCTTTTGTCGGCCCTAAATTTCTTGGCAATCAGTTTCATGGGATGACCGCTGGTTCTAGTGTTATGAGAGAGGGAGAAAAATTTATCTTTATCCACTTTCTCCACACCATGCATAATTTTATAGACCTCTATCATGTCACCACTCAGTTGTCTTTTTTCTAAATTAAGAGACCCCAGGTGTTGTAGCCTTATCCCATAAGGCTCTAGGCCCCTGATAATCTTGGTTGTCTTCTTATGCACCCTCTCCAGTTTTATAATGTCCTTTTTGAGGTGTGGTGATCAGAACTGTACACGGTGCTCCAAATGTGGCCTCATCATAGATTTGTATAAGAGCATTATGATATTAGCATTTTTATTTTCAATCCCCTTCCTAATTATTCCAAGCATAGAATTGGCCTTTTTCACAGCTGCCGCACATTGTGTTGACACTTTCAATAGGCTGTCCACCATGTCCCCAAGATCTTTCTGCTTGTCAGTCACTGACAGCTCAAACTCCATCAGCATATATGTGAAGTTGGGGTTTTTAGTCCCAATATGCATCACTTTACACTTGCTAACCACATCTGCCATTTTTTGACCACTCCCCCAGTATGGAGAGATCCTTTTAGTGCTCCTCACAATCTGTATATGTGAAAATGAACAACTCCAGCTCTGCCATATCATGTCACTATTGTAAATTTCTTTGATACTTCTGGCTAGCTGGAATAAGAGTTGGTTCATTTAATATTTAGTAAGCTTGGTGGGGCAAGAACCTATATTTTTGTTACACACTGTAAAGTACCATATGCCTAGTGGCACTTTACTACTACTATTTTTACTGATGATGCTGATATAATGTGGCTAACATCCAAGTTGTTCAGTATTACTACTCAGAAGTTACTGTAATTGACTACTTAATTTCAATAGGACGTTGGTCAAGTAATTTAATCAGGAAGTCAGCCACTGTTTTGGTCTTTTGACTACCCTAATTTCAGTGTCTCTTGCCAACCAAAAAAGAAAGAAAGAAAAGGCACATCAGTATATTTTTAAAAGAATTGTCATTGATTAATAGAGTATGAGTATGTATCGTTAAACACAATCAATGTATGCTTACAGGGCAATAATTAATTGGGCAATAATAATTTATTTATACCTGGTATAGTTTATGTATTTAATTAGGTAATTTATTCAGATGTAAACAATATGACAGGTTATTTACACACATATACATATATACATACATGCGTACGTACATGCATACAGTAGACAAAATTCAGACTAAAGACACATTGGTGGAAGAGTGTTTTCTATCACACAGAGGGAAAGGTGCAAATTTTGGCAATGCCCCCTTCCCTCTGCAGCTGCCTGTGCCTCCCAAAAGCATGTACCTGAGAGCCCTGGGATCCTCAGGGACATATTTTGGGGGAACCCTCTCCCTTGCACAACCAAAAATGCTCCTTTCCCAATCTATGGTTAGCCTGGATTTTGGCCAGAATTGTTTTGCTGTAACAGCCTTAATAGATACTACTCCGGCCCTATCCACCCCCAGCACAGTACCTCCAGTACTGGTGTCTATCCTCCAGCACAGTGCCTCCAGTTGCTGGTGTCTATCTTATGTTTCTTTTAGATTGTGAGCCCTTTGGGGACAGGGAGCCGTCTTATTTATTTATTATTTCTCTGTGTAAACCGCCCTGATCCATTTTTTGGAAGGGCGGTATAGAAATTGAATGAATGAATGAATGAATGAATGAATGAATAATGTATATTAGCAAGATACCAATGTTAAGATACTTGTTTGATTTCATTTTTACTCATACTTTGGGGGGGGGGGAGGTCCCTGAGTTTTCTTTTTGTACTTTCTAACTGAAGCATAGATGCTTAATCTTTGTTCAGAGAGAGATGGTTTGAATTTTTGGCCTGTTGGGCAAGATATTAACAATAGTATTCATTGTTTTTATGTTACATTACATTCATTTTCTATTTTATATGCATATGTATTGTAATATAAACTTAGTGGCTCACATGTTCTGCAGCGTCAGGAGGCTGCTGCAGAGCTCAGCCAAAGACTTGCTGCATAGCCAAGTGTCCCTAGCCAAGTGTGTGCAGAGGGGGAAACACGTCCCTCAGGGACATGTTCCTGGAAGCCAAAAGGACGTTTGGAGGGAGGAAAGATCAGCAAAATTTGTTACCCTCTGCATGCACAGCTAGGCAGGGCCGTATCTAGGGGTAGGGCAGGCAGGGCACGTGACCCACTTGAAGGGGGGGCGCCATTTTGTAAAATTAATTTTTTTTTAAAAAAGGCTGTCAAAAACAAAATGGCCACCGTGCATGCTCAAATGGCCTCTGTGAGGCCCTAGGTCATGCCAGGCCTTGCAGAGGCCATTTGAGCATGCACGGTGGCCATTTTGTTTTCAGTGGCCATTTTTTAAAAAAAGATTTTTAAAAATGGCCACTGCACATGCTCAAATGGTCCCTGCGAGGCCCTAGAGGCCAGTGGGGGGAGAAGGAACCTTTGCAAACCCCCCAGCCTTTAGGAAGCCCCCCAAAGGGGCTACAGGTAAAAAATAATAATATATAATATAAGTCACTGTACACATATTCAGATTGGCACTATGTACAGAGAATCAGGGCTTGTGAATACTGAGCTGATGCTTATGAGCTAGGATTGTATTCACTTGCTCTTACTTTGCTTCTTGTGATAAGTGAGTTAAATGTGATGTCTTGCTAATATGGCTATTAATGGTGAATTTGTCTTTGAATCAGTGTGAAATCCTTAACATTAAGGCCCACTGGGAGTTTCTTGCTCTCTTTCTCTCATTTTAACTGTCCTTCTGAAAGACTAGAATATATTCCAAGCAGTGACACAGTTTACTCTGCATATCCTTTAATTATTTAGAGTATCTGGGAAAAGTCAAATTCTCCATTTATTTTTAAAACTTATGTAATGGTGATGCTACAATACATAGTAGAGAATTAGACAGGCACTTCTGTTTAGTTTTCCAAGTACACCTCCACATAGTATTTGGGTATTTCATGAGCCCCAACCTACTGACATTTGTAGTTTTCCAGCATTTTTTGGTCTGGCTAAGTCCACTGCTAAAAGATTAACGAGCCTGACTTGTATTTTTCAGCTGATATTATGGTAAAGTTATCTGAAAGATGGGTGTCAGATGCTTGGACAGGGGGCGCAATTTCAGTGTTTGCCCTAGGCGCTATTTTCCCTAGATACGCCTCTGCAGCTAGATGCACAACAAGCGCTCTGCAACAGCCTCTCTGCAGTGGCGGAGCTCTTGCTCTGCCCTCCTAACGTTACAGATGGAGAGCTGGTCTTGTGGTAGCAAGCATGACTTGTCCCCTTTGCTAAGCAGGGTCTACCCTGGTTACATATGAATGGGAGACTAGAAGTGTGAGCACTGTAAGATATTCCCCTCTGGGAAGAGCAGAAGGTTTCAAGTTCCCTCCCTGGCTTCTCCAAGATAGGGCTGAGAGAGATTCCTGCCTGCAACACACCAGTCTGTGTAGAGAATACTGAGCTAGATAGACCAATGGTCTGACTCAGTATATGGCAGCTTCCTATGTTCCAGATCGTGTGGGTCAATAAAAATAAATGTTCAAAAGAGAGAATCAGTTTCTTGCACCACAAAGTACTAACATTTCATTGGCATCACCTTCTATTTCATGGTTTTAAAAAATGTACTTACTTATTTATTTTTGCTTCTTTTATTTGTTTTGAATTAATAACTTGTTTTATTTTATTTGAAGATTTATACCCCACCTTCCAACCAAAATTATCCCTCAGTTGGCTTACAACAGTAAACAATATAATGAATATACAGTGAAGGCAATTGTATATTCTTGCCACATACAGGAATTAAAAACTTTTTTTGAAAGCTTCCTATATACAGTTGATCATCCGCATTCTTAATCATTATTGTCCTACCATTCACACAGTTTCCTAACCCAGCCCTTGGGAGAACATGCCCTGCTCTGTGACATGAAGGTCAGATTTGATGGCACATATCATTATTTACTGCGGAGGTTTAACAGCCAAAGCTCATTATATTGTATGTAGTTGTCATGCCCTTTTAAAAAGGCCATTCTGAAAAGATGTTTTTAAAGAAGCTTATCTTGCAGCCTGGAAAATTTGAGAATGGTGTGTGAGAACAGAATGAAAATGTTTGAATAAAACCAAACATTTTACACAGAGCTAAACCCAATGGAAAGCAAAATCCTCCTGTCACGGACTGAAACACTACAATAATCTCAAGTGTGGTACAAGCATTTTTTAACCTATGAGAATGGATGGATATTATAACTGAAAGGGGGCAGTGACTGACCAATCCACAGAGTCACTAAACAAAAATTGCATCACACATGATGTTAAATGCAATATTTCCTCCAAGCAGGTTATTACTTTGTAGAAAAACAGATATATCTAAAGAAACACTGAACTGAGCATCTTCCAGGGTACTATTGCAAAGAGTTGGGGCTTGGTTATCTCTGAAGGACTATCCCCCGCTGACTATCATCATTTTAACACATAATTCTAAGTTGCAATACAATATGATTTATCACCTTATTTATTATTTACTATGTACATCACTCTGAGAACTTTTTTGAAAAGCAGTACAGTGGTCCCTCGACTTACGTAGTTAATCCGTTCCGAACGGACGTTCGTAAGTCGAAATTTTCGTAGGTCGAAAAGCGCACCCACGGAGGTCTGGAAACATTCGTAAGTCGAGGAAACCGCATCTAAAAATTCGTAAGTCGAGGAAGCCAAATCTAAACTGCCAACTACTTCCGGTCTTTTTTGTCGTTCGTAAGTTGAAAACGTTGGTTGTCGAGTAGTTCGTAGGTCGAGGGACTACTGTATATAAATATTCATAGTAGTAGTATTTCTTCATTATAAAATAGGCCTGGATTCAAAGAACCATGCAACTAGTTGCATATATCTAAGGATCTGGGCTTGTATTTCTCAAGCCCCAAACACCACCTAGGAAGTCTCTTTTGAAAGTAAGGGGGACATAGGAACATAGGAAGCTGCCATATACTGAGTCAGACCATTGGTCCATCTAGCTCAGTATTGTCTTCACAGACTGGCAGCAGCTTCTCCAAGGTGGCAGGCAGGAGTCTCTCTCAGCCCTATCTTGGAGATGCCAGGGAGGGAACTTGGGACCTTCTGCTCTTCCCAGAGCTGCCCCATCCCCTAAGGGAAATATCTTACAATGCTCACATGTAGTCTCCCATTCAAATGTAAACCAAGGTAGACTCTGCTTAGCAAAGGGGACAATTCATGCTTCCTACCACATGATCAGCTCTCTCTCATAAGCAGTTTGTGGCATAGCGTAGGATCTGTCATTCAGGGGGGAAACCACTCAAAGATTTACCTGGGCATGCCCAAGGTTTTGGGTGCACCTGAAATAGCTCTTTGTATCCTCATTTCAATTTCACAGATACAATTTGAAAGATTTGAATGCATCTGACACAACATGCACACAACCAAGCATTTCTACCAACACGCAATTACTTGCTTGCATTTCCTATCTTTCTTCTGGCCCTGTGCATTCAAGTAGTGAATGACTCACAGCTGCAGAAGGGAAGTTGTAGACACTCTATAATTTTACCATCAAACAGAGTCCTGGAGAGCTCTGCAATTTGTGCAAATGGCATTGTTGCTCCAGTTGTTTCCTGACAGCTCCTCCTATGCAGAGCTTTCCAAGAATAAAGGTATTAGCTCCTCAGACAAGAGGTTATGGCAAGTATTTCTGAAATTACGGTGTTAGCTATTTTGTCTCCGTCACCACACATAGGCCAAGTTGTGAAGGATGTTCATTAAAATAAACTTTTGAGGCCAACATCTGACACAAAGATCTAAGCAAGTGGAAGTGATTCTCAGCCAGCGGAAGGTCACAGAACATACTTGGCTATACACATTCTTTCATGTGGCCTTTAACTGAGCCCTCTGGATGTACATGAAGGCTACTAAAGGGTACCTGCATCTTGGGCCACAGGGTGCTGGACAGTGTTCCCTCTAAGGCGTGTGCACATGCATATACTCACAAGTTTTTTGATGTCCTTTCAGTAAATTTTAGATCCCACTCAGGTTGAATCAAGAAGGCCCCACTCTGAATGCATGTGCGTGCACGCTGCCTTGATACTGCCAGAGACAAAAGTTTGGGCGGTATATAAATCTGATAAATACCCTGTTTCCCCGAAAGTAAGACCTACCCCGAAAGTAAGACCTAGCAGTAATTTCTGATGTACCGCTAATTACCCTAGTGCATTTTGGGGGGCTAAAATTAATATAAGACACTGTCTTATTTTTGGGGAAACACGGTACATACATACATACATACAATAGATACAATACATACTGCTGCCCAGAACAAAACTCATTCCACACACAGATGAAAAAAATCAGAGAGAACACTGGTGCTGGATGGATTATTCCTGATTGAGTTAGGGCAGAGGTTCTCAAACTTGGGTCCCCAGATGCTGGACTACAGCTCCCATTATGGCTTGGCGATTGTGGCTGGGAATGGGAATTGCAGTCCAAAAACATCTGGGGATCAAAGTTTGTGAGAACCCCTGAACTAGAGAGATATAGTGAGGCACTCCCATTTAGCTTTCTTGAACCCTAAACAGAGAAGGAGAACATCAGTCCAAAGATCAGTTCAGACCTGCTGCCTATGCCATCTCCCCACCTTAATGGTCCTTAATGACAGATGTATCTGTCCCCAGACTCTGGGATGTAATACTGGTCAAACTTTAAGACGGTGCCACCCCTCAGAGATAATGGGAGGGGCAGAGAAACGGTTTCAACTCAATTTTGCAGTTTGAATTTGGGAGGGAGAGAGCGAGCTGTGAACTGGCTGAAGATAAAACACCTTGGAGTGTAAGACTCTTTCTGGGTACCTGATGCAGGTTCTTGAGTTCCGCTGTGTGTTTTTAAGAGCCTGCCTGCTTCCAATAGCTTGTTTATTTGTAAATAAAACAAATATTACAAAGACCCATAAGTCTCCAGTAGTTTCACATCCAAATCTATCAATCAATCATGTTTTCATACCGCCCCAAACTTGCGTGTCTGGGCAGTTTACCATTATTATTTATTATTATTATTTTTACATTTATATCTTGCTCTTCCTCCAAGGAGCCCAGAGCGGTGTACTACATACTTGAGTTTCTCTTTCACAACAACCCTGTGAAGTAGGTTAGACTGAGAGAGAAGTGACTGGCCCAGAGTCACCCAGCTAGTTTTATGGCTGAATGGGGATTTGAACTCTGGTCTCCTCAGTCCTAGTCCAGCACTCTAACCACTACACCACGCTGGCTCCATTACAATTGTAATAAAGTGTTGCCTTTCTTCTCTTTACAGCTTAGAGAACTGGGAAGGCACTTAACAATACTTTACCAAAATTACCTTGCTGGATCAGATGAAGCCAACTTGTCCAGCAACAGCTGTTGCTTGTTTTTACACCCAGGAGCTGATATTTAGAGGTATGTGGCTTCTGAGCATGGAGGTTTCTATTAAGTACCATGCAGGGCATTTTAAAATGTGCAACCAAACACAAAACTAGATACATATGCAATTCCTCCCCCATCCAAAAAATAGCAGTTGCAAGAGAACATTTGTGTAGTTCAGCAATTCAAGTCACGCCAAAGTTGTATTATATTAGATAACCTAAAAAGTGACTGGTGACAATGAGAAGAGTAAAGTGGCTCCTCTAGAATCTAGACCCTGATCAAAGGTACCAATTTCTCCTCCCCCTGCTAAAGACACTTCCTGCAGACTCTGCTTCTACTCCCCATAGAGTCTCCTCCAGTGACTATAATATTCTTCTGCAATAGTGCTATCAGATTCCCAGTTCTGAGGATTTTCACTCACTGCATGTATTCTTCTAACTGTTTTGGAATGTGACTCTAGACAACACAGTATATGTGCATAGACAAGGAATACATGCAGGTGTGTGTTGCATGCACACAAATTATACTTACCAATACCATTGTGCAGTTCTGATTTTTTTTCTAAAAAGCCCTGGTATCATGTGTGGAGAATCTGGGCATGCAAGGCTTAGTTGTGCAGCCTCTACACCCTGATTACTCCCCAAAGGGTTTTCAATGGCACCACCAACCATTTACAGGCACGCTAGATGGTGATACACCCTGAACCTCCAAAAGCACTCAAGAAAGTTGTCAGGCATGCCTACATGGGTCTTAAGGCCAAAGAGAAACCCACAAAAACCCCAGAGTCATATATTTGCCTGAGTGGGTGTAGGTAGGGCTAACCAGGTATAAAACCTAACACAGTTGGTCCAGTATGATAGCAAAAAGTTTAAAAGTTTAGTTTATTACAGTAAAGAGCAAAGAACAGAGTTTACAGGCAATTAAAAGGAAAATGTCCCAAAAGCATAAAACCTTCAAACATACTTTCTGAATCCAAGTTGTTAGGGACTACAAGTTGTTAGGGACTACTATTACATATCAGTAGTAGTACTAAAAGTAAAGTTGTGCTGTCAAGTCGATGTCAGCTCCTGGCAACCACAGAGCCATGTGGTTTCCTTTGGTGGAATACAGGAAGGGTTTATTATTTATTTTATTTTATTTTATTTAAAACATTTTTATAACACCCCAAACTTACGTCTCTAGGCGGTTTACAACAGAATAAAAACAAAGTAAAACATTTGTTAAAACAAAAATGGGGGGGGGGATTACACATATTACAACAACTTAAAATTTTTAAGATAATATTTTAAAACAGCATTAAAAACATTAAAACAACATTAAATAAAAGCCTGGGTGAAGAGATGTGTTTTTAAAGACTTTTAAAAAGTTTTCAGAGATGGGGAGGCTCTTATTTCACTAGGGAGCTGGTTATAACCAGCACCTTGTATTCTGCCCGGAAACATATTGGCAGCCAGTGTAGCTCCTTCAATACAGGAGTTATATGGTCTCTCCAAGATGACCCAAAGACCAGCCTGGCTGCTGCATTCTAGACCAGCTGTAGTTTCCGGACTACATACAAGGGCAGCCCCACATAGAGCGCATTACAGTAATCCAGTCTGGAGGTTACCAGCAGATGTACCACTGTTTTGAGGTCATTCACCTCAAGAAACGGACGCAGCTGGCGTATCAGCCGAAGCTGTTAGAAGGCACTTCTGGCCACCGCCTCAACTTGGGACACCAGGGAGAGGCTCGGATCCAGAAGCACCCCTAGACTGCGTACCTTCTGGGGAAGTGTGACCACATCCAGAACAAGCAGATCAAAATCATCTCTCAAGTTCCGACCCCGCACAATGAGTACCTCCGACTTAGCTGGATTCAGTCTCAGTGTGTTATCCCTCATCCAGCCCATCACTGACTCCAGGCAGGCATTTAGGGAGGTTATGCCCTCTCCCGATGATACTGACATGGAGAAATAGATTTGGGTGTCATCAGCATACTGATAGCACCCGGCACCAAATCTCATGATGATCTCTCCCAGCGATTTAATGTAGATATTAAACAACATTGGAGACAATAGGGAGCCCTAGGGAACACCATACAAAAGTTCAGATTTTGAAGAACAGCAGTCTCCAAGGGACACCATCTGGAACCTGCCCAAGAGGTAGGAGCGGAACCACTGCAAAGCAGTGCCTCCAACTCCCAACCCCCTCAGACGCTCAGGCAGATCATCCTAATAGGCCCTCGCCCCTGTGAAGGTGGGAAGTGATTGTGAGTCCAACCTTAACCAGATGGTGGTCCGTCCATGACAATGGGGAAATCACAGGATTCCCCACCCACGGAACACCACCCTGATCACAGTGAAAGATCAAATCAAGCGTGTGACCAGCAATGTGTGTCGGCCCCGAGACCACTTAAGATAGGCCCATAGTCGTCATGGCCGCTATGAACTCCTGAGCTGCCCTGGACAAATTGGTCCCAAAGTGAACATTGAAGTCCCCCAGCACCTCAAGCCTGGGGGACTCCAACACCAAGTCCGAGACGTCAGCTCGGTTAGGGACTCTGTTGAGCAGCGGGGCAATCGGTACACCAACAGAAGTCTCCGTCTATCCCTAGTCCCCAGACTTAAGGACACATATTCAATGTGGTCTGACACTCTAACAGGGTTCCTGGTAAGGAAAAGGTTATTCTTATAGACCACAGCCACGCCACATCCCTGCCCATGGTCCCTCACCCGCTGCTCAAGAGTACCCTGGAGGGAGAAGCTGGTACCACACTTGGCCCCCAGCCTCCCCCAGCCAGGTCTCTGTAATACATACCAGGTTGGCACCTTCATCCAGAATCAAAGCATGGATGGTTTCTGATTTGTTCTGGACTGACCTGGCATTACAGAGGAGCAAGGTGAGGTTTCAAGGATGATCGGCACTGCTCCCCAAGGTCAAAGAGCTGGCAGGACAGCCGGAAGGGGAAACAGCTATTAGATTTCCAAGCTCCCTTCCCCTGTAATGGCCCGCTGACCTGCCAACATTACTTCTTCCAATCCCCACCACGACTGGAATGACCGCCCCACAGTTTACCACTGCCATCTCCCACACAATATGAGATGATGCCTTTCAGCATCTTCCTATATCGCTGCTGCCCGATATAGGTTTCCCACAGTCTGGGAAACATACCAGTGGGGATTCGAACCAGCATCCTCTTGCTTCCTAGTAGTATGCTAAAATTCTTACTTACAAAAAAGATGGATTCAGAATCTCAACCTAGAAGCATGATGATGAGCATTCCTCTACCTCAGCCAGGAGCAAAAGGAATTCTGCTCTTTCTCAGGAGCACTCTCTCTCAGTTTCAGCCCTGAACTGAACTCATCCCCTAGGAACTAGGAACTCTCTTAAAGATTAAACTTCCAGACAGAAGAGCTGTATCCAGTTGTCTGGCACTCCAGAGATATAACTCTGAATTTCCCTAACAGGATTATGATAAGTCTAACTTGACCTTTAATGTCAATGGGACTACTTTGAGTAGTTTTCATCATCATTTCAGTCAGCAATTTTTGGAGCCAAACTAAAGGGCCAATTTTAGAGCCACATGATATTAAATCTGTCATTAATGCAAAAGTGTGCCAGGAGTGGTCCCTTTACCATGAATGACATCAGGATTTGTTTGTGGAAAACTCTTAACTTTGGGGAATTTGGAGCAGCGTTCTGTACCACAAGGGCTGAATGTTCTCCTGCTCCCATGGCCAGGACACCAGTCTTGTCCAGAATGAACACAGATCACAAATGAATCCTGTAACTGAAATCACCATGTGGCTCCCAGCCACCTCTACCTGGTATCCTGATTACCAAATGAATCACCTTCTCCTTATTGTGGTGGGGTGTTTCCTGACACCCAGTGTGCAGGGTTTTAGGTCCTAAGGGCTTCATCACTCACTCCCCCTCCCTGCACCCTCAGCTACAGCTCTTGGATTCAGGGAAGGATCAGCTGCTAATTCCCTGCAGCCAAATCAGGACACACACAGAGCCCCTTTTGTTCCAGCCTCCAGCTTCTTAGCAGTTTCCTCACTCCTCAGATCTCTTTACTGTTTCGACAATCTCCATCTGTCAGTGTTTATGTAGCACTCAAGCTAAGCACAAAAAAGGAACAGAAAGAGTTCATTGAAAAACCAAGTAGGAGAGACAGAAATATCTGATGGGATTTCACAATCTCTACATATAAGGCTGTACATTGCAGCTTCCTGAGGGTCATATTCTTTCCCAAAGGGGCTGTTGACTTCTCCGTGTACTTTTGTCCTCAGCGTATTGATTTTCTTTCCATTCTTTCCCTTGAAAAAAACAAATAATATAGTCTTGTGTTTCTCATTCAGCATCTAGAACAAATAATAGGGATATACATAGAACCAGAAAACCTGGTGAGGCTTAAATCGAACTGGACTCTAGCTGAACCGGGTCTGGTCTGGTTTTGTGCACACTTGAACTGGGCCTGGTTCAGTTCGAACCGAGCCTGGTTTGGGTGGGCTTGCAGCTGTGATGGTAAAGAAGAATCCAGTAAGCATTCCCTTTTACCAGTAAAGGGGAAGGAGGGACCAGGGGGCTTTATTAAACACAGTTGGGGTGGGAGAGGAGTCAAAGTTTACCAATTGAATTCATTTATTTATGATCAATGACCAAATAAACACTACAGCAAAGAACAATACATTACAATACAATAACATAAGTAAAAATTTAAAAGCCAGTTTGCAGGCACCTTATTTTACATGCCTCTGAAGAAAAACAAACAATCCTATGAGTAACTTCTTCATGCTTATCTCCTAAAAAATAAATAAAATGTTCCTCAGACCAATCCAAATGTTTCTTTTGACAGGGGGCGATCTGAATGGAATGGGCAATATCATAAAAAGGGCAATTAAACAAAGTATGGGTTAATGTTTCCACCTCAGCAGCTCCACATGGGCACAAACGTTCCTCCAAGGGGATCCCTCAAAATCTGCCCTCCAAAACAGCTGAAGAGAGGACATTAAAACGGGCCTGAGAGAAGACCCTTCTCAGCCTGGGTGTAGGCAAATGTGTCAAAGTTTACCTTAAAGGTGGTGCTGGCAGTGGTGGCTATGGTGGTCACAGGGGTGGATGGGGTTGCTGCGACAGTTCCCACCCACCCCTGCTGGAGCAGGCATGCCTGGTTCGGGCCTGGTTCAGGCCTCTGCGCATGTGTGGAGGTCGATAAAATGGCCCTCGCGCATGTGCAGAGGCCTTTTGCATGACCTTTTATTGACCTCTATGCATGTGCATAGGCCCAAACTGGGCCTGTCTGCTCTGGTGGGGATGGCGGGGCGAACTGCCACAGTCACCCCTGCCCACCCCCACAGCCGCTGCCAGCAGCACCTCTGAGGTAAACTTTGACTCTCCCTCCTGCCCCAACTATGCTTAACAAAGCCCCCTCCCCCTCTTTACTGGTAAAGGGGAATCTTGCTGGATTCCCCTTTACCAGTGAGTTTCAAGCCTGATGGAGCTGAACCCCTTTGAGCTGAGCGGCTCGAAGTCAAGCCGGCTCGCACAGATAATTATTATTATTATTTTACATTTATATCCCGCTCTTCCTCCAAGGAGCCCAGAGCGGTGTACTACATTCTCGAGTTTCTCTTTCACAACAACCCTGTGAAGTAGGTTAGGCTGAAAGAGAAGTGACTGGCCCAGAGTCACCCAGCTAGTTTCATGGCTGAATGGGGATTTGAACTCGGGTCTCCCCGGTCCTAGTCCAGCACTCTAACCACTACACCACGCTGGCTCTTGCGTAAAACATAAAATTAAAATAATGTGATGTATATATTACAATCCCTGTTATTTATAAAACAAATTGCCTTCTTTCTGCTTTCAAAATCCACCTTTCTATGAAGCCTGTGGTTTAACTCCTTAGTTCTCATGGCTCATCAAAACAGAGCCTATGGACATGTAATTTCCCCGCATCCATCTATTCTTAACTTTCCCATTCCACCCCTAGCTCTGGTATTAGCCCTGCCCTTCTCTCTTCTATTTGTTGTCTCCCCCTACCGTTGGAGTTCTTCAGACTGTGAGCCCATTTAGTGGAGGAGACCTATTGCCTTCTTTGTGCTTACGTTAGTCTCTAGAGGGCACCAGGCCTAGGTACATTGATTACTGTAATGTGCTTTGTGCATTGCCTATGAATATGGTTTCGAAAGTCCAGCTAGTTTAGAGTGTGCTGGTTTGGCTGTTGACCACAACTAGCCATATGCCTTATGTAACAAACAGTGCTGAAAGTAATAAGGCAGCTTCCTATGTTCCCATGTCCCATTCACACTTGAAACGACAGTATCATTTCAAGTGTGCATGGAACATAGGAAGCTGCCTTATACTGTATCACAGGGGTAGGCAATGTGTGACTTTCCAAATAGTGACGGAACTACAACTCCCATCGCCCCCAGCTGCAATTTATGACAGCTGAGGATGATGGGAGTTGTAGTTCATCAACGTCTGGAGAGCCACACATTGCCTATCCCTGCTATTAGACCACTGGTCCATCTAGCTCAGTACTGTCTACACCAGCTTTGGCCCTCCTGCAGATGTTCGCCTACAACTCCCATAATCCCTGGCTATTGGCCACAGTGGCTGGGGATTATGGGAGTTGAAGATCAAAAACAGCTCGAGGGCCAAAGTTGAGCAGGCCTGGTCTACACACTGACTGGCAGCTGCTCTCTAAGGTTTCAGGCAGGAGTCTTTCCCAGCCCTACCCGGAGAGAAGCTGGGACCTTCTGCATGCAAACCAGATGCTCTGTCATGGAGCTACAGCCCTATCCATGATTTATTAAATCGCAAAATAAAGGGACGTAAGGAGCATTTTCATTATGGTTCCTTTTTATACCCCTTAAATCACATTATGCAAAAACCCAGCTCCCTTGAGAAGTCCATAACGCTGGGAAAAGTTGAAGGACAGAGAAAAAGAGGACGACCAACAGCAAAGTGGGTGGACTCAGTTACGACAGCAATGAATGCAGGGTCACTGCGAGGCGTTAAAGGCCAAACTTGAAAACAGATTATCCTGGAGAGAATCTATCTATGTGGTTGCTAAGAGCCAACACCAACATGACGGCAATTAATCAATCAATCAATAACTATAGCCAGATCATCCAAACAGGATAGTTACCCTCCTTTTTAAAATTAAGGGTATCTTGTGTTGCATGCTTAGTGCATAAGTGCTTTTAATAGCTTATAACAAGGCATTCGGTGTAGAGAACTAGTGAACTGGACGTAGATATATAGTAAAGTGTTCCGTCAAGTCGATTTCAGCTCCCGGCACCCACAGAGCCCTGCGGTTTTCCTTGGTAGAATACAGGAGGGGTTTACCATTGCCTCCTCCCACGCAATATGAGATGATGCCTTTCAGCATCTTCCTATATCACTGCTGCTCAATATAGTACCAGCAGGGATTCAAACCAGCAACCTTCTGCCTGCTAGTCAAGCATTTCCCCACTGTGCCACTTAAGGTGTGGCTCCTGCTAAATAACAACATTGTGACTGCACCTACCTGCGCACACAGCCTCCTCTAGTAGCATCCATGGAATGGCCATTTAGCTCTGCAATCATGTTCACTACAACATTACTTTTGAAAAATGTAAGGTGGAGAATCTTGGGATTCCAACAAGACAGGACAGATCTCATTAAAGCACCACGTATGGGGCATGGATGACTTGTTGACCTTGCTAGCAAGAGCAGGCCAAAGAAAATATTCTCCAGGTCTACCAGTTGCTTGCTCCACCAGATGAAGGGCTTGTTTTACAAGTTCTAGGACAAAGCTGCTGGCTACGATCCACAACAACTTAGCTGTTCCTGTAACTGTGAAATTCTTACTCTCTTTTGATTAGTCTGACGCAAGAAATTTATGTTAATTGTGCCTTTAGTTTGGGGGAAATGCCTGAAAAAAGTCTTCATATTCTTTCTGTATGCAATTCCTTCATTTTCCACGTATAAGTAACGGTACAGACTTTTCATAACTCTAAACATTAGATGGACCGATGGCCTGACTCGATATAAAGCAGCTTCCTATGTTCCTAACATTTTTTATTTATTAATTTTTACATTTTTATTCCATTTTTATTCTGGGTTATTCCAAAGAGCCCAGAGCAGTGTCCCTGGTCATGTTTTTTTCCATGTTTTTTCCTCACAACAAGCCTGTGAGATAGGTTAGGCTGAGAGAGAAGTGACTGACCCAAAGTCACCCGTTGAGTTTAATGGCTGAGCGGAAATTTGAACTCAGGTCTCCCTGGTCCTATTCCAACACTCTAAGAACTTCACCATGCTGTCTCTTCATTACTTCCAAATTTTTGTTACTTCCAGACTTTGCCAGCATGTTTCCAGCTTCACCTCAACCATTCTTCCACTAGTTTCAGACTCCTTAGGGACCCTCTTGCCATGTTCCCGCATTTACTTCCATCATTTAGCCAAAGATGATTCTGTATAGACTCAGGCTAGATTCCAATGCAGTACTAAGCAAAAACATATTTTAAAACACAGAAATCTAGGCAAATACTATTTGACTTAAATCACATTTCTGCAGGAAAAATGTGTTTATGGGCTGGTACAATTTAGAAGTCTGATGGGAGAGAAATGTTTGATTAAAAACAATTGGCTTTTAAATGCTGATAATTTTGCCCTCTAGTGGATCAAGGAAAAACTGCATATAGTAAGCTTAGAATGGAAGGAACCTACTGTTGCATTCTATACAGTATATTTTATCTTTTGTTGTTTAGAAGTTTGTCCCAGTGGGGATCCTGTAGAGAGTGTGGCGGGGTGGAATCAGAAAGGGAAAGGAAGGAGGAGAAAGTGGAATTGTTTCTGAATAAACTCTTAATTAAATCTATATAAGATTACTTTGTTTGTGAGGGAAGCAGCTATAAACATTTGATGACGAGATTTTGAACCAGCTAAGCGTATGAGCCTGCAAAGCTTGTGAATGTTCCTGCAACTTCATTGCATTGCATTACTGCCCTACATTCTTGAACTGCTTTCCACTATTGCTGCTACTGGTTGTTTCTCCAGCTTCCTGACTTGCACAACCAGAAGATCTGAAAGTGATCCACTTTTCCCCTTATCAATCCTGGACTCTGCTGTTCACTGAATGCCCACTGCAGCATGGCTCAGATCTCACCACCACTGTTTTTCTTGTCCACCCCAGCAGGACCTGCTCTTCCCTGGAAACAATTGAGGTCCTGCTTCTGGAATTAGCTCCTCATGAGAGCCAGTGTGGTGTAGTGGTTAGAGTGCTGGACTAGGACCAGGGAGACCCGAGTTCAAATCCCCATTCAGCCATGAAACTAGCTGGGTGACTCTGGGTCAGTCACTTCTCTCTCAGCCTAACCTACTTCACAGGGTTGTTGTGAAAGAGAAACTCAAGTATGTAGTACACCGCTCTGGGCTCTTTGGGGGAAGAGCGGGATATAAATGTAATAATAATAATAATAATACAGACCCCTGATTTTACTCTGACAAAGCACCTGTTCTTCAAAACTACCACCTGTTCTCTGGATCCTTGCCCGGCTTGGCTGCTTCTATACAGCAGGGAGATTGTTGGAGGTGGCCTAGTTAATATCATAAATGCATCGCTGAGGGAGGGCAGGGTGCCCTCCTGTCTGAAGTAGGCAATGGTTAGACCGCTCTTAAAGAAGCCTTCCCTGGACCCCTTAGCGATGGATAATTATAGGCCAATCTCCAATCTCCCTTGACTGGGCAAGGTGATTGAGAGGGTGGTGGCCGACCAGCTCCAGGCAGTCTTGGAGGAAACTGATTATCTAGATCCATTTCAAACTGGCTTTAGAGCTGGCTATGGGTTGAGACAGCCTTGGTCGGCCTGATAGATGACCTTTACTGGGGAATCGACAGAGGGAGTGTGACTCTGCTGGTTCTTCTGGATCTCTCAGAAGCATTCGATACCATCGACCATGGTATCCTTCTGGATCACCTGTGGGAGTTGGGGATAGGGGGCACTGCTTTGCAGTGGTTCCATTCCTATCTCTCGGGTAGATTCCAAATGGTGGAGCTTGGTGACAGTTGCTCCTCAAAACAGGAGCTGTTATATGGAGTCCGTCAGGGCTCCATTCTGTCACCAAAGCTTTTTAACATCTACATGAAACCGCTGGGTGAGGTCATCAGGAAGTTTGGTGCTGGGTGTTATCAGTATGCTGATGACACCCAAATCTACTTTCTCTTTTTCATATTCAGGAAATGGCACTCATTCTCTAAATGCCTGCCTACAGGCAGTAATGGGCTGGATGAAGGATAACAAATTGAAGCTGAATCCAAACAAGACGGAGGTGCTCATTGTGGGGGCTCAGAATCTGCGGGGTGAGTTAGATCTTCCTGTGCTGGATGGGGTTTACACTCCCCCAGAAGGAGCAGGTGCACAGCTTGGGAGTACTCCTGGACCCAGGCCTCACCCTGGTTTCTCAGGTGGAGGCCATGGCCAGGAGTGCTTTCTATCAGCTTCGGCTGATTCGACAGCTGCACCCATTCCTTGGAGAGGATGACCTCAAAACAGTGGTGCATCAGCTGGTAACCTCCTGGCTTGACTATTGCAATGCGCTCTACGTGGGGCTGTCTTTGTACGTAGTCCGGAAACTTCCGTTAGTTCAGAATGCGGCAGCCGGATTGGTCTCTGGGGCAACCCGGAGAGACCATATTATGCCTGTCTTGAAACAATTACACTGGCTGCCAATATGTTTCCGAGCAAAGTACAAAGTGCTGGTTATTACTTTTAAAGCCCTGAACAGCTTGGGTCCGAGTTACCTTAAAGAGCGCCTTCTTTTACACGATCCCCACCACACGTTAAGGTCATCTGAGGAGGTCCGTCTCCAGTTACCACCAGTTCGTTTGGTGGCGACTCAGAGGCAGGCCTTCTCTGTGGCTGCTCCCAGGCTGTGGAATGCATTCCCAGCAGAAATTCGTAATCTCAATTCTTTACTGACCTTCAAGAGTCTGCTGGCCAATGGCTGTAATAAAATTGATGATGATGACCTTCAAGAGAGCCCTTAAAACCCATATGTTTGGCCTGGCCTTTCAGAGTTTTTAATTAGTTTTAATTGTTTTAATGCTAACCTGGTTTTCAGGGTTTTAATTGTTATGATAGTTTAATTGTTTTTAAAGATTTTTTAAAATGGTGTTAATATCTATATCTCTGTTTTAATTGTTATTGGTTTTAATGGTTTCTGTTTTTAATTGTAAACTGCCCTGAGCCATTTTGGAAGAGCGGTATAAAAATCAAAGAAAGAAAGAAAGAAAGAAAGAAAGAAAGAAAGAAAGAAAGAAAGAAAGAAAGAAAGAAAGAAAGTGGAAGGCTATATTGCTTCACTGCCTGGACCCTGAAGAAAAGGGCTCACTTCAAGCCCTAGATTATCATTTCAACTGTACTTTGAATGTGATTGCTGACCATCACAAGATCTGGAAGTGATCCATTGTAATTGAGAAATGGGTTACTGCACCTGCACAGGGACCTTCCAGATGGATTAGTTAGCTCCTCTCTGGTGCCCCTCTCTGCCGTGCATGTGCTCAGTGCCATCCTTTACACGGCAGTCGGGCGCCATTTTGATTCAGTTTCTTTTCAATCGCTGATGCATCAAGACCTTCAGGTTGTTGCTCCTCAGTGATTAGGAAAGAAAGCTTTATTCAACTGGATTTGACTGTGTTTTTTGACCTACAGATTGTGAGTTTACTATTCTTCGGTTTCTGGACGTCGGACTTGGTTGATTGGAATTCTACAGCTTTGCCATTAGAATGGAGGGAGCAGAGAGGAAAAAGACTACTTTCAAACATTGTTCTCAATGTAGAGCAAAATTGCCTTCTACAGATTAACATGACCTGTGCCTGTTGTGTTTGAGTGAACAGCATGTCCCTGCCGCTTGTAGGATTTGCAAATCATTTTCAAAACAAACTTTGAAAAATCGATCGTTGCACCTCAGAGCAGCTTTGTATGGTGATGCACTGCATCCACTGACACCAAAACCAGAGTCAACATTGAGATCAACATCTATGGGTTCGACGCTGAAGTGGACATTGACGGTTTCTGTGTCAGAGTCAGGGTCTGTGTGTCCGCACAGTCCTGGTGAGTGATCCGGAAGAAATTGTCTTCACAAAGCCGAGAAGTTCTGATGCCAGCCATAACATAAACGGCATTGACTCTCTTCTGACATCAATTCTCCACCTCCAAATAAACATAAACCGAAGACTCCACATCCATCGAAATCGAGGACTCCCTCACTTATATCAATTAAGTGTCAAGATTTATTGACATCAATGGATTCTTCGTTACCGAACCCTTCAACATCAAAGACTTTTCTTCTCTACTGGCCCTCTAATGTGTCCGATGACATTGACAATCATGTCAATGTCGCTGTTGATGTCAGCACTAACCCGATACCGAGCGTGTTGGTATCAATAGCCGATGTTGAACATGGATCGATTCAACGGAATGTTCTGAGTTCACTATTGGCAGCGATGCCTCCTCATTCCTACAAGCCTCTGACATTGTCTCCAGTGCAGATGTCGATGAGGTATCTTCTGCTGTTTGACAATACTGATGATACTTTCTTAGATCAGAGCACTGCAAAGTCGCTAATGAGTATGTTGGACTCTGCTACCAGCACTCTTTCTGGCTCCACGTTTCAGGGGTTCTTGAGTAGTGGCTTGGACATTGATGTTGATGCGGATGAAGACTCAACTCCTAAAACTCCATCCATGTCACCTTTTGCAAGTTCTATGACCAGAACGGGTCTCTCCTCTTTCCAACCAGTATGACCTGCTGCATCAATAGCCACTTTGCCGCCTACCACTACTGCGACTCTGTGGAGGCCGTCTTCTACATTTGTTCCCTCACAGCCTTTAGTGCCACAAAGGGACCCTCTACACGCATGTGGTTTTAGACACACAATGTCTCCTGCGACACTTCTGGACTTTGCAGAATTTCAATTATGGAGGGCGCAGCGCAGCCCATATTATGCGACAACAATCTGTCTCTGTACGGCAACATGTGCTGCCTCCTCAGTCTGCTGCCCTTCCCCAACCTTGTTCGATGTCTATGGCAACTGTGGGGGTGAACCAGGGTGTTCAGACTACACCCTTTCCGGTCAATTTGCCTGTCGCACCTGCGGCACCATCCTTACCTCAGCGTCCAATAAAGCCACCTCTTGCTGGAGATAGGGCATGTCTGCCTCCACTCACACATCCAGTGGGTGCCCCAGTATTGGTTCTGGAAGTGGTTCCTATAAGGTCTGACAACTTTTACAATCCCTCTGATTCGTTGGAGCTGATGGTGAAGGGGGAATTCCAGAGCATCCTTCAGATCTACCTTCGGATGTACTCCTGAAACCTTCCACCTCATCTAATGAAGAATTGAAATCCTACACTAAGATGATACAGCAAATGGCTGAGTTCCTAGGACTGGAGATAAAACAACCTACTCCAGACCTTGAAGACTCTTTTTACAAGATGATGGCCACGGTACAATCGACGCAACCTGTCGCCTTGCCCATGTTACCAGTTATCACTAAAGCAGCTAAGATAGTGTGGGAAGTCTTGCAAACTTCTACCCCAGCTTCTAGGCGTCTAGAGAGTTTGTGCTGCATCCAAGAGGAGGAGAATGCTTACCTTTTAAAACATCCTACTCCAAACTTGTTAGTAATAGTCTGCGCGGCCACATCTAAATCGGGCCACCATCATTTGACCCCTTCTGTTAAAAAGGGTAGAAAGCTGGATGTTTTGGGACGCCACATTTACTCAACTGTGAGCCTGTCTATTCACATTGCGAATTATGCGGCCTGTATGGCCCCTTACAATTATTGCCTGTGGGCCTCCTTACAGAAAGAGCTCTCCTAGCTAAAACCAGAGGACTTTATGTCTAAATATGAGGAGATGCTTAGAAAATCAGCTGAACTTACCAGACAGCAGTTAAGTACGTTTAAACACTTGGCGGAAACTGAATCTAGGACAATGACCACGGCAGTCTCTCTCAGGCACCAAGCCTGGTTATGTTCTTTGACCCTGCAGAATGATATGAGAAATTGCATTGAAAATCTGCAGTTCGACAGCAAAGGTCTCTTTAGTGAGTCAACAGACTCTACGATGGAGACTTTAAAGAAGTCGAAGTTTACAGCAAATAATTTTTCATTTTCTATGATGACTATTCAAGGCTGTTCCCACTACTGGAACTTCAATCTACAATGTTCTGGCTTCCAGTATCAATACTGTAAAGATTATAAGAAACAGTACAAGCCGTACCACAAAAAGGGCTTTGAACAGAACAACAAAAAATCAAGGACCACATGCTGGAAAAGATGCCTCCAAGCAGTCCCTTTGATTTCCAAGATCATCCACTGCACATACCATCACTGCCTGCCGGAGTTTTGAACACCGAAGTACTGGCTATCTGTGGCATGCCTGTAATACCACCTCTTTTGCCACCCTGTGCCATCGGACTAGCCAGTCATGCTTTGGCATGGCACCAGATAACATCAGACCAGTGGGTCTTAAGAATTATCAATACCGGTTACGCAATTGAGTTCAAAACTTTGCCAAACTTCGAAGACATGAAGATCACTCCCCCAACTCTGCCTTGTGGGAAGAAATACTAACTTTGTTGGAGAAAGGAGCAATAGTGCCAATGCGGTGGATGGACCAGCTAAAGGGATTCTGTTCCTGTTATTTTAGATTGTGAGCCCTTTGGGGACAGAGATCCAGCTTACTTACTTACTCTTTCTTTCTTTCTTTCTTTCTTTCTTTCTTTCTCTGTGTAAACCTCCCTGAGCCATTTCTGGAAGGGGGGGTACAGAAATCGAATAAATAAATAAATACATACATACATACATACATAAAAATACTCGTGTTATTTCTTCATCCTGAAGTGGGATGGCAGGATCAGGGTGATTATGGATCTCTGGGGCCTCAATCAATTCATCAATACACGCAAGTTGCATATGACAACACTGAAAGGAATTCTTCCATTCCTTGTCAAAGAGGAGTGGTGTGCTACATTAGATCTCAAAGATGCGTATTTTCATATCAAAATTCAACATGACCACTGGAAGTACTTGCAGTTCACCATAGGAAGCTCAGTATTCCAGTAAAGGCTCCTGCCCTTCGGCTTGTCTAAGGCACTGAGGGTGTTCACCAAATGTATGGCAGCAATTGTAGCTTACTTCCACACACAAAGTATCATCATGTTCGCTTATTTGGACAACTGGCTCCTGGTACACCAGGACAGGTCAGAATTTGAGTCCCAGATCCAGTATGTCTTGCGACTGTTGGGGGACTTGGGAGTCCAAGTCAATTGCGTCAAGTCGAAGCTGCAACCAACAGGATCGATAGACTACATTGGAGCAGTGTTGGACACGCTGTCAAAGTGAACATACCTACCAAAGGAACAATATCTTCACATTTATTCTCTGGTGGAGGCATTCAAAAACCAACGGCTACAGCAGGACGAACAGATTCAGAGGTTGCTCGCCCTTATGGCCTCTTGAAAAGCAACTGTCTTCCATATTCGCCTATGTATGCGGCAGCTAGAGCTTTGGTTTCTGCAGTCATTCCGCCCAAATGTCAACAGTCAGCAGATGCTGCTGGAAAATCCCCTGCCTATACTGAAGTCGTTGCGATGGTGGAAAATGCAGGAAAATCTGCTTCAAGGCATATGAAAATCTGCTTCAAGGCATATTTTGAACCTCTGACTCCGACAAGGTCGTTGACAACAGACACCTCCTTGAAGGGGTGAGGCGGCACATTGCGGGAGTAATCAAACTCAGGGCTTATGCTCGGCACAACAGCAGAAGATGCATATCAACTTCCTAGAGCTGATGGTGGCATTTCTAAAGTCTTTTGTGCCCCTAATAAGAATCTCCACAGTACAACTCCAAATGGACAATAATACGGTGATTGCCTAGGTCAATCATCAGGGAGGCATAGTTTCAAGGTCTCTGTGTGTGCTAAGCACAGAACTTTGGAACTGGTGCATTTCCCAAAATGTGTTCCTGGTTGCTTTCCACATCAAGGGTGTAGAGAACATCTTAGCGGAAGACTTGAGCAGGACATTTCAGAATCAACAACATCACAAATGGGAGCTCAAGCAAGCATGCCTGGACCGTCTGACCACCACTTGGGGTATTCCTCAGGTGGATATGTTTGCAACGGAAGAGAACAGGAAATTTCCACAATTCTGTTACAGAGCGGGCATTAGGCTAGCGTCTCTGGGGGATGCTTTTCAGTACAACTGGAACAAGGGTCTACTGTATAAGTTCCCTCCACTGCCAACAGAGTGGTAGGCAAGCTGATACATGAAAGTGCAAAAGCTATTTTCGTGACGCTATGGTTGCCACGCCAACCGTGGTTTGCGTCGCTACTCAGACTGACGGGGAACAATTATTGCCATCTACTCATCACCTAATGGTGCAGTGGGGAAGCAACCTGCCTAGAGAGCAGGAGGCTCTTGGTTCGAATCTGGTGGAATCCTCGCTGGTGTGTTTCTCAGAATATGGGAAACTCTTACATTGGACAGCAGCGATATAGGAAGGTGCTCAAAGGCACCATCTCATACTGTGTGGGAGAAGGCAATGGTAAACCACTCCTGTATTCTACCAAGAAAACCCCTGTCAACTTGGCAAAGAGACACCTTTGGTGATTCTCTTTATTTAGCAGGGGGAGAGTAACTGGCCCTATCCACCCTCAGCACAGTACCTCCAGTGACTGTTGCTGGTGTCTATCTTGTGTTTCTTTTAGTTTGTGAGCCCTTTGGGGACAGGGATCCATCTTATTTATTTATTATTTCTCTGTGTAAACCGCCCTGAGCCATTTTTGGAAGGGCGGTATAGAAATATAACAACACCACATAGCTCTGTGGTCACCAGGAGTCAACACCGACTTAATGGCACAACTGCTTAACTCAGATTTGCTAACAAGAGACAGAGGTCAAATAGTGCTCTGGCTCTGCAGACACTGTGGCTGATGGTGTGGAAGGTCGGCTATTAAAGAGAATCCTGCTAAACTGTCGTAGGCCTTCTACGTGGAAACGTTACACTAGTAAACTGAAGTGTTTTACCACTTGTGCTAAGGTCCATGAATTTGACCCATTCAGTGCTTCAATGGATCAGGTCCTACTGTACTTGACCAGTCTAAAAGAATCCAGTCTGGCGAATGTATCTTATGGGTGCACCTTGCTGCTATTTCGGCTAAGCATGGAGGCTGGCAAGGCAAGACCACCTTCTCTCATCATCGATGCAGAAGGTTTCTGCATGGCATCAATAACCTATACTCTCCTATTCGCCACCCGGCTGAACAGTGGAGTCTATCTCTACTGGCTTCACTAATGGAACCTCCCTTTGAACCGCTTCATGAGGCGAGCTTGTGTTATTTGACGTTAAAACCCACCTTTCTCATCACCATAACTACTGCCTGTCGTGTTAGTGAATTGGCCGCTTTAAGGGCGGATTCACCATATACGCAATTCTTCCCCAACAAGGTGGTTATGTGTATTGATCCATCTTTCTTACCTAAAGTGATTACAGAATTCCACTTGAATCAAAATATCATACTTCCATCATTTTTTCCAAGAACCGGAGACACGCCTGGAATGGGCTTTACATTCATTGGATGGCAGGCACTACATTCTCCATTACCTGAAAAGGGCAAAAGACTTTCAACTTACAAAGCTGCTCTTTGTATTATTTAAAGGCAAGAACAAGGGCATGCCGGTGTCGAGACAGAGGCTCTCTCATTGGTTGGTTGAACTGATTTTCTTAACATACAAGATACAGAACTGGCAACCTCGAAAAGTGGTGAAAGCATACTCCACAAGAGCATATGCTACTTCTGCTGCTCACTTATCTGGACTCTATTTTAAGAACTTGTGTGCAGCTGCCACTTGGACTACACATATGCCTTTCATAAAGCATTATGCCATAGACCTATGTATGGCTGCTGAAGCCAAATTTAGAAGAGAGGTACTCAAAAGAGTTCTAGAAAAGTGGGTGGAATGGCTGCACCTTCCACCATGGAGGGTGGGGGTAACGCTGGTTAGTCACCCATTTCTCAGGATGACAACGGATCACTTCCAGATAAACAGGTTGCTTACCTGTAACTTATGATCTGGAGATGATCCATTGTCAATTATGAGACCCACCCGTACCTCCCCACGCTGCTGCATTGTAAAAATAGATGACTTACCTGTATGGACAGTTGATTAGACACTTCAAAGATCGTCTGAACATCAGGCGTTCTGCAAGAAACTGAATCAAAATGGTGGCCAACTGCCAAGTAAAGGAAGGCACTGAGCACATGCATTACAGGGAGAGGCACTGGAGAGGAGTTAATTAATCCACCCGGAAGGTCCCTGTGCAGGTGCAGTAACCCATTTCTCATGACTGACAATGGATCACCTCCAGATCACAAGTTACAGGTAAGCAACCTGTTTTTCTATTCTAGATCCCAACTGTCTGGTGAATCCATCGATCAGTATGTTATAGCATTGTTTGCCTTAAGTGTAACCTGTGATTTTGCCAACTTTACTGATGAACTGATCAGGGATCAAATTGTTATGAAAACAAACTGCTCCAAATGGCATGAAAAACTGCTATTGGAGTGGAAACTTACCTTGGATAAAGTTATAGAGATGGCTAGGAGGGTGGGAAATGCTCTTCACTATGCCAAATCCCTCTCTTTGGTACCCCAAGACCCACCTCCTGAAATCCAGACTGTTAAATCCTTCCAACCCCAATCTTCTCATATGGCACTGCCCCAGAAAGTGGCAGCACAAGAAAGGAGGAGCTACCAGTGTTACCGATGTGGACACTCTGCCCATAAAGCCTTGCTCACTGTCCTGCACAGAAGGTAACCTACAATAGGTACAAAAAAAGGGGACACTTTGCTAAGGTTTGCAAGTCTGCTGTCCTCTCCTTTACTGATTCACTGTGTGATAAGGATGAGGCAGATGAACCACTTCGTGACAGTGTTTTAAGTGTGACAGCCTCAGAGCCTGCTTCTCCACATTGTCAAGTGAAACTTAATGGCCACGGAGTGCAGATGCTGGCTGATTCTGGTTTTCCGTCCACTATCATTCCCCATCTACTTTACAAGAAAATCCTTACTACATCAGATCTGCGCCTTCAGACAACCACTCATGGAGATATGGAGGTACTCTATTGCCATAAATGGACACTTCACTGCTGTCCTGGAATACAAAGGATGTTCTGCAGAAGGGAAAGTGTATGTGTCACAAAAAAGAGTCTCAATATTGGGCTGGAAACATCAGAAAGATCAATGGATCGTGTTAGACCCAAATAGCATGGAGCCTGTATTACAGATGATGGAGCATCCATATACTGATATGATTACTGATTTCGTGGACATTTGCTGATATTCCTGACACTGCCATATATTTCAAACATAGAATTCAGATGAAGGCAAATACAATGCCTGTACAACACAAAGTGAGGAACGTACCCATAGCATTGTGCCAACCACTTAGAGAGGAATCTTTAAGTCTACAGCATATTGACATCCTAGAGCCTGTTGATTCATCAGAATGGATCTCTACTATTGTTCTTGTAAGGAAATCAAATGGTACACTTCAAATGTGTGCAGATTGGTAGTGGATTGCCATCCATTACCCAATATCAATGAAATGCTGCTTACTTGGAAACAAGTCCAAAGTTCACAACTTTGGACTTGTCTTCAGCCTATCATCAAATTCCTCTGTTCAAAAGTTATCACAAATACACAGCCTTCACTACCCCAGAGGGTCTTTTTCAATACAAAAGACTGCCTTTTGGATTAGCCTCTGCAGCTTCAGTATTTCAAATAATGATGCATGCAATTTTTGAGACTGCCAATGGCATCACTTACTTTCAGGTTGGCATTTTAATATATAGCAAAACCATTGAGGAGCATGATGCTAAATTGACAGAAGTCTTAAGAAAATTCCAACAACATGGACTTACTATCTCTGCAGAGAAATGTCAGTTTTGCACACACTTGGTGACGTACTTGAGACACTCAATATCTCAGAAAGCATCCTAAAACAGACTTGGTGCATGCTGTTCAGGAAGCACTAGAGCCACACAACAAGGATGCACATCACTCATTTTTAGGACTCTGTATTACTCTAAATTTGTTAGACAATTTGCCTCTAAAGTTGCTCCATTGTGTCTTCTTTTTAAAAAGAATGTAGCATTTAACTGGGATACATCCTGCAAGGCTAGTTTTCAGACTATCAAACTGGCCATTACTGAAAGCCCTGCTCTCACTTCTGACACCAACAGGCACACTATTGTAACCACTGATGCTTCTGAAAATGGTATGGGTGCTGTCTTGACCCAGCAAAAAAGACGACAGGGAAGTTACAGTTGCTTTTGCTTCCAGAGAGTATCAGAGAAGATGTATTCTGTCATTGAAAAAGAAGCTCTAGCATGTTTCTGGACAATGAGGCCCTACCATTGAGCTATGGCTCCATCCTGATGCATATGTGAAGACTCCGTGGTTTTAGTATTTTGAACCCAAGTTGTAGCACAAAAATAGAAATATGAGGCAAGAGCCCAGATTGCATGGCTTGTTCTCTCTGATCTTCTTCCTATACAAAGTGAATAGGTGAAATTGCGCCTTTGTGTCTGACCCACTGAGAAAACCCATCCTGGTTGACATCCATGCTTGGATGTAACATTTGAATAAAAGCATACACATATACCATCTAATGCACATGAGCCTCAAAAATGTAAAGTTCCCTCAATCTGGAAATTGATCACATGACTTGGGCCTGGGTGTGTTGAATTATTTGTGCAGCTGCCTAAGTAGAGATGTCCAGTGGGAAAGCAGTGACTGGTAAATCAATAGAAAAGCGAATAAGGAGCTAATCGGAGAGAAACTAACATCCAGTCAGACAGCCTCTTAGGGGAGAAGTTGTGTTATTTGGAAGAACTTTGCATCAATGAGCCTCATTTATCCCAACCAATTATCTAGACCCCAGAAGATTTCCACATGTAGGTAATCAGAGGGATTAATTAATAGAGGAAGTTTGTTTTTTGAGGGGGGGGAATAGAAAAACTAAACCTGACGTGGGATTATATGGGTTCAAGGGACTCAAGTGAATGCAAGTTAATAAGAGCTTGCAATAGTGAAGTATCACAAAACATGCCACATTAGGGGATGGGTTGCAGCTCAGAGGAAGCGCATGTGCTTTGCACGCAGACGGTCCCAGTTCCAAACCCTGGTATCTCCAGGTAGGGCTGGAAATATGGGCTATATCAGGGCTGCTTAACTGGTCCTCCTGAAGATGTTCACCTACAGCTCCCATAATCCCCAATTACTGGCCACTGTGGATGGGGATTATGGGAGTTGTTGTCCATTAACAGCTTGAGGGCTGAAGTTAATCAGATCTGGGCTAGATGGATCAATAGTTTGAAACAGTGGAAGGCTATTTTATATTTTCACCTACTTTCTGCCCAGCAGTCCACAAATTTTGGTATTTTGGTCTTGATTGATTGATTGATTTCTATACCACCCTTCCAAAAATGGCTCACGGTGGTTTACACAGAGGAATAATAGATAGATAGATAGATAGATAGATAGATAGATAGATAGATAGATAGATAGATAGATAGATAGATAGATAGATAAGATGGTTCCCTGTCCCCAAAGGGCTCACAATCTAAAAAGAAACATAAGATAGACACCAGCAACAGTCACTGGAGGTACTGTGCTGTGGGTGGATAAGGCCAGTTACTCTCCCCCTGCTAAATAAAGAGAATCACCACGTTAAAAGGTGCCTCTTTGCCCAGTTAGCAGGTAGTTAGCAGGTCTTGGTAGCCAATTGTGTGTCTAGCAGCCAGTGAGGATGAATTTCCTAACTTCTTGCTCTACATAGACAAAGAAAGTGCATTCCTTTGCACTTGTTGCCCAGGAAGCAGGTTTTTCAGGGAGGGGGAATCACGTGGTATGTGTAGCAACCCAGTGCTCCAAGTAATGACAATAAAACAGTGAGCTGGCCCAAGAGGTATCCGGGCACCTTTTTGAAAGGGTAACTCTATCTCCATGTGATGCCAGCAGCCTGTTGAAAACTTATTTCGTTTATAGTGCAATTACTAGAAATTTCTCAGAAACAAGACATGATCGAGGTATATAACATTATGCAGAGAGTAGAGAGAGTGGACAGAGAATTCCCTGCTCCCCTTTCTCACAAAACTAGAACCAGCTGTCATCCCATGAAACTGAAAGTTGGGAAATTTAGGACCAACAGGAGGAAGTACTTTTTCACACAGGGCATAATTAATTTATCTTCTTTGCCATGGGATTTGGTGATGGCCACCAGCTTGGATGGCTTTAAAAGGGGCTTAGACCTGTTTGCCATGAATTTGTCTATCAATGGCTATCTATCAGCTGTCTGTAGGTCACCTCCAGCCTCAGAGGCACAATGATTCTCAATACCAGTTGCAGGGGAGCAACCCTCACCTCTTGCCTGTAGGCTTTGCAGAAGCATCTGGTAGGCCACTGTATGAAAGAGGATGCTGGACTAGATAGGCCTTGGGCCTGATCCAGCAGGGCTGTTCTTATGTTCTCCATTTCTATTCCCTGATAGAATTAAATGCCCGGTCACTATGGGCAACCATACTGGTGAATTCTGGGTCCCACTCCAACTCCTTGATACAAGCACAGGAGATTCCTGCCTGTCTGCCTGCTTTCATTGGCTCCAGCCCCCCAGTTGCTGATGTGCTGAAAGCTTTTGGGTGGTGCTTTATACTTTCCCTGTATCCCTCAATCTGCCTTCAAATGAACCTGAACACCATGCAGCCCTGTCTGCTTGTTGATCCTGCTTTTCCTTTTGGCCTTGGTGCTGCTCAGTATGACCTCCTGTCCCCTTAATCCAGGCATCACACCTGTCCAAGTGAGCTCCTGCCACTAAAGCAGAGAGAGGGCTTCTGGGGAATAAGATTTTGATTTAGATCTGGAAACCAATAGCCATTCTTGACAGTCTTCTTCACACAGGTAGAATTGGCCCTATCCATCCCCAGCACAGCATCCCTCCAGTGGATGTTGTAGGCCATCTTATGTTTCCTTTGAGGAAAGGGAGCCATCTTATTTATGTATCATTTCTCTATGTAAACTGCTTTGGAAATTTTTGTTGAAAAGCAGTATATAAATATTTATAGTAGTAGTCCTGGATTGCATTTGATCTCCACTACCTCCCGATGTCAAGTGGCTTTTTGAATTCTCTTCTCCCCTCTCATTTTGATTTACCATTTTCAAAACTATAATCCTAACTACATGTATTAATCAAAATGGTACTTTGCATAGTGAGACACAGCCCCTTAAGTATTTCATAATTTCATTCAGTAACTGAAATAAATGCAAGGGTGGGAGAATCAGTAGTCAACAAAAACACTGATAGATCCAATGACAAATATTTTACATGATTAAAAAAAAAAACCCTCAGAATATCCCAATGTGTTTTTAGGCAAAGAGTATTGATCAGGGAAAAAGTTGCTCCTGACCTAAATAGGCCAGGGATTCCCTGCTAGATCAGCCAGGGACGCTTTCATTCAGCATTTTGTTGTATTCATTATCAGCCAGATAGATGCCTGTGGGCCTCTCACATGCAGGGCATGATGGTTATCCTGTGTACCTAAACAACTGGTATGGTCAGTTCTATAAGGATGGAGCTGATGGTTCAGTGGCCGAGCATATTTTGCATGCAGAAGGTCCCATTTCCAACCCCTAGCAGCTCGAGTTGAGGCTGTGAAAGACTCCTGTTTGAAATCCCGGAGAACGAGTGTCAGGCAGCAGAAACCATCCTGAGCAGCTGAACCAAGGCATTTCCCTATTTTAGGGGATGAGTAGAGAGCAGCTTCTGATGTTTCTGTAAAAGAACATGCTCTGTATTTAAACTTTGGGGAAGGATCACAGCTCAGTGGAACAGTGTATGCTCTGCATGCAGAAGGTCCCACGTTCAGTTCATCACCAGCCAGGATTCCGAAATTCCCATCTAAAATCCAAGAGAGCCACTAGGATGTCCTAGAGAGCCAGCATATTGAGCTAGATCAGGGTCAGCACTCTTTCACCAGTAGTGTGCCACGTCTTCATTTATTCACGATGAGATCTGGTCTTGTGCAAGCATGAATGGTTTGCAAACTAGGGTCTGCCCTAGCTTGCATTTGAATGGGAAACTACATGCATGAACATTGTAAGCTATTCCTCTTAGGGGATGGGGCCCACTCAGGGAAAAGCATGCAGAAGGTTCAAAGTTCCTTCCCTGGCATCTCCAGATAGGGATGAGAGAGACTCCTGCCTATACCTTGGAGAAGCTACTGCCAGGCTATGTAGACAATACTGAGATAGATGGACCAAAGATCTGGCTCAATACACAACAGCTTCCTGTTCACTCTAAGTTTTCACATGCCAGTAATACAGAACATTTAGATTCTAAACCTCCACCCACCCAAGGTCAGAGGGTCCCCACTGGGCATTGCTCTGCTCCCCCTTGCCCCTGATTTCCAGCACACAGTCCCTGAAAACCACACCCAGAGCCAAGTGTTGTTAATTGGATGAGCAGTGCGAGTGCCACTCAAAATCATTTTGCATGGCACTTTTGGCAGCTGTGCCACAGGTTGTTGACCCCTGAGCAATGGTCTGATTTTGGAAGAACTTAGAAGGCAGCTCCTATGTAGCCATTGGCCTTAAAAGCGAGTGGAGATAACTCACAGCCCATTGTTACTCTGGCTTACAGGCTACCCTACCAATGATTTCTAGCGATCTCTTGCCCTTTTTTTGAAAATGCTTCAACCCCCCCCCCCCACTGACCCTCAGCTCCCTTTTGTACAGAGATTGCCACCTCTAGTACTTGAACCCTCTATGAGGGTGAACAGGCCTATTAAATCATCTTTATTGAATACTTTTAAACGTAGCTCCTGGGATTTCTGACTTTCAGGCATGATCTTACCACAATGAGATAAATCACTAACATATTAACCTCCCTCTATTAAATGCACATTGCCCTGAGGCATTTTGCTCATGACAGATACCATACATCAAAAAGCCCTGATACTGAAAGCAACAACACACTCATTTTGGTTAGACAGAGTACGCAGAGCAACCCTCCGTAGCCACTATCTCTGGAGTGCAGTTCTCTCAAATATTTATTAGCAGTAAAATTGCCTACATGATATTTCAGAGTTAAAAGCCCAAGCTGGGCTTTAAGGCATCCTTTCATATGCAAGATTCCCTTTCAAGTACTATTACATTAAAGGGCCAGCTTCCCTTCTAGTGGAGCTAAAAGCTAATCATGACACTAGGGCTCTCTTAGCTAGAGACCCCTACTCTGTGCATTGTTTTTAATTTTTTTAAATTTTTTATATATATATATATATATATATATATATATATATATATATATATATATATATATAGTAACTTGGATTGTGTACCCTGCCTAGCGATGTATTTTAGGGATGTGCATGAACCGTGGTTCAAGCACAGTTCGGTGGCAGGACCCGGGAGCTCTAAGCAAGAGGAGAGCAGGCCCTTACCTGTTCTCCGCCACACCATGCAGCTTCCTGCTGTGGTGGCGCACATCTCAAAAAGCCCTGGATGGTGCCAGCATTCACATGGTGTTGCTGACCATGCACATGGCACCCACACATGCACCATGTGCATGCTGGCGCTGCGCAGGGCTTCTTAAGACACACCGCCCCAGCAGGAAGCTGCATGAGAGCCAGTGTGGTATAGTGGTTAGAGTGCTGGACTAGGACCGGGGAGACCCGAGTTCAAATCCCCATTCAGCCATGAAACTAGCTGGGTGACTCTGGGCCAGTCACTTCTCTCTCAGCCTAACCTACTTCACAGGGTTGTTGTGAAAAAGAAACTCAAGTATGTAGTACACCGCTCTGGGCTCCTTGGAGGAAGAGCAGGATATAAATGTAATAATAATAATAATAATTATTATTATTATTATTATTATTATTAATGGGGTGGCAAAGAGCAGGTAAGGTCCTGCACTCCTTAAAGCTCTTGGGCCCTACTTTACTTCTAGGATTTGGGTAATGATTTAAACAATTTCTCTATGTTTGCTCTATCAAGTCTAACAAGATTGAATTGTAGAAGACTCCTCAGCCAGAATTTTATTCTGTGAATAGATAGTGTTATACTCCCACAGGAATGGTTTAGTCCAGTGCTGTCTACTGGCAGAAGTTTTTCAAGCCTTCAAACAGATGGGGTCTTTCCAGCCCTGCTACCTTTTAGTTGAAGCTACCATCGACTAAATCTGGAACACAGGAAACTGCCTTCCTCACAGGTGCACATGGAATCAAATAAGCACAGCTTATGATGATGAAAATAGGGTACTCATGCTTTGGGAAGTTAGTCTTCTTACTTTCACATCATTTTCAACAGAGCTGTTACATTTAAGTCAAAGAGACCTCAACACACAAACGGCTGCATAGAGGCGGCCATCATTATCACCATATAAAGTCACTTCGAAATAAGACAGGCTTGCTATAAAGGTAAATAAAGTGTGCCATCAAGTCGATTTTGACTCCTGGCGCATAGCAGATGTTTAACATGGAACAACCACCTGCTCAGAAAGTCTGTCTATTTCTTCATGATTGATTTCTTATTTAACTACAGAAGCTACTAGAAAACAAAGAACCCTAATTTAGAAACCTTCCCCATTTCAAACACCCTGGGCTGTTAAACCTAAACATCTATGACCTTGAGGCCCAAGGTACCCAAAGAACTGCCTTATTCCATATGAACCTGCCTGCCAATTGAGGTCATCTCTGTAAAATCTATTCTGGGATCCTTCACAAGCTGACATGCATCTGGTAGGAACTTGGAATAGAGCATTTTCCACTGTTGCATTCCCCCTTCCCTGTACGGTTTGTAAAAGCCACCCTGTTCATCAAGCTTATGACCTTTAATGAGAACCCTGATTAACACCATTGATTATTGTTGCTGATCTAGCCTGCATTATTGCTTTGCTTTGTTGGCTGATATACCACACAGTGTTACCTGCACATTGTAATGTTGCGTTCACACAGTTGCACAAGAGCAAACATTGCGCAAACGCTATTGCGCTATGGCACAGACCTTCTTTCCAATGACCATACCATCACACAAATGTGCACAATTTTTGTACTTGCACAGGAGCGTGCTTGTGCAGCTGCATGAACATGTTCCAGTGTGCATCTTACATTGTGAATAGGTCAGCCATTGTTTTAAATCTGTACACCACTTTGAGTGTTCTGAAAAAAGAAGAACAGTTGATAAATTTCTAAATAAAATAAATCTAAATCAACATTCAAAAGCTGATCCAAATGTCAGAGTTATTACGTGTCAAGAGTCCTCTAGTTTCTTTGGAAGCAGTGTTTCTTTGGAAGCAGAAGCTTTTGCCTTCTAGGGAAGAAGTTTCTCTCAGAGTGAGCAAGGCTCTGATCTTTCTTCAAATGTTTGATATGGCTGTCAGCCAGGACAAGTACAGGGTGCTGGGTTTGGCAGCGTCTCCAATTCTGGACAAGTAAAACCACCCTGCAATTCAACACACAGTTCAACCGCCCTGCAACACACACAGGTTGAAGTTCATACTTATGTGCCAACTGACAAATACACACAAAAATCATATGCAGATTTATGAAAAATAATTTTATTACGTAACACCTTGTTTTTTTAACAATGTTGATTTTCTTTTTAAAATTCAGAATACCTGCGTCATTCATGTAAAATAGTTTGATACAGTACATTGTATGGTATAGTTTTTCCTCAAATTCTAAGGTTCTCCTAACACCTTAATCCTTTGCTTTAATAAGGGTGCCCCTAAACAAACGTGCGGACATATTTAAAAATAATTAACGAAATTGAAAATCCACTACGTCAAGCCAGCTCTCAAAAATCATGACAAAAATATCTGAATGAATGCCGCACTGTTTGTTTTTTTTTTGCAGGGAACGTCACTCATGCTTTTTTAATTCCAAAGCATGCTCACAAATTAGTAACACCAACAGGAAAAATAAAACACTGTCCATGACAATTATTTTAGTTTGTTTGCTGAACCAAACAGCTTTATCTCAATAACACACGCATTTACTATCGAATAGCAGCTTTAATACCAGTCAAGTCAGATTTGAGAACAAAAACATATGCTGAAAATTAATCTTTGGGAGGCTTGTAAATCTGCTGGGGAAAATGCTCATCTTTTTAATTGTCTTTAAAAAAATCTTTGTAGCAAATTTGTTGGTCATAAAACATTGATCAATGTGGAAAATGAATCAACCCACAAAAAAGTCACTAAAAATAAATGTATATCAAAATTCTCTCAATTGGAGTCACGGTGAATTTGTTTTAATCTCATTAACACATACTGTATGCTTCAAATACCAGTTAAGAGATTTTGCTTACTATTGGTCAGATAACGTTGTTAACATCAATAGAATTCACAACAACAAAAATGCTCGTCCCTAGCACATTTCACAGCTTCAACTGCTACAGACTGTCACTGAAAACAATGCATTGGTCAGTCTGAACCATGTCAAGTAAACTATGGAAGTAGCATATCCACAACACAAACTGTGCTAGTACTTTCTTTTCAAGTCTAATTACATAAACGGGTACAATCTGAGGGAGCCACTACTCCCAGCCTGTGAAAAGTAGTGGAACTTGGCTATCAGACATTTTGAAAATGCGATAGTTACAGTACATTCTTGCGGCCCAAGCCAGGTTCCAGGCAGACAGCAGCACGGCCAGTCCTGCAGCCTTAGCAACAGTGCATTGACTTGATTCAGAGGCAGCTCAGTACCGGTGCGTTTGGTGAGAGTACTGTGGAGGCTGCTGGGAGGTAGTTGAATATCCCATGCTGCTCTGGGGCTGCGATGTGCTTGGTCCAGGGTTTGGATAGGCAGCATGGGGATTGGAACGCTGAAAGAAACATCGGAGGAGGCACACAGTTACAACAATGCTGCTGTTTTGAAAACCTGCCTTGCGTTTGTCAGAGGTTAAAAGCACCCTAAACCAAGTGCTCTCATTGCTTTTGATACTAATCCAGTTACTCAAGATGGTACCACAGATAGTTGGCATAGGTTACCAAAAAGGCTACCCATCCTATGTTCTAGCTCTTCTAGGAGTCAAGCTATAATTTATTTTAAGCATGTGCTCCTTTTTAATAAGTGTGAAATAGCAGCCAGACTGGGGGTCCCATGGAGCAAAGGTGGGGCTTTAACCTTCTGCCCCTGCAGTTGCTATTTGCCACAGAAAAATGTTCCCACTGGAGCCAATTTTTCCCTTTGACAAACTGAAGGGGACCATGGTGGGGGAAGAATGAAAGATATCCCTCCCGCCCCACCATGGTCCCAATTCAGCTGCTCTATAATCATTCTTACACATAACAAAATTTAACACATCATGTAGTTTGACTTCTAATGATTCACTTAATGGACATTTGTGGATTCATAAAGGTGTTTCATGTTCATGTCTTGAGCTTTTAACACATTTATATCCTGCCAAAATGTGTGTCTCAAGACAGTATACACAACTTAACTGCCTTGAGACACGTAACAGGAACTTCTTTGGACTTTACTCAAAAAACTTGAAGTAGATTTTTAAAGGGTAGCACCCAATTAGAGTTAAATACTGCTCTGAGGCATATTCTAGGCCAGGGATTCTCAATGTTGGGTCCCCAGATGTTATTGGACTTCAACTCCCATAATCCCCAGCCCCAGTGGCCTCTGGTTGGGGATTATGGGAGCTGAAGTACAATAACATCTGATGACCCAACACTGAGAATCCTTGTTCTAGGCTACTCTGTGCTACTCAGAAGCAAAGGAATGCTTTGGGGGGCTTTTATTTGCCTTCTTCTTTCGGTGTCTATAGCACATGAAGCCCTCACATTTTCAATGTTGTAGTCCAAAAACTGCTGGGGGGCCTAAGTTGAGCAGGCCTGCTCTAAAGCCTCTGTTTAGAAACTGGAAGGTTGCGCCCTGGCAAGAGTCTTTTCCAGCTTAAACTGAGTTCTGAATGAATCTACACAAAAGTGTTCAATGCAGTTTAAAATATTTCCTATTGTTCCAAACAATTATGCTACACAAAATAATTTTTTAAAAACTTTTTTAGTTTTAAGGGAATAAAACTACGTAATACCCCAAAGTACTCACCTAAAGCATGCTGTAGTTGCTTCCAGGCAAGCATCTCTCAAGAGCACCCTGGACTGAGGATACTTTCAAAGCCCCTGACAAGCTCAGTGTTCTGAGTATTGAGCACCCATCGCTGCTATATTTCTCATTCATATATTATGACGACGACTAGAGGCCTTGCACCTTCTGTTTTAAAAGCCCCTCTGCTTTTCTATTAAGCCACTGGGAAGCATATACCTCAAAACAACCACCGTGTAGTGTTGCTGGAGTGAACCATTCAGTTTACATGAATGTTCTTGATCTTCTTGTCTGTCCATTTTTTAAACCATTAAAAAGCCACCATGTCACTGTGAGCATTATTTATACCACTGCACTTCAGCGTTAAAGGGCCAGAATGAGTCTGCTTTCTGGTCCACAGATATCACAAAACAAATGTGTAGACAGAACAGGTTCTTATTCTATGGAATTCCCTGCCATGGAGAGCCAATGAATCAACTCAATAAGTTAAAAGATCCCATCTTTCTGGATCATATTTATTCTGGACCAGTCCAAGATTCTGTGACTAATAGGGGCCAGCCAGATTTCCTTGGGAAGCTCACAAGCACAGTCGTTGCCCCCAGTTACAGGCATCGCTCTGGATGCTACTGCACTGTGGAGACAGAAGTGAAGCAAACTGCTGAAAGGGTGGAAAATAAAAGCAGACAAGCAACTCTAAAACAGTTTGCCTGATGTATGTTTGGAAGTTCAAACCAAATGTTCAGGTTCTGAACCATGAATAGGACAAACCATGGTCTTGCACAGCCCCTGACCAATTGTTTTTGGACCTAGGAGCCTTATCATCTCATCTCCTTTACAAGTAATGTATCTGAACATAAACAGGCTTAACAAAGATGTTGTTAAATAATTGTACCTACATCTGAATATCCTAGTCTAGGTGCCACCGTTAAATTTATAGGTGCCATGGCTCCCTGGTTCCTGGGATTTGTCAGGCTCTGGCCTTGCATCATGTCTGAGTTCAGTACAGTAGGAAGTGGCATGCTACATAGCTCTCCACCTGTAAACTTGGTTTTTTAATCCTTTTAAGGAAGTGTTTTATTGCTTTTATCCCTAGACTAGTCTAGGCCTGCCAACCTAGCAAAGATCCTAAGATGTATTCTATGCCATCAACTGAACAGCTTATGGAATCACAGGTCAAACACACGTGCAGCCATTTGCAGAACTTTATTACCATTTTCTAAATTTAAAAAGCCCTCTTATCTCAATTGAAAAACTGATTACACACAATTTTACATAGATATGGACTGCCTCTGTAATTTAGTCAGTACAATTTTTTTGCAGTGAAAGAAACTGTAAGTCAAAATGATATAATTAAAAGCTGAGGTTTCGTACCTGATAGTCCGAGGTCATAATAAGTCCACCTGAGGTAGTGGTAGGAGGAACAACTCTCACTTTTTTCAAGGGAGGACCTTGTGTATGACTGTTGTCTTGGTTCCCTGGATGACCAGTTCCATTTGTATGGTTATTGCCCTGCTGCTGCTGCTGGTTCTTCTCAATTGGTTAAACACAAAATTTAAGATACAACTCAAAAGCAGTTCACGTCTAGGAAACATAAAATCCTACATATGGCTACAGTGAGTCGCAATGCTTCTTCAATACATAGATGATCATAAATATTCAAACAAATTACAACCAAGTGGCTGACATCCAGGCTGCTTCTCATGAGTAGCTCCACTGAAATTGAGACCGAGGCCCTTCTCAACTGTTTCCAGGGCTAACACACAACTAGAAGAGCAGAGGATGCTGAACAGCCACTGTTTGTTCCCTCTCTCCTGTTCTCTCCTCACCAAAATTCTATACTGTTGGCAGACAACTACTGGGCACATGAGGACCTGACGTTACCCAAGAACAGGCCTGCGCAGCCTAAGGCTCGGGGGTCTGATCTGACCTGTGGGGACTTTTCTGCTGGCCCATAGATAGGAATACCCTCCAGCAACAGCAGGAGCCATGAAGAGATCTTGGCCTTTCCTGCTGACCAGCAGCAGCGGCTCAAAGCAGTTGACTGCTTGAGACCCCTGGGCTGGAGTCTACTAACATCACCTCGTTCCTCTCATTTTTCTCCCCCGACTCCAATCTTCAGCCCCATCACTTTCATAAATATTTTAATAGTAGTAGTAGTAGTAATTATTATTATTTCTTGTTTACACAGTCAGACAGGTGTTATTGACTGGTTTGTTTTATCCAGACATCGAGTCCTTCCCAAGGACCTGGGATGGCTGAATTTTATTATCAATATTGTTATTATTTTAGATATCATCGCAAAATATAGGCTGTTCCCTTTTTGTAATTGGCTGATGGTGATTTCTGTGGCCCCTATGGCGCTGAGGTGCTCTTTAAGTTGTTTTGGAATTGCACCTAGGGTGCAAATTACTACTGGGACTATTTTGCTCTTCTGCCACAGCCTTTCAATTTCAATTTGTAGATCTTTGTATTTTGTGATTTTTTTCTATTTCTTTTTTCTTCTATTCTGCTATCCCCTGGTATTGCTATGTCAATTATTTTGACTTGTTTTTCTTTCTTCTCGACTACAGTTATATTATTATTATTGTGTAATATTTTAATGTAATAATTAATGTTCTGAAAGTTGACCTCAGCGCCCGCACACGAAGTCATGGTTGGTTTCAGCCCACCAAGGCATTTGCGTCATGCACCCCTGCCCTAGAACCTAGTGAGAGCCATTTGCTTTATTTGTTGAAACAAAAATGTTTTGAATTTCTACAAGCCCAGGAAAAGCTCCTTGTATGAAAGACAGACTTTTGAAAGAGTCAGTCTGGGTTTCACTATTAGTTAACAGAAAATCCCATTGTAGATAAAGGGGTGGGGTGGGGAGAGACCCACCCATGGTATTGAAATTTAAAGTGTGTTTTTCAACTTCTGCTCCTCATAACCTAGTCATTTTCCCATGGATTCATTAGGAAACTAACACACTTCTTCAGCAGGTGTTTGAGCTTAAACATGCTCAAACACCTGCTCTAGCACAAATATTGCAAAGGAAAACCACAGAAGGTCAGCGGGTGTGGTCTCAAGAGAAATAACCTGGCAGAATGATGTTTTACCTCTTCACCCAAAATACATGGGCACTCCTGTGTCTGTGTAATTTACAGTGAGTCAGACCACTGATCTCATTGTCTACGCTAACTGGCAGCATTTCTCCAGGGTTGCAGAGAAAAGCCTTCCAGTCCCACTTGGGGATGCCAGGGACTGAAACTGGACCCTTACACATGCAAAGCAAGTGCTCTACCTCGGAGGTAAAACCCCATTCCCAAACACTTATAAACAGAAATATTAACATTAAATATTACTCCCCACCCCTAAACCCAGACAATTCTAAACTAGTAGAACCTGATTAACAACATATCTCCCCTTGCAGTGATAATAAGGATTAGAGGGAGGACTAGGCCTCACTTGCAGCAACTGCTGGGAGGGTGGGCCTTTCCTAAAAAGGAAAAAATGTCTGGGAAGTTCAAATCAAAAGGACCAATCCAAAGGACTGGGCAGGGATTTCTGGCTCAGCCACCAGAAGAAGCTGTGGTCTGTTCCAGGAGGAACCAGCACGCCGAGAGCTGCTAAGGATATGGGAAGGCCACAGTCTGTGAATAATAAGGACCAATACAGTTAAACGCATCAGGGAAGTTATTTTTATTTACTGATTGCTTAGAATCTGAAATGCCAGAATGAAAACTCTTATCTGTTTTATGAAAACACAATTGTTCTTATTGCATACTTTTTTCTTTCAATCTGATAAATCCTTGTTGCCCAAGTGTGCTACTCTTCCTTTTGGGTCTGCCTTAGTCACACCTTTGGAGGCCTAGAACTGCTCAGCTCTGGGTTTTGCCACTTTACCCCCACCAGGAACCTTATATGGAGAGTGAGTTTTCCCACATAAAAATAAAGTGGATGGTGGCAGACTACTCTGAATCTCTTACAGAAAAGGATTCAACCCCAGTGAACTCCCTCCTCTTCTGGCAGGAGTCATAACACCTCTGAATTTATTTCTGCTTCATGGACTTCCGATCAATACCTACTTTATCTCCTTTGTCATCAGGCTCCTCTTCAGTTAAAAATTCTCGTTTGGGATATGGGATCTGACAACCTGCAAACACACTGCAAAGAAGGAGAAGAAGAAGTACACCTAATTACTGCTAGGTAAGTTAGATGAAGCCTATTAGATCTGCATGCCTGCCCTCCCAAGTTGTGTCTTTTTATTGTGTGCAAGTCATGCTTACCAATGGCAATAAACTGGCCATTAACACTTATCTGAGTTGTGCCATGTGTTTACAAGAAATCTGAAATGTCAAGCAGTGAATTTAGTCTTGTTTAAGCACTCCAAGAGAGGACACCATTTCCTTGGAAGGTCATCAAGATCTTCTATACAGAGAGAACCTCTTCACATTAAGAACTATGTATACTGCTTGTCATACAGAGTTAGTAACACCTGCTAACTTGACAAAACGGCTCCTTTCAAATGATTGTCTTCTGTTTAGCAGAGGGAGAATAAGTGGCTCTGTTCACCCCAGCACAGCACACTTCCAGTGGCTGTTGCTGGTGTCTACTGTGTGTGATTCTTTTTCCAGTTTGTAAGCCAATCAGGGACAAGGAACCATCTTATTTATTTATTTTTCATTATTTATGTAAACTGCCTTGGTAACCTTTTTTGTTGAAAAGCAGTATATAAATCATAATTATAGTAATCAATATCAGTAATAGTGATGTTCTCTATTGTGGAGCCTGTGCTAAGTAAAAACTGTACATAAGCTTGCCTCCATTTACCCAGGAGCAGGTGGCATGTAGCCACTGCTGACTAGAGGTGAGCACAAAACAGATTTTGCGTTTTGAACTCAAAATGAAATGCAACATCTTCTAATTGATTTGTTGAAATAGCAGCCAAGCCAGCAGTTTCGACAAAACACTCGAAACATTTTGAGCGCCATTTTTCCAGGGAGAGCTGGTCTACCATTTGGGGTTGGCGACTAGAACAGTCCCCCAATACAGGCTGATGGGCTAAGCCCAGGGTAAGGCTTGGTCTACCTGCCTTATGTGGCAAGTAGACCAGTCCTCTGAGGGCAGGCCAACGTGTTAAGTCCGGAATGGAGGCCTGGTCTACTTGCGGACCCCAATTGGTAGACCAGCTCTCAGAAAAATGGTGCTCAGAAGAGGGTAGTTTTGCTTTGAGCTCGAAACAGGCCCTTTATTTTTAGGGTGTTTCATTTTGAGTTCAAAATACCTGAAACAGCTGTTTTGAGCTCAAATTGTTTCGGGTTTGAATCGATTCGCACATCTCTACTGCTGACTGCCGTTTTGAGACACCTGCAAATAATCTCAAATGTTATCTCTTCCAGTTAGGACATGCTTGGTATGGCTTGACTCACTTCTACATACGACTGAAGACACTACTCTTCAGATACAGCTTAAAATTTAGGATGGGCATTCTCTGCTTTTTCTTATGTAGCAACTTTTATTATTAATATTAATATTAACAACAACAACAACATCCTGTGCAAACAAGAAGAAATAATAATAATAATAGTAATTATTATTATTATGAGAAACTATTCAACACCAATGAAACAAAGCAGGCCTACAAGAAAGAACAAGTCAAGAACCGAGCAGAAAGATGGAAAAATAAGCCACTGCATGGTCAATATTTGCACAATATAACTGGAAAATCAGACATCACCAAGACCTGGCAATGGCTTAAGAATGGCAACTTGAAGAAAGAAACTGAGGGTTTAATACTGACTGCACAAGAACAGGCACTAGGAACAAATGCAATAAGAGCAAAAGTCAAAAAATCCACAACAAACAGCAAGTGCCGCCTTTGTAAAGAAGCAGATTAAACAGTGGACCACCTAATCAGCTGTTGTAAAAAGATCACACAGACTGACTACAAACAAAGGCATGACAAGGTAGCAGGGATGATACACTGGAACATCTGCAAAAAATACAAGCTACCTGTAGCCAAAAATGGGTGGGACCATAAAATTGAAAAAGTGGTAGAAAATGAAGATGTAAAAATATTATGGGACTTCCGATTACAAACAGACAAACATTTGCCACACAATATACCAGATATAACTGTAGTCGAGAAGAAAGAAAAACAAGTTAAAATAATCAACATAGCAATACCAGGGGATAGCAGAATAGAAGAAAAAGAAATAGAAAAAAATCACAAAATACAAAGATCTACAAATTGAAACTGAAAGGCTGTGGCAGAAGAAGACCAAAATAATCCCAGTGGTAACTGACGCCCTGGGTGCAGTTCCAAAAGACCTTGAAAAGCACCTCAACACCATAGGGGCCACAGAAATCACCACCAGCCAATTACAAAAAGCAACTTTACTGGGAACAGCCTATATTCTGCGACGATATCTATAACAACAGCAACAACATTGACAATAAAATTCAGCCATCCCAGGTCCTTGGGAAGGACTCGATGTCTGGATAAAACAAACCAGTCAATAACACCTGTCTGACTGTGTAAATAATAATAATAATATAAATACGCACACCTACATCCCTCTGACCTATTTTACTTCATCACATGCATCACTCTAATGAGTGTTTCTATAATACAGCTAAGGTTACAGCAATGTGTCTTCAGCCTCGATATGCCAAAAGCCATACTGGCTAAATTCCATGCTATATCTTTTCCAGGGAACCAGAGAGAAACTTTTATCTCCAGAACAATTTTTATGGATTGCCTATCACCAACAAGCCATTGATACTAGATTAATAATCCATCTTTAGGTCCTTTGCAGACCATCAAGGCAAGCTTACTAACCAATACAGTACCAAAGAGTCTTCTCATAACACAATAAAACAGCAAATAAAACCAGAAGCCAGTAGCACAATTAAATACAGAACGTCTCTCAAAGATACATGCCATCCTTGTGCAAGGGTCATACTAATCTCATCTGTATTGTTCCCATTTTAGTATGCGTACTGCCAAAGTACGTATGAAACAGTCTATGTCAACATTAGAAGCAGCATATTGCTTTGACTGCTAATCTATATCCTCTTGCATGTGTTAAATGATAAAAACTAACCTCTTGGTTAAGTGAACCTGAATGTTCTGAACTGGGAAGATTCTAATAGGTTTAGACCAGCCCACATTAATGCTTTTATCCTCTCAATCAGTCAAACCATTGAACACTCACCCCCTTTGGGGACTTGAGTGGCTAGAGACAGGAAGCTGGCTGAACATCTCCTCACAAGGATCTATAAACCAAATCCCAACCCTTATTCCAGTTGTACTTCTCTATTTCATGGGTGGTTGCAAAAATACTAGTTTATAATAAGTATTAGGGTGGATTCACTCCCAGTGGTGGATCTGCAAGGATGCTCTATTGCTTTTGCTGTAGTTCTGGGGTGATTGGTTGTTATTTTTAGATGTACAAATTATTGTATTGATTTATGGCTTTATCTCTGTAAGCTGCTTTTAGTGTTAACTTGTTACACGACCTCTGCGGTGTTGGAAAAAAGAGGAGCGAGACACACACTACTGATATTCCACAGCCTATTTATTTTACTGGGCTTCTGCCCCACTCTTCCTTTGAGCTCAAAGCAGCTTACTGAAGGTTTGCAGGTGATCTCCCATCCTCACAGCTTAGAGTACTAGCAACATGTTCCTTAGCTTCATCAGAAGTGTTACATGCACCTTCAGATCACCATGTTAGTCTACCAGGTATTGTACAGAGGTCTTGCTATGTAAGCAATACTGCCTTGTACACAATAGTTCTTCACTCTGGGTATACTATTTATCGCTCAAGAAAGCAATACCTGTGATGGCCTCTGTATGAATGTTTAAGGGGAAAGTTCTATTTTAGCTGCCATCCTGCAGCTAAATAGTCCAATGAAATCAGGATTGCAGTATGTTGTGTTAAAACCTTCGAAGAGTTATTCTTGGCCTTCCAGAATTTATCATGCGGCCCTTTCAGACTCAGACCCTTCCAAGACCAATGCACAGTCTGCCTTCTCTCATTGTCAGAACTTTATATAGAGCCAGCTATATATATGTAAGGGGACTGCAAGGGAAACACCTATGCTTGTATTTTGCTCCACATAGCAAACTGAAACAAAGACCATATGAGCCAAATCTGCAATTAGTACATATTTTGCATTGCAATCAATATACAGGAAAAGTGGTGTGGATCTGGATTGATTTCATGAAAATCTATGGAACTAACACTATGACAATGTGTTACAATGACAGAGAATTCCAGCTAGGAAATCCTAGGAAACAGTGTTCTCTCTAATTTTTTTTCATCTGTGTGGGGAATGAATTTTGTTCTGGGTGGCAGTATCAAGGCAGTGTGTGCACACATGTATTCAGAATGATTCAACCTGAGTGGGATCTAAAAATTAACTGAGCGGACATAAAAATGTGTGAGCGCGAGTGCACACACACGCCTTAGAGGGAACACTGCTAGGAAACTTGGAATTCTACATGTTTGCATGAATTTACTTGTTCTGCAGAGTTCCTACTGATCATGGATAAAGAGGCAAGGAGTTATACACAGAATGAAAGACCCACTACTATATATCCGAATCTAGCTCACTCCTCTAGCTTCTAGGGCTTCACCAGGAGTACTCCTCACACTTTCAAGCCCGTGTTCATAGCCATAAGGGCTTGACTGAGTGAAAGTCAAGACTCTCAGGATGCTAGTTCTGTGCAAACTATTTGCAAGGTCTTCCTTATGAACCCCTGCTAACTGGGTGAAGAGGCACTTTTCCACTGGTGGTTCTTGTATTTAGCAGAGGAAAAGCAACGGGCCTTTTCACCCTAGCACAACATCCCTCCCAGTGGCTGTTTGCTATTGTCTCTCTTTTTGATTTTTAAAAATATTTTTAGAGCCCCTTTGGGATGGGGAGCCGCTTTCTCATTTCTCTTGCTACAGCCATGCTTTGGCTAAAAATGATACATACATATTCTAACTTAACAACCCCCACCACCCTGCATACAGTTTTGCCAGTGATCTCTGCAACGACTAGCATCAACAGGTCGAAATTTCCATTTAAGATTTAAAGAAGAAAAGTGCTATTCCCATGGGCAGTTTAGGGAAGACCAGCCTTGCTGTGCAATGGTAGAAAATGAAGTCTGTTCAGAAGCTGATATGATCCAATGAATTTTATTTTCAGAAACAGATTTAAACTCACTCTACATGTAGCACATACTTTAATACTAAAAATGCAAATCAGGTGTACAAGCCAAACTGGTGCTAAAAAAAATAAAATTGCTGGTGTGGGGTGTGTATGTGCGTGTGTCCAGACTGACTGTCAAGTCTGAAGGCAGATGGTCTTTACTCAGTCTACCCACTAAATTTACAAAGAAATGTAAACTAATTAAGATAAACGTCATCTGACATTTGAGAAGGGAGAACTGGACCTGCAGGCAGTTATCAGTTGACTATGAAGATCTGTAGCATGCATAATCAACCTGTCAGTGAGTAATAGGATTAGCGCTATGACTAAAGGGATCAAAGACTCCTAAAACAAGAGACCAATAGGAACACTACTTAAAAGTGGCAAATGGCACAGTAAAGCTTGCAGCCTTCTTACTACATCTGCCAGAAGTGTTAATAATATACTGTTATTCTTAGCTACCACAACCCCATTCTAAGCACATCTATCCTATACACTGAAGACAAGAAAGCATTTTGAAAGAAACATGAATAGCTAATAAACTGACCACTTACTCAGATGTAGGAAGTGGATCTTCTAAGAAGTAAGGATCCTGCATAGCCTGTTCTGAGGTAATTCTCTTTACTGGGTCCATAGTAAGCAATTTCTGTAGCTGAGCATAGTTAAACACACAAAACATTCAGTGATGTCAAGCCGACCAAGAAAATATTTGGGGCATTCAGTGTGTTATGATCTATGGAGGCCTAATTAATGTTGTCACATCAAATTCTATGTTCCTCATCCTTCCGGATTATCCTGGCCATGCTTCCAGCTGTGTGAAAAAAGCTACACGGAGTGATACCTGCTTAAACACACTGGCTTATATAAAGAGTGACACCAGTGGAAACCAGAATCTGTGCAACCATCACCTAGCTTTGCGAATAGCCCTTGCAGAGGGTCAAGGAACCCTCAACAGTGCCATGAGCTGTGATACTGGCAGCTGCAGTGGGAGAGGAGAGAGCCATATGGAAACATCTGCTCCACCAGTGAAGCAGATGTTTCCATCTGGCTCTCTCTTCCCCTGCAGCCCATATCGCAGCTCATGGCACTCACTGCTGAAGGTGCCTCAACCCTCTGCAAGGGCTTTTTAGGAAGCTAAAGGAGCCTCTCAGAGAAGCTGCAAAGGTTATGGACAAAACATTCCATTAAGTATTGCTCTACATCAGCCACTGTTGTAAGATTTTCTCTTGAATTGACTTAGGGTGGCTGGCTTAAGCAAATGGGATGGTGGGACAACAGAATGTTTTATATTCTAATACATTTTAGAGCATTTTATTGTTACCCCTCCAAAATTTAGGGAACCAAATTAGAAATTTAGCATATTCAACTAGGTTGTATCCTAAATTGGTTTTGCGTGAATAGAAAGCACTTGTATGGTCGGCGTGTATGTTATTTTCATGATTTCTCTCTCTCTCTCTCTAGCCTCTGTGCTGCATCCAGTTCTGCTCTGGAGGGTCCCCAGACCCACAGGAATGAATTTTCAGGAGATGGGGGTGCTGGGAAGTTCCCTCGCTAAGATTAGGATACAACCCACTTTGTCCCATTGCTGGTCTTCAGTCTTGATATGAAATGCAGCAGGCAGATTAGAAGGAGAACACTGACCTTTAAAGACCAGCATTCCCTCATATGACTATCCAATTGCTTGGCTCCTACCATTAAAGGCAAGCACATAATTTTTAAAAATCAAAATATTGGCTTAATCTGGTCATCCAACATTCCAGTTCAAGACTTGTTGCTGATTTATACTTTATAGTTGCCACCTCAAGCTCTAAAAAAGCGGGGTTGGGTTTTCAAATAACGACAAGCCAAAGAACAGGGTTCGAGAAATATAGCATTTTTCTTATTTTAGCTATTATTGTTTCATCTCACCCTACTTGGATAGGTAAGGCACTCTTACTCTTTTAAAGGCTGTCTGAATGCCCTTAAGCAGTGCAGCTGTTTTATTGTAAATGTCACAAAGGCAACAAGAGGTTAGAATGCAGCATAAAGTACACCCAAGCGTAAACGTTCTATTGAAATGACAAGGTGTTGTATGCTTAGTAGCCATGTTCCAAGACTGTCATGTGATCAATTTACCATCACCCCCAGCACTGCCAATCCAGTTAACTCCCCATCCTTGCCCGTCAAGCTTCTTCAACCAGCCCAGAAGGAGAAAAAGACAGAGTAAGACAAGCAAGAGGAGAAAATTTTCAGTAGTATGGCAGAACTTTCCCAGCAGGGAGCTAGATGAAACAAAAGTCATGCCAGCTAGAGGGACCATTCACCCCATCCCACCCCTGCTAAAGCCAAGTGACTTGCTCATGCAACTAAGTTGTCTAGATATGTTCAATAGGAACAGAATTTGTAGCCAGACATGCTGCATACGTCCACCTTGCCAATAAGACAGGACTTAAGGGACTGATGATAAATATGTCCTTCAGACAATGTAGCCCCACTTAATTCCCAGCACTTGGGAACTCTATGAATTAGACCTTAAGGTTTTCGTTCAGAGATTCAGCATACTTTGTGGAGTTTTATCACTATAAAATGCTCCAATCCTGTACTATGGCAAATACTTTGGTGCTGAATGAAGAAAGATCTGAATGTCAAGTGTTATCCACCCTGTCCCCCATTTCTGCTTTATATAAAAATATATTCTGTACAGTATTTAGAACACTGCAAAATACAGCTTCAGAAACATTGAAAACTGACAAGGTTCCTGCCTGCAACCTTGGAGAAGCCGCTGCCAGTCTGTGAAGATAATACTGAGCTAGATAGACCAATGGTCTGACTCAGTATATGGCAGTTTCCTATATTCCTATGACATCAGACTTACTAGAAAACCTCACAGTAATTCAATTTAGTAATACACAGCAGCTTAAGCATCTCAGGTTAATATTTTGGGAAAGTGTAAAAATTCAGCATTGGTTGATTTCATACTAACAGAAGCTTACCAAGTGGAATGCTTTACTATCTGGTTTAACTTTATGCTTTTCCATATATTTGATAAGGCTGCAGTTGGTATACCTGAAAGAAAAACATTGATTCATAACACTGAAACATCCCTTGTAGCAAACTTGACAGAAAAAATATTTTCCGTGGATGGTATAAGACCTCTGGTCTTGTTTCCACTTTTAAAAAAATGCAGTGGTTCTGAACTGTTTGGTTAATTGCAATTCAAAATGGTGCCAGTACTGAAAGGAAGTAGCCTGAGGCCTCATACTCATTTTATTCATGCCACATGGAAATTACTTCATCACTATAGATATGACTCAAATATCAGGGGATAAAAAGCTGTGAAACACTATTAGCATTATCAGTTATTCAGTTCTCCTCCTGTACAATTTTACATTCGCGTATTTTGGGTGATTAGGTTTTTTTCAAAATGGGTTTTAAAAATCATTAAAGCCAAATCTTATCAATGTTACACCTGGAAGCCAAAGGACTGAAATTTTTAATGCAGCAGATTTAGCTAAGCCACAATAATTGTATGTATGGTAGCTTCAAAATTATCCAGACAATGTGAAGCAACATGGTTTTATAAAATCCTAAAGTATATGCTGCACAATGGTCCACAAGTTTGACTTTGGCTTAGTACTCAGCCATCATGTGTAGTCACCACAATGCAGGGGAAGGCAAAAAAAGACAGAAATAATTCCCAGGAAAATCTGGCTACTGGCTGACACCTTAACGAAGCACTGGTGCTTCTGAAATGTTCAACTTACTCGACTCCGGGGTGGGGGGTGGGATTTCAATGATCTCCCCTTCCCCAGGAAGTGCTCTGTGCCACCCAAAAATATGTCTCAGAGGGTCACAGAGACTTCAGGCTATATTTTCAGGTGACAAAGAGGACTTTCAGGAGAAGGGGAGATCACTGAATTCCCCCACACAAAGGTGCAGCATTGGTTTGGACTGTAGTTTCACCAGTGCTTCATTAGTCAAGATATCAGCCACTGAGTTTGTGAACCCCTGAATTTTGAGAACCATCACAAAGAGAAAAACACATTTTTTAAAGTTACCTTTGCTTAACAAAACTTACGTGTTTCTTCGAAAATCTTTCATTAATGTTGAATGTTCAGGCATCTTTTTAATATCTTCCCAATCTTTATCTGTGAAGTGAATGTTAGAATTTTCTTGCCTCACTTTACATAGAGAATAGGACATTATCACATACACATTAAAAACTATTATTGCTCCCTTTCCATCTGTCTAATTTTGCTTCTTTGTTCAGCCTTGATAAAATAGATGAACATGGTATCCTCATTTATGGTTTCCTGAGTAGAACTAGAACAAAGTCCCCAGACTGGGACCTATAATTACATATTTATAAAATATACAGACAGCTTTGCTTTTTAAAAAACTCAAAGCAGTGCATGTTTAAAAAATAGAGCAATCCAGTTCAGCTTCTCTAGCAACCTCCCGTAGTAATTCTATAGAACACATTTTACAGCACATTTGTAAATACTACCACTACCACAGTAAATATTGAAAGGACAAAATTTAGCATTCCAGATTATGGTTCTTTATTTTGAGACAATTAGAATTTCTATTTAGTCTCCTGCTAACTGAGCAAAGATGCACCATTTTACAGCGGTGATTCTATTTATTTAGCAGGGGGACAGAAACAGGCCCTATCAATTTCCAACACAAAATCCCTCCAGTGGCCGTTGCTGGTATCTATCTTAGGTTTCTTTCTTAAGGTTGTGAGCCCTTTGGGGAAAGGAAGCCATTTTATTTATATCTATGTAAAACGCTTTGGGAACTTTTGTTGAAAAGTGGTATATAAATATTCGTCGTATTCAGCGTATTTGTATTCGTATTCAGTTGAACAATAAAAAACAAATACAGTTTCATTTGCAATGTTTGCTAGCTAGAGCAATATCATCTAAATCAGTGTTTCTCAAACTTTTTGGAGTCAAGGACCGCTAAATTCTTCGTGCAGAGTTTCAAGGACCGCTACATTCTTCATGCGCAGTTTCCCGGACCAGCAGTTAGTAAAGGGGTTGGTTTCAAGTCTATCTATCTATCTATCAGACTTCTATACTGCCCCAAACATGCATCTCTGGGCAGTTTAGAATGAAAATAATATAAGCATTAAAATAATTAAATTTGGAATCTTTTGCAAACATGGAATATTAGGGGTTCTTAACCTTGGGTCCCTCAGTTAAACTCCCATAACCCCCAACAACAATGGCATTTGGCCATTATGGCTGGGGATTATGGGAGTAGAAGTCCACCAACGTCTGGGTACCCAAGGTTGAGAACCCCTGAATCTAAAAGCCTGGGTGAACAAATTTGTCTCCAGTATGTCTTCAGTATGTGCGGGGTGGGGGTGGAGGTGCTTCTGATTACTCAGTGGAGAGGGTATGTTGGGCCATTAGAAAAATTCAAAAGCTACATGGGACCAATGAAAACAACATACAAGCAAGCCCCACTGATGCAAAAGGGAAACAGCGTTCCCTCTCAAGGCGCCTTGACCACAACAGGCAGCTGGGTTTCAATCAACCAACCTTTGGCTGCAAATAATGAGCATGCAAGAACCAGCAGCCCTTCAAGTGGCGCCCACTGCCATACTTTTTCCTCCATGCCCGCGCACTGCATACAGTTTGAAGCTGTAAAGATAGGGAATAAGATAGCTGTAGGAAGATCTCAGCAGCACATGGAGGCAAGGCACAAGAAGGGTCCCATGCCTCCGTGATACTCTTCCTCTTCCGTGCCATGTGCAAAATTGAGGAAGTGAGTGCCTTGATTTCAGTTGGGGGTGGGGGGGGTTGACTCCCAGTCAGGGACCGGCACTCAAGCCTTCGGGGACCGGCAGCGGTCCAGGGACCGGTGGTTGAGAAACACTGATCTAAATAGTTGCTGAAAGATTTACAATGATGATTCAACCTAACACTTCAGCATACAATGTTGCACAGAGGATGTCAGTCAAAATTGTAACAGAGGAGAAAACACTGCTATACTATACTTGTTTTTTAGTTATCTATGTCAGTAGCCTACTGCTTTTTTAGACCTAGATCCCACATTTAAGCGCAACATACGAGAACAGCTTATTAAAATATTTAACAAATATGTTAAAGCAAGCAAGCAAGCAAGCAAACAAGCAAGCAAGCAAATAAATAAATATACCTGCAGGAAATCCCATTACGTTGAATATTCTGTCCAGCTGGTCATGATGATATGGATTACTAGTTTTTATATCCTCTTGTCGGCAGTGGAATATTGGCTCTGATGTTAGTAGCTCTGCAAATATACACCCTATAGCCCAAATATCTTTACAAAAAGGGGGAAAAATCAAATAGGTTTTTCTAAAAGGAGGGAGCATAGCCTGTCAAACAGCTGCAAGAGATTACACACAGCCTCTTAAAGCAAATAATTCTGCTTTTAAGTGATTCAAAAAAGCCTGACATGTCCACTGCAACTGTGATGCATTTCCAAATTTGACTTACAGTCACATATTACACATCACAGACATTACTATAATAAAAATGTAAGACAATATCTTCCTTTTAATGAACACAAAGGGCAGCACCCAAACTAGTTCATCATGATGAAGCGCCACTGAAATCAAAGAGTTACTAATCTAAGTCCCATTAATGTCAATGGGATTTAGTTGTGACCAGAGGAGCACAAGTTCAGCTCTCCAGCTGTAGTTGGACTACTATCATCTCCAACTTCAGTGGCCAATACCGATTATTGGAGTTATTAGTCCGAAATCTGCAGGAGGGCCAAAGTTCTGAAGCCCTGGCCACCTTTCTGATCCCGTTTTTGGGTTTGGGCTCAGTTTGACTCCCTGGCCCAGTGCTAGCTGATGTTCATCAAGCTTTGTTTTGTTTGTTTTTTAAACTCTCAGATTCAATCCTGGTTCAGACACTAGGTTTAAAAATTGCAGCTAGCCATATTGATTCATGAGAAAAAACCCAAACACAACAGTCTGGTTTATTAGGACCAACCAAAATGATGATGTGAGCAGCAAGCTAGAGAACTCAAACATTTGCTGCTTACAACTGTGTATCATGTATTGGCTGGTCTCAATAAAGATGTATCCAGACTGTGACTTAACTTTAAGTGGTTTGGTAACTGGTTCAGACATATTTAGTGTAGAACTACAGTTTTTTTAACCTTTTAAAAACAAGTATAACCCTTCTATCTCAAACATTCAGCTCAGGTGTCCCATATAAGCAGCCAAGAATTGTGAAAAACGCTCCCCCACCCGCCCGTCCTGGAAGTAAATAAAATACAAGCCAAATACAATCTGCTCTGGAATCAGACAAAGGGAGGGAAAACCTCACCACACACAAAAACACCTAACTCTAGGCTGTGGTTTTCTCTCCCCACCCCCATTCTCTGGAGGCTCATGACCAGGAGCTTACCCAGATTCTACTTCTATATACAGAGCATTGCACCGCATCTTCAATATGCATATACAATCACATGTAAAGAATACATATTGGCGGGGGAGGGGGGGCGACATGTGCATTCTAAATAGTCACCCAAAATGAAACATCTAAGCTGTGAAAACTTATTTTTGTGTAACAGTTAACATAGTCAGATCTGATTAAAAACACAACCTCAATTCCTGTAAATTGGGGGGGGGGGCGCTCACCTGTAGCCCTCCAATTGCAATTTTTCTTTTTAAAATAACCAGTCCAACATCACCCTCCCCACCCATGGAGAGCATTGCTAGGGGCAAGCAGCAAGTTGTCCCCACCTCCCCCCATGGAGCAGAGGACAATTGGGCTCCTAAATGTTTAGGCTGGCTTCTAGAGCCAAAGAAAATTTGTCAAAGCCTGCTGTAAAGGCTTTTACAGTTACTTCTAGTGTCTAAGATTTAAATGAAAAGAAAAAAGATCAAGGGAGCACTCAAAAGCACATTGGAAAAACAGATGTTTTCAGTAACAATGAAGCCAAAACCAAATAACTCATTTGAGTATGAGAAGTCGTTTATGAGAATCAAAGTGTTCCCGTCATTGTACAAGTAGTTTAAATCAGTTCTAGGCAGTGGAAGATATTTCATCTAACAAGTGAAAACATCACTAAATTCCACAGAATCTTTGCCAGTTAAGTTCAGTGAAGATATCTGATATTTTATTTTATGCCGCTTTATGTACAAATATGGACTAAAGTTGTAGATGGGTCAACAAGTTTTGAAGCAATAAGATTTACTGAATCATTTCCACAATAGTAAGACACTTGTTTTCTGATTAACTCCCAAGTGCTCAGAGTATGGATATTTTCTTTACACAAAAGAAAGAAACATGTGAATCATAACTGATACAGTAGACAGATCTAACTTTTGAAAGATCAGATTACTTACCAATAGCTTTGGTATAATGTCTTGCTCCAAGCAGCAATTCAGGAGCTCGATACCAGAACGTTACAACTACCGGATCCAAATCGGCTAAAGGCTTCAAAGGTGAATTAAATAGCCGGGCAAAGCCCATATCAGCTGTAAAAGGAGTAGGGAAGATGCTTTAAGTTTTAGCACACTGGTTGCTTGTTATGAATTGACTGAAATCAAATGCAACTCACATTGGAGCAGAAGTCCTGTCAGCTACCTTAAAACAAGCTCAATAGGAGCTTTTAAGAATTTTTATGCCAAACATGTAGCATTATAAGGCATAACCTAACACAAACTCTTGACCATCCAGGATTCACCAATGTTCTGAATCAAAGGTGATCAATGCTCAGAATGCTGGGAAATCCAGATTAGTAGGGAAAGTCCAACCCATTAAAAATTATATAATGGGGGGCGGGGGCGGAGAAGTAGGTGAAATACTAGGCTGAAAACATGTCCAATTCTTAGAAGACAGTTCTTCATTAATCTGACAAATATTGAAATTCTGAGGCACCCAGGTAACAAAGGACCTGGTATATTTCCATTTCTAAAAGAGGCAACAGATACAAAAAGTGTCTAGAGGCAAGCACCAAACTGGGTTTCCTTCAGGCCTAGGTAGGGAAATACTCCCAATTCCTGCTATATTCATTTGCCTCAATAACTCTCATCTACTTGGGATTTTTTACCATATTATACCCAGAGTCAGTTTACACGAACACTGTCAAACAGCAGTAGATTAACTCCACAATTATTTCATGTCTGTACTGTCAGAGTTAGCAGTGTGTACACAAATTATTACTGAAATAGAACTACAACTGTTTGACAGCAAATGCACCGCCATTTACTTGGCCAATTCCAATAGAACTGAAATTCTACTTGAGGTTGCAGTTGTAGGGCATACACAGAACTGAGCCTGATTTTAAGAACATGAAGCCCATATTTTCAAGCAACAAGCCTCCAGACTGCATATTTTCACCAGAAGAGAGATTCCTTTAACTTGCTCTACAAGTGAAAGCATTTGTTTCTACATACAGCCCTATTTAAAAACAATTATTATGTTTCATTTTAAAGTTAGAAACCATTTAGAAATACCCAATATTAAAAAGCAGGATAAACCTTTAGCTGCCTGGAGAAAGAAAAATAAAGTGCACTAATACATCCTCTATGGCTTCATAGAGAAAAACTGCAGTGTTTCTAAAAAATGCTTGAACAGCATAAGTCCAGCACTTCAGGATAATTCGCTGTCATAATAAGGCAAAGACTCTTCAGTTTTATTACACTTGGAAGTCAATCTTCCCATTAATGGCACTGGATGGCTCAAGCGGACTGAAAGAAGCTTTTTCACACAATCAATAAAGTGTAACCAATTTGGGGAGCAATCAGGTTTTTCAGGATGTTGCAAATAGCTTGCAAAAAGAGTGGGTGGTCAATTTCCAGTTAAGAATGGATAAGCTGTCTATATCACAAATATCATCACCACAGCTAATGCTAGCTGACCTACTCTTTAGCCATCCATGTTTTGCCAACAAGAGGACCTCAATCTGCCAATGTTAGTACCGCTGTGCACTTACAAACCTTTAGGAGCCCAGAGTGCTCAACACTGGTCTAATTCTATTCCTTTTGAACTGAATGATGCAAAGTTCATTGACTTCAACAGGAAAGAAATGAACACAAAAATCTGCTCCCTTGGTTAGCAGATTGTTGATCAACAGTCTCGTACAACCAAAAAAAAACATGTAATCATGGAATACTAGGTACATTACAAAAGCAAATTATCTCAGAGAATGAGCCAGAGGGAAGGGGAAAGGAACACCTTTGAACATTCAATACCGAATTCTTAAGCTTAAAAATTCAGGATGCATATTAGGTGTCTCCTAGTGTACACACTTAATGTCCTTTGGACACTGATGTGCATTGCACATGTTCTGGGCCATACCATTATGTGGAATTTATTGTTAGTCTAGTTTTAATTACTTTTTAATGAGCCTTTTTAAAGAGCCTTAGAATATGGAATTTCTGTATTACAAGAAGATCTGGAAATAAAAAATTGTCCTAATAGCTTCTCATTGCCTCCATTTTAAAATCATGCTGGTTTGAGTATTTCCTTCAATTAATGCTTGTGAGCTTTTTTGTCTCTTGTTGAGAAACTTCTACACAGTACTCTTCATGCAACCAAAAGTCACTCATTTTATTTTTATACATTTATATCATTCAGCACTTATGTAAAACATTTTAGTAAAAAATGTAACTTAAGGTTTTCCCTTTTTGTCATCCCTCCAAGCTTTCTTTATTTTTGTCCAGTATTAACAGATTTTACCTCTCCAGTTTGATGAGGTTTCATCTGTGATCCAGCAAGTGTTAACAGTGAGTACTGACCTACGCAACTGCACCTTTAGAACATTCTATCTTAAATGCTACACTGGGACTTATCAAAGATATTAACATACCAATTTTTACTCTTCCTCGCTCAGGACCTTCACCCATAACTAAAATATTAGCAGGTTTCTGTGGAAAAAAAATAAATACACAATACATATACCAAGATAAACCTAAACATTTGTGCCTGAAATTAGTAGCTTTACTTTTCCAGTTTTAAACAAAAATGCAGTGGAATATCATAGAGATAGTGCCTGTACATTATTAGTTTCTGGTAAGGCTTTACAAGCAGCCAAATCATAAGAGTCCTTGCCAACCTTCATATTCTCCCTCTAAAAGAGCTTCCTTTTAATAACTTTTCTCACTGTACCCCCCCCCGCCCTCAGAAAAGTATGAGCACTTAATCCTTGAGTTAACCCAAGAAAGAAAATATTGCTTCTCCCTGCCTAATCTCTAAAATTAGTCAAGTATAGAAATCAGTCTACCCCACATTTTGCATATCTTCCCAGTAGTATTTTAAATAAACCAGTTACTGTATAAAATACACAGTTCTAAGAGATTTATTGTTCTATAATTAGGCAAGAGAACTGTAAACTGGAACCTTCAGTCTGAATATATTAATTCAGCATTCTAAGGGGTCTGCTATCAAAAGAACTATAGATTTAAACTTCAATCCCTCTTAACACTGCCTTTCAGATGCCACCCCCCACCCCACTCTCTGCTGATATGATGTTTTCAGAATTATAGATCCTAGTCTGGACTAAAGGATTGCTGCAGAGGTTTCTCTTTCTCTTGTCCAGTGTTTTCCTTTATCCCTCCTTTTGTACCGAGCATCACCTCTCCCCACCCCATGGCATCTGCTTTTACAATTTCTTGCAAATAAGTAGTAAGCAGTTTGTGGACTTTTGGAAAGCGCTATAGAGCCACACCAATACTATATCACAGTCTTCTCAGAAGGTTTATTATGAACCTATATAAAATGGTAGTATTAACTGTATTTAACTAAGAGTATATTAACAGCTCAGATTTCTCTCTCTCAAACCAGTTTCAAGAATAAATTCTTTTGAGAAAATTTGGCATCAACAGTTCAGAGTGCAATGCTTTGAAGTAGGTTATCAAGTATGCACAAAGGTAATTTTTTTCCAATCAAGTATTGTCACAACAGTAAAGCTACTGTGTGACCACATATCTGTGAACTGTAAGACAGCACAAAAATGTGTTAGATAAAAGTACTTCAAGGAGGCTTTTATGGATGAATGAAAACACCTTTGATAGGAACAGCTGTAATCTTCCATCATTAGAGGGCCAGCATAATCAGCGAAGAGCAGATTTGAAAAGGGATATGCATGACTCTGCACAAGTTTAAGGATGGCTACCGTGCAGTTTCAGTAAGATATGTGTTATTTAGTTTTAGCTAAGAAAACCTAAAACTACCATTGCACTATCAGACTATTTCATCACTTTTGGTCATCTGACACAGACAGTGGCTGGTATAATACGAGGACAATATACAGCAGAATACACAATACTCTTTGGTCTAAGATATACTGCAAAGACATTTGGCCCATTCACAGGTACACCCTTTGCAACACTCATACAAAGAGCATATAGTGTATACAGTTAAAGATCTGTACACAGGTACAGCCATTCACAGGTTATGTTGAATGCAGTTACAGCAGTACACTTCCTATCTGTATCATGCATTTGAAGGGCCTGTATCCAGGTTCACTTTTAAAAATGAACCCAGGTATAGTCATTCACACAAATGCATACAAGTGAACAGATTTCTGAACACTTACAGCATAATGTCTGAATTAGGCTAAAGGTGGTCAATAAGTGAGCAATGATTTGGGAAGATGGGATAGATCTAAGAAAGGAGGGGTCTTAATATAAATGCAAGGGATAGGGGAGGGGAATAGAAAGTGAAACCAAAAGTGAACTGAACATATTCACGCAGCCCTGAGAAAAAATTTTCAGTGTGTATCCTCCATTGTGGAAGGGAAACACCTATCATGGCAGCAAGCCGTAAAAAATATACCCCATTTGAACATTTAAATGAACTGCCTGTACCTGTGGATTAGACAGGCATGTGTGCAAAATGCAAACAGTGCAACAAATACATTCAAGGCCCGGGTGCCAGAATGAAACAGCACTATGAGATGTATGCACCTATTATAGTGTGTAAAGGTGAAGTTGCGCCGTTGAGTCTGTGTTGACTCCTGGCGACCAAAGAGCCATGTGGTTTTCTTTGGTAGCGAGTACCTACCTTCTAAAAATGAAACCTACATCTATCCCTGAATATGTATTAAGGTTATATTAGACAAGAATGCACTTCTACTAGAAAATGATGATTAAACAGAATCTTTCTGACCAGTGATTTAAAATCATTAAAATTGAGTCCTTCTGTGAAACAATTTTAATCATGATTTAAATCAATTTGATTTAAAAATCAACCCTGATTGTGAAACCTAGCTTGTTAAACTATTTAGAAGAATGTAAAGAGCTCTTCAGAATGTTTTGACTGAACTCCATTACATGAGGGATACATGCAGTTCAACCAGAAGTCAACATGAAAATGGCTCCCCTTGGAGAGTTTCCTGAGAGTGAAATAAATGTAACCCTCACATATGCTAGCAAGGTTCAATATGTGAAAATCATTTCCATTCAAGTCCTGCATTAAAAGGCAGATTCGGCAAGCTATTAATTAAACACAAGTCAAAGAAACTATGCAATGAACTTTACATCCCTAAACAACCAGGCCAATGCTATGCCAGTTATTCTTACATCCACTTAGTTCAGCATTGTGCTATGTTGCATTGTGGGAGGACTTGGAAGTGGGCGGAGCTATGACTAAGTAGTTCCAAGTTTCCAAATAAATCCATTTAAACTATGCATCTTGAAATGGATACATACATGTCCAATAGGCTGAACAGTCCATTCTAATCCATTAGGATGATTTTCTAAGAAGGCATTTTGTGTGTTAGAAATAAGCCTTACAAAAAGACCAGAATGTCATGCCTGTTTGATGCACACTACAGTTGACAACAACATAGTTTTCAGGGTCTCCCTCCTATAGGTTTAAGCCATATGAAGAGGAAAGTGAATGGGCTAAAGAAGCTTTATGACGCTGGTCCAAAAATAGTTCCAAATACAGTAAAGTGTGACAACAATGCCATATGCAAGTACTTGACAAGGGTTCACTGTTGAAATGAGGTTTGCTGCCCCTACTTCCCTTCAGGGATACCTTTCATCAGATTATTTTTTCAGGCTTCATTTTCAAGATAATCAACTAGCACAATTAACTCAGCTATGCAGCAGCAATTTTATCAATTAATTGTTTTTGTTGTTCTGTTAGATCCTACTGTATCTGATTTTCAGAGCACCCAATTTATTTCCCAATTTTCTCATTCCATCTTCAACACACTTATCTGATTCTCAAATATATTCTAAATTTAAAATTTCAGATAAATATGTTTTTAATCCTTTCATTGTAACTATAGATGCAGCATCCCTACTGTTTGTATCTTTGGAGTCAGACCTATACTAAGCAACCTTGGTTGGGATGTTGGCATTCTCCTCTTTCCCTGCTATTAAACAAAACAGTCACAGCAGACCATCAATGTTTATATTAACTAAATAACCCATATATTCCTCATAATGAAGAGCCATTGTTACAGATCATGTTCAAACCTAACATTGAAAACGTTTCTAAACAAATATCCCAAACAAATTCCACACATATATAAAATGCTTTGAAAAGCTTTCTTACTTGCAGCTCAAAACCTTGGTGAGATACAACCTGAAATATTTTTTCTAAGCAGTTTATTAAGGTGTAAAAGTTTGCCCCTGATAATGTTTTGGAACACACTGGAAGCACTACTAACTATGCAGCTGTCATTTGGAGCAATTCAAAGGGTAACTCAATCAGGCATGCTGACCTTTCAATGAATGTAGCCATAAACAAATTTTCAGGTTGATATTATATATACCCACTGGCAAGAGAACATAAAGGGATATTTTTACAAAACCTTTACTGTGTCTGAAACATACAAAATACGCCAGCAATGGAACTGGAAAGGATGTTCAAAAATTCAGATTGCATTACTGACTTATTTTGCACATTTCTGACACTATCATATAGCAGGATATGTTGTCTTGCCAGTGGGTATATATAATATCAAACTGAAAATCTGCTTATGGCTACCATCATTGAAAAATGTTAACATGCCTGATTCAGTTGCCCTTGGAACTAAGGCTGAGAGAGATTCCTGCCTGCAACCTTGTAGAAGCTGCTGCCAGTCTGTGAAGACAATACTGAGCTAGATAGACCAATGGTCTGACTCAGTATATGGCAGCTTCCTATGTTCCTTAGCCGCCTTTCTACAACTATTTTTGATCATTTTTCTTTGTTATGAATCCACCTACCCTCATTTTACAAATGGAAAACTGAGGGGAAACGAGTGGTTTACACGAGGCTAGTGAGTGAGTTCATGGCTGACAAAAGCTTTGAATTGGGCAGCTCCCAGCTTCGAAACCTAACCCCAGCAGTGTTAAGCTTGTTTGTGAACAAGCTCTGGTCTTCAATTCAGGGCACAGAAGTCATAACAATGAAGAGGTTATTCATGCCAAGAATATGCCCAATATTACTGGCTAGAAGGCTGTCCTTAGTGAAAGAAAGATGTTAAGTCAGGCTAGTAAATTAGTGGTTATTAAGTAACAACATACTTTTGGGCATGCTGATATATTTATACAGCATATACAATTAATTTTTACTTCTGTACTGCACGAAGGAGAGCCAGCGTGGTGTAGTGGTTAGAGTGCTGGACTAGGACTGGGGAGACCCGAGTTCAAATCCCTATTCAGCCATGAAACTAGCTGGGCCAGTCACTTCTCTCTCAGCCTAACCTACTTCAGAGGGTTGTTGTGAAAGAGAAACTCAAGTATGTAGTACACCGCTCTGGGCTCCTTGGAGGAAAAGCGGGATATAAATGTACAAATAATAATAATAAATGTGTATGTTAAATGTGCCAAATCAGATCACAATCTATTTAGGGCATTGGGAAATTTTCTGTAAAAAGTAAGAAAGATTTCTGAAAGGTTCTTGTGCAAATGAAGAAAAAAAATTGCACTGAAATTTTCTTTAATTCAATTTCCCCCCAGAAAACCCACATCAATGCCTAGAGTCCAAAGGAAACAGGTTTTTCTGATAGTGTTCAGAATTATAATCCCAATAAGAAATGCATATTAATAGAATCACTGAAGCACAATAATGAAATGAAATGTTTGGAGCTGAAAGTTCAAAATGCATGCAAATCTATAAAGAAAGAGGTGCACAGTACAAGAATGCTATGATCATGCACGTCCAGAGTATATTTTTTCTTCACAACCAGTGAAGTGAAAGAGAGCAGTTTTAGCTTGGTGAAAGTCCTGCTTCTCTGAGACACTGAAAACAATTCCTGAGTTTGAGTTATTGTCATTCAATTACCCACACAACTTGAGGCAATAGAGAATACTAAAAACTAGCATATAGTCTAATGTGCAGGGCTGTCACTTTGATGTGGGATTACAGTTCACAGGAAATAGGTCACATAAATTTGCTAGGCAATTACTTTTCTCAAGCCTAAAAAAAAAGTCTATGAAAAAGTAATTTCCCCCATGTTAGAGGAATGCTTCAATTTTAATAAGTATAAACAAACCAAAGGACTACTCTCTCATTAGTTACATGGAAAACATGTGGCTTGCCACCAAAAGAAGGTTGGTCACATTCACTCAGTTTTTTCTGGCGATTTAGATTCCAGGAAAACTAGTTCACTCTATACATTTAACACAATAGCAGCACAGTCTGTTTGCAAAATTCAACACGATCCAAGTATAACTTAATCACTCAGAATATAAAAGACTGATTAGTTTATATAGAATCTGTTATTGTTATAAATTAAAACATTAAACATAGAAACAATTTAAGTTATTTTATTGTAAACAGCCCTGAAACATGAGTTTGGGGCGGTATATAAATATATGCTTAAACACAAACACACACAGCGCCTGATCAACATCCCTGGATTTTCTAGGGGGGAAATAAAGGTGCTATTTCTAGTATAAAAACCCAACCCAGGTTTTTATACTATACATTTATCAGCTATTTAAGGCAAAAATAAGCTTACTGGATACTATACACTGGCTTCATTCAGAAGTAAAACCAAACCAAATGAGAACTTCAGAGCTGAAAATAATCGACACAACCCAGAAAAAACTAAACTTCTCTTAAGTTCAGCTGAAATAAATGAAATTTAAATATTTGTGCTCTCTTGTCAATGCAACTTGTATTAAGTCCCACCAGAATCAAGCACACCATTAAGATATTCAAGTCTCACTGATCCCTATGCAACACTCTCTGTTCTTAGGTACTTACAGAAAATATTGTGCTTTCCACATGATCACATCCTACTTCAGTAACATTTGAAACAGGGAGGCTATGAAAGAAGGACAAATGATGTGGTAATTTATCTTGAGACCACTATCCTGCCCTTCCAAAAGTTACTGGGTGGTGATCCATTTCCCTTAAAGCTCCCAAGACTGTAATACATATTTAGAACATTGATGCACAGTAAACAAGTCAGTCCTTTCTGGTGGCTCCTGTTCTCTTCCATTCACAAGCTACGTCTATTCTCAGTCTCTGCAGGTATTTCAATTTAGAGTTTCCATATATTTAGGAAAATCAAGTAGCATTCAGTTATTTCTGGAATGGTGTTAAATGGGCTTTTTTGGTCTCAAATTCCACTGGCATCTACAGGATAGATCAATATGAAAGATGAAGCTCCAAATGCCAAAGCAACTAGAGAATCTTCTCCAGAGGCAACATTGGCAAGGTCAAGCTTCTGACCTGGTCCGTTTGCAAACATATTTATCACTATTACGGTAAGTGTGAAATATGTTCACACTCACGAGAAAACCCCACTGTTTAATAAGATACATAGCAAGAACTAGTGATCTTCGAGGATCTTTGAGCTATTCGCTCCTCGGTCTTCATCACAGTTTTTAGAAAGCATGTTAAATCTTGGCTTTTTACCCAGGCTTTTATATGATTGTCTCTGCTGCTGCTTCTTTGTAGTTTGTACTGTTTTTACGCTTGTGTTTTAAATTTTTAATCAGATTTGTTTTATATTTTAGCTTAATATTTTAATTATGTCTACAATCTTATTTGTAAATTATGTGTAAACCGCCTTGGGATTATTTTAATGAAAGGCGGTATATAAATTTAACAATAAATAAATAAAATAAAATCTGAATCTTCCCCCAAATGAGAAGAGATGTGTTATGGCAGGGCTGCTCAACTTCGGCCCTCCTGCAGATGTTGACCTACAACTTCCATAATCCCTGGCTATTGGCCACTGTGGCTGGGGATTATGGGAGTTGTAGTCCAAAAACAGTTGGGGGGGCCAAAGTTGAGAAGGCCTGTGTTATAGTAAAAGACGGACAAAATAAGCAGAAATAAGTGCCACCAGCGTGGATGATCCTCTTAGTATCTACACATTTTTCTTCATTGAATCTGAAAAGTTCTACATTCCAAATGAAAGCTGAGGTGGTCAATAGGAGTTACCAGGTAGAAGACCATATCGTGGGCTTTACTGTACGAATACAGTCCAACAAAGATCTAGACACACACACAGGCTTGGCTGGGAATAGGCTATGGGCTTGCACATCCTCCCCCTCATGTGCACATTTTCTACTCTCTTTCCAGCTTGCCCTTTCTATAGCTTGCCAAGAGATCTGGAATGGGCTTGCAAACATGATTTGGAAGTTAGTTGACCTATGGCCCATGCTGTGTACAAGGCCAGATTAAAACCTGGTGCAAGTTCTATACCCAGACATTTTGGACACCTGGATTACCATGACTGCCCAACAACCTTGGACATCTTTTTATCCCACCCGATGAAGGCCTTACTACAGCATGAAACCCTAGATCTTGCTGCCTGAGATCCATCTTCAACCACAGCAGACCCGGGGGTGGGGTGGGGCGACAGACTGAGATTGAGAGAGAAAGAAACCACTCTCCCTCCCCCAGCCCCACACTGCCTTCTTAAGAGTTCTTTTCAAATGGGTTAGCTACACCAGCCCCCTCTTCCCCCCTCAAAGCAGCCTTCAAGCCTGCTATGACAAACAATACACAATACTCAGTTATAGTGCAATGTCTTTTAAATAAGCCTATTTCTTTATTTTGGAAAAATCCTTGTCTTATGCCCGTTTGTCCCTCTGGAGTCCACAAGAAGACATTCACTGTCCAGATCTGATCTGTAGTTCAGGTTTGGCACTAGTAAATCTTTGCTCACTCTTCTGGATAGATAACTGCTTCTTTTCTCAGCTGATCAGAAAAGAAAGTGTTCCCCTAGCACTTACCGTATTTTATGGACTATAAGACTCACTTTTTTCCTTGAAAAATATCCGCCAAAATTCAGGAGCATCTTATATGTTTTAACAGTTTAATATGTTAAAACTCTGAAAAACTGGATTAAAATTAAGGTGCGTCTTATAGTCCGTAGCGCCTTATAGTCCGTAAAATACGGTAAGTCCTGCAATTCCCGAGCTGCAGAGTACAACTTTTCTAAATCAAGTTTCAGCAAGCAACCAAGGTGCACATGTTTCTAAGACACAGCTCCAAGAAAATGTGGTAACAGAGTTCTGAAATTTGTCCAATGAATGGTAGCTGAAGAGGCAATATAAATAACCTTAGTTTCACTTGGTGCCCAGTTGAGAAAAATTGTCATAGCATAATGTAAGCAGGAGTACTGCAGGTTATCGAGACTAGATCATCTTGGGACTCCTTCAGACAACCTAGTTTTGTTTCCCTGTAGTTTGATGAATGCAAAAAGGAGTTTGGTGTCATTAATAAGAACCAGTAGAGTTGAATAAAGCTGGTAAACTGGTTCAACTGCAATCTTAGGGCGGGGTTCATAAATCCAGAGATTTGATCTAAAATAACTAGTACAGGGTTTGATCATTGCTGGGCCATCTATATGTGTAAATAAGTTTACTTCAGTTTATTCTGCAAAATGTTCTGTTGGCTGGATTGGTGACACTGCTGTGTGGGATGCAATACCGTAAAGCCCATTTCTGGTATCCAGTTTCACTGCATTGAGTGGATACCATTGGTCATTAAATATTAGCAGTACGCATTAAATGTTGGAGGACTTTTCAAAACTGTACCACACTGCACTATACAATAGCAAAGGGGGCTTGGTGTGCTAGGTCAGGAGACGAGGATCAATTGAAGCCAAAGGCTCAAATGGTGGCCGTAGGAGGCCAGCCAAGACTACTGATAGGTCCCAAGCTGGTGACATAACCGGATCATCTGGGAACAAATGTGTCAAACCCTTCAAGAAATTCTTTACCACCATGTCTTTAAACCAGGAAGCCTGGTCAGAGAGGGAACATGCCACAATGGTAGCCAAATACACCTTAAGCAACGAAATCTTTAAACCAGATTCCTTAAGTGACAATAGATAGTTACATACATCTTGTACAATGCAGTGAATGCATCAAACCCATGTTGGGAAGCTTAAGGAAGTTTTGGTTGCTGCTAGAAAGCAGTCCACAAGGAAGTCGTATGATCACAAGTGGACTTGTTTCACTTCCTTTGTGAAACGAGTCCACTTGTGATCATACGACTTCCTTGTGGACTGCTTTCTAGCAGCAACCAAAACTTCCTTAAGCTTCCCAACAGGAAGTTGTCCAGACCCGTCATGCAGTCAGATGAAGGGACCGAACAGCTGGGTGGAGCACCTGTCCCCATTCCTGAGACAGCAGGTCTGGCATGGCAGGTAGGCATTTCCAGTCCACCGCCAAGTGCAACAGGGTTGGAAACCAAGGCCTCCTGGGCTACCACGGGGCTATCAGGATTGCCCTGGCCTGGTCCACTCTCAGTTTGCACAAGACCCTCAGAATGAGGGGGAATGCAGGGAACAAGTACAGGAGAGGGCCCATCCAGGACATGACAAAGGGCCCAGAGAACCCTCGCTCTGCCCACCCCTGGAATAGCAGAGGGCACGCCGCACATTGTCCCGGGAAGCAAACAGGTCCAGAGTTGGGACCTCCCAGGTCATGAATACGTCCCTCAGAACACCCTGATGCAGTGTCCACTCGTGTGAGACCACTGTAGTCCTGCTCAGAGTGTCCGCCTGGACATTCAGCACACCCTGGATATGGACTGCCTGGGGTGACACCACATGTGCCACACACCAATGCCACAGATCCAAGGCCAGAAAAAGTAGGCTCCTCAAGGACGTGCCGCCCTGTCAATTGCCATAGGCTCTCGCCATCGTATTGTCTGTTTGTATTAGCATTGAATAACCCCCAATCAGGGGCAGAAAGCCTTTTGAGAACATTGAAAATGGCCAAGAGCTCAAGATAATTGATGCATCTGGTCCTCTCTCTGGGGGACCAATGTCCACTCAGATGAAGCCCGTCCAGGTGTGTTCCCCAACCGAGCTCTGACACATCCGTCGTGACCACCCAGCTGGTTCGAGGGACTTAAAGGGAGTACCGACACTTAAGTGCAGGGGAGTAGTACCAGTTCCAGTTGCAGGGGAGTAACAACAGGAGAGAGGGCTTGCCCTCAACTTCTGCCTGTGGCTTCCAGCGGCATCTGGTGGGCCACTGTGTGAAACAGAATACTGAACTAGATGGACCTTGGGCCTGAGTCAGCAGGGCTATTCTTGCGTTCTTATGTTCTGAAGTGCTGAAACTCCATCCACCACTCCGCCGTCGCTTGCACCCAAGGAGGGGGCGTGCTCTCGAGATGGCCCAGATCCTGAAGGGGATAGAACACGTCCAAAAACCATCTCTGAATGACACATATCGAAGACACACTTGAGGCAGAATGTACGTGCTCGATGCCATGTGACCCAACAGGTGCTGCACGGAGCGCATGGTTTGTGGGCCACCGGCCAGGAAAGTGGCCACTAACTTCTGAAGAGTAACTATACAGCCCATGGGAAGGAGGACCTTCTCCAAGGTAGTGTTGAATATCAGCCCAATGAATTGAATTTGACGAGTGGATTCCAATTGAGACTTTTTGAAGTTTGTATCCACCACAATCTCGAGGGCGTCCAGAACAGCCCACCTGGTGGACGCCACAATCAGCCAATCATCTACATACGGCAGTACCTGCACGCCTTGCTCCTGCAGGAACGCCACCACCGGGGCGAGACATTTCGTAAAGACCCTTGGTGCAGTCATGAGGCCAAACGGCAGGGCCTTGAATTGATAGGGGATTCCCCAATCTGAAAATGCAGGAAGTGTCGATGCTGTGGGCGGACTGAAATGTGGTAGTACGCACCTTTTAAGTCCAGCGAAACCATCCACATGCCTTTGTCCAGGATGGACATAATGGTAGGTACCAATAACATACGGAACCATCTGTATACCAAATGTCTGTTCATAGCCCTGAAGTCTAGTATAGGGCGCTAGCCACCATCTGGTTTTGGCCCCAGAAAGTACCGGGAGTAGAGCCTGGGGTTGTCAGGGTTGATTACTCGCTCAATCGCATCCTTTTCCAGGAGGGCAGCAACCTCCTGCTCCAACTCTGGGGTGCAAGGAGTCATCACAACCCCAGACATTGGCTGTGTCCCACAAAACTTCAGGGCATACCCCAGACATATGATCGTGAGGGACCCATTGGTCCGTAGTTACTCTGTCCCAGCTCGCCTAGAATGGAGACAGGTGAGTCCTGTAGCACCCTGAGTCATTGTTTCTTCTGGGGGACACCCAGGCACTGCTTCTGAAAGGTTGGCTTACTGAGCTGGCCTCCCAACTTGTATCTCGGTTGCAACTTGGAGCCATGAAAGGACCGTTCTGAAGGCAATTGTTGCTGGTAAGGGGCCTTTCTTAACTGATAGGGTGACCATTTGGCTGTCCTCTGAGGTTTACTAGTAGGCGAAGCATACGACATGGAGCACACTGTGTTCCTCAACTTCTGCATCTTCTGAAGTGTATCGTCTGTTTGCTCAGAAAATAGGCTAGAGCCTTCGAAGGGCAGGTCCTCGATCCTAGATCAAGCCTCATAGTGCAGTCCTAATGATCGCAACCATGCGTGTCTTCTGAGTGCCACCGACATGGCTAACACCTTAGCCACACATTCTACTGAATGGCGGGCTGAATAGAGTTCTTGTTTGGCCACCTGAATGTCCTCTCGGGCAAGGGACTTGACCGGATCAATCTTATATTGTGGGAGGAGGTCCAGAAAGGGACTTACCTTCTCCCACAAAAAATGATTATATTGGGCATTATAAGCCTGGTAATTTGCCACTCTCAGATGTAGTGCTGATGCAGAGACTCCCGAAAGAGTCCAACTTTCTGCCCTCTTTATCACTCGGTGCCGACTGGATGTGGCCCCTGGTTTGTTGCAGGGACACCTCTACAACTATCAAATTTGGGGTGGGGTGATTTTTCAACGAGGACGTATCCTCACCCAATTGCACCAGGTAGAAATTTTCCAGAAATCTGTTGGGTTGGGAAAGCATTGTCGGCTTCTTCCAATGACCTTTAATAACTTTCAGCAATGCTGAGTTTAGGGGCAGAGCGGCCGGTATCTTGGCCTCTGAATCTATTAGACTGAACAGTGGGTCTAGTTCTCCTTTCTGTTGATTACCCAGGTTCATAGCCAGGGCAGAAGCCATTCACGTCACATACGCCACGTACTGTTTAAGGTCTTCTGACAGGGAGATCTGTTTCGAGTCCGACTGGACCTCAAGCGGGGATGATCCCAGAGAAACTGCCTCTGAGTCCTGTGAGCTATCCTCACTCTCATAATTGGGCTCCAGAGGAGCCAAACAGTCTTGTGCCATGTGTGTCAAACCCGAGGGTGAATCCGGCTTATCATCTTGAGCATCCGGTACCAAAGCGGTTTGAGGTATCACCGGCGCCGAAGGGAGTGGTTCGCAACACTCTGTACGGTCCCTTGGGGATTGTTGAGGTGAGCGGGAACGCGGCCTCCCTTCCAAATGCGAGGGGGGTTCTTGCCAACCCCTCGTCAAGTACTTCCCACACGTGGGATCTTCCAAATAAAGGGACCCATATCGCAGGCGTACATAGTCAGAGTACTCAGATCGGTAGTCCCCTTGGACCTATCGCTCAACACAGCGTCCCGGCGCCATGTGCCATATGAAGCTTCAACCGTGCTCAAGGCGGAGCGATACTCTAGTGTTTGGTATCTATCCTGATAGGGTTGATCATAGCGATCCCAGGATTGTTCCTTTCGGTATGATGAGGAGCACTCCTCCAATCCCCAATGGTTACTTGTGTCTCTAAGCGGAACACACTCTTGGAAGCCTAGATGAGATGACCGTCGCCTAAGCATCCAAGGAGCATCTGCTGCAGGCCTGTTCAGGGAATACGCCTCCTCCAAATAAGGATATCCCTGTCCCTCTGTTGCCACTGAAGGCTCTCTACTGGACCTGTTACAATCATTGGTCATGTCAGGGGTTTCTGTCACCACTGGTGAGCTGAGCTGCTTTGACACCGATGGCCTTTGTACTGTATGATTCGAAGTCACCTTCACCTTCTTGGTAACAGGCACCTCCGATGCTGGAACCTCTTCTGCCTTCTTCTTCAGTATAGGAGGGAGATGATGACCCGCCGGCAAGTCTCTCTGTAGTTTCAGCTTCTTTTTCTACTTCAGTACTGACCCCGACGGATCTGAAGAAGACTTAGGTACCGTAGACGCTGGGTGCTGAGGAGGATCTTCCGAGCACGTGAGCTCACTCAAAGCCATCGATGGTATAGTGGCCAAGGACGTCGATACTGGTACCAAAGCCGGGATTTCAGATTCTGCAGGAGCCGACACAGCATGCTCCGATTCGCTGACTGCTTCTGCGACAATGCTTCCGAAGATCGGAGAGCCAGATCCCACAGGGCTGTGCACAAGCGAGAAGCCCTATTTTTGCGAGCCTGCTTCATGAACTTCTGGCCATGAAGACAGGTCTCGACAATGTGGAATTCTCCCAAGCATAATAGACACTTGGTATGAGTATTGGGGGAAGGGATCTTAGATCCACAGCAGATGCATTTTTAAAAGTTTATTGTGCCTGGCATGCACACCGAAGGCCAGCCACCACGCTCTGTCCTGGCCGGGATTGGAGCTCCAAAATAAGGAAAAAACCCACAAAAACGAAAAACGCTACTACCTGAAGAAATTAGGAAAACAAGAAGAAAACCAAATAAGCAGGGAGCAAAAACAAGAAGGGGATATCTCAATCCTACTTGTTGACGAGCTGCAGACTCCACGATCTTCACTAAAGTGCAGATGAAGAAAGACTGAGTGGATGAGGAGTGGCGCAGCCAAATATAGCGGCTGTGAGCAGGATTCCTGCTCAAAGCAGGAGAATCAAGCTTGTTAGATTCCAACGAGGTCTCTGCGCAGGCGCATAGCCCATATGTGTAGAAGACAGACACCACGTCGAAGTAACTTATACAATGGCCATAAGACTTGAGCCATAAAATTAATTCCATATACACCATTAACTCAATGAAAACCATTTAATGTAAAAAACAACAAATGACGTCCACAGTATGTACTGTATTAACATTTAATGATAGTGCCCATGAACAAACACCGTATTTTCTGGTAGAAAGACCACAGCGCATACATTTTAAAAAGTTTACTCTAAGGCGCCTGCGGCCTTTATGCCAGAATTAAGGGGCAAGGGAAGGAGGTGCTGGCGGCAGCTCAGCAGGGCCCTTTGACCAACAATAGGTTCCATGAGAGGACCTGGAAGGAACTGAGGCTGGCCCTGGGTTTTCATGCTCCCCCCTTTCCGTTTCCCGAGTACCATTTGCACTCCGCATGGGGGCATTTTGGCCCCTTGCTCTCCCCGCCACCGAAGGTGTTTGCTCTGGCAGGGGTGGCCAGGTTGGGTGTGCAGAGAGGCCATGACCGTATTTAGTGGCCAGTGCGGGTGCTGTGAGGGGCAGTGGGAGGCATCTTTAAGTGGAAATTAGAAGGTGCTTACCTCCCTGTTTTGCCAGCCCTGAAAGCTCTTCCCAGTGCAGTGGAGGATCGTCTCTGCCATTCAGCTGCAGCCACTCTTCCAACCAGCGCACACCCCAGCTGAGTGGTGGAACCGATCCTCCGCTGCTGCTGCTGGGAAGAGCTTTCAGAGCCAGAGATACAGGGGGATAATCACCTTCTAATTGCCACTTAAAGGTGCCTCCCGCTGCCCCCGCGGTGCCCGCACCGGTCACTAAATATGGCAATGGGCTCACTGCAGGCCCAACCTGGTCACCCCCACCCAAGTAAACACCTTTGGTGGGGAGAGAACAAGGGGCTGAAATGCCCCCACAGGGAGCACAAATGACTATCCATGGAAAATGGAATGGGTGTGTGCGCGTGTGTACTTGGTGCTTTAGCTGAGGCCTTTATGCTGATGCAGCGTTTCTGAAGTGGCTTTTAAAAAATTCAGCCATTTTCTCAGTCATGGGGCTTTTATGCCAATGTGGCCTTTCTACCAGAAAATATGATACACCAGAATCAAAACACACTTTAAAGACCAAATTCCTATACAAGTGTGACCATTTCCCCATTGTCCAGAAACAAGGTGAGAGGCAAATCTTAGTTCATACTACAAAACAAACATGTTCAGAGTAAGTTTTCTCAAAACTTATACTGATTTTACAAATAGATTCTCATTTGGGCACACCTTTGTACCCAGTACAAAAGTATGCTGCCTCAGACACAAAGGTAGTGTGCAAGTTTTGTAAGCTTTCCTTAAACACATGTGCCAAGTAAGAATTGGCCCCAATCTATCTAGTCTTTTTTGCAGCCATCTTTTTTGCAAGCATGCCATAAATGACACCTGAGACAGTAGCATTCTAGTATGTGCTAGCCTATATACTTATGTGGATTTGCCTCTAGTTTACTGAACTGGCGAAGCAAGCAAGTTGCAGTACAGAACTAGGTCACAGCCAAGCCCACAGCAACCCCACCCTGTCTCCTGCTGCCTGGCACGTCACAAATCCCTGCTACCTGCATCATGTGGCATCTCATCACGGAAGCTGGCAACCTAGGATCCAGATGTATACAGTCCACAAAGTAGCTGTTCACTAACCAATTCAATTCTTGCCACCTGCCATGGCAGCGTTTAGATGAACTGAAGCCACCAACTCATTTCACAACAAGCCAACATCCATACATGGGAAATATCTGCTGATCTAGACCACATTCTAGATTACTGACCTGCAAAAGTCTCTACCAAATTTACCCATCTCTTGAGCCATCCAGTTCAGATTTTTTTTTAAACTCTTGCAAATATTTTAATTAAATCTAACTTGTTTCCCAACTATTCATAATGTCATACGTGGAAAAAAATTACTTTGATAATTATTTCTATCTGCTTTCAGTTCTGCTTGAACACTGAAGGTCAAAGCAATGGCTGTGCATGTACAAGAAGATACAGCCTTGAATCTGAAACAAACAGTCAGTTCCAAGAACAGCCTGCCAGAAACAGCTCTGCATAAAAATCATTTGTTTCTCATATGGGCTCATTCAAAGCCTGTTTTTATCTTTTCAACAAGGAACCCACTTTAAGCGTATTTATTTTATTCAAAACATTTCTATGCTGCTTTTCCAAGCGCTCAAAGAGGCTCTCAAGCTGTCAGGGAGTCAAATCCATATGATACAATCCAGTATAGAGTGGATGCAGTACACACAAATGGTGAGAGGAAGAGGGAATGGACTATTATATTTCATGGGGATCTCTCTGCACGTCAGCAGAGGATTGGGTAGAGCACAAAATAAAATGAGACAGAGAATCTTTTCTACAAACGAAGTCTTACATTGGAGAAGGGGAAACACAGTAGAGGATTAGATCAAGAGTATGGAGAGAGTGAATAGATTCTCTCTCCGAATAACAGAGCTAGGAATTATACAATAAAAGTGTTTGGCAGCAGATTCAAGAACCCAAAGGATGTGTTGCACATAATACAACTAGCTTATTGAACTGGCTGCTAAATTGATGGCCAAGAGCTTAGATGGCTTTAATAGAGAATTATACCAGTGTATGGAAGACAGGGGTTATTAGTGGCTATTAAGCATAACACTAGTACACCTCTGAATACAGAGGTACATTTCCGATTACCAGGTCCCGATGGCAAACATGGGACTGCAATCTCCTTCATGCTCTGTTTGTGAACTTCCAAGGGGGCATATGGCTGGCTACTACTGTAGACAGTGAAGGATCAGAGGGGTCTTTGGTCTGACCCAGCAAGGCAATTCTTACATTCTTTAAGTTTCATGCATAGAAAATATGACTTGTTAGATATTTCAAAGAAATACCTATGTGATTGAAAGAGGCAAATATGTACTCACATTTAATCTTGCTCTTAAAGTTGGTTTAAAAAAAAAAAAAAAGAATGAGCAGATACAGAAGGCAACTATTTTCCTGGTCAGATAACAGAAAACTTCATACAGTATACATTTATTCATTATATTCAGTGCCAAATTAAACTTTGAGGCTACAGTTAGTACTTCAGTACCTAATATCCTCTGCGAAACACCAACAGCCATAAGTCTTACACCTATTTCTAATCCCCACTGTAGATCTACTTACCAAATCCCTGTGTAACACCCAGTTAGCATGTAGGTAATGAATACCATCTAGGATCTGATATAACAGAGATTTCACCATTCCCCGAGGTAACTGAACTGGTTTCTTGTTTGCCTTAGAAGCTCTGTGAAATTTTATTATGTGCTGAAAGACAGAAAACAATCATTCCTAACAACAAATGCAGGTGGTAATTCTTGACACAATGTTTCATGCAAGTTAAATCTTATTCTGTATTAGCTAGCCAATGTGGTGTTTTCCAGAATTTGAACAAGGATTTGTTTAGTTCCACAACAAGAGTTAGCAGCCTCTCTTTGGTTAGGTATTGAATTCACATTTAGTGAATTCTAGAAATTAGATGTGTTTATCTCATCTTAACATGATTTATCTTCTAGTATGCCACAGGCTAAATGTTTGTTATATCCTCCTCTACTCACACCCACTCAGCCCTTAATCATCTTTCAAAGGGTTGGTTCTAATGCTATATTTCCCTGTCTACATCTTAAAGATATCAGTATGAACACAATGGAAAAGGGCATGCTGGAAAGGCCAGATATAGGTCTGGGATATATTTGGTGAAGGAAAGCCACAAGAAAACTTGCATTCTGCATTTTCAACATTGCAAATCTTTGTATTTTCTATCAAGTATATATCAGTGTCTCTGCTTGCAGTTTTAAGATGTTCATTTGGATATATAGTGTCTGAACTGGCCACCGATGAGGTAGACTGTTGCCTTTGAAGCATGTACCATTACAATCTAAAGCTCCACAGCCTTTTTTAAAAAAAGATGATCAATTAGGCTTCCATTTAGTTTCTACTTAGCATAGGCAAAGAACAAGACCAGGCCAGTTTCTAATCAGTTTCACTGCCAAGTACCATAATTTGTTAATGCATTTAAAAAGCAATGTTTACAAAAAATATCCTGCAAAGTTTTAAAATCTAAAAGGAAAACTTTAAAAAAAATTAGTGAATGTATTTAGATTCCATCCCTCTTGACAACTTGACCTCAAGTTACTGGCCAACACTCAGACTAAATCCTGTGCCCAAGCACCACGGTATTCCAGGGCATGAGGAGTGGTGTATGCCAATCCCCACCCCTGCAGCAGTGTGCGCCTTCCAGAATGATGTCCCTTTGGGGAGGCATGGGCAGCTGCAGAGAGAAGTGGAGAATCACCAAAAATTGCCCTCCCAATGCACTGAAAACCTTGGTACATCAGCATAGGCTTAATCTAGATGCCAACAGCTATAACTATCATGAGGTCTAAAGTTTATCAGGGCTCACAATTGCGTGAAAAATTTCAGATATAGCACAAACATTGACTAAATGCATTTACAGGTTCTGCTGCCAAGCACATTCCAAACTACAGGATAGTGCTGAAAAGACTCCACGCTGCTAAAAGTTGCATGCTGGAGCCAGGTTTTTCAGCTTCACTACTGTAAAATCTGAAAGAGAAATGTGACAGTACAATGACCCACTCTAACGCTGTTTGTAAACAGCCTTCATTTACCTCATCTTTGTGGGAAAGATACACACGCCTGCATAGCATTCCTCTAATGGTTGTTGCTGGTGTCTATCTTATGTTTTGTTTAGACTGAGAGTCCTTTGCAAACAGGGAACCATCTTATTTTATGTAAATTGTTTTGAGGTTGTTGTTTTTTGTTGAAAATAAAAATATTTAATAATACTCACAAAACAAGCAGAAGCAGTGTTCTTCCCACATTACCATTTCTAGGTTATGCTGCAGTTGTAGAGTGTCATGGAAGTGTCAACAGATGTCTAAATGGTTCCTCACAGTTGGGATCAACAACTGGAAGCTACTGGATGAAATCTGCCCCTCCCAGTTGCCAACTCAGTGGAGAGAACAGCAGCTACAGCAACTGGATCTTGCATGCAAGCTACTTTGGGACAGCAGAAAGTAGCGTTGGCTCAAAGTGACGACTGGCCAAACTAGTGGCCAATCAGGATTCAAAGATAATATGTACCTGTTGCACTTATGAATTACTGATTTCAGGGGAGAGTGTAATTTCTAATATTCATATTCTATACCGGGGATAGGCAACAAGCGGCTCTCCAGATGTTGCTGAACTACAACTCCCATCATCCCCAGCTATAATGAATTATGGCTGGGGTTATGGAAGTTGCAGTTCATCAACATCTGGAGAGCTGCACATTGTCTACCCCTGTTCTATACCATTTATCAGATAGCAAATGCTTAAGTTTACAATGGAACAGAAGTCAGCTTGTTGATGGAACAAAGCAACTGCCATATTTGAAGCACACATGTAAAGCTGCCCTGAGTCAAGGGCAAACTTGCATTTCAATGAACGTAATGCAATGCAACACAATGCATTATGGAGCGTGGTTTATGCCACCTGCATCACCTTTCCCCCCATTGCAGTATGCCGCACAAGCAGTTTGTTGCAAAGCTAGCGTCTCTCTTCCTAACATCCATAGCCCATTACTTATAAACAGACTTCCTTACCCAGAGGTCATGCTCCGCATAGTCAAAAAGAAGCCACACTTTTCTGTCAGCATGAGACAGAAAGACCTTTTGCAGAGAAATAACGTTTGGATGCTTGAGCTCCCGCAGCAGCTGTAGAACAAATACCATCCATTAGAAAGGTGTCTATACAAGTGAGAGATTATAACCGGCAATTCCTTTTATATTTTTAAACCCTATAAATAAGCTTGTTTTTCAGAACAAATCTTTGATGCTTTTAATCCACAAGGGGAAAAAACCCTGCATGGACTTGATTTTAATTAAGGAACTCCTCACAGACTTAAAAGCAGACTACAACTAGGTCAAATGCACCTCCCTTAGGAAGCAGATGGTGCTATTTAGGTTTAAATGCTTATATAAAAGTCTCATTCCAAAATAAAAAGACTTAACTTCATGGGCAAGATACTGTATAAATATAAGGTAACACAAGGAGGGGGGGGGACCCAAACACTGTGCACCTTCCCCATTTTCTTTTCTCTTTTTAAAGCCCTTGTAGTCAGAAAGCATCCTCAAGAATATGGCAGTTTACAGAGCATCTCATGCTTCTGTTATTTAATGGGATATACTGCAAGATTTAAATTCAGCTGAACTACTACCTGAACATTAAAGAGTGAGACAGACACACATTTGTTTTCTGTAGCACAAGCCTGCTATAATGCTTTGCAACTCCCTCTTTGCTTACTATATCAACATTTATTCCCCACATCAGAAATATAAATTTGTTTCTAAAAGAAAGAACGGTGAGAATAGGGCTGTAACTCAGTGGCAGAGAATCTGATTTGCATGCAGAAGGTCCCAGGTTCACTCCCTGGCATCTGCAGGTATGGCTGGGAAAAACTCCTGCTTGAAACCGTGGAGAGCCACTGCCTGTCAGTGCAAACAGTACTGAGCTAGACCAGGGCTGCTCAACTTCAGCCCCCCTGCGGATGTTCGCCTACAACTTCCATAATCCCTGACTATTGGCCACTGTAGTTGGGGATTCTGGGAGTTGTAGTCCAAGAACAGCTAGAGAGCCAAAGTTGAACAGCCCTGAGCTAGATGGACCATGGGTCTGACTCAGCAGAAGGCAGCTTCTTATGTTCCTGTAACACTGTGAGTTAGTCTGAATACCATGTGCTGCAGAGGGCCCTCATAATGGAAAGGCCCTGAGCAAAGTAGCCCTGCATAAGAAGCATCCTGAAAATGTAATCTAGGGAAAAAACACTGATACCTTTACCAGATGATCTTCACCAAAGTTTGTATATAAGGTTCTAAAATCATCTCTTGGGCTGCAATCCTAAATACACTTTCTATATACAGTAGGGCCGAATCAAGAGTCTTCAACTAGTAAGACTTTCTTCCAAGGACACTTACTTAGGATTGCATTATTGCAAGTTTTATGAAGTGCACACAGTAACACAAGTCTAATGCCAGTATTAATTCTTTACATGCATTCACTGGAAGCAGCATTAAGAATTTTGCAAAATGAGAAGCTTGCATTTCTTTAATAATAAATAATTCTAGGCAGACTGTGGTGCTTATATTATATTTACCATGCCATATTGTGGCCACCTGCTCCTTGCTGGCATGGTACCTCAGCCAAGCACAGCCATGGACTGGGTTTGGCTGCTTGGCCAAGCTTAGCTGAGGTGCTCAGAGTGCCTCTGCTGAACATAGCTAAAGATGTTTGTGTTCTCCCCTCATCTGCTCTGGGGCAGAAGAGGAAAGCTTGGCTGTTACTTGCTGAAGGTACCCTGTGTGCTATGACCGGCCAGGGATCAAGGAAGCCCTCTGCCTCCCTTTCCTGCCCAGGAGATCCTAGACTTTTTGGTTCAGCCCTGCACTCTGTACTTCATGGCAATGTAGAAACAGGCCCTAGCTTCTTGTAACCTTGGAGTCAGGGAAGAGGCAGGATTGCTATGCAACTGCCAGGATAATCCATGCCCACCAATCTCTCCCCCCAAGGATGGGAAGAAGGCTGGGCTCACCACCCTTAGCATAGCAAGTGTGGACACCAAAGACACAGAACCCTGCTTGCTGCTATCACTCCCATTAGTTTTTGCAACCCTTCCCCACTCAACCCCAAGTACAAACAGATATATTGTGTAGAAGTAAAATTTATATTGGCACAGGAGTGACAATATAGTTAAGATAAAGAGGAGCTGTCCTGGCCAGTTCAGCAAAAAATGATTGAATTTAAATGCATGGAATTTGAATCATGTTCAGCTGATCGAATATGCAACCACAACTGAAGGTGCATACAGGAAAAAATGCATTTTAACACAAATGAGCACACACACAAATACTTACTGCTATTTCTCTGCATGCAGACATAGAAATTCCAGTACCTTCTATTTGCTTTAGAGCATAATCTTTATCATCTTTCCTATGGAACAAGAGCATAAACTTCAGCAAAGTGCACTGTAAATTCAAAAGGTGACTTGTGAGCACAGTTTGGAATCACTCCACCCCAGTAAAATATTCAGAATGAGGAGTGGTTTAGGGAAACACGCACAAAACCAAACAAGCGGTTACTGAACACATATCAAAGATCACTTCTGTTGGGTGGATTAAAGGTGCCTTTTGCACAGCAGTGCACATTATACTTTTTGTAAACTTGCTCATTAGGGATGTGCAGAATGTTTTGACTATGAAACGCTTAGCCTTGAAATAGGCCGTTTCAAGTATTTCGAGCTCGAAACAATCACCCTCTTTAAAAAAGGAACATTGGGTCTTACCTGTGAAGGGTCCTTTTTCAACGTAATTGGAGACCATCCTTTAGTATGGGTATTTCCTTCATACAATCAGGAAACGACAGGAAGTTATCACAGCTAAGATTTCCTGGAGGGCTAGGCTGATGCCTAATCCCCAGTTCCGACTGTTGTGCCGAAGGATGCTGTGAATAACTCAAAGGAGAGAGAGCTCTGTTTCGAGGTTAGTATTGAGAGTAGTTTGAGGCCATTGCCCATGGGTCGGCCCAACCGCGAGATGCCTTTTTGGCTCATAGTTAGACTCTCCTTGTAAGAACATTATCCCCTTGAAAGACCTGCACCCTCCAATATCTAGCATTACACAACTCAAATCCTATCTCTGACTTTACATAGTTCACTACTCCTCTCTACTCTTTTTTATGTCTTTCTTTCTTCTTCCTTTTTTTAAAAAAATTATTATTATGTGGATTACCCCTAAGTGGTTGATATTTAAGGCTTCATTTCGTTTTCCGCGGGTCGATTCGGATGGTCTCCGATTACATTGAAAAAGGACCCTTCACAGGTAAGACCCAATGTTCCTTTTTCCACTGTAATCGGAGACCATCCTTTAGTATGGGACATACCCAAGCTAGAGGAATGTTACCTGCCAGCCTGGGTGGGTCGCAGAATTGTCTTAGACGACCTGTTGGAGCACTGTGCGGCCCAGAGCCGCCTGCTCCTTGTGGAAGGCTGAGATCTTGTAATGTTTGATGAATGAGGTGACTGAGGCCCATGTTGCTGCTTGACATATAGTCTAGAGTGATGCTCTGGCCAAGAATGCCGCTGAGGCGGATGCACTCCTTGTGGAGTGTGCGGTGATGCCTCAGGGAACCGGGATCTCTAGCAAGTTGTAGGCCAGTATGATCGTATCTCTTATCCATCTAGCCAAGGTGGCTTTTGAGACCCTATTTCCCACTGATTTGGAATTGCAGGATACGAAGAGGGTCTCTGTCTTGCGGAATGGTCTAGTTCTCCATATGTAAATGCGCAGGGTTCTCCTAACATCCAGAGAGTGCCTCGCTCTCTCCCTGGGGTGTGAGGGTTGTGGACAAAAGGAAGGTAGTACGACTGGCTGTGACCAGTGAAAGATTGTGTTGACCTTGGGCATGAAAGTGGGATCAAGATATATCATCACTGCCTCCTCCTGGAAGATGCACAATTCCTTCTGCACTGAAAGGGCGCTGAGTTCGGAAATTCTGCATGCGGACATGATTGCCACCAGGAACAGTACCTTACCTGTAAGTAGCCTGAGAGACGCCTCCTTCAACGGCTTGAATGGGGGACCCATGAGTGCATTGAGTACCTTGTTCAGGTCCCATGAGGGGAATCTAGGTATAGGAGGTGGGACCAAGTTAGCGGCCCCCCTCAGAAAACGTTGTATGTGGCTGTGAAGTAGACTTGAGTCCTTAGATCTCAGCTCAAGAACGGAGGCCAGCCAGAGCCGGTCTGTCTTCTGAGGGTGCTTGGTCATAGCCCCTGATCCAGGCCATCTTGCAGGAAAAGTAGTACATCCTGGACCTTTGCTGCTGTGGGTTGGATTCTTTTTCTTCTGGCCCATAGAGAGAAGGCCCTCCAGGTAGTCTGGTAGATTCTGTTCGTGGATGCTCTTCTGGAGGCCAAAATCATATTCTGTACCTTGCGGTCATACCCCAGAGCTGCCAGACTCTCCCGCTCAATGTCCATGTGTTGAGTTGGAGCCAGCCTGGGTCAGGGTGCAGTACTGGGCCCTGGAATAACAGGTCTGCTTGTCTTGGGAGAGGCAAAGGTGGTCGTACTGACATGCCTAGTAGGTTGGTGAACCACGGGCGGCGCGGCCACCAGGGAGCAATTAGGATGATCCATGCACCTTCCTGCCGTTTCTTCTGAAGTACTCTGGCTATTATTGCTGTGGGGGGAAACGTGTAGCGCAGTCCCGCAGGTGGATAGGGCATCCATTGCCTCTGCCTCTGGGTGATGGAACCAAGACATGAAACGTTGTACCCCTCTGTTTTCGAGTGTTGCGAAGAGGTCTATCTCTGGCTGACCTAGTCTCCTGGTCATCAGTTCGAATACCTCCTGGTTCAGAGTCCACTCTGCGGCATCTACCTGCCTCCTGCTGAGCCAGTCTTCCCTGTGGTTTGAGGCGCCGCTCAGATGTTCAGCCGTTATGGACAGGAGATTTCTCTCTGCCCACGTGAAGAGCCTGGCTGATTCTCACATGAGTGTCCTGGACCTTGTTCCACCCTGGTTGTTGATGTGGGACTTTGCTGTGGTGTTGTCTGTGTGGATGTGAACGTGCCGGTGCTTGATGTGCGGTAAGAACTGGATCAGAGCCAGGCGTATGGCCCTGAGTTCCAGCAGGTTGATCGGGTTCCTGCCTTCTCGGAGGTGCCAAATTCCCTGAACGAAGAGATGACCCAGGTGGGCTCCCCACCCCTCCAGGCTTGCATCTGTTATTGTTACTCTGCTCAGGATGCTGAATGGCAGTCCCCTGGCTAAGGCTCTGGACCTCCACCAAAGGAGTGACACCCGGACCTCCAGTGGGATCTTATTCGAATCTGCGAGCGTGTCCTGAAATCGTCCTGGTGTGGGAGGAGTAGCCACTGAAGACTGCGCGAGTGCCCTCTATGCAAGCTATCATGGAGCGCCCAGCAGAGTAGCAAGTTCCATGACCTGGCTGGAGTTCCCTTCCAGTATCCTGGAGATGAGGTGGAATATTTTTCCTCTCTTCTCTGGGGCTAGGGAAATGATCCCCCTGGCCATTTCGAAGATCACCCCCAGGTGCAGAAGCCCCAGCGTAGGTAAGAGATGGCTCTTTTGGTGGTTTACCACGAATCCATGGAGCCTCAGAATCTCCAGTGTCTTCTGAACCACTCTCCTGGCCCTTTGTAGTGAGGGTGTTCAGATGAGGAGGTCATCCAGACACGGATGAATGCAGACCCCCTTGGTCCTGATGTAAGCGATCAGTGCTACCATGTTTTTTGTGAACACTCTGGGTGCCGAGGATAGGCTAAAAGGCATCGCCCGGTATTGGTACTCTCGATTGCCGAAGGAGAATTTGAGGAAGTGCCAGTGATCCGGATGGATTGGAATGTGGAGGTAGGCTTCTGACAGGTCCACTGATGCCATGAACTCCTGGTCTTTTACCACTTGTTTGATAGTTCTGAGGGACTCCATTCTGAACACCCGCTTCGTGATGTATTATGATTCAGGGCTCTTAGGTTTAGGACTGCCCTCCAGGAACCATCTTTTGGGGGGACCAGAAATAGTAATGAGAATATGCCGTGCCCAGACTCGGTCCTCGGTACTTGTTCTATCGCTCTTATCTAGAGTAGGTGCTGTATGGCCAGTGCCATCTGGGCCTCTGCTCTGGGTTCCTGGGAACAGGAGTGAAGCAAAAACTGTTGGGGGGTGGGGATGAGAACTCCAGGGAAAGGCCCTCCGAAACCATCATGAGCACCCACTGGTCGGAGGTGGCCGTGGCCCAGGCTTCCTGGGAGAGTTGAAGCCTGCCTCCAACCGCTGCAGCATCATTGTCTACGTTGTTGGAAAGCGGGGGCCTGGAACTGCTTGTTGAAAGATTGACGGGCCCCACCCCTGGGTTGTTGTTGTTGCCAATGGGAACGGGCGGATGGTCACTGGTTGTATTGGTGAGAGTCCCAAAAAGAGCCGTTTGACGAGTAACTAGACTGTCTGAATGAGGGACGAAAATTCCTTGGTTGGCCCCCTGCCCTGAACGGTCTTTGGGCTTCTCCCCTGCGAATGGCATCGCCTTCTTCTTGTCTTTGGTATCCACTAGGACGGGTTCCAGTGAGTCTCTAAACAATCTCGTCCCTTTAAATGGAGTCGAGGCCAAATTTAGTTTGGACTTGGAGTGTACCTTCCAGTGCTTGAGCCATAGGCAGCATCGGACAGCCACTGCCAAGGCTATGGCCCTGGAAGCCTGTTGAATGCAGTCCAGGCTGGAATCAGCCATGAACGCTGCTACCTTGGCCATTTTATTGATGCCCTGGCGCAGCTTAGTATTCTCAGGTGGAACTAGTTGGACAAGTTCCTTGACCCAGAGGACTGATGCTCTGGCAAAGACTGAATTTGCTATGTTTGCTGAAGCCTCGTGTGCCTTTTTTAGTAGGGAATCGCATTTCTTGTCCTCAGGGGTCTTGAGCTGTTCTTCCCCCTCCTTACTCAGTATAGCTCCCAAAACCAGTTGGGTGATCGGGGCATCTACCACTGGGGGGGTTAACAGAGTGGCCACCTCAGGTGGGATGGCGTAAAATTTATTGTAGAACTGGGACATAGACTTGTGAGAGAAGGGCATATTACACTCCACCATTAGGGTGGAAAGGAACAGCTGGGGGAAAGGGATTATAGGAGTGGCAATGGAGGTGGATGGAAACACATCCTGGTCCACCCCCTGGCTAGAGTCCGCTGCATCCACTGGGGATACCGCGTTGATGGAGCGCCGTGCCTTAGCCAGGAACACTTCAAAATCCGTTTGCGCAAACAAGCGGGTGGAACTCACTGCTTGCTGGGACAACTCCTCCTCCTCTGATATCTCGCCTTCTTCTGTACCCGAGGAAGAATGTCCAGACCCTTGTGGCTTTACTGGGATACCAGGTGTAGCTGGATGCCCCCTCGGTCCCTGGGGGGCTGGCACTGGTGGAGGCATGCTTGGGGGGACCCCACGGGGTGGCCCTACCGGAGGGGTGCCTTCCATGGCTGAAGATGAGGAAGAGGGGGAGTGGTGGTGCCTCCTCTTCCTGCTGGCAGGTGCCCGGGGAATGAACCGACTTTGCTCGCCCTCAGGTATGGCCCCTCTTAAAATCCCCGAATCTGGGAATGAGGAAGAGTCGCTCTCGCATCGCACTCTGACCCTGGGAAGAAGGGGCCCCTCCTCCGCCAGGGATGGGAACAGAGACTTAAGTTCCCTGGCTATAAACCGCTTTAGCCACGTGGCCCCCTCCTCAGATATGTGGGGTTCCGTGCCCGGCCCCCGTGGCAAATTACTCACAAGTCAAGTGCATCCCCACTGCGTCCACTGACCGCGGCTCCATGACGGCTGCGTTTGCGGTTCCGTCTGGGGGTCCAGAGCCCTCCATCTCAGCCATAGCCGCGAGTTCCGCATTCAGCAGCGTTAGTATGCCACTCGTCGTGGCGTCCGCCACCTTCTGAACCCAGCTTCCTCCTTGGTGGGCTAGCAGTTGTGGGGAGGGGATGCGGCGGGGCTGCTGCTGCTGGCAGACCGCCTGCAACAGCAGGCTCTCACTCAACCACGTGACCGGCGTTTTTGCTGTCTTCCGGAAGTTCCCGGCAGCCCGCAGCTGATCCGCTGCCCTCTTACCCTTCCTTTTTGCCTTCTTAGCCTTTTTTCGTGGTGGCAACTCTGTCCCCTTAGGAGGGGTGGCGCTTGTCTCCGGAAGGGTGGTGCTTGCCTCTGCCCCCTTAGAGTGGGTGGCGCTGGCCTCTGCCCCCTTAGAGTGGGTGGCACTTGGGGCTTTTTTCCTTTTCAGTGCGCCGCTCTCCGCCCCCGAAGCAAGGGTGGCGGTTGCAGCCTTTGTAGGGGGTTGGCAATCACCACGTTGATCCCCCTCCGACAATGACGCCAAAATGGCATCAGCAGCATGAGCGCGCTCCATAGGTGGGAAGCAGAAGCAGAATGAAAGCAGGAAAGTTAAGTCTAAGGAGCGCGCTGGGGAATTAGCTTCCCCGAGAAAAAAAGAGGAAGATCGAGGTAAAGGGCTGAGGAGAAACACAAGGGAGTTCGAAGAAAAAACGAGATGGAAAAGATCAGATCTGTCGGAGCTCTCTCTCCTTCCTGCAAATCCTGAGGTGATAGGAAAAGGAACTGTGGATTAGGGATCAGCCTAGCCCTCCAGGAAATCTTAGCTGTGATAACTTCCTGTCATTTCCTGATGGTATGAAGGAAATACCCATACTAAAGGATGATGATGATGATTATTATTATTATTACATTTATATCCCGCTCTTCCTCCAAGGAGCCCAGAGCGGTGTACTACATACTTGAGTTTCTCTTTCACAACAACCCTGTGAAGTAGGTTAGGCTGAGAGAGAAGTGACTGGCCCAAAGTCACCCAGCTAGTTTCATGGCTGAATGGGGATTTGAACTCGGGTCTCCCTGGTCCTAGTCCAGCACTCTAACCACTATACCACGCTCGCTTTCTCCGATTACGGTGGAAAAAGGCCTGTTTCAAGTTTGTAGCAGAACTCAGTTTCAATTGAAATATTTCAGGTACTACAACAAGAAACCTACATGCAGCGCACTCTGTGAGTGCACCTTGTTCTAGCCACAGGCAACAATGGGAAAACTGGAAACACCCCTTTGTTCCCCATGGGTAGTGGGTTGTGTGGTAGGGCATTTTGGGTGCTACCTTCCATGCAACCCACACAAAAAATGAGAAAGCAGGTGATATTTAACATTTTTTGTTAACCTTTCCCACAAACCCCCATAGGATTCTGCAGGGGTTTGGGGGAAAGGCTAAACAGTTATTTAGAATCGCTTGCTTGCCCATTTCTTGTATGGGTTGGGTGGTATGTAGCACCCATCATGCCCTACCACACAACTGACTTTGGAGTCCCAAAACTGACTTTGGAGTCCATGGGGAACAACAAGGTATTTTGAGTTTCCCCATTGTTCCCTATGGCTGAAACACTTGAAACGTTTTGAGTTGTTTAATTGAAACAGCCAGTTCGGCCGCTGTTGCAACAAAATGTTTTGGCCGTTTTGCTTTTTGTTTTCAGAACAGAACACAACATTCAACACAGTTTAAAAACCCTGGAAAACCAGGTTACAGCAGATTAAAAACATTTACAACAATTATAAAACCCTGGAAGGCCAGGTCAAACAGATATGTCTTAAGGGCTCTCCTAAAGGCCAATAATGAATTCAGATTATGGATTTCTGCAGGGAGTGCATTCCACAGCCCAGGAGCAGGTACAAAGAAGGCCTGTGTCTGAGCCGCCACCAGACATAACTGGTAACTGGAGACGGACCTCCTCAGATGACCTTAATGTGCGGAGGGGATCATGCAGAAGAAGGTGCTCTCTAAGGTGAACTAGACCTAAGCCATTTGTATTTTGCCAAGAAACAAATTGGCACCCAGTGCAACTGTTTCAAAACAGGCATAATATGGCCTCTCCCCAGACACCAATCTGGCTGACACATTTTGAACTAACTGAAGCTTCCAAACTACGTACAAAGGCAGCCCCACATAGAGCGCATTGCAGTAGTCAAGTCTGGAGGTTACCAGCTGATGCACCACTGTTTTGAGGTTTTCCACTTCAAAGAATGGACAAAGCTGTCAAATCAGCCGGAGCAGATAGAAAGCACTCCTGGCCATAGCCTCCACCTGAGATACCAGGGTGAGGCCTGGGTCCAGGAGTACTCCCAAGCTACGTACCTGCTCCTTCCAGGGGAGTGTAATTCCACACAGCACAGGAAGATCTAACTTGTCCCTCAGATTCTGAACCTCCACAATGAGCACCTCCGTCTTGCTTGGATTCAGTTTCAATTTGTTATCCCTTATCCAGCCCATTACTGCCTGTAGGCAGGCATTTCGGGAATGAACATCATTTCTTGATGATGCAGATGAAAAGGAGAAGTAGATTTGGGTGTCTTCAGCATACTGATAACACCCAGCGGTTCATGTAGATATTCAAAAGCATTGGTGACAGAATGGAGCCCTGGGGGACTCCATATAACAGCTCCCATTTTGAGCAGCAACTGTCACCAAGCTCCACCATCTGGAATCTACCTGAGAGATAGGAACAGAACCACTGCAAAGTAGTGCCCCCTATTCCCAACTCCCCCAGGCGATCCAGAAGGATACCATGGTCAATGGTATTGAATGCTGCCAAGAGATTCAAAAGAACCAACAGAGTCACACTCCCTCTGTCGATTCCCCAGTAGAGGTCATCCATCAGGCCGACCAAGGCTGTTTCAACCCCATAGCCAGCTCTAAAGCCAGTTTGAAATGGGTCTAGATAATAGTTTCCTCCAAAACCGCCTAGAGCTGGTCAGCCACCATCCTCCCAATCCAACCAAAGGATACTGGGGATTGGCCTATAATTATCCATTGCTAAGGGGTCCAGGGAAGGCTTCTTAAGAAGAGGTCTAACCATTGTGTCCTTCAAACATGGAGGCACCCTACACAGCGCCCCAAGCAGCTTGTCCACATCCTCACGAGTCACAGATTGAAACTGATCCAACCTAACACTGCAAGAGGGATTGCTGGACACCTCCTTCATAGACCCTGCAGAAACAGTGAAGTTCAAGTCAAACCGAATACAGGAGATTTTGTCTGCAAAGAACCTATTAAAAGCGTCACAGCTGAATGTTTCTGAGGACTAATTTGAAGCAGAAGGAGCAGAAATTAAAACTCCTCACAAGCTGGGATAGCTCAGCCCAACACAAACCCACAGACGCAATGAACGCCAACCAAAACCCCTTTTTTGCTGCATGCACCGCTACTGCATAAGCCTTCAAATGGGTCCTATGCTACATCCTGTCAAATTCGAGCAGAGTTCTCCACTTGCGTTCCAGTCGCCTACCAAGCTGCTTCAGGCCTCACAGCTCCTCGGTATACGAAGGGCCATTTTTGAAGTAAGTCAGGAGGGACACTTAGGAGCAATCATGTCTACGGCCCTGGTGAGTTCCCTATTCCAGGTTCCCACCAGGGTATCGACAGAATCACAGGCTGCATCAACTTCAAAACTTTCCAAGGCTTTTTGAAAACCTCCTGGGTCCAGCAGCCTTTTGGGGTGGACCATTCTAATAGGTCCATCACCCCTGTAGAGGTGGATTGTGGCTGTGAAACCAACCTTGACCAGGTAGCGGTCCGTCCGTGACCAAGGGGAAACCACCAGATCCCCCACCCACGGAACACCCCCTGATCTGAACAAAAGACCAAATTGAGTGTGAGGCCGGCAACATGAGCTGGTTTAGAAATTAATTGGGATAGGCCCATAGTTGTCATGGCCGCTATGAACTCCTGAGCTGCACCAGACAAGCCCCAAAGTGGATAATGAAGTCCCCCAGCACCAAAAGCCCGAGAGACTCCAACACCAACTCTGCAACCAGCTCCGTCAGGGAGTCAGTTGGGCAGCGGGGCGAACAGTACACCAGCAGAATACCCTATCTATCCCTAGTTCCTAGCCTCAAAAATACACACTCAATAAGTCAACTGTCTCACAGGGGCCCTGGTAAGGGAGGTGGTATTCTTATGGACCACAGCCACTCCACCCCCTGCCCACTCCCCCTAGTCTGCTCTACAACAGAGTAACCTGGAGGGAGAAGCTGAGCCCACCCTGGACCACTTGCCTCTCACAACCAGGTCTCAGTTATGCATGCCAGGTCAGCTCCCTCATTCATGATCAAACCATGGACAATTTCAGTCTTATTCTGAACTGACATGGCATTGCAAAAGAGCAAGGCCAGACTCTGTGGGTAGTTGGAGCTGCTCCCCAAGGCCTGAGAGTTGACAAGGCAGCTGGAAGTGGAAACAGTTACTAAATTACTGATAAAGGGAAATAATCTGTACCAGTTAGGGTAAGCAGCATTTTATTTCACAAGCATGCACATGCACGCACACACAGTACATATGAAACAACCTAGATGCTTTTGCAGTTGAAGCACACTGGGGGAAACCATATCAGGATTGTTATAAATGTTCAGTTTTAGTTTTTAAACTGAATACACAAGGTTGACCAAACCACAAAACTCAACTTTGACCACCAGAAGCTAGCTGTCTTTGCTTCTGGATCACTAATAGTTTTCTAAATAGAAAAATCATGTACCAGAATGACTGAAACCAGAATTATTTCTACTTTGGTTCAACAACCACCACCCTCCACAAAACCCTTGCACATATTTTATGTGAAACTTGGATATTACAGGTGACCATGATGCT